>NC_083708.1:22091000-22788000 GCF_033118175.1 Dama dama | reverse complement strand
CAAGCAATTAAGACTACCAGTGAATAT
Organism: Dama dama; assembly: GCF_033118175.1. Taxonomy (NCBI): domain Eukaryota; kingdom Metazoa; phylum Chordata; class Mammalia; order Artiodactyla; family Cervidae; genus Dama; species Dama dama. Next base: position 22,787,973 of record NC_083708.1, on the reverse strand, counting down.
TTTCTGCAAATATAAGTAAATAAAAAGCATGCATGCATGTATCACAAACTCTGCCTTTTTCATTTAACAGCACATTCTGAAGTGCTTTCCTTAACACCACAAAGAGTTTCATTTTTTATAGTCAGAGAAATATTTCCTTTCATAGATTAATCCTAATTTAACTAGGCTCCTAATGATGGACATTTATACTGCTTATATAATTTACTATTGTAAATTATGTTGCAATAGATATATAACGTACAAGCACACCTGTAGGACAAATCTTTCAAAGCAGAATTGCCATATCTTGGAATGTACGCTGTTACAATTTAAATAATGTAATGTTTTCTCTTCAGGTTTTGCATATTTATATTCTCACCAGCACTGTGTTACAATTTGCTTTCCTGTGCTACTCTGCACATTTTTTGTTTTTGCCAATCTAATACATGAAAAAGGGTATCAATACAGTTTAAATTCTTGCTTCTCTTATTATAACAATGTTGAGAACTTTTTTCATATCTTTGAATTATTTTTATTTCCTTAGGTTAAGTTTCTATTCAAATCCATTGTTCTACTTGATTGTTAACATTTACTTATTAATATGTAGCTTTTTGAATAATAAGGAGGCTAGTCCTCTGTGAAGTACTGTAAATTATTTTCCAGTTATGGCACTTGTTTTTTAAAGAAAATTTAAAAAATGACTTCTTTAACACTTCAAGTAAGTTATTAAAAGGTAATGTAATAATACATTTGGAAGACAGTTTGGTAGTTTCTTATAACCTTAAAAAATATATTAGAAGAATATATAGAAATAAATCTGTTTGATCTTGGACACAATTTCTTAGATATAATCTATCAGCAACAAATGACAAAAGAGAAAATCGGTAAATTGGATATGATCAAAATTAAAATTTCTGTGCTTTAAAGGACACTATCAAGAAGGTGAGAAGACAATTCACAGAATGGGAGAAAATATTTTGAAATCATATGTATGATAAGAATTGAATAACAAAATGCATAGAGAACTCCCATAACACAACAATAAAAAGAAAACTGACCCAATTAAAACAATGGACAAAGGATCTGAAAAGACATTTCTTCAAAGATTTAAACATGCCCAACAACCATAGATATGTTCAACAACATTGGTCTCTAGGGAAATGCAAATCAAAACCACAATAAGATAACACTTCACATGCATTAGGATGGCTATAATAAAAAAGACAGACAATAACAAGTATTGACAGGAATGTAGAGAAATGGGAACCTTCATATATTGCTATCTAGAATGTAATAGGTGCAGTCACTTTGGAAAACAGTTTGCCAGTTTCCAAAAAGAAAGAATTACCATATTACCCAGTAGTCCCACTACAGGTATAAAACCAGAAGATATGAAAACTTATGTCTACACAATAACTTACACATTAATAGTCATAAAGAATTCTTTATTAATAGTTAAAAAGCAGAAATAACACAAATGTGTTATTTCTATGCAATAGAATATTATTCAGATATTAAAAGGAATGAAGTACATGCCTCAACACAAATAAATCTCAAAAATGTTATGACAAGTGGAAGAAGTCATTCATAAAAGACTACATATTATATAATCTCATCTATATGAAATATGCAAACTAAGCAAATCTATAGAAACAGAAAATAGATCAGTGGTTGCTAGAGACAGGAGTGAAGAGAAAATGTGATGTGATTAATGAGTATAGATGGGGTTTCTTTCTGGGGTGATGAAAATGTTCTCAAATTAGATAGTGGTGATAGTTGTACAACTTTGTGAATATACTAAAAACCACTGAATTATACAATGCAAAAGGATAAATTTCACAGCATGTGAATTATATCTCAATAAAGCTGTTATTTAACAAAGTTAAACATATTTACCATATGAACCAAGAATTCCATTCCTAGGTATTTTCTCAAGAAAAATGTCGATAAAGATGTGTACATATATAACGGAACACTACTCAGCCATAAAATAAGAATGAAATGATGACATCTGCAGCAACATGCACTGACCCAGAGATTATCATACTAAGTGAAGCAAGTCAAAGACCAATATCATATGACACCACTTATATGCAGAATCTTTTAAAACATGACACAAATGAACTTATTTACAAAACAGAAACAGACTCACAGACTTAGAAAACAATCTTATGGTTACCAAAGAGGGGAGGGATAAATTAGGAGGTTGGGGTTAACATACACACACATTATATTTAAAATAGATAACCAACAAGGACCTATTATATAGCACAGGGAACTCAATATTCTGTAATAACCTAAATGGGAAAAGAATTTGAAAAAGAATAGATACATGTATATATATAACTGAATCACTTTGCTGTACATTTGAAACTAACACAATATTGTAAATCAACTATCATGTGCTCAGACACTCAGTTGTATCTTGACTTTTAAAGTTAAAAAATAACAGTTCTAAGTGGGGGAAAAAAAAGAACATATACCTGTACAAATAACTGTATGAAAATGTTTATATTATTAGTTTTATTATTAACTGCCCCAAACTGGAAACAAAGCAAATGTTTGTTAATCACTAAATGAACAAACTGTGGTACATTCATAAAATACTAGATAGCAATATAAGAGATACTGACATATATCACATATGCAAAACATGGATGACTCTCAAATGTGTTATACAAAATCAAAGACACCAGACAATGGCTAACACTGCATGATTCTACTTATGTAACATTCTGTGAAAACCACAATCTAGAGGAATAGAAAATAGAACAGTGTTTGCAAGGGCCTGGAGGTGTAGGGGAATGGGAGAGACTACAAAGGGACACAGAAGAACTTTTGGGGGTGATGAAAATGTTCTGTATCTTGATTTTACAGTATTGGTTGCTTGTCTGTATGTATGTGTCAAATTCATACAACTGTACACATAAGTTAATTTCAATGTATGCTAATTATACTTTAATATAACCAAAATATGTATAAAAATCTGTCAGTTCATAATCACATGGGGAGAAAGTAAAGGATGAGTAATCACAAAGTTTTTTTGGAAACTTTTCAAAAGGACCCTCTAGGGTTTTCTTGTTTTTCCATTAATTGTTCATTTTAAGAGTACACACTCTATAGGCATAAATGGTTTCCCTCTGTTCTTAATTTTTAAATTAAAAAGTATAAGCAAGCAGTTGATGCGATTTTTTTTCCAACTATCTTTCACTGTCTGCTTTAGTAATACCTTCTTTTGCAAAAATCCCTTTCAGAATCTAGCTATTACTTGGTCTAAAATCTGTCTTTCCTATGAAGAAAGCTATGATCCAAGAGAAGGTTCACTTTAGAAAAATAAAATGAGTGTGGCTATGTAAACAATGATCTGATCAGTTAGCAACATGGTAATAAAGACCATTTATTTGCTTGAATGACAGATAATGAAGATAACATATAAATGACAATCCCTTTTCTATGAAAAAGAAAAAACTTGAAATTTTCCAAATCAATAATGTGACTATTTTGGTCTTTAAGTTCCTTGATGAAAAATATAAGCCTCATGAAAACAAAAACATCGTTTGTGGCATGATTCTCAGAACGTGGCTATAAAGAAATATTAGTTAAATGAGCAAACACGTGTAGACCTACCATTAGCTCAATATCACTGCCAATTATATAAAGCTGATCTTCCATGGAAAGCTTCCGGTTCAAGTGGGCAAGAACATAGGTGATTCCAGGCAGACGCACAGCAGGACTGGTGAGAAGGCTACCCCAGAGGGCACTGTAGAAGGCTGACTGGTCCACTGCAGCAGCAACCTTTTCCAGTAAAGTGTTTGTTCTGAGGTACAAAATAAAGTGCTTTAAAAAGCGAAATATTTAGCTTCACATTGCTAAGCACAAACCATTATACTCTCCCAGAATGTATGAAAGCATCCTTGATGTAGTCGTATGTTCCACCCTGGACACAAGTGGGGTGGATGGGAAGAACCATACAGGTCAGAGTCAGAGGACTGGGTCAAAGTTCTGGTTCCACCATTGACTAGCTGTATAATTTAGGGAAATCACTTAGTCTTTCCTAGTCTTTTCTGAGTTCAGTATCCTCATCTGTAAAAAAGATAACAGCAAAAACACCTCCACAAGTCCCATCTACCTCAAGGAACTGTTAAACACACATATACTTTAGTTAATAGTAAGGAACCTCATAGGCTACAGTCCATGGGGTCACAAAGAGTCCAACACAACTGAGCAACTTCACTTTCACTTTTTTCATAGAAGAACATATCTTCTGTTGACTTTCTACAAAATTTTAAAGGATATTTCCTTTTCTTGGAAATCATATTACATAATTTACATCATGCGAAATGCCAGGCAGGATGAAGCACAAGCTGAAATCAAGATTGCTGGGAGAAATATCAATAACTTCAGATATGCAGATGACACCACCCTTACGGCAGAAGAGGAACTAAAGAGCCTCTTGATGAAAGACAAAGAGGAGAGTGAAAAAGCTAGCTGAAAATTCAACATTCAAAAAATGAAGATCATGGCAACCAGTCCCATCACTTCATGACAAATAGATGGGGAAACAATGGAAACAGAGACAGACTTTATTTTCTTGGGCTCCAAAATCACTGCAGGTGGTGATTGCAGCCATGAAATTAAAAGACGCTTGCTCCTTGGAAGAAAAGCTACGACCATAAGCTAGACAGCATATTAAAAAGAGAGACATTCCTTTGCCGACAAAGGTCCATCTAGTCAAAGCTATGGTTTTTCCAGTAGTCATGTGTGGATGTGACAGTTGGACCATAAAGAAAGCTGAGCACCAAAGAAATGATGCTTTTGAACTGTGGTGTTGGAGATGATTCTTGAGAGTCCCTTGGACTGCAAGGAGATCAAATCAGACAATTCTAAAGGAAATCAGTCCTGAATATTCATTGGAAGGATTGATGCTGAAGCTGAAACTCTAATACTTTGGCCACCTGATACAGAGAACTGACTCTTTAGAAAAGACCCTGATGCTGGGAAAGGCAAGAGGAGAAGGGGATGACAGAGGATGAGATGGTTGGATGGCATCACTGTCGTGATGGACATGATTTTGAATACGCTCTGGGAGTTGGTGATGGACAGGGAAGCCTGGCGTGCTGCAGTCCATAGGGTTGCAGAGTTGGACATGACTGAGCAACTGAACTGACTGAATTAAACAACTTGAATGAATTATGCTATGACAAAATATAAGAAGTATTATTCAAGACAAAGTAATACACAAGAATTGAATACACTGTTGTATAACAGATTCAGAATCAAGAGAATCTGATGAAGTTCTACTGTTTACTTGCTATGTGATTTAATACTAACACTGTAATCTCTTCTGGTCTCAATCTACTTATGCATTAAAAGAACATGTTTTCACATCTTTTTGTGTTGAATAACTGGCAAAACATAATGCTATGATCTGAAAGTTTTTGTCCCTTCAGTATTTATATGTTAAAACCTGATGCCCCAAAGTGACTATATTAGAAGATGGAGGCTTTGGGCACCCTCATGAATAAGGTTAATGTTCTCATGAAAGAAATTCCAACAGAGCTCCATAGCCCCTTCCAGAAGGTCAGGATACATGTAAAAGGCGCTGGTTGTGAATCTGGCAGAAGGCATTCACCAGAACACGATCATGCTACCACCTTGACAGAATCAAGAACAGTGAGAAATAAATTTCTGAATTTATTTCTGAATTTTTGCATTTCTGAATATTTTTGAATTTCTGAAAATAAATTTCCACTCAGTCTGTTTTTTTTTTTTTTTTTTTTACAAAAGCCAAAGGACTTTCAAGCAAAAAGGACTAAGACACATAACAAGATAAATCATACAGATACCACAGTCATAAAGATCATTATTCAATTTCCACATGAAATTTTTAAAAAATTTATTATTATTTATTTGATTGCACGAGGGATGTTTTAATTGCAGTACGTGTGATCTAGTTCCTGGACCAGGGATCGAACCCAGGCTTCCTGAATTGGGAGCATAGCATCTTAGCCACTGGAACACCAGGAAAGTCCCCATGTTAAATTTTTAATTGCAACTAGCAGAGTTACAAAATCATATTGATTCTATGCTTCCGTTAAGAGAATAGAACAATTTAAAACAAAACTGATTCATAAACTAAATAAAATAAGCTCACATTATGTTTCTAAAATTGTCCTGAAACGGAAATTAATTTTTTCTCAAAGTAGCTTATAAGAGAGATTCAATATTTTCAGGGTTAGATTCCCACATCATTATGGCAGCAGATGAACATACAAAAAATAGAGTAACTTGTTTAAATAAATTATATAAATATAAATCATTATGCCTACTCATAAAGAAAGTTTGGTATTTTCTATTTCTGACATCTTAATTCATAACTTCCTTTTTGGTAAGAGTATCAGTAACAGCGATATTAAAGATACTTAATGCTATCAAGCACTGTATACCACTATTGGAGCCTGGTGGGCTACAGTCCACGGGGTCGCAAAGAGTTGGACACGACTGAGCAACTTCACTTTACTTTCATTTTCATTAACTTCCAAAGAAATAATAATAAGCTCCAAACAGACCAAATCATTCTCTTTGAAGAGTTAAAATAACAAGAGTACCATGTCAATAGCTATTGAAAGAGTACTGCACCTGGTGATAGGCTATTTTTAACAATTTAAAACTTGATGGTGCACTGCCCAATCTTCCATTCTTTTTATTAATCTAAATGTCCTATCTGTTGTATTATATTTTAAATATATATATTTTATATATATATTTATGAGTCACAATTTTTTAAGTGACTTACAAGTGCGAGGCGCTGGACAAAGTAATTTCAATATTACAATTACACAATGAATGGTATGCTTTTTTAATAGATAAGGAAACTGAATAAAGTTCAGAAATATTGAAAAGTTTTCCTAAGCTCACATAGTGTCTGCCGAGCTAGGATTTGAACCCAGTCCAGCTATCCAAGTCTATATTCTTATTACCCAGTTATATTTTCAGTTGTGATACGCAGATTACATACACTACAAAAATTTTTTTGCTACAAAAAATCTTCAGGTCAGGTACCAAAGTGTTTAGAATAATCAGTTTTTGTGATGTCAGTACTAATGATTTAAGGATGTTTGCTGACCCATTCATGACTTTGATTACTTAGCTGCAGCGATAACAATAGCATCTTACCTCTCATAGTACTCTGACCCTTCTTCTAAGCCAGGAAGAATACCAGTTAGCAATCCTTGTAGACCAGGCTTCAGTGTTTTACCCAAAGGCAGATAATATATCTCATACAAACTCAACAATGTTGGTTTCACTGACATGGCAGCATTTGCAAGGAGAGGAAAGAGTCCAGAACTGTTTCAAAAAATAAAAACAAAAAGAGAGACAAAATAACTACAAAATATTAATTCATATATACCAACATGTGTGTATAAATATTTTTAAAATGAAATAGTAAGTTATACTGCTTAGCTTAAAATCATATCTATCCTGTATAGTGATGACTTCTATATCCATTAAACAAACCTAGGTCTCTCATCTGAGCTTCATACTCATAAACCCAAAGGTCACCTAGCTGTTTCATAAGGCCTTCAAATTCCACAATTCGTAAACAGAACTCCCTCTCTTTCCCTTCCCCCAAACCTGATCCTTCCCCTGTAATTTCCATTTCAAAATATGGCAACAGAAACCATCTGTTTGACCAAAAACTATACATCTCAGAGTGATCCTTGACCCTTAAAAAAATAAAAAACTTTAAACTGGAATCAGTCATCAACTTTTCTCTCCAAGCCATTCTCCTAGATATTTTTTGTAAATATAATAAATTCTCTCCTTTTCCACCAGATAGTTCCTTAGAAGAGACCACCAAGATATCTCAATCATATCTTACCAAACATCGTAATCATTGAACTATCCAGTACTGCTTCAGTATTTCTCTTCTGAAGCAGCTGTTCTCAATAAAACCCTTCATTGGTTTCCTGCTGGTTACTGTCTAACTACTAACTGTGGCTTTAACATTTTGCTACTACATACCTCTGTACAGCCAATGCATGCTCACCAATATCACTCCTGCACCCTCTGCTCCAGCTACATTGAACAATTCCTCTCAAGTTCACTTCAAAACTTTCCACACTCTCTTCAGCGCCCAGGCCTTTACACATGCTATGCTGAAAGGCACAATCCCTGCTCCCTCACTTTCTCCTCATTGTCTGCATGACTCCTAGACTTTCAGGAATAGGCCTAAACTGTTTCCCTGAGACTATCTCCTAATTAGACTAGGTTAGGCTCCTTATTAAATGTTCACATAGTATCCAATACTTACTTATTTCTAAGTAACTTTGTTTTACTAACAATAAGTAAATCTATTGCTGTAATAATAATAAGTAATGCTATTCCTTGCAGCAAAAGGAACCATCAACAAAGTGAAGAGACAACCTATAGAATGGGAAAAAATATTTGCAAACCATATATCTGATAAGCGGTTAATATCCAAAACATGTAAAGAACTTGTACAACTCAATAGGAAATAATAATAATAATCTAAGTACAAAATGGGCAAAGGACCTGAATAGACATTTCTCCAAAGAAGATACGTGGTCAAGAGGTACATGAAAGGATGCTTAACATCACCAGTATCAGGGAAATGCTAATTAAAACACCATGAGATCGCATCTCATGCCTGTTGGAAGGAACATCATCAAAAAGACAAGAGGTAACAAATGCTGGTGAGGTTGTAGAGACAAAGGAACTCTTGTGCACTGCTGGAGGGATTCCGAACCAGTACAGCCACTATGAAAAACAGTATGGAGGTTCCTCAAAACATTAAAAATTCCACTTTTGGGACTACATTCAAAGGAAACAAAAACACTTACTCAAAAAGCTATCTGAAACCCGATTTTCACAGCAGCGTTATTTATAACAGCCAAGAAATGGAAACCTAAGTGTCCACTAATGGATGAACAGATAAAGAAGCTGTGAGATATATATATATATATATATATATATATATATATATATAAAATGGAATATTATTCGGTCATAAAATGAGGAATTCCTACTATTTACAACCTCATGGATGGACCTTTAAGGTATTATACTGAGATAAGTCAGACAGAAAAAGACTAATACTGTATGATCTCACTTGCAGGTAGAATCTTAACTAACTAACCAAAAAAAGACAAAAATAAAACCCACACTCACAGAAAAAGAGACCTCAAATTTGTGGTTATGAGAGGTAATGCTTAGGGACAGAAGGGTGTTAGAGGAAGGTGGTTAAAAGGTACCAACTTCCAGTTATAAATGAGTACTATGGATATAATGTAAAACATGACTATAGTTAACAGTGCTGCATGACATACAGGAAAGTTCTAAGAATAAAAACTAAGAGTACTCTAAGGAGAAAAAATTTCCCCATTATTCTTTTCTTCCTTCTTTCTGTTGTATCTAAATGACATGATGAAGTTCGCTGAACCTATTGTAACCATTTCACAATATATGTAAATCAAACCATCTTTCTATATACCTTAAAATTATACAGTGATGTATGTCAATTGTTTACCAGTAAAACTGGGGGAGAAAGACTAATTCTGATAGGTAACTCTGTAATATCAGAAAGCAAGAGGCCCTTTGGCCTGGCTGGATGCCCACTCTGCCTTTTGCTTCAGCTGTGTGATTAGTGGAACTGGTGTATATAGGGCAATAATATATCAGCCCTGCTGCCTGCCATTATGTCCGCTACCCAGAAGGCCACTGCTGCGGTGATCTTCCTTTGTGGACTGGGAGACACAGGGCATGGATGGGCAGAACCCTTCACCAGGATCAGAAGTGCCCACATCAAATACAACTGCCCGCATGCGCTAGTTATGCCTGTAATATTACATATGAACATGGTCATGCCTTCTTGGTTTGACATTACTGGGCTTTCACCGGATTCACTGGAGGATGAAACTGGAATTAAGCAGCAGCAGAAAATGTAAAAACTTTGATAGAGCAAGAGACGAAGAATAGCACTCCACAAGAGATGAAGAACAGCAATGCTTCTAACAGAGTGATTTTGGGAGGATTTTCTCAGGGAGGTGCTTTACCGCGGCACCTGGCTCTGACCACACAGCAAAAGCCGGCTGGTGTCACTGCTCTGGGCTTCCTTTCCACAGGGCCCGATCAGTGGTCTGAGGAGAGACATGTCTATTCTTCAGTGCCAGGGAGATCTGGACCCTTCAGTACCCCTAATGTCTGGTGCTCTTACTGCTGAAAAGCTAAAACCACTGGTAAATCCAGCCAATGTAACCTTCAAAACCTATGGAGGCATGAGGCACAGTTCACGTCAACAGGAGATGATGGACATCATGCAGTTCATCAGGCAACTCCTACCTCCCGTTGACTGACACCACTGTGAGGCCTTGTGCAGAAGTGCATACCAGCATCGTCTATTAGAAGACACACTCCCGCCTGTGCCCAACCCTGAAACCTCTGATGTCTGCAGTGTTAAAATGTTTTGCAAATACACATCAATGACACAGGCTAAATAAATTCTCCTCATGGGAAATGCATGATCTTTGAAGTTTCTATATACGTATTTGTATATGATATAATCCAGGATACATTAGTGTTAAACTAGCAGCATACACTAGTATTGAATATACTAGTATTAAAATAGAGAGAGAAGCAGCCAGCTTCTTTCTCCCAAATTCAGAAAAATAATAAAATACTGCAACCAGATTTTTTATTACAGCACTTGAAAATTATTGGCATTCTTAACAAAAACTTGTTCAGATATAAATGAGCAGTTAAAACATAAATAGTTTATGTGTCTGGTGACTTAAGACTACGGGCTTACACCCCAAACTGCCAAGTCACCATGCAGCATCTGTACTTTTATATATGTGTTCATATATACCTAATGATTATAATGCATAATAAGAATGAGGTATTACATTATTCCTAATAAAAGGGATAATGCTTCTAAGTGTCAATAAAGAGCAATATTGCTATCTTCAATTAATGGCCCTTTTATTTTGGGGAACAGCTTTTTCTTTGCTGAATATACTTTAATACTCTTTTTTTTCTCTCTAGAAATGTGTCCCTTCTTTTTTATCCTTCACAACAGACCAAATATTTCCTCTTTGTCACAGACACCTGCTGTCAATATGTGCTGTAATTTAACATTCTGGATCACACACATGATGGCACTGAAAATATATTGACAGAAAGAAACCAGACATCCTTTCAGAGTTTCTATACTACTTCTTAAAGTGGACCTTTAGCCACAGTTTAGACCTGCAGAGTTACTAGAATCTTCAGTCCAGGTAACGAGAATAATTCTGTGGTTGTATCTTCTTGCAATTAACTGAAAGAATAATTAGGTCATATTCTAGGAAGTTCTGGGATATTTAAGGCTGATCTTAAAAACTGTAATTTCTAAGATGATTTGCTCTAAGGTGATTCTCCTCATAGCATAAAATTTACTTATTTTGCACATAGGTTTGAAACCAACTACAGCAGGAAATGAACAGTTCAAAAATTTTGCTTTACTCTTATTTGCCAATGGACAAACAAGAAATTTTCACGTAGTCAGATGATCTTTTAAAGTTAGCTTTTGTGCAAACATAAAAGTAGCAATTATTTGATTTTAAATAGATTTTTCATATTATTGGTTAAAATTACTTGAAAACAAATTTCTGGGTAAATTTGTTTAGTCAGAACTCAATGCAAATAGTGTAGTTCCTACACAGTTTAATATACACCAAAAATGTATGCTTAGTATTTCTGAACTGTTGTTAATTTTTCTGCTGAATTCCAACTGATTAGAACAATGTTAGGACTGCATCTTCACAAATGGGTGCTACTTGATGATAGAAATGATTTGGTATGGACCACAGATGATGTTAATAATTAAGCCATATATTTATGCCTGGATTTACAATTTTTAAACAATCACTAAGTCATTTTACTTTACCTACAAGAATACAAACTGTTGCTTCACTGACACAAATCAGTGAGATCTAATTTACAGCAAGAAATACTCCATTGAAACATGGCGCTGTAACGTGAGAAAATGTAAATCTTTTGCATGGTTTCTATCAATGTGAAATAAAATTGAATTCTGACGTAAAAAAAAAAAAAGGCAAGAGACCATGACTCTCTTTATTTCTGTATCCTAAGACCTTAAAACCAAGTCCTGCCTTTACAAAGTGCTTAATAAATGAATTAAGAATCTGTCTTGCTCCTACTTTATATAGAAAACAGAGGTCATCTAGTGGGAACTCCCTCAACTTCCCACATTTCTGCCTTCAACTTTAGGTACAGTGTGACGTAAAACTACAGTAGCAGCCTCTTCATAGCTACCTTGCCTCAGGGTCCACTGTCTACCTTTCTCAGGGCCCTGCTTTATCCACCATACTTTTTCTTTCATATAATTTCTTTCTTCCTCCACTGACAACTGTGCTTAAATCTTTCCCAATGATTCTAAAAAGAGAACAAATGACAACAAAATCCTAAAACCTTTATCTTAATTACTTCCTGGCCTGAAGCTGCCTTCCTACTTCAACTTTTGGAGAACAAACAAACAAAAAAAACACTTTCATCTATCACCTTCTGATAAGTCTACCTGTTCTATTAAAACAGTTCTCAATATCATCACCATTCTCTACTAAAGGCCAGATTTGTTGGTCTACTTTCAGTCCTGACTGTTTCATTTATCTGTAGTATTTGATACTATTCACCACAACTTTCTCTTGAAACTCATTCCCCTTTTGACTTCCAGGTGAGCTCTGTCTCCTGGTACATTTTCTATTTCTGACTCTTGTTTCTTTCCACTGACTACTTTCCGTCCACCTGCCCTTTAAATAATGTAACTCCTAAATATTCATGAGAGAAGCCTGGCAGGCTACAGTCCATGGGTAACAAAGTGTTGGATAGGACAGAGCAAATATTCACAGAATGGACTTGTTCCTTTTCCCTACTTACTATTCACAAGGTACTGGTTGATCTCAGTCATTCTCTGCCACTTGAATGCTGTCAGTTCTAAAATCTCTCGCTAGGATTTATATTAGCAAAAGTTTACTTTATATACCCACTTAATATTTTATGGGGCTCAAATTGCACATCCAGTGTTCTTAGTGACAGCTTAGTGTACTGTATCACATTAAAAAAATAAACTTGAAAACACAATATGTTTTATCATGTAACAGGTTACAGAACTTTAAAAGTATTTGTATTTAATTATGCTAAAGCATAAACCTTGAGATTAAACTACTAAAAAAAAAATCCAACATAGTACAAATTGTAGTTTTTAAGTTAGCTATACTCTAAAAAATACAGAATAACAATTTTACTCCATACAGTATGTGTATGTAAGAATGTCTGCCATATTTAAACATAGTATTCTAGAATTAATTTATTCTTCTTATATAACATACTGTTAATAAAATTAGATACACTGCAACTTTGTGAAATAGTTGTTTCTTTTTTTTTTTAGTTGTTTCTTAAGATAAACTTTCTGTTTAAAAAGGAGCAGGCATGAGTTATAAGGAAAAGTTTTGCCTTAAGGAAAGAGTTCCTTCCTTAAGGAAGGAATCTGTCAGTTATTACATGTAACACTGATTGAGCAATTCTCTCTCTTTTTTTAAAGTGCTCTTCAAAGAGTAGTAATTATCAGTATTAAAAATACCTATTACTGACTTTCAAAACATCCACAAGGAATTTAAAGAGAAGAAACATACACAGTAAGATAGATCAATGAAATCAAAAGTTTGTTTTTAAAAAGACTAACAAATATGATAAACTCATGACAAGGCTGACCAAAATGTACAAAAGGCTATCTGCATCTCTGGTGTCAAGAACAAGACAGGAAAACTAAATATGCACATGTGAAAAGAATGAAATAAGATCCCTATCTCATGCCATTCACAACAGTTAACTCAAAATGGATTAAAGACTTAAATATAAGGCCTGAAATTATAAAACAGAGGAGAATATATACATAAAAGTTCCTTGACATTGGTCTTGGCAATGATATTCTTGGACAGGAAACCTAAAGCAAAGGCAGCAAAAGCAAAAATAAACAAGTGGGACTGCATCAAACTAAAAGGGAAGAGAGGATAAGATATGGGGAAGCCAGAATGAAAAGTTCTAACATATTTTAAATCACAGCTCCAAAAAAGGAAGAGAGAATAGATAGAGTAAAGGCGATTTAAAAAGACTCCAGAATTGATGAAAGGTATTGACTCAAACCCATTCACGGATCATGGTCTTGTTGTGGTGAAGACAGTTGTGCAACTCAAAGAAGCTATGAGCCAAGCCGTGCAGGGCCACCAGAGACAGATGGGTCATAATGAAGAGTTCTGACAAAACGTGGTCCACTGGGGGAGGGAATGGCAACCCATTCCAGTGTTTTTGTCATGAGAACCCCATGAATCATATAAAAAGGCAAAAACATGTGGCACCGGAAGAGGAGCCCCTCCAGGTTGGAAACTGTCCAACATGCTACTGGGGAAGAGTAGAAGGTAATAACTGATAGCTCTGGAAAGAATAAAGCGGCTGGGCCAAAGCAGAAATGATGCTCAGTTATGGATGTGTCTGGTAGAGAAAGTAAAGTCCAACACTGTAAAGAAAAATGGTGCACAGGAACCTGGAATGCTAGGTTCACGAATCGAGGTAAACTGGATGAAGTCAGGCAAAAGATGGCAAGAGTGAACACAGACATCTTAGGAATCAGTGAACTAAAATGGACTGGAATGGGTGAATTTAATTCAGATGACCATTGCATCTACTACTGTGGGCAAGAACCTCTTAGAAGAAATGCAATAGCACTCATAATCAACAAAAGAGTCTGAAATGCAGTACTTGGGTGCAATCTCAAAAACAAAAGGAGGGTCTTGGTTTGTTTCCAAGGCAAACCATTCTACATCACAGTAATCCAAGTCTACGCCCCAACCACTGATGCCGAAGAAGCTGAAGTTGACAGATTCCAAGAAAACCTACAAGACCTTCTAGAACTAACACCAAAAAAAAGATGTCTTTTTCATCACAGGGGATTGGAATGCAAAAGTGGGAAGAGAGATCCATAATAACAGGCCAGTTTGACCTTAGAGTACAAAATGAAGCAGGGCAAAGGCTAACGGAGTTTTGTCAAGACAGCATGCTGGACATAGCAAACACCCTTTTCCAACAATCCAAGAGACAACTTTATACATGGATACCACCAGATGGTCAGTATCAAAATCAGACTGATTATGTTCTTTGCAGCTGAAGATGGAGAAGCTCTCTACAGTCAGCAAAAACAAGACCTGGAGCTGACTGTGGCTTATATCATGAGCTCCTTATTGGAAAATTCAGGCTTAAATGGAAGAAAGGAAAACCATTAAGCTATTCAGGTATGACCTAAATCAAATCCCTTATGATTATACAATGGAGGTGACAAATAGATGCAAGAAATCAGATCTGGTAGACAGAGTGCCTGAAGAATGATCAACAGAGGTTCATAACATCATATAGGAGGCACTGACCAAAACCATGACCAGGAAAAAGAAATGCAAGAAGGCAAAATGGTTGTCTGAGGAGGCTTTACAAATAACAGAAAAGAAGAGAAGTGAAAGTCAAGGGACAAAGAGAAAGATAAACTGAAGGTAGAGTTTCAGAGAATAGCAAGGAGAGATAAGAAAGCCTTCTTAGGTAAACAATGCAAAGAAATACAAGAAAACTATTAAATAGAACGGGAAAGACTAGAGATCTCTTCAAGAAAATTAGAGATACCAAGATAATATTTCATGCAAGGAAGGACATGATAAAGGACAGAAACGGTAAGGACCTAACAGAAGTAGAAGAGATTAAGAAGAGGTGGCAAGAATACACAGAAGAACTGTACCAAAGAAGTCATAATGACATGAATAACCATGATGGTGTGGTCCATCACCTAGAGCTGGATACCCTGGAGTGTAAAGTCAAATAGGCCTTAGGAAGCATCACCACAAACAGAACTAGTGGAGGTAACATAATTCCTGATGAGCTATTTAAAATTCTAAAAGATAATGTTGTTGTTAAAGTGCTGCACTCAATATGTTAGTAATTTGGAAAATTCAGCAGTGGCCTTAGGACCATAAACAGTCAGTTTTCATACCAATTTCAAAGAAGGGAAATGCCAAAGAAAGTTCAAACTACCAGACAACTGCACTCATTTCACATGCGAGCTAGGTAAAGCTCAAAATCCTTCAAGCTCAGTCTCAGGAGTACATAAACTGAGAACTTCCAGATGTACAAGCTAGGTTTGGAAAAGGCAGAGGAACCAGAGATCAAATTGCCAACATTTGCTGGATCACGGAGAAAGCAAGGGAATTCTAGAAAAACATCTACTTCTGCTTCACTGACTACACTAAAGCCTTTGACTGTATGACAACAAACTGGAAAATTCTTAGAGACGGGAATACCAGACCACCTTACCTGTCTCCTGAAAAACCTGTAGGTCAAGAAGCAACAGTTAGAACTAGACATGGCATAGCTGAACGGTTTCAAATTGGAAAAGGAGTACAAGGCTGTATATTGTCACCCTGCTTATTTAACTTATATGCAGAGTACATCGTGCGAAATGCCAGGCTCAATGAATCACAAGCTAAAATCAAGATTGCTGGGAGAAATCAACAACCTCAGACACTGCAGATGATATCATTCTAATAGCAGAAAGTGAAGAGGAACTAAAGAGCCTCTTGATGAGAGTGAAAGAGGAGAGTAAAAATACTGGCTTGAAACAACATTAACAAAACTAAGATCATGGCAACCAGTCCCATCACTTCATGGTAAACAGAAGGAGAAAATGTGGAAGCAGTGACAGTTATTTTCCTGGGTTCCAAAATCACTGTGTGCAGTGATTGCAGCCATGAAATTAATAGACACTTGTTCCCTGGTGGTTCAGTGGATAAAGAATCCACCTGCAATGTGGGAGACCTGGTTTGGGAAGGTCCTCTGGAGGAGGGCATGGCAACCCACTCCAGTATTCTTGCCTAGAGAATCCCCATGGACAGAGGAGCCTGATGGGCTACAGGCCATGGGGTCGCAAAGAGTCGGACATGACTGAGTGACTAAGCACAGCACGCAGTCCTTGAAAGGAAAGTTATTACAAACCTACACATCATATTAAAAAGCAGAGATATTACTTTGCTGACAAAGTTCTGTATAGTCAAAGCTATGGTTTTTCCAGTAGTCATGTATGGATATTTGAGAGTTGAAACATAAGGAAGGCTGAGCGCTAAAGAATTGATGCTTTTTCGAAACATGTATATTATCAAGGGTGAAACAGATCACCAGCCCAGGATGGATGCATGAGACAAGTGCTCAGGGCTGGTGCACTGGGAAGACCCAGAGGGATCAGGTGGAGAGGGAGGTGGGAGGGGGGATCGAGATGGGGAATACGTGTAAATCCATGGCTGACTCATGTTAATGTATGGCAAAAACCACTACAATATTGTAAAGTAATTAACCTCCAACTAATAAAAATAAATAGAAAAAAAAAAAAAAAGGATTGATGCTTTTGAATTGTGGTACTGAAGAAGACTCTTGAGAGTCCCTTGGACTTCAAGGAGTTCAAACCAGTCAATTCAACCTTCAGCGTTGAATGAATATTTAATTCGTTGGAAGGACTGATGTTGAAGCTGAAGCTCCAATACTGTGGCCATCTGATGGGAAGAGCAGACTCACTGGAAAAGACCCTGATGCTGGCTGGGAAAGGTCAAAGGCAAAGGAGAAGGGGTTGGCAGAGGATGAGATAGTTAAATAGCATCACTGACTGAATGTACATAAATCTGAGCAAGCTCCAGGAGATACAGAATAGAGGAGCCTGGTGTGTTACAGTCCATGGGGTTGCAGAATTGAATACAACTTAGGGACTGAACATACATAACACTGATTCACATATTTTAAAATCTCAATGAATCCCAACCAGGATAAACAAAAGGTGAAAGTGATAATTGCTCACTTATGTCCGACTCTTTGTGACCCTATGGGCTGTAGACTACCAGACTCCTCAGTCCATAGGATTCTCCAGGCAAGAATACTGGAGGGGGTTGCCATGCCCTCCTCCAGGGGACTTCCCAACCCAGGGATCTAACTTGGGTCTCCCAAATTGTTGGCAGATTCTTTACCGTCTGAGTCACCAGGGAAGCCCATTTATCTAAATGTTGTGCTCGTCGCTCAGTCATGTCTGACTCTTTGCAACCCCATGGACTGCAGCCCGCCAGGCTCCTCTGTCCACGGGATTCTCCAGGCAGGAATACATCACAGTAAAACTGCAGAGTACTGGGATTTCCCCGGTGGTTAAGTGGTTAAGACTCTGTGCTTCCATTCCAGGGGATCCAGGTTTGATCCTGTCAGGGAACTAAGATCTCACAAGCTGCACAGTGAGCCATAAATAAATAAATAAAACACAATGCTTTTAAATTTAGGTAAATTTTTCTAATGTACTTTTTTGTCAAAATAATTATGATGATACTGAAAACTTTCATCATTAAGGAGTTTTCAATTGTTTAGCTTTTACTGCAAAAAACATATAAAAGTTTAAAAATACTTTATTTACATGCAAATACATAGTAAAATTATCTCACCTATATAAAAAGAGATCTTTGGCAAGTCGCTTAGGTCCAATGATTTTGAAGATAATTTCATATGTTTCAAGTGCCTTCCGATGAACTCCACCCGGTAATGCTGGATGTAGACATTGAGCTAGGCGCTTGCCTATGGTCAGCTTTTTGGGTACTACTTGGTATTTTGCATTATTTTGTAAAACCTTGAAGAAAACATCTTAATTCAGTTGAGAAAGAATATTGCATTTCATTTACTTCCATTTTCTGGCATAGTATTATCAAAAATCCTTGATATAGGACTTCGAAGGAGAAAAAATTATAGAGGGTGTAAAAAAACTTTTGTTTTTGTCAGTTACATTAGTAAAACTAGATTGAAAATTTAGGATTTAAAAATGTTTACTAATTTGTTAAAAAAATCAACTTGTAACATGTAAACAGGAATAACATTTTAATGAAAAATAATAGTATTTTCCAAAATAAATTTGCTCAGAAGAAAGGTACTGATTTAGATTTTTGCAAATCTTTTAACAGCCTTCAACCTTTTTTTTTTTTTTTTTTGATACACTGTTCGAAATATATTTAGAAAACTGAACCTCAACAAAAATATGTAGTTGGAAGAGGAACAACCACTGCAGTAGTATATCATATTACAGGAAGAACACACATGAGATTATATTTGTCCATTTGCTTTTACTCATTTCCCAATAGGAACAAATAGATATTGCTGTATTTATTCAACCGCCACATTTCTTTAGAAAAGATTGTCAAGGTAGAATTTATAGACGATGTAAGCTCACAAATACCACCCAAAGGAAATTAATTTATTTAAATAGTAGAAGACTTATAAATGAAGTTCTTCAGAGTATTATGGCAAAATGCTAGTAGTAGAAAATAAACATTCAGAACGAATATGGTACAATAGATGAGAACTGGAATTGAGATGAAACACAAAAGAACTCCTCTACTTTAGAAAATATAGAACTGGGGTTAAAATATATAAAATGAATATTCTGCCAAAGGCAGTACAAAAGCAGAGCACTAGATCCTTCCAGTTCATAAAAAAAATAAAAAACTGAAGGGTCTGAGGTCCGCTTAGATATATCATTTTCAATGGTCTTCCCACTACAAGCCTTCAATCCAGTCTGAAATTGGATGTAACCAATACAAATAAAATTAGACTTACAAATGCAAAGTAAATCAAGGGCACAATATCAATAGGAATTCAACTACAAAAAAAATTTTTTTTAAACTAGCTGCCTTCCATTTCTAAAACATTAATTTGAATTTTAGATGTAGGGGCAAAGAATCAATATTTACACATATTTGAAAGAAAAATATAAATAATTATTACCAGCAGTACCTCTGTAGAAGGAAAGTTAATGATCTATAACACAAAATGCTTCAATAAAGAAATTCTACTAATACCAAATAAAAGTTTTTAATAAAGCAAAATACAGCACGATTTTCCAAAATCATTTGAGTTAGAAAACTTGTATAAATAAGGTCAAAATTTAGTATATTAATAAATGATAAAATTTTAAACTAAAACTTATTTAGACTATCTGCAACAAATTCATACATATATAACCCTTGCCTTGTATCACCATGACTTTAGGTAAGTTTCACTGATGCACTGCATATCCTATGTTGCGGTATCTGGATACAGTGAAATCTGTTTTCATGATATTGATAACTATAAAAAATTAATTATGTACTTAATTAGGCAAATTAATTTCCAAAGTTTAATGAACTGCTTTTACACACAGTTCCTGCTAGTAGCGTGTCAGTCGCTCAGTTGTGTCCGACTCTTTTCGACCCCATGGACTGTAGCCTACCAAGTTCCTCTGTCCATGGGATTCTCCAGGCAAGGATACTGGAGTGGGTTGCCATTTCCTCCTCTATCCAACCCGGGGATGGAACCCACATCTCTTACATCTCCTGCATTGGCAGGTGGGTTCTTTACCACTGGTACCACCTGGGAAGCCCCAAACATACATTTTACATCCAGGCAGTTCTTAGTTATAGTCAGTGCCTTTTACAAAAGTGTAAAAAGCTTTTTACAAGCCTAAGTTTCTACTGTCTTCAGAAAAGAGACTCTTCAAGATAAATAAAAACCTAGCTACCTTTAAACAAACTCATACTTTTAGATGCAATTTCTTGGGGATATTGTAAAAATTTTGAGAATTTATCAAACCTCAAATGATAAATTTCAGAAGTCAACATGTCAAAAAGAAGTTTGTGCATATCATTTTAAGATAAATCCATGGCACATTTAAAACAGAAGTTTTTCTTTTTAAATTATCAGGGTAATTATCTATAGTAAGTATTAAAGTTGAAACTATTGTCCTTGAAATGTATTTCAGGACAAACTGTATGATAAACTGTCTGATGTTAAAATAGTTACGAGAAGAGCTCACTTTTCCTATCTGTTCCCCTGGTCCACTTAATATTTAGAAGTATTCGTATTCAATACATGCTATTAAAAACAAACCTAAAGAAGCCCCCAATATCAAAACTATGGGTATGAAGTGAGAAAATTTTGATGTAAGGTGTTTTAAAAAAAAGGGGGGGGGGTTCAAAATCCAAAGCTACGAGTTGAGCAGCGATGCCACCGTATTAACAGTGGATAAAAACCAGACATGTCAAGAAGGATCATTCAAGGCCTAGCTCCAAGGCCTAAGCAACTGTTTGTCACTTTTGTAAAAAGCACTGACTCTAACTAAGAACTGCCTGGATATAAAATATTTCTTTAATGCTATATTCCATTTGGAAAGGACACAGCAGTTACTGCTTTCCATGTGCAGCTCTTCATTTTGCTGCCAGGAACTCCAGAACCATATCTGATACTCAATTATAAAAACTTGTTAACCTTCACGGTTAGCATATTTGTTTCCTAATCTTGCATTTATATGTAATAATAGATTAACTATATTTTTCAAGTACTGTTGTGGTTTTGGCCTCAAAAAAGCAAAAAAAAAAAAAAAAAAAGCCTAACTACAAAGGCATGCAATTAATGATGTAAAATAGCACAATCAAAAGTAATTCAGCCTGGCACTCTGTGATGGCCTGGAGGGGTGGGATAGGGAGTGGAGAGAGGGGCTCAGGAAGGAGGAGTCATATATAATTATAACTGATTCTCATTGTTGTATGGCAGGAAGCAACACAACATTGTAAAGCAATTATCCTCCAATTAAAAAATAAAAAATAAAGAGGAAAATGTTCTAGATTGGAGAATTTTAAAATAGTAATTCTGAGTTTATGTTTTTAAATTCTTTACTTCAAGGTTCAGAGAAATCCAGAAAATACAGATGCAGATTTCTGATTTTTATCCCTTCTTATGAAATGAGCAAGACAGACATACCTTATTAAGTTTTCCAAGTGCTGATATCAAATCCGCCCACTCACTGGAGTATTCAAAATTCTTCAGTGCTTTGTCAACTGCAGCTACATAGTTCCTGTATTTGGAGTCACTCAATAACTCCAGCTCTTCTGTGTTCATCCTCCCACAGCGTCCTCCTAGAGACCAATTCCAAAGTCATGTAAAATCATTACCTACAAAAACAAAGTGTGCAGGAGGAACCAAAGTTACAAAGGAAAGTATTAAAATAGGTTCAGAGCTAATGGCTAACTTTAAAATGTGTTTTGAGTTAGAAGTGATCAACACTCTAGGCAGCTAGCATTCAGGGTCATGGAAGTATTCAAAGACAGCTTCAGACATAACTACTCATGTGTTCCTTCCTAGGAACTGGAGAAATGGCTGTGAGAACTTCGGGTTTACGAAGAAGTAGGAAATATTCCTGCACTTAGTTCAAATTAAAACCATGTTATTTCTCTGTCATATTTTCCAATATAACACTTCTGATACACATACACCTCTTCCTTGTTTTGATCCTAAAATGTAGTAAGACTGGTTAGATTAGAAACATCAGGGACTTTAAAAACAACAATAGAAAAAAAAAAAAAAGGAATGACTTAGAGATCATCTTATTTTATTAAGCAATAAAAGTATGGGCATATAGTATGAAAGAACATCAGCTTTTTGGAACTAATAAAACTTCTAATAAAACCGGGCTTCCCTAGTGGCTCAGTGGTAAAGAATCTGCCTGCTAACGCAGGAGACACAGGTTTGATTCCTTATCCAGGAAGACCCCACATGCCTCAGAGAAATTAAGCCCGTGCACCACAATTATTGAAATTGTGCTCTAGAGCCTGGGAACCACAACTACTGAGCCCATGGTGCCCCAACTACTGAAACCCACGTGTCCTAGAGCCCACGCTCCACAACAAGAGAGGCCACCATAATGAGAAGCCTGCGCTAGCCCTGCTCGTCGCAACTAAAGAAAACCCCGCAAAGCAACGGAGGCCCAGCAAACAAAAAAAAACTTCTAATAAGACTGACAAGTATATGTGATAGTTTAAAATATGTCCACAAATTCTTTGATATTACTTTAAAAAATCAGTGCCTAATTTTCCAGTCCCTTGGGCTGGATTCTGGGACTCAGTTCTAATGAAATTAATAAGGTAGAAGTGACAATGTGTAATGGCCAAGACTAGGTCATAAAAGCACTTTAGCTTCGTCCCTGCTCTCTCTCTGTTAGGTCACAGGCTCCGGGCAAAGCCAGCTGCAAGAGCACAAGGACACTTCAAAGAGCCTTATGGAGACGTTCCTGTGGTAGGGAACCGAGGCTTTCTGCCAACAGCCTTGTGAGTGAGCCATCTTCGAAGAAGATCCTTCATCCCCAGGCAAGTCTTGATTTGACTGTAGTACCAACTGACATCTTGACTGATTTCATGGGAGACTGTATGCCGGAACTACACAGCTAAGCCTCTTGAATTCATGATCTACAGAAATTCTGCTGCCCTAGGCCACTGAGTTGGGGAGTAATAGCTACACAGCAGTAGAACAGATAACTTAACACAGAGTACTAACAAGGATTTAATTGAGGCTCAATTGTAAAATCAATGTGGGAGGATCCTGGTGGTCCAGTGGTCAACAATCTACCCTGCAACGCAGGGGACAAAGGTTTGATCCCTGGTTGGGGAGGATCCCACGTGACGAAGGGCAACTAAGCCCACGCGCCGTAACTACTGAGCTCGCACCTAGAGCCCGCCAGCTGCAACTACTGAGCCCGCAACTAGAGCATGTACTCTACAGCACGAGAAGCCACCACAATGGGAAGCCTGCACAATGCAGCAGGGACCCAACATGGTCAATAAATAAATTATTTAGTTAAAAAAAATCAATGTGGGGACTTCCCAGGTGGTCCAGTGGTTAACAGTTTGCCTTCCAATGCCTGGGGTGTGGGTTCTATCCCTGGTTGAGGAGTTGAGATCCCACGCACCTCAGGGCCAAAAAACCAAACATAAAACAAGCAGTATTGTAACAAATTCAATAAAGACTTTAAAAACAGTCAACATCAAAAAATCTTTCCCACACCTACATAAAAACCACTTCAAAATGAATCATCTAAATTTAATAGCTGGAACTATAAAACTCTTAGGAGAAAATACAAGAATAAATTCTCATGATTTATTCTAGGCCTTCTTAGGATTTCTCAGAAATAATACTAAAAGCACTACAAGCAATACAACCATAAGCAAGGGGAAAGAAATGAACTGGACTTCATCAAAATGAAAAACCTTTGTGCTTGGGCTTCCCTAGTGGTCCAGTGGTTAAAAATCTGCCTGCCAGTGCAGTGGACATGGGTTTGATCCCTGATCTGGGAAGATCCCAAATGCTGCATGCGGGACAACTTAGCTGTGTGCCACAACTACTGAAGTCTGCGAGCCTAGAGCCCATGCTCTGCAACAAGAGAAGCCACTCAATGAGAAGCCCATGAGCTACAACAAAGAGTAGCTCCACCTCCCTGCAACTAGAGAAAGCCCTCAAATAGCAACAAAGACCCAGAGCAGCTGTAGATAAAATAAATCGATAAATCTTAAAAAAAAAAAAGTAAAGAAATACCTTTGTGCTTCAAAAGATGTCATCAACAAAGTAAAAAGGCAACTGACAGAATGGAAGAAAATATATCTCCCATATTTCTGATGAGACACTTGAATCATATAAATAAAGAACACTTACAAATCAATAATAAAAGGACAAATAATTTAAAATGGGTAAAGAGGGGGAGGAGCCAAGATGGTGGAGGAATAGGACAGGGAGACCACTTTCTCTCCTACGAATTCATCAAAAGAATAATTGAACGCAGAGCAAACTTCGCAAAACAACTTCCGATCGCTAGCTGAGGTCATCAGGCGCCCAGAAAAGCAACCCATTGTCTTAGAAAGGAGGTAGGACAAAATATAAAAGATAAAAAGAGAGACAAAAGAGCTAAGGATGGAGATCCGTCCCGGGAAGGGAGTCTTAATAGAGGAAGTTTCCAAACACCAGGAAACCCTCGCACTGGTGGGTCTGGTGGAAGTTTTTGAATCTCGGAGGGCAACCTGACTGGGAGGGGAACAATAAATAAAACCCACAGATTACGTGCCTAAAAGCAACTCCCAGAAGAAAAGTACCCCAGACGCCTGCATCCGCCACCAGCAAGTGGGGGCGGACCGGAGAGGAGCAGGCGGCATTGCTTAGGGTAAGGACCGGGCCTGAGTGCCCTGAGGACAATCGGAGGGAGCTTTTGTGAGTTACCAACTTAAACTGTGGGATAGCAAAATAGAGAGAGATAATTAACCCACCCAAACACACTGCCGGCCGTTTGCAGAACAAAGGGACCGAGCAAGTCCAGAGAAGAGCTCGCAGGCTGCAGACCGGCCCAGCCCAGCCCCGACGGAGGCAGTGGGGAGGAGAAAGGGCCAAGGACCGCATCCCCTACCGCAATGCAAACAGGCCTCCAGTTTCTAATCAAAGACCTCCTGAGATTCTGGATGGTCAACATCTGCCGGGAGGGTTGCTGTGAGACACAGGGTGCAGGCACCCGACCGGCGTGGGTGGGGACTGGGGCTGGGGACGCGGAGGGCAGAAGGCGCACGCACCCCACTGGTGCAGGCGGGGACTGGGGCTGGGGACGCGGAGGGCAGAAGGCGCACGCACCCCACTGGTGCGGGCGGGGACTGGGGCTGGGATGGAGGAGGGGAGATGAAAGAAATCAAAGAGGACACAAACAGATGGAGAAACATACCGTGTTCATGGATTGGAAGAATCAATATTGTCAAAATGGCTATTCTACCCAAAGCAATCTATAGATTCAATGCAATCCCTATCAAGCTACCAACGGTATTTTTCACAGAACTAGAACAAAGAATTTCACAATTTGTATGGAAATACAAAAAACCTCGAATAGCCAAAGTAATCTTGAGAAAGAAGAATGGAACTGGAGGAATCAACCTGCCTGACTTCAGACTCTACTACAAAGCCACAGTCATCAAGACAGTATGGTACTGGCACAAAGACAGAAATATAGATCAATGGAACAGAATAGAAAGCCCAGAGATAAATCCACGAACCTATGGACACCTTATCTTTGACAAAGGAGGCAAGGATATACAATGGAAAAAAGACAACCTCTTTAACAAGTGGTGCTGGGAAAACTGGTCAACCACTTGTAAAAGAATGAAACTAGAACACTTTCTAACACCATACACAAAAATAAACTCAAAATGGATTAAAGATCTAAATGTAAGCCCAGAAACTATAAAACTCCTAGAGGAGAACATAGGCAAAACACTCCGACATGAATCACAGCAGGATCCTCTATGACCCACCTCTGAGAATATTGGAAATAAAAGCAAAAATAAACAAATGGGACCTAATGAAACTTAAAAGCTTTTGCACTACAAAGGAAACTATAAGTAAGGTGAAAAGACAGTCTTCAGAATGGGAGAAAATAATAGCAAACAAAGCAACAGACAAAGGATTAATCTCAAAAATATACAAGCAACTCCTGCAGCTCAATTCCAGAAAAATTAATGACCCAATCAAAAAATAGGCCAAAGAACTAAACAGACATTTCTCCAAAGAAGACATACAGATGGCTAACAAACGCATGAAAAGATGCTCAACATCACTCATTATCAGACAAATGCAAATCAAAACCACAATGAGGTACCATTACACACCAGTCAGGATGGCTGCTATCCAAAAGTCTACAAGCAATAAATGCTGGCGAGGGTGTGGAGAAAAGGGAACCCTCTTACACTGTTGGTGGGAATGCAAACTAGTACAGCCACTATGGAAAACAGTGTGGAGATTTCTTAAAAAACTGGAAATAGAACTGCCATATGACCCAGCAATACCACTTCTGGGCATACACACTGAGGAAACCAGATCTGAAAGAGACACGTGCACCCCAATGTTCTTCGCAGCACTGTTTATAATAGCCAGGACATGGAAGCAACCTAGATGCCCATCAGCAGACGAATGGATAAGGAAGCTGTGGTACATATACACCATGGAATATTACTCAGCTGTTAAAAAGAATTCATTTGAATCAGTTCTAATGAGATGGATGAAACTGGAGCCCATTATACAGAGTGAAGTAAGCCAGAAAGATAAAGAACATTACAGCATACTAACATATATATATGAAATTTAGAAAGATGGTCATGATAACCCTATATGCAAAATAGAAAAAGAGACAAAGATGTACAGAACAGACTTTTGGACTCTGTGGGAGAAGGCGAGGATGGGATGTTTTGAGAGAACAGCATGTATACTATCAAGGGTGAAACAGATCACCAGCCCAGGTTGGATGCATGAGACAAGTGCTCGGAGCTGGTGCACTGGGAAGACCCAGAGGAATCGGGTGGAGAGGGAGGTGGGAGGCGGGATCGAGATGGGGAATACATGTAACTCCATGGCTGATTCATGTCAATGTATGACAATACCCACTGCAATGTTGTGAAGTAATTAGCCTCCAACTAATAAAAATAAATGAAAAAAAATAAAATAAAAATAAAATGGGTAAAGAATCTGAATAGTCATTTCCCCAAGGAAGATACATGAATGGTCAATAATTACATGAAGTGATACTCAACGTCATTAACCATCAGGAAAATGCAAATCAGAACCACAAAATATTTCACTCACACTAGGATTGCTAAAATAAAAAAGACAGTAAGTACTGACAAAGATATGGAGAAACTGGTATGCTGGTACACTGCTGGTGGGACTGTAAATTGGTGCAACTGCTTTGGAAAGTAGTCTGGCAGTTCTCAAAACGTTAAACATAGAATTACCATACAACCCAGCAGTGCTACTCCTGGGTATGGTACACATACACAAGAGATGAAAACATGTTCACACAAAAACTTGTACATTAATATACAAAGAAGCATTATTCACAATAACCAAGAAGGGGAAACAAATCAAATGTCCACCAACTGATGGATGAATAAATAAAAAACAATGGAATATTATTCAACTATAAAAAGGAATGAAGTGCTGATACATATGACAACATGGATGAACTTTGAAAACATTATGCTAAGTGAAAAATATCATTCACAAAACACCACATATTTTATTTTTCTATTAAATGATAGTTGTAGTGGTAGAGAATTCTATTATTTTCTGTTAACCAATCATGCTACAATGGTATTAAGTGAATAACAGTTACATAATCACAACAGTAAAAGATGTTTATCAATTTTCACAATCAACAGCCAGACAAAAAATAAAAGATAATTACAATTTCAAGCTATAACGGAAACATGATTAACCTAACAACATAAAATAATATAAAATAATTACATACAATTTAGGGGGTTAAGTAGAGTGATGGGGTAAGTGGAATGCATACATGCACATGTTTTCATCTACCCAATCAGTCTATGTCTTTTGGTTGGTGCATTTAATCCATTTACATTTGAGGTAACTATCAATATGTATGATCCTATTACCATTTTCTTAATTGTTCTGGGTTTATTTCTGTAGGTCTTTTCCGTATCTTGTGTTTCATGCCAAGAGAAGTTCCTTTAGTATTTGTTGTATAAAATAAAAGAAGAAAGAAAACTTACAAAATGGGAGAAAATATCTGCTAATGATGCAACAGAGAAGGGCTTAATTTCCAAAATATACAAACAACTCAACAACAACAAAAAGCAAACAACAAATCAAAAAACAGGCAGAAGACCTAAATACGTCTCCAAACAACATGTCTCCAAACAAGAAATACAAATGGCCAATAGGCACATGAAAAGATGCTCCACATCACTACTTCTTAGAGAAATGCAAATCAAAACTACAGTGAGGTACTATCTCACAGTGGTCAGCATAGCCATTATTAAAAACTCTACAAATAACAAATGGTGGAAAGAATGTGGAGAAAAGGGAACTACATTCAGTATCCTATGATAAATCATATCAGAAAAGAATATAAAAAAGAAATTTATAGATGTGTATAACTGAATCACTTTGTATACAGCATAAATTAATACTTTCTAAATCAACTACACTTCAATTTAAAAAACCGTTTATAAGGATGGTTACACAGCTCTATGAATGAACTGAAAACCACTGAATCATATATTCTAAATAGGTGAATTGCATAATATGTGAATTGTATCTCAATAAAGATATATAGCTATATTTATGTATATATATGTAAGATATATGTCTATATATGTAAGATCTACACATATATACATATACGTATACATATAAAAATGGGCTTTAGGGATTTGTCCATTACTTCAAATTAAATGCAAAATTTACATCTTACATTTTATTGGAGAATGGTACACTTTTATTACAGTGTCAAAAACAGTTTTTTTTAAGGAATCCTCAAAAGGAGGAAATGGTAACCCACCTCAGTATTCTTCGCTGGAAAATTCCACGGAGAGAAGGAGCCTGGTGGGCTGCAGTCCATGGGGTTGCAAAGAGTCTGATGTGACTGAGCACGCACACAGGCAAAAATGTTAAGAATCACTGCTCTAGAGAATATAACCTACATTAGTAAAATCTGTTTGCATTAAAAAAACTAAACTAAAAAAGTCCTATTAAATTGAAACTTTCCTATGTAAGGTTACTCCAAAAAGAAGCAATATACACTTTCCAATTCTCTATCTCAATTATTTTATCCATAAAAACAAAACTAGACAGATCTTAAATCCCATCTTTGGAGAGACTATCACCTAATATAGAGTCACCTGACATATGAAATTATTCACTTCAACACATTAAATGCCAACCAGTATGTCTGTGTGCTTACTAGACAGAATATCCCTGATCTCAGGATACTTTCCCCATTGGGAGAGCTGGGAGTGAAGAATATAAAGTAAGGTAAATCCTTCAAGATAATTAATCTACTTTTCTCATTAAAACTGTGTTATCAGACCCCAGGGGCTTAAAGTTTACGAGGAAAAAAAGTCCATTTTACTGTTCTATCTTCATGCTCTGAACTCTCAAAAGCAGCAAATCAAACATAAAGCAGTATTTTGAAGTACTACTCTGAGAAATCCAAGACGACTTCCAAATTTAAATAAGTAAATAAAAATTGATCTCAACTAACTTTCATTTCAAAATTGATTCTGTTTTATAGACGAGTTGGACATGTAATTCCTCTACTAGGGTAGAAGTCCTTGAGAACAAGAACTGTGTTTTATATAAGCACCAAAGCTGGCCTCACATACGGTGATTTAAGTGTGATGGTTAAGACCGGGAATAAATTAAAAATTCTGTGAGGTCTTTCTTCATTAATCTAGGGTTTCTTCACTTAAAACTAGATTTAACCACAACTATGAACAAACACACAGCAATGTGTGCTTCAGATACAAAAGGCTGACATAATGAAATATTTAAAGCTATAACATTTGATAATTAATATTAATATATAATGATTTATGGAATGAAGGTTAGAAAGAACACAAACTAAAATGTTTATAAGTTTGCTTCTGAAAAGTCAGGAAAGAAAGAACTGCAAAATCAATTTAATTTAAGGAAAAATCAACTTGACTAGATTTTCTGAAGGTGTATAAAAACAGTACAAAATAACTATAAATTCTAATCATTAAAC
Source organism: Dama dama (assembly GCF_033118175.1). NCBI lineage: Eukaryota > Metazoa > Chordata > Mammalia > Artiodactyla > Cervidae > Dama > Dama dama. The sequence goes on along the minus strand of NC_083708.1, from coordinate 22,757,471 downwards.
CTAAGAAAGCACTACTATTAGAATAAAGCACATGCACAAATTTTACTGAAAAGAACATTTTTTTTTCTTAGCAGTATTTCCAGTATAAGATATAACACATCAATTTGAAGGTACACAATATTTGTACCTGGGGGAAGATTAACCTAAAAATCAATTTAACAGTAACTTCTGACAATGAAATGAGTTATCTGTAACTGGGGTATTAGTGTAATTGTGAAGTAATGTTACCTCAATGGACATATTCTTCAGACAAATATTTCTTATTTGGTATTTAAAAAAAAAAAAAAACTAACCAATAATGACCGGCTAAGTTCCTGTGTTACATGTTTACAGATAAAAACATTGAGTCAAATAAGCAAATTGGATTTTCTTTATTTATTTAGCTAAAAAGATTCTAAATATTTTCAATATGATTAAAAAGACTGCATATTGCACAGGACACATATAATACTAGATAAAACATCAAGAGCAAAATCTTATGAAAATAGTTGAAAACTGAGACAGAACACTCTGTAGAAGTTTCATCAGCAGTGTTGCTGCTGCTGCTGCGTCACTTCAGTCGTGTCTGACTCTGTGCAACCCCATAGACGGCGGTCCACCAGGCTCCGCCGTCCCTGGGATTCTCCAGGCAAGAACACTGCAGTGGGTTGCCATTTCTTTCTCCAATGCATGAAAGTGAAAAGTGAAAGTGAAGTCGCTCAGTTGTGTCGGACTCTTCGAGACACCATGGACTGCAGCCTACCAGGCTCCTCTGTCCACGGGATTTTCCAGGCAAGACTACTGCAGTGAGCTGTACTATTTTCTTTCATATGAAAAGGCGGTCAGACTTGGTTATACTTCCTCAATAATTTGAATGCAAATAAAATTATTCATTACGTATCAGCAGAGAGGTCAAGAGATGATGAACGACTTTTGGGTTTTCCATCCAATATATAATAAATGCAAATTCCAGTACTCACGTTCCCACCTCCCCAGTATTTTATTTTGAAGAAGCTTAGATGAGTAATTCTCAAATTATCTGTAGCAAAGAACCAGTTTTCTCCTCCAACCCACGGCTGACTGATGCTTTTCTAAAATGTAAAATCATGCGTATGATCAAATTGCTATAAATGTTTTGAAATGATTACTTTCTTCTCTATGCTTTTGTTTCCTTAACAAATAATTTATGAATGGCCCACAAATCATATTCTGAACACCACTGACTTAGGTTATAATGCAAATGCAACATATTCCATATTGCACTGAGGAAACTTAATACGCTGCCATTTCTCCAAAAGAGTGGTGGCACATGGCAAAAATACATTCAATAACAAAACAGTATTTTGTAGAAAATCCAGCCCATGGAAAGACAGGCAGTAGAGGGCAGGGCCTCCAAGCATTGGGTTAAAGTCAATATAGTTGGGAATCCAAATCCTAGTTCTAACACTTACATAGCAGTATGAATTTGTGCAAGATGTCCCAAGCTTGTTTCTTCCTCTGTAATAGGAGATAATATCTACCTCAGTCAGTGTCAAAACTTAAAAAAGAACATATTAAAGTTATCAGTTGAATGGTTCTACGAAGATGAACAGTTTTATGAAGACCTACAAGACCTGCTAGAACTAACACCAAAAAAGATGTCCTTTTCATTATAGGGGACTGGAATGCAAAAGTAGCAAGTCAAGAGATACATGGGATAACAGGCAAATTTGGCCTTGGAGTACAGAATGAAGCAGGGCAAAGGTTAACACAGTTTTGCAAAGAGAACACACTGGTCATAGCAAAGACCCTCTTCCAACAACACAAGAGAAGACTCTACACATGGACATCACCAGATAGTCAATACTGAAAGATGAAGACAGAGAAGCACTATGTAGTCAGCAAAAATAAGACCGGGAGCTAACTATGGCTCAGATTGTGAACTCCTTATTGCCAAATTCAGACTTAAATTGAAGAACATAGGGGAAACCACTAGGCCATTCATGTACGACCTCAATCAAATCCCTTGCAATTATACAGTGGAAGTGACAAATAGATTCAAGGGATCCGATCTGACAGAGTGACTGAAGAACTATGGATGGAGGTTCATAACACTGTACAGGAGGCGGTGATCAAAACCATCCTTGAGAAAAAGAAATGCAAAAAGGCAAAATGGTTGTCTGAGGAGGCATTACAAATAGCTGAGAAAAGAAGAGAAGAGAAAGGCAAAGGAGAAAAGGAAAGATATTCCCATCTGAAAGCAAAGTTCCAGAAAACAGCAGGGAGAGATAAGAAAGCTTCCCTAAGTGAACAATGCGAAGAAATAGAAACAATAGAATGGGAAAAACAAGAGATTTCTTCAAGAAAATAAGAGATACCAAGGGAATATTTCATGCACAGATGGGCACAATAAAGGACAGAAACAGTATGGACCTAACAGAAGTGATGGATTTCCAGCTGTGTTATTTCAAATCCTAAAAGATGATGCTGTGAAAGTGCTGCACTCAGTATGCCAGCAAATTTGGAAAACTCAGCAGTGGCCACAGGACTGCAGAAGGTCAGTTTTCATTCCAATCTCAAAGAAAGGCAGTGCCAAGGAATGTTCAAACTACTGCACAACTGTACTCATTTCACATGCTAGTAAAGTAATATTCAAAATTCTCCAAGCTGGCTTGAACTGTATGTGAACCAAGAACTTCCAGACGTTCAAGCTGGACTTAGAAAAGGCAGAGAAACCAGAGATGAAACTGCCAACATCCATTGGATCATAGAAAAAGTAAGGGAATTCCATTAAAACATCTAGTTCTGCTTCATTGACTATGCTACATCCTTTGATTGTGTGGATCATAACAAAATTGTGGAAAACTCTTAAAGAGATGGGAATACCAGACCACCTTACCTGCCTCCTGAGAAACCCGTATGCAGGTCAAGAAGCAACAGTTAAGAACCAGACATGGAACAATGGATTAGTTCCAAATTGGGAAAGGAGTACATAAAAGCTGAATATTGTTACCCTGCTTATTTAAATTATATGCAGAGTACATCAAGCAAAGTGTCAGGCTAGATAAAGTGCAAGCTGGATTAAGATTGCAGGGAGAAAAATCAATAACCTTAGGTAAGCAGATGACAGCACCCTAATGATAGGAAGTGAAGAGGAACTAAAAATAAAAAGCCTCTTGATGAAGGTGAAAGAGGAAAAGTGCAAAAGGTGGCTTAAAACTCAACATTCAGAAAACTAAGATCATGGCATCTGGTCCCATCACTTCATGGCAAATAGATGGGGAAACAATGGAAACAGTGAAGAGATTTTATTTTGGGGGGCTCCAAAATCACTGCAGACTGTAACTGCAGCCATGAAATTAAAAGACACTTGCTCCTTGCAAGAAAAGCTATGACCAACCTAGACAGCATATTAAAAAGCAGAGACATTACTTTGCCAACAAAGGTCCATCCATTCAAAGCTAGACGGCACAGAAGCGCGGCCGAGAGGAGCTACCCCATGTCAGAGGTTGGGAGCAGTGGCCTTGAGGAGATAACTCATGTCCAAGGTAAGGAGCAGCGGCTGCGCTTTGCTGGAGCAGCTGTGAAGAGATACCCCACGTCCAAGGTAAGAGAAACCCAAGTAAGACGGTAGGCACTGAGAGAGGGCATCAGAGGGCAGACAGACTGAAACCACAATCACAGCCAGCCAGCCAGTCTGATCACATGGACCACAGCCTTGTCTAACTCAGTGAAACTAAGCCATGCCGTGTGGGGCCACCCAAGACGGACGGGTCATGGTGGAGAGGTCTGACAGAATGTGGTCCACTGGAGAAGGCAATGGCAAACCACTTCAGTATTCTTGCCTTGAGAACCCCATCAACAGTATGAATAGACAAAAAGATAGGACATGGAAAGCTGAACTCCCTAGGTCGGTAGGTGCCCAATATGCTGCTGGAGAGATTGAGGGCAGGAGGAGAAGGAGACGACAGAGGATGAGATGATTGGATGGCACCACTGACTCAATGGACATGGGTTTGGGTGAACTCCAGGAGTGGGTGATGGACAGGGAGGCCTAGCGTGCTGTGGTTCATGGGGTCGCAAAGAATAGGACACAACTGAGGGACTAAACTGAACTGAACTGAGTCAAAGCTATGGTTTTTCCGGTAGTTATGTACTGATGTGAGAGTTGGACCATAAAGAAGGCTGAGCACCGAAGAACTGATGCTTTTGAACTGTGGTGTTCAAGAAGGCTCTTGCAAGTCCCTTGAAATGCAAACAGATCAAACCAGTCAATCCTCCAGGAAATCAGTCCTGAATATTCATTGGAAGAACTGATGCTGAAGTTGAAGCTTTGATACTTTGGCCACCTGATGCAAAGAGCTGACTCATTAGAAAAGACCCTGATGCTGGGAAATATTGAAGGCAGGAGAAGGGGACGACAGAGGATAAGATGGTTGGATGGCATCACTGACGCGATCGACATGACTTTGAGCAGCCTCTGGGAGATGAAGGACAGGGAAGCCTGGCGTGCTGCAGTCCATGGCATCGCAAAGAGTCGGACATGACTGAGTGACTGAATAACAACAACAACAAAATTTATCAGAGTACCTGGCACAAAAAATGCTCTAAAAACAAAATTATTACCAATAAAAGACTAAACATAATACTAGGAAGCAAGTATGCTAACTATAAGGACTAATAAACTATAATTAAGCATCAGATATGGCTCTGAAGTTACTGGCAGCAAAATGGGGAATTATTACCAATTATCTCATGAATACATATTAAAACTATCATGGTCAAATACACTTTGTTTTTTCTTTTTTCTTTTTTTTTGCCATTTTATTAAACTACGCATATTTCACACACCTATTAGATGAGTTCTGATGAGTGCATACACCCATAAAACCATCATGACAATCAAGATTTCTTACCATAATTAAGATACAGAACATCTCTATCACTCTAAACATGAAACTAAACATATCCATCACTTCTATCAAATAAGCTTTTGATTTAAAATTTAAAAAAACAAATCCATTTTATCTCAATAGATACAATAACAAACTAATATAACAAGGAAACTAGAAAATGTAAAAATAAACACAAGTAAAAACTGTAACTTGTTTTTTTCTTAAAGTGATACAGATAAGTCAAAATAGCATTTATAATTCTTCAGGCGCTATTAACAAGCAGCTTTTCTGACTTGATCTATAGTCTACTTGACAATTCAGTTCTAATTCTTTCAAACTTATATCTCCGATAAGTTGAGGCCAAAATGTCATAAAACATGTTTAGTATAGTGTTTTGTCACTCAAACATAAAAATGAAACAAAGTAGTTGATTAAAAAATAAAGTTGGAAGTTTCTCTAGGCAAATTACACCCTTGAAAATGATCAGATGATAAGGTTTATGTTTTCACACTTCACGGTGTAAAAAGGTAGAATTTAAGGAAGAAATAAAACATTTCAACAGAGTATCTGAATTTTAGAAAAGTTTTGTTTAAATGATTATAAAAAATGACTAGACATAATTTCAGAGTGACTGCACCAAAATACTTCAGTTGGCTGGTTTGCTTATTACTAGCTGAGCTTCCCCTTCCCTCCTTCTTTTGCCATGAAAGTGAAGAGGCAGGCTGAAGTAAGCAAGAACAATTCAGTATTAACCAATTGTAAAGATGTACCTTTGGCCACTTGATGCAAAGAGCTGACTCATTTGAAAAGACCCTAATGCTGGGAAAGACTGAGGGCAGGAGGAGAAGGGGATGACAGAGGATGAGACGGTTGGATGGCATCACCGACTGAATGGACATGAGTTTGGGTAGGTTCCGGGAGTTGGTTGATGGACAGGGAGGCCTGGCATGCTGCAGTTCATGGGGTCGCAAAGAGTTGGACACGACTGAGCAACTGAACTGAACCGAACTGAACCTGGGGACTGTCTAAATGTGTTCCCACATCCCAAGGATGTATATGAATAAATCATTTAAAGCATCATGCAATGCATAATATCAACAACATAACTGTCTATTATGAAAGAAAAAAACACCTAAAAATATTATGAAGATAATCTTTCCATACTTTTTTGAGGAAACAAAAAATTATCATTCAGTAGCTGTTACCATCTAACAGATGACTGTGGCAATTATTGAAAAATCTATTTCATTTTCAAAAGTTCTGAATTTCAACGTTGACACTTTCAGCAAATAATATTTTGCAAATCATTTATTTAATCAATTTATAAAGCCAGTTACTCCAGAAAACTGGTAAATGTCCCTAGGTGGCTAACAGTATAGAGAAAAAAAAAGACCTACTAGGTATTCCATAAATAGGTTAAGATTACCCACTAGAGTCCTGATGCCCTGTACTTTTCCCAGTCTGACCTGATCTCAAACCTTCAAAGAGCATATATGCTGAAACTCCAAACACATAATCCACCATCTCTGCAGGTCCTGCCACCATCTGGTGTTAATTATATTCTAAGGAAAATACCTTCTAAGCAGCAGAGGTAGCAACATCTTCAGTTCAGTCACTCAGTCGTGTCTGACTCTTTGCAACCCCATGAATTGCAGCACGCCAGGCCTCCCTGTCCATCACCAACTCCCGGAGTCCACCCAAACCCACGTCCATTGAGTTGGTGACGCCATCCAACCATCTCATCTTCTGTTGTCCCCTTCTCCTCCTGCCCCCAATCCCTCCCAGCATCAGGATCTTTTCCAATGAGTCAACTCTTCGCATAGGGTGGTCAAAGTATTGGAGTTTCAGCTTCAGCAGCAGTCGTTCCAATGAACACCCAGGACTGATTTCCTTTAGGGTGGACTGGTTGGATCTCCTTGCAGTCCAAGGGACTCTCAAGAGTCTTCTCCAACACCACAGTTCAAAAGCATCAATTTTTCAGCGCTCAATTTTTTTTATAGTCCAACTCTCACATCCAAACATGACCACTGGAAAAACCATAGCCTTGACTAGATGGACCTTTATTGACGAAGTAATGTCTCTGCTTTTTAATATGCTCTCTAGGTTGGTCATAACTTTCCTTCCAAGGAGTAAGTGTCTTTTAATTTCATGGCTGCAATAACCACCTGCAGTGATTTTGGAGCCCAGAAAAATAAAGTCAGCCACTATTTCCCCATCTATTTGCCATGAAGTGATGGGACCGGATGCCATGATCTTAGTTTTCTGAATGTTGAGCTTTAAGCCAACTTTTTCACTCTCCTCTTTCACTTTCATCAAGAGGCTCCTTAGTTCTTCTTCACTTTCTGCCATAAGGGTGGTGTCCTCTGCAGATCTGAGGTTACTGATATTTCTCCCAGCATTCTTGATTCCAGCTTGTGCTTCCTCCAGCCAAGCATTTCTCATGATGTACTCTGCGCGTAAGTTAAATAAGCAGGGTGACAATAGACAGCCTTGATGTACTTCTTTTCCTATTTGGAACCAGTCTGTTGTCCCATGTCCAGTTCTAACTGTTGCTTCTTGACCTGCATATAGGTTTCTCAAGAGGCAGGTCAGGTGGTCTGGTAGTCCCATCTCTTTCAGAATTTTCTAGTTTGTTGTGATCCACACAGTCAAAGGCTTTGGTGTAATCAATAAAGCAGAAATAGATGTTTTTCTGGAACTCTCTTGCTTTTTTGATGATCCAGTAGATGCTGGCAATTTGATCTCTGGTTCCTCTGCCTTTTCTAAAGCCAGCTTGAACATCTGGAAATTCACAGTTCACATATTGCTGAAGCCTGGCTTGGAGAATTTTGAGCATCACTTTGGTAGTGTGTGAGATGAGTCCAACTGTGCAGTAGTTTGAGCATTCTTTGGCATTGCCTTTCTTTGGGATTGGAATGAAAACTGACCTTTTCCAGTCCTGTGACCACTGCTGAGTTTTCCAAATTTGCTGGCATATTGAGTGCAGCACTTTCACAGGATCTGAAATAGCTCAACTGGAATTCCACCACCTCCACTAGCTTTGTTCATAGTGATGCTTTCTAAGGTCCACTTGACTTCGCATTCCAGGATGTCTGGCTCTAGGTGAGTGATCACACCATCGTGATTATCTGGGTCGTGAAGATCTTTTTGTACAGTTCTTCTGTGTATTCTTGCCACCTCTTCTTAATATCTTCTGCTTCTGTTAGGACCATACCATTTCTGTCCTTTATTGAGCCCATCTTTGCATGAAATATTCCCTTGGTATCTCTAATTTTCTTGAAGACATCTCTAGTCTTTCCCATTCTATTGTTTTCCTCTATTTCTTTGCATTGATCTCTGAGGAAGGCTTTGTTACCTCTCCTTTCTATTCTTTGGAACTCTGAATTCAAATGAGTATATCTTTCCTTTCCTCCTTTGCTTTTCGCTTCCCTTCTTTTCACAGCTATTTGTAAGGCCTCATCAGACAGCCATTTTGCTTTTTTGCATTTCTTTTCTGTGGGGATGGTCTTAATTCCTGTCTCCTGTACAATGTCACAAACTTCCGTCCATAGTTCATCAGCCACTTTGTCTATCATATCTAGTCCCTTAAATCTATCTATCACTTCCACTGTATAGTCATAAGGGATTCGATTTAGGTCATACCTGAATGGTCTAGTGGTTTTCTCCATTTCAATTTCAGTTTGAATTTGGCAATAAGGAGTTCATGGTCTGAGCCACAGTCAGCTCCCCATCTTGTTTTTGCTGACTCTATAGCGCTTCTCCATCTTTGGCTGCGAAGAATATAATTAATCTGATTTTGGTGTTGACCATCTGGTGATGTCCATGTGCAGAGTCTTCTCTTGTGTTTTTGGAAGAGGGTGTTTGCTATGATCAGTGCGTTCTCTTGGCAAAACTCTATTAGCCTTTGCCTTGCTTCATTCCGTACTCCAACGCCAAATTTGCCTGTTACTCCAGGTGTTTCTTGACTTCCTACTTTTGCATTCCAGTCCAGTATAATGAAAAGGACATCTTTTGGGGTTCTAGAAGGTCTTGTAGGTCTTTGGAGAACTGTTCAACTTCAACTTCTTCAGTGTTACTGGTCAGGGCACAGATTTAGATTACTGTGATATTAATGGTTTACCTTGGAAACAAACAGACATCAATCTGTCATTTTTGAGATTGCATCCAAGTACTGCATTTCAGACTCTTTTGTTGACTATGATGGCTACTCCATTTTTTCTAAGGGATTCCTGGCCACAGTAGTAGATGTAATGGTCATCTGAGTTAAATTCACCCATTCCAGTCCATCTTAGTTCAGTGATTCCTAGAATGTTGATGTTCACTCTTGCCATCTCCTGTTGAACCACTTCCAATTTGCCTTGATTCATGGACCTAACATTCCAGGTTTCTATGCAATATTGCTCTTTACAGCATCTATCCTTGCTTCTATCACCAGTCCAATCCACAACTGGGTGTTGTTTTTGTTTTGGCTCCATCCCTTCATTCTTTCTGGAGTTATTTCTCCATTGATCACCAGTAGCATATTGGACACCTACCGACCTGGGGAGTTCATCTTCAGTGTCCTATCTTTTTGCCTTTTCATAGTGTTCATGGGGTTCTCAAGGCAAGAATACTGAAGTGGTTTGCCATTGCCTTCTCCAGTGGACCACATTCTGTCAGACCTCTCCACCATGACCCGTCCATCTTGGGTGGCCCCACACGGCATGGCTTAGTTTCACTGAGTTAGACAAGGCTGTGGTCCATGTGATCAGACTGGCTGGCTGGCTGTGATTGTGGTTTCAGTCTGTCTGCCCTCTGATGCCCTCTCTCAGTGCCTACTGTCTTACTTGGGTTTCTCTTACCTTGGACGTGGGGTATCTCTTCACAGCTGCTCCAGCAAAGCGCAGCCGCTGTTCCTTACCTTGGATGTAGGGTAGCTCCTGTCGGCCACCGCCCCTGACCTCGGACATGGGGTAGCTCCTCTCGGCCACTGCCCCTCTGCTTCACTAAATGGCAGTCACTGTTCAAATGCTTATCATTATTTTCATTCATTTAATCATACCTGATTTTTGGAAGTCCAGGTCCTTCTTACTATTATTACTGTCCAATTAAGAGATAAACTGAGGCATAGAAATACACATGATACAGTTAAATGCCAGGCCAAGGATTTACATGTAAGTAATCTGGCTTTAGAGTTCTAACTCGGAACCAATACTCCTCACTCTCATGGAGACTGTTTTTCTTCTTATACCCAAACCTAACTCAGGGCCACGGAGTGAAGTGTCTTTCTTATTCCCCCTGTTAATACTTACCTGGCAAAATCCCAATCCTCGTTGAGCTCAATTATGCCTGAACCCTAGCAACAGAACATCGCTGGAGAAAACTTACACAACGAAGCTGATGGACTGCATTTTAAATTGAGAAACACCGGGGTACTCTTTTGCCCCCTTCTGATGCCTATGTCAGAAGCTTTCTCTATCTCGTTTATACTTTAATAAAACTTTATTACACAAAAGCTCTGAGCGATCCAGCCTCGTCTCTGGCCCCGGATTGAATTCATCTCCTCCGGAGGCCAAGAATCCCGCGTCTCATCGTTTAGTAACAACCTTTCATCTTGGGGGCTCATCTGGGATACTTCAGGACAAGATGGGCCTGATAATCTATGTGAGCCTACTTATGCTGACTCCAGAAATCCTGAGTCTGCCATTTGATCCTCAAGACAATGCCTTCCTGTCCTGGGCTAACTCCTATGCTGCATTCCACAATCGGTCTAACTGCTGGGTCTGCGGAGCACTCCCCTCTTCATCAGTGGAAGGCGTCCCATGGTGGACATCTCCACTTCAAGGAAAGGACTTTCTCCAAGTCTGCAAATACCTTCAACAATCGCATGTGATGCCTCTTCTTAAACTGATGACATCTAACAACCTTAAGATGGACTGATGTAACTATGGACATAATGTGACTTTTCATTTTGATTTTAACTTGGTTTAATGACTATTTTGCCTTACATCTGTAACTGTATAATGGGGTTTTCTAACCGTCTAAAAGCTTTTAATTTACAAATAGTTGTCCGAGCTCCTATGAGTGTCACAGCCTCCTCCAACTATTACTTGGAGCCCCTGGATCAGACATCCTCACTATGAGGATTAGGAGAATATGTTGCCTCACCAATTTAGGGACAACGCCCCTTGTCAGCTCAGAAGCAGTTATGGAATGAGAACGACGCCCCTTTTCCCTAGGCAACATAATTCTCCTAAAAGAAAAGCGGGGAATGAGAGAGTCATTTCCTAGGCAGGTTGATAAGAAGTCTAGGGGTCCCCAAGGAAAGAGAGGTCTGGGATATTCAAGGAGGAAGAAAGGACAAACTTTTTTTCTGTTCTACATTCCTTAGGATTATATAACAATAATGTATCCTGCCTGAGGACAGTCTTTGGGGTAAACCCTCTGGCTAATTCTGTTATCTTAAAATGTAAATTATGGGAGTAGGTCTGGTCTTTACAAGGATGTATCCTGCCTGAGGACAATCTTTGGATTAAACCTTCTAGCCAAAAAAATAAATAAATAAATAAATTGAGAAACACCAACCTCAAATGTTCTTCTAATCCATTACATTTCCTTCATAACCTTACCTGCTTGACACAACTATTTCATGCCTTCTCTTCTCAAAGCTCTAATGCCACCGTTTCTCCATCACTGCTAAAGACCGAGCTTCAAAGTAAGAAAACAGAAGAAAAAGGAACGCACTTATATTCCCTACAACAAATCTCCAAAGCTGTCGCCACTTAAGCCCACACTCTCCACTTTCCCTCCTACCCTGGGAACAAGGGGCCCCCTTCCTTTTGCTGTGTTCTCGATTCCACCTCCTCTACCTTCTCTACACTTGTCCCTAATTGCTTTATTGGCCTGCTCTCCCCACTCAGTACCAGTGTCTCCTTCTCTCCAAGATCATTCTCTGTCAGCTACAGAAGCCCTGGGATCTCTCAGGGTGAAAAAGCAAAATCCTTAGCCTCCCCGTGACCCCCCACAGGCTCTCTGGCTACCAACCCATTTCTCTTTTCTCTATTATTACAAAACTTATTGAAAAATTTCTCTGTACTCACTACTTCATTTCCTTATCTCCTATTCACTCCTTGGCCCACAAAAAATGCCTCATGATGCATGACAACTCATATAAAGGTCACTTCTCATGACCACTCATATAAAGATGCACGACCACTCATATAAAGGTCACTTTTCTAGGCCTTCATCTTAATCAACTTTTCAGCAATATTCAGTACTTTGTTCTTGGCTGTCAAGGTATGCTCTGACTTCTCTAGCCAATCTTTTTCAGTATCTATGCTGGCTCCTTTGCTGTACTGAAATTTTATTTTACTATTATTATTTTTAAATGCTGAACTACCTCAAGGCTCAATCAAGAGCTCTCCTCTCTTCTCTCTCCTGAGTTATCTCCTCTAGCTCTATAGTTTCAAACAGCATTTAAATGATATAGCCTAAATATATAACCGCCTCTTCTATTATCTCCTCTTCTATTCTTCTAACCGGTTGATGTCAACTCCAGCACATCACTGAATCCTACTTCTATTCTTGAGCTCTATAATCCATCATCCACAGAGAAGTCAGAGATCTTTAAAATCGCATCATTATAAGAACATCTAAACTTAAAACACAGCAACAAGTTTTCCACTGCAGAGGATCTTGTATTTGCTATTTTGCACACCTGGCAATTCTTAGGTCAACTCTGTGTGTGGCAAATTCTTTCCCATCTCCAAGTAATATCAAACCCTCAGAGAAGCCTTTCTCCATGGCCCACAAATGGCCCCAATTACTCTAGAATATCACATGATTACCCTCCTAGCACTGATTACCCATCTGAAATCGTCCTGCTTGCTAGTTTCCATCTACCCTCCCTCACTGGAATGCAAATGTCACAAGTCAGGAGCCCTACTGGACTCGTTCACTGCTGTATCAGCAGTCTCATAAAAATGGCTGATACAGTAGGCCCTCAAATGCTTTGAATAAATATATTACTCAGTCAATGTGAACACAGTTCACAAATCATTTTTGCTTTGTTTCTCTGAGAAAAGCTTTGTAAAAAAGAGCAGAATTACAGTTCTATTTTTTTAACCAGTATAACCAACACGCACTCCCTTCAAACAGACTATATTCGTAACGACTATTACATGCTATAAAAAACTTAAAAGACTCCCCTAAGAATACTTATAAACAACATGCTATATCCAATTATATTTTAAAAATTAGCTCAGTTTAAGCATTTTTATTAGGCATAACTACTTAATGTGGAAGATGTCATTCTAGCCCTTGTGAAAGGAAATCCACTAAGTATGATACTCCTAAGGTCTAATCTTTAAAAATTAATTAGGTACCAATCTCTGATTGAAGAAAATTTTGACTAAGAGTCTTACTATACTTTATGCAGGGCTTCCCAGATGGTGCTTAGTTCAGTTTAGTTGCTCAGTCATGTCAACTCTTTGCGACCCCATGGACTGCAGCATGCCAAGCTTCTCTGTCCAACTAATGGTAAAGAAAACACCTGCCAATGCAGGAGACATCAGAGAGTCAAGTTCAATCCCTGGGTTGGGAAGATCTTCTGCAGGAGGGCATGACAACCCACTCCAGTATTCTTGCCTGGAGAATCCCATGGACTAAGGAGCCTGGTGGGCTAGTCTATAGGGTCACAAAGAGTCGGACACAACTGAAACAACTTAGCGTGCACACATGCTTTATATATATAATTAGTTATATTTTTACTGTTGCTTTCAGTAAAAACTATAAAAATTAAAACTTTAAGATATGAAAAACCCCAGCATCCCATCAAATGAAAATCGGCAAATATGATTTAATTTTGCTTATAATTTTGTATACAAAAGTATACATCTGCTAAAAACATCTTTGAATTCTATAGAAGTGGTATCTTAAGGTTCCTTGTAGCTTTAAATCCTGTGAGTTTTGTGACACATAAGCAGTGTGAAGAAAAGTAACTTAGAAAATAGAAAACTGTGAGCATATATTACAACTTAAAATGATCCATTAATGAGTAGCTGGGATTCTATTGTAAGCATCACACTGTACACAGCTATAATAGTGAACACTAAACATATATCCTTGAATAACAGATAACCATCCTGCCCCCAATACACATCTGGAAATAAACACTGCCCAAGGAGTATTCAAGATGAAGATAATTATAGCAACTGACACTGATTTAGCAATTAATTACTGCTAATCTGTGGCAGGCACTTCACTAAACTCTTTTACACGAATTATCTCATGTAATCTTTACAACCAATCCATGAGGCATGTATGTTCATGGAACCACGTACAAATGAACACTGGTGTCTGAGGTTCCACAGAGAGTAAAAGGAGCAAACAGGAAGAACTCTGGCAGGCTGAATCTTGGATCTGGTCCTTAATCACTATCACTATCTTTCTGAACTATGTTTTTGGTGTTTTTTTTTTTTTTTACCATTTTTAAAACTTTATATTTTATATTTTTAAATTAGAGCACAATTATTTTACAATATTGTGATGGTTTCTGCCATTTATCAACAAGAATTGGCATTAGGTATACATAGGTCTCCCCTACCCCAACTCCTCTCCCCTCTGAACTACTTTGTAATCACAGCTCTTAATTCTTCTGCCCGGTATATCTGACCTCTCCTTTTCATTTTTCAAAAAGCCTGTTCAGGCTATCTAGCCTTTCTTGACTCTTTAACTGCCCCCATTTTTAGACATATTTCTTTTCCTATTGCACTTATTTCTTAAAAAAAAAAATACTGTAATTACATAATATAATAATAGTACCTCTGTTGTTCCTTCTAGACCTTGACTTAAGCACAGGTACTAAAGCTCAACTCTGAACACTCCAACCTAGCTCACTGCTTGATCCTGACAGTGTTTAGGTTAAATTAAACTACAAGGCTAAATGACTATAAATTCTGATATAAAAGGGTTTTGTCTTGGTTGTTACCTATAAAACAGTGATTCTAATTCATTAAATGACTACAATGGAAGAGGAACTATAATACAGTATATAGTATATGTATGTACCTATATGCACTATATATTACAGTATATACAAAAACTATACACGGTTTGTACGATTTACTTGCCTGAGAAAACAATTTCAAAGTAAAAATTCGCTCTCCGTTGGAATTAAATCTTAGAGAGGTGCTGTTCAAAAGCAATACAGCTGTGGCTGTCCCCAAGTTAATGATACTTAGGGCTGATGGATTCTACTGAATCAGAGGTATGTTCTATTTTATAAATTCTATTAATTAAGCACCGCAAGGGTGCTTTACAAGACCCAGTAAAGACATTTATTTTGGTTATCTTTTGGGAAAGGGAGATGTAATTCCTTTAAGGGCTGTTAAGTAAGGGAACAAAATGCTAGTTCAGAAAATAAGTATTTTAGAGAAATTTCTCACATTTACCTGAAACCTGTAATCACTGACAATTATCTATTCTATTCTAGTTTAGTCATATCATATTTGTACCAAACATATCTATAAAAAAGAAATGGTGGTGTTCATCATTCAAAACTCAGAATCTCAAACAACCAAATTTTGCTTTGGGGACTTATCATTTGCTTTTTTAAAAATATACCCTTTTAACGTTTAGCATTTGCTAATATTAAAATCTGTTGGATTTCTCTACTGATGGGGATGGGAGAGAGGAAGAAATAGTAATATTTTAGGTGGCAAGGGTAAGTCAGCCTGGGAGTAAATATCAGAATAATACACTTTGGAAAAATTTAAATTATCTAGATTGACCATGTTTTGGTTAAGGAATTAGGAAGAAGCAAGAAAACAGGTGGCATTGGTGGTAAAGAATCCGCCTGGCAATGCAGAAGACTTAAAAGACGCAGGTTTGATCCCTGGGTCAGGAAGATACCCTTGTGGAGGGCATGGCAACCCACTCCAGTATTCTCGTCTGGAGAATCTCATGGATAGAAGAGGCTGGCAGGCTATAGTCCACAGGGTCACAAAGAGGCAGACAAGACTGAAGCGACTTAGCATGCAAACAAGAAAACATTGCTTGTTTTTTTATATATGAGAACAATAATGACAAAAATGAGTAGCTATTCACAGTGATTTAAAAGAAAGATGTGAAACAAGATGGACACCTCAATAATCTTTACAGTACAATTAAATCCATCATACTAAGTTAATCGATTATTTCAAATAAAATTTAATTTTTTTAAAATTAGTAATTTAAAAAAAAATAAAATAAAATAAAATTAGTAATTTAATAAGAATGTTCTCAGCATTAAAAGTTAGTGAACAATATACCAGTAATTAACTTTACAATTCAATTTTATTTTTTAAATTTTTTTATGTTTTTTTGTTTTTATTACGCTTGTGCTTATGACGGGAGGTCTGAGAAGGCACTTCTGAAGGTTTATTCCTACCAGTCGTTGTCATTTTTATCGAGTCTTTATTTATTTTATTTATTTATTTATTTTTTAGTTCTACCAGTTTCTTGCTACCAACCCATCTCCCTTCACCCTCGTGCACACACGGTCAGTCATGTAATCCTATGGACTTCAGCCTGCCAGACTCCTCTGTCCATGGATTTTTCCAGGCAAGAATACTGGAGTGGGTTGCCATTTCCTTCTCCTACAATTCAATTTTAAACTAGACTTGTTTCCATACAAATTAACATAAAAACACTAAACTGTACATACTAAACAAATTTTTCTGTAATGTACTTAAACTTACATGACTATCTGTAAACAAATATTCTAGCTTGTAAAAAAAGATATCATTTTTTTCCCAACTGAAAAAAAATCCTATGCAGTAAGGTTTATTTTCCTTTGTGAATTTTATTGAAACTGTTCCAAAAGTATAATCATGAAGAGTAAAACACACACTCATTAAGATGCAAATTTAATATATGCCTATGCCTATCCTAAAGGATAGGATCAAAATATCACACAGGCACGAAGGTGCCAACTAATAATTTTACATACAGGCATTTACGAAAAAGCTCTTGTGTTACACACAAACATGTGTGTGTCTGAGCACATCAGTTTGCTCAAAGCTATGAAAGAATGGTGCTAAATAGTAAGTAGCCTTGCAGGTATTAAATCCCTCAATCAGTAAAGGAAAGAGACTAGAATCAATCTGAAGGATATCAAGATACTTCACAGAGAAAAATGAGGTACTACCTACAGTGGATTTGCCTTGTCTCTACACCTGTTCCAATATTTATTCCCTTTTATGTTTTAAGGTTGAGGTAAAAACAGAACAACAGTATTAACAACATATATGAAAGAACAAAACCTTGCTGAGGTATTACTACTCTGCAAGAGAATTAACTCTAAATACTTCGCTAAATTCTGAAGCACTAAGTAGAATCAGTGCCAAGATAAGATATTGCTTGATCTTTATTCAGAGTCTCTTCACAAAAATTTCCCTTTGGCTCAGCTGAATTCGTCTGCGATGTAAAAGAGCTGGGTTTGATCCCTGGGTTGGGAAGATACCCTGGAGAAGGGAAAGGCTACCCACTCCAGTATTCTGGACTGTATGGTCTATGGGGTTGCAAAGAGTCGAACCTGACTGAGTGACTTTCACTTTCATTTCACTTACAAAAACTAAGCAGCCTCCAAAGCACTGACAAAATTATCAACCGCTATTATTATTACTAGACTCTCCTTACTTTTAGTTTCACTATGTTAAATTTTTTTAGGATATCACTCCAATACAAGAACCCTGTCAAGCACTGCTATTATTATTATCTGAACATCTTTTTTTTTTTTTTTACTTTACTACTGAAGTGAAACAGCATCATCATCTTCCCAATCACACAAGCTCAAGCTTTGGCTCTATTCCCTATCCTTATGTTCAAATCTATCAACAAATTAAGCTTTTTAAATTTTTTTCTTCAGCTGAAGGTGACTGTGGTAGACAGTATCTTTCAGAATGGCCTTTTAACCATGGCTCCTGAATAGTTTTCACCTGGACTATTACAATAACTATTTTTCATTACCTTCAGCTTTCTAAGAGCCAATTAATATTACACAGCAAAACACGGTTTCAGTATATTACTCCCTACTGGAAGCTTAGAAAAAATAAGTTTATAAACCATGAAAAGCACTTCAGTCCAGTGCTCACTCAGCATGCAGGAAGTACTCTTATCATTGCTACAAATGTGACATTGAATCACTCAGAAAGTAAGTGCAAGTTCTTGCTTATATGACTAACGTCTTTTCATAAACTAGACCCATTCTTGCAATCTGATAATTCATATTTCTATTCTAGATAAGCAAAACCTACTGACAAGGATTCTTTGCTTGACCAAACTTTGGTCAGGGTTTGGACGCTTCTCCTAGGCCCATCTGTGCCTGTTCTTGGAAAATGTAGTTTTTGACTGCTATGTCAGTTTAACCAGAATCTCTCTCACCCTCAATAACTGACGACCCTAAATATTGATCAAGATCCTCAACACCAACTGCTGGTCATCCTGGTCAGTCTGCAGCAAGAAGCCTGTTAGCTTGTGTGATTGGGAAGATGCTGCTGCTGTGTTATTTCCGTAGTAAAGTAAAAAAAAATAAATAAATACAGACATTCAGAGTATAATAATAATAATAGCAGTGCTTGACAGGGTTCTTGTATTGGAGTGATATCCCAAAAAAATTCAACAGAGTGAAACTGAAAGTAATCCTCTCTTACCCCTCATGTTTTCTCTTAAGAGAGGTTTTCCATTCTATGACCTCCAGCTACTCCTCAGCCATAAAGTCCCACATGCCCACGCTGAGAGTTGAAGCCAATTTCTCTCCTTCATTGTAAAATCCCACTGCCTATGTGCTAAGTCACTACAGTCGTGTCTGATTCTTTGTGAGGGTATGGACTGTAGCCCGCCAGGTTCCCCTGTCCAAGGGATTTTCCAGGCAAGAACACTGGAGCAGGCTGCCATTTCCTCCTCCAGGGGATCTGCCCGACCCAAGGACAGGACCCATGTCTGTTATGTCTCTGGCACTGGCAGGCAGCTTCTTTATCACTAGTGCTACCTGGGAAGCCCAAAATCTCACTGCAGTTGTCCCTATATCTATGATGATGACCCTGAATAAGGCTGGCCTCACCATTTTAACAAGTATCATTGAATACTGTTTCTTTAACACTAGTCAACTGTTCAAGACTTGCTCCCTCCCACCTTGGTGGTTTTACATATGATATTTCTTCTCTGGATAGGTCGTGTGCACCTTTTCATCACCTAAAATTTTTCTATCAAACTATATTCACAATGCTATGATTGCACAATACCTTCTGATCCAACCCTTCTGACCTGGCTCATTCTTCTTTAATCAGCATGATATGTTGATATCTGGAAACATGGCTTACATTACAGTATATGTATTTAAAAATGCGCCTATGCTACATTTCAAAAAGTTTAATGTCATTTTTTCAATTGTGGTAAAAATGCATAAAATTTATCGTTTTAACGATTTTTAAGAGTACAGTTCAGTGTTGTTAAGAATATCTGAACTGTGCAATTTATCTCCAAAATTTTTGATCTTGCATAACTGCAACTCTATACCAATTAAACAACTCCTTTTCTCTCAAGATCATCTGACCAAGGTTTATTTCAAGGCTTTCTATTCTATTCCACTGGTTTCCAGTCTGTCTTTATGCCAGTATCACACTGTTTTGATTACTCTAGCTTTGTAATATATTACAAAGTCTTTTTAAAAAACTCCTTCTGCCTGAAACACTAAATCACAACTTAACCTGGCTAGTACCTACTCACTCTTCAGGCCTCAGATTTTACCCTCTTTGGAAAGTCTTCACTGACCGTTATATCTCTCCAACATTCAAGTACACAATTCCTTCCTGTGGACTCCAACTACACACTGTATCTCCTCTATTACAGAACTTACTTTGTTTCACTGTAATTAAACTGTGACTCCCAGGGATGTTAATCCCTTTAATACGGTCTTTACCTATCATTTTAGCTTTTCCATTGACAGCTCCGAGCAATGCTTGACCTATAGTAAGTAACCAATAAATACTAAAACCTGAATGACAGGAGAATATACTCAAGTGGTAAAAAGAATAAGTCTAACTGATTTAGAAAATGTTCCCAAAATATATCAAGTAAAAAATCAAAGTGCAGAATAGTGTTTACAGAATGTGCCTGGTTGATCAGTCATGTCTGACTCTTTGTGACCCCATGGACTATAGCCCACTAGGTTCCTCTGTCAATGGGATTCTCCAGGCAAGAATACTGGAGTGGGTTGCCATTTCCTTCTTCAGGGGATCTTCCCAACCCAGGGATCAAACCTGGGTCTTTTATGTCTCCTGAATTGGCAGGCGGGTTCTAAACCACTCGAGTCACCTGGGAAGTGCCTGCTACAAATATACTTAACAGGAAATGCACTCCAGTCCTATTAGTTCTGTCATCACTCAAAAACTACCAAGATTTGGTCAGAACAGAAAAATGCATTATAGGTGGAATCTTTACTGTTTGAGCCACCAGGGAAACCTGTTTATACAGAAGGCTTCAATTTACACACACACACACACACACACACACACACACATATACACACACAGACACACACACAGACACACATACACACACACACACAAATGGGAAATGTATATTCAAATAATCTGCATACATTTGACATAGCTTTGAAAGAACACATAAGAAAATAGTAAAGCTGATTATTTCCTGGAGGTCACATAGGAACTTGGGTGGATGGGCGCCAGGGAGAGGAAGACTTTTCACTGTATACTTTTTTAATACTTTTAAAATCATATGATTTATTCCCTGTTTGTGGCATTAAATAAGTTTAATTTTTTAAAAGGTACATGAATGAATAACATCCCAGAAGAATATCAAAGAGCAGCTGTGTCATATGTGGCATTTTCTCCCCCTTCATCTCGTAAGAAACAAGAAAATCAAAATGAACAGACTCTGTAGCTTCAGTGTTACATGTGAATCTAGGGTCATCCCATCATTACCAAAGAACCATGGAGACTAAGAATTTTGTTGATAAAGTACTTGCTCTGTTTAGTAATCTTCAAGTAGCATTTTAAGTTAATTTTTGAGTATTTGTTCTAAAAGCACAAGCCATCTAAAAGTAAACATGTACTACTTATTACTCAGCAACATGTTCACACATTAGCTTTACAAGACGTGGTAGCTAGCTTCCGACATGGCCCCCAGTGATCTTCAAGCTCTTGTGTAGTCTCCGCCCACTGCTGGCCTATATGAACAATAAATAGAACACTGCAGAAGTGAAAGATCAGGCCATAAAAGACACTGCGGCTTCTACCTTGATGTCTCTTGCATCACTTATTCTGGGACGGGCTGACCTTTGTGCCAAGAGGACATTCAAGCAGCCCGGTGGGGAGGCCACTGTGGGGAAGAACTGAGGCTTCCCTTCAACAAGCAAAAAGAACTTCCCAGTATGTGGCTGAACCACTTTGGAAGGCCAATTAAAGCTTTAGATGACTGAAAACCTTTAAATGACTAGTTCTCAAGCCAGAACCTCAGAAACAAGTCATTCCCTTTTCCCTTCTGAAATGTGTGTTGTTGTTTTAAATCACTACATTTTGAGACGTTATGTAGCAACAGAAAACTAAAGTTTATTCTTATATTAATAAATTCCTTTTTAAAATCACAACCTCTATTAACTTAGGACATTTTAAAAAGTAGTTATCAGATCACATAAAATAGGCAGCCTCAAATTATAGAATCAGGTAGGCTTGGAGAGTAGTGCTTTGAAAACAGATTTCCAATAAAATGCCAGTTGCCATTAAAAAAAATCATGTTGCTAGAGCCCCTCATTCAGGTGAACTCTTGACTAAAAACTGGTGGTAACACTTATGGAACTGTGGTTTACAATATGGAAGTTACTTATTTATTTTTATTCCAAAAAGACAGACATTTTAACTTTAAAGAAAGTACTATGTTTCATTTTTTTTTTTCCCCTCAGGAGAAAAATCTGTCAGGAAACTTTAAAACTTTTTTAAGATTTAAAAAAATCTCTGTCAGGAGACACACTGTTAACATCATTAAATGACCTTACTACCCAAAGCAATCTATAGAGTCAATGCAATCCCAATGGCATTTTTTACAGAACTAAAGCAAATAATTTTAAAGTTTGTATGGAAACACAGAAGACCTTGAGTGGCAAAAACAGTCTTGGGAAAGACTGAGCTAGAGGAATCATGCTCCCTGACTTTATACTATACTACAAAGATATAGTCATCAAAACAGTATGTCACTGGTATAAAATGGACACACAGATCAGTGGAACAGAACTGAGAGCCCAGAAATGAACCTATGCACTTATAGTCAATCTATGACAAAAGAAGCAATAACATACAATGGAGAAAAGAATCTTTTCAAGAAGTGGTGCTTGGGAAACTGGATAGCTATACGGAAAAGAAAAAAAAAAATTAGAACATTCTCTTAACACTATATATAAAAATAAACTCAAAATGGGTTAAAGACCTAAATGTAACATTAGAAACCATAAAACTCCTAGAGGAGAATCTAGGCAGGACATTCTTTGACAAAAACTGTAGAAATATTTTTTTGCATCTGTCTCCTAAAGCAAAGGCAGCAAAAGCAAAAATAAAAAAATGGGACCTAATGAAACTGAAAAGCTTTTGCACAGCGAAGGAAACCATCCACAAAATGAAGACAAACTATGGACTGGGAGAAATTATTTGTAAATGATATGACAGATAAGGAGCTAATATCTAACACATATAAACAGCTCTTATGACATCAAGAAAAAACAACGCAGTTAAAAAATGGGCAGAAGAACTGAATAGACATTTTTCCAAACAGGAAATGCAGATGGTCAACAGGCATATAAAAAGATGTTCAACACTGCTAATCATCAGGGAAATGCAGATCAAAACCACAATGAGATTATCACTTCACTTTTGTAAAAATCACTTTCATCAAAAAGAACACAAATAATAAATGCTGGTGAGGATGTGGAGAAAAGGCAACCCTTATTCACTGTTGGTGGGAATGTAAATTCATGCAGCCACTATGGAAAATAGAATGGAGGGTTCTCAAGAAACTAAAAACAGAACTACCATATGACCCAGCAATTCCACTCCTGAGTATACATCTGCAAGAAACAAAACCACTAATTCAAAAAGACACATGTAGCCCAATGTTCATAACAGCATTTACAATTGCCAAGATATGGAAGCAACCTAAGTATTCATCAACAGGTAAATGGTTAAAGAAGAAAGAAAAGAGTTATTTGCTCAGTCATGTCTGACAGTTTGTGACCCCATGGACTGTTAGCTGACAAATTCTTCTGTCCATGGAATTCTCCAGGCAAGAATATTGAAGTGAGTAGCCATTACTTTCTTCAGGGGATCTTTCCCATCTAGGAATAGAACACATGTCTCCTGCATTACAGATAGACTTTCTACCACCTGAGTCACTAGGAAAGCCCTGGTTAAAGAAGATGTGCTATATATACATTCAGCCATAAAAAAGAATGAAATTTTGCCATCTGCAGCAACATGGATGAATTTGGAAGGTGTTAGGCTAAGTGAAACAAGTCACAGAAAGACAATACTATATAGCACTTACATGTGGAATCTATAAAACACAACAAACTAATGAATATAACAAAATAGAAGTCAACTCACAGATACAGAGAACTAATGGTTACCAGAGGGGAGAGGGGGAGAGGAGTAGCAATATAGGCAGGGGCAGGAAATTTAAGAGGTACAAGCTAGTATGTATGGCATAATCAACAAGGATTTATTGTACAATATGTAGAATATATTGAATATTTTAAAATAACTATAAATGGAATATAACTTTTAAAAATTGTGATTCATTATATCATGCACCTGTAACTTATGTAATATTATACATCAACACTACTTCAATAAAAAAAATAGAAATAAATACAAAAAAATTGAGACACATTGTAAGACATGGTAAGTGTGTATGAAAAGCCACTGAGTCAAGTGATAACTCATCATCATGCTGAATAAAAGCAAAAAGTCTAACTGCAGACTGGGGTGGCATTTGTGGTATAAAAAACATACACAGTTCCAGGGAATTCCCTAGCAGTCCAGTGATTAGGACTCTGTACTTCCACTGCAAGGGGCACGGTTTGATCGCTGCTTAGGGAACTAAGATGCTGCACGCTGCGCAGTGCAGCCAAAAATGAATAAATAAAACCAAAAAAAACACACAAAACTCCAGCCATCTGGAAAATCTGATTGATGGCAATAACACATACCTTGAGAGTTTAAGGTAGCTTTGCTGATATTTTACAGTACCTTTTCATAATATAACAGCACAAACAAAACCAACTGGAAATGTAAGCGTACAACGGAGTTTACATGTATGACGGAGTTTACGTGTATAATGGAGTTTACATGTATAATGGAGTTTACGTGTATAAAGCAAAGGATCAAGCCTGGTGTGCTTTTGTAGTTTTTCAGACTACAGTCGGCTGTCCCTTTTAAATGAGAACAGTTTATCTGCACTGCTTCCATTATGCTGCTTAATTTTATAGCATAGACTCAGGAAAGAAACTTCCTGCTTGGATGAAGGCTCTTTTATGAAATAAAAATATTCATCCAAAGTGCTCTTATCTTATTTTCAAATTGAGGTTGCACCCCAGAACTTTCGATTAACAGGAATCTGACCCCTGACTGAGCACCAAGTTACTGTACGTACTGACAAACCTAGTCTTACCAGTCAGGTAAATTAGTTTTTGGAAAATGGTAGTA
Source organism: Dama dama (assembly GCF_033118175.1). Classification (NCBI taxonomy): domain Eukaryota; kingdom Metazoa; phylum Chordata; class Mammalia; order Artiodactyla; family Cervidae; genus Dama; species Dama dama. Next base: position 22,732,885 of record NC_083708.1, on the reverse strand, counting down.
CCAAACTAAATAAGTCTATTTACCTGAATTTGTTGTTCATGAACACAAAATACTGGCAATTTAAACACCGAGTGCATCATATAGATAGATCTATGCCGGTAAATAACCTCAGCACGGTGAGATACACAGTGTATTCCATAGCAGAGCAGTCGGGAATTCATTTTCTTGCCTTTTCATGTAAAATTCCATAAAAGAGGAGAATTTCTCATTATCTCAGAAGAAGAGAGGCTGGAAATGTCTTCTGAAAGATGGAAATATAAAGCTACAGCTCAAACAAGAAAACTGACGAGAGGAAGACGCAGAGGAGACAGCGGACCCTTACAAGTTTATTATCTCATCTATTATTACAGGGGTTTTGCCAGATAAGCACATTATTAACATTTCATCACTCCTGAATCAACAATCATCCGTTTGTCGTATAGAAAGCTTTCGTTGGGGTGGTGTTTAGTTGCTAAGTCGTGTCCAACTCTTTTGCGACCCCACGGACTGTAGCCTACCAGGCTCCTCTGTTTGTGGGATTTCCCAGGCAAGAATGCTGGAGTGGGTTGCCATTTTCTTCTCCAGGGGATCTCCTGAACCAGGGATAGAACCCACGTTTTCTGTATTAGCAGGCAGATTCTTTACCACTGAGCTACTAGGGAAGCACCATAAAGTGCTTTAACTGGTTTTAAATTGAGATTTATCTCTCTGTATTCAAAGGTTTATCCTAAAGCTAATGTACTATATTAACAAAAAGGCATTTATTTATAAAATTAACATTACTAACATAAAGACATTTTTGAAGAAAGCTGACATCTAATTCAAGCCTGATCAGGTTTAACTTTAAAAACACAATATGAAGGCAAAACTAAGTGCACCTTTTAACTTGCAATTGAGGCTTTATTTACCAATTCTTTTACCAATAAAATTCTAAGGGATTCTCAGGCCCTGATTAAGCCAGTATCTCCCCAATTGAGCCCACCAATCAGAAGGGAGAAGATTTTATGGTGTCCAAGGACAGGGTTAAGTGACACTGAATCAGGGGAGGAAGTCATTCTCCTTTCTTCTTTTTCAGCTCCTCTGACTACTTCAGGATGTCTCAGATACTTGTTTTTTATTTATGGTGGTTACTTCAAGTTTCCTTTAAAAATTATGTTAATAATTCCTCTGATAAATATGAAGTAAGTATACAGAAAGTATTCATTGGAAGGAATGATGTTGAAGCTCCAATACTCTGCCCTCTTGATGCGAACAACTGACTCATTGGAAAAGACCCTGATGCTGGGAAAGACTGAAGGCAAAAGGAGAAGGGCGTGGCCGAGGATGAATGAGATGGTTAGTAGCCATCACTGACTCAACAGACATGAATTTGAGCAAACTCCAGGACATAGTGGAGGACAAAGAAGCCTGGCGTGCTGCCATCCATAGGGTCACAGAGTCAGACAGACTTAACGACTGAACAACACGACAAATACATGATGTATGCAGATAAGGGTCAAAAGTTTGAAGATGATATAAGAATGATCTAATCAAGTTTGAGAATTACTACACTTATCCATTTGGTCAACAAATATAAGTGCTTACCATGAGCGTGCCATTGGTTTTGCCATCATGAAGGATAGAAAAAAATGTTCAAAGAAATGCAAATCTGAAAGTCAGAAAGAAGGCAAAAAAGATTCACAAAGTGGTGCTTGAGCTAGAACTTAATGGTTATGATTTACACATGCAGAAACAGGGAGAAATTCAGAGAGAACAAAGACATAACAATACAGGCCTGAGTGGTGGGTGACATGTTCCAAATCTTGATTGTGGTGGTGGTTACATGAGTGTGTAGGTAATGTACACATAAAATCAGTGCACATTATTCCATGTAAATGTTTCCTTGGTAAGTGTGATACCCTATCTTTGACCTATGCAATGAATAGTCATTGAGGCTTCAGGCTTGGATATCTTGGGGAAGGGGAGGTAAACACAATAAAAGAAGGGAAATCCCAATTCGGAGAAGGGGATCAAAAGTACTTACTTGCATATAATACATTTTCAATAAAAGCTGTACACTATCACACAAAAATAGCAGTCCATACGTCAACAGTACATGAACCAAGAACTTGAAGATGTAAAGGCTGTTTTTAGAAAAGGCAGAGGAACCAGAGATCAAATTGCCAACATCCGCTGGATCATAGAAAAAGCAAGAGAATTCCACAAAAACATCTGCTTCATTGACCACTAAAGCTTTTGACTGTGAGGATCACAACAAACTGCAGAAAATTCTTAAAGAGATGGGAATATCAGACCACATTACCAACCTTCTGAGAAATCTGTATGCAGGTCAAGAAGCAACAGTCAGAACCGGATATGGAACAAGACTGGTTCCAAATTGGGAAATGAGTACGTCAAGGCTGTATTTTGTCACCCTGCTTATTTAATTTACATGCAAAGTAAATTGTGTGAAATGCTGGGCTGGATGAATCACAAGCTGGATCAAGATTTCAGGGAGAAATTATCAATAACCTCAGATAAGCAGATGACACCACCCTAACGGCAGAAAGCAAAGAGGAAGTAAAAATAAAAAGCCTCTTGACGAAGGTAAAAGAGGAAAAGTGCAAAAGCTGACTTAAAACTCAACATTCAAAAAACTAAGATTATGGCATCCGGTCCCATCACTTCATGGCAAACAGATGGGGAAAAAGTGGAAACAGTGACAGACTTTATTTTCTTGGTCTCTAAAATACTGTGGACAGTGACTGCAGCCACAAAATTAAAAGATGCTTGTTCCTTGAAAGAATATCTATGACAAATCTAGATAATGCATTAAAAAGCAGAGACATCACTTTGCCAACAAAGGTCCGTCTAGTCAAAGCTATGGTTTTTCCAGTAGTCATGTATTCATGTGAGAGTTTGACCATAGAAGGCTGAATGCTGAAGAACTGATGCTTTCGAACTATGGTGCTAGAGAAGACTCTTGAGTCCCTTGGGCTGCAAGGAGAGCAAACCAGTCAACTGTAAAGGAAATCAGTCCTGAATATTCATTGGAAGGACTGATACTGAAGCTCCAATACTTTGGCCACCTGATTCGAAGAGCTGATTCACTGGAAAAGATCCTGATGCTGGGAAAGATTGAAGACAGGAAAAGAAGGGGGCAACAGAGGATGAGATGGTTGGATGGCATCACTGACTCAATGGACAAGAGTTTGAGCAAATTCTGGGACATACTGAAGGAAAGGGAAGCCTGTTGTGCTACAGTGCAGTCCATGGGGTCACAGAGTCAGACTTGACTGAACTAGTGAACAACTACTACCACTTCTACTTAAGAGTTTCTTCTCAGAAAGAGAACTTACAAAAATTACGGCCTGCCTATTAAAAATAAATGTACTGTTCCTCATCCCTTCAAACAAAAGAGCACATTAACACACTAACAGTACTCAACCCTAACAAAGAACAGACAGAAGCAGCCATGCTGGTTGTGTGCTACTGACACCAACAGAATTTAGCAAAATACTTGCAGATTGTATTCAACACTTACATCTTGTTCCCAAGCCATTTAGAAATAACTGCCTTAGAATTTACATTGTAACCTTTAACTTTTTCCAGTGATCTCGCTCTTAAAATTATTTAGTTACTAAGTACCTTTCAAGTGGTTTTTGTCACAGTTCATAATTTTTAACAATACATGACTAGAAAGGGGAATCATCGTAAACTCAATGCCATTATCAAGTCCTGACGAAACTTTATAATGCCACTCTTAATAAGATCAATAACTTAACCATAAAATCAAATTCCAAAATGAGGTAATTATAGTTATAGAGAAGCATCAAGAGACCAGAAAAAAGAAGACGTCCTTCAGTCATAAATTAATGCATTAAAGCTCACAGTAACCTATGTGAATCCTTGTTACAGTACTAAGGCAAATAGACATCTTTTGGTCTAGTGAGTTGGGATTTGATCTTCATACTCTAGCAAGCTTAAGCTGAAGGCCATAAAAGCATATAATGCAGGAAATTTTAGAGATGAAAGGGGACTCTGTTCAACTACAGTAATTTTCAAATGGGTATTCTATGTAATTATACTCCAGGAGATGTTAACATGTTGGCCACGACAAAATCTGCTCTCTGGCCACGTAAGTTTGAGAAATGCTTCGATAACCTTTCCCTGGACGCTTCCACTCTGGACGTTTATGTGTGTATTAGTACAGTAGGGCTAGAAGTCTTGTAGTTCTAACAAGTCTTCTGGTTAGAAGCAAATGAAAAATTAAGCTTGATTTAAACCAATGTTCTTCCATATTGAGCTTGCCTGGTGGCTCATAAGGTAAAGAATCTGCCTGCAATGCAGAAGACCCAGGTTTGATCCCTGGGTTGGGAAGATCCTCTGGAGGAGGGCATGGCAACCCACTCCAGCATTCTTGCCTGGAGAATCCCTAAGGACAGAGGAGCCTGGTGGGCTACAGTCCAAGGTGTTGCAAAGATTCGGACACGACTGAGCAGCTAAGCACAGCACATGCATGTTCCCATATTATTTGCTACAGAACTCCGTTTGGAGGCAGTAAGAGTATTAATGCATTCAGAAGAATGTTCAGGGAAAACAGTTTGGAAAACTCTGATTCTATGAAATTCTCTTAGGTGACGAAACTGAGGCCTAGAGAGATAATACCCGGTCAGCAGAACAAAGGTCTTGAATGAAATCTCTCCTTCCCAGGCCATAGAGTTCTTTACTGTAGTTTAACTACTCAATAGGACTTCTTTGCATATAGTCAAACATTTAATTAACAATATTTATTTTATATTTACGTTTTGGTTACAGTATTAATTTCTAGGTTTGTGTATTAACTTAGGTATTTTTACTCCTTACAGTCTAGTCTCTGGCTCCTAATAATCAGGGTCACCCTGAGATCAGCAACTGTTTACTAATTCCGGGGAATGATCTACTTCTGAGCAGCTGAAAGCAATCATTTTAAATGAAAGCATTTGTACTACAACTGGTTTTAATTTACTCTAGTTGTAACTTCTGTCAGCTCAAGGAAATCACCGTTATCTATCAGGTGAAGACTTAGCACATAAAACTGACGTGTAATCCACAGTAAAACACAAGACATAATGTCTACATCAAGACAGCCAACAACATCAAAACTGAGAGATCTTTGTCTTTCTACAGTTCAGGGCTTCCTTGTCAGGCAAAGACTTAAGTTTCCTATCTTTTTTGTATTTATTTAAAAAAATGTTTTGACTGCTTTACAGTCTCCAAATCAGATTTTCCCCATCTTTCTTTCTCAAACCCTACAGAACTCTATGGAAGTGTAGGAATAACCAAAACACAATGTACTTGGCTTTCAAAGAGTAGTTGTGAGGTACTCCCCTTCCCTCCCCTGGGTAGGCGAGAACGAAGGAGAACGAACAAGTGACTATTGTTATGGTGCAACTTTAAAAGGCTTGGGAATCAAAGGTGATGCCTGTTAACAACTTCCTTATGACTAATGTGACTTCCTCTAATAAACTTCTACACTCCTTTCCAGCCCCCACCCCCCACATGGACTATTAACCAGGGCGGGCATTCTCGTCTCTTCAGTCATGAACCCCACTAGATGCCAGAGACAGTATGATGATGCCTCGATTCCAACAAAGAAGTGAGTCCGCGCGATCTGCTCACACAGGTGCTACCGCCGCCCCAACCCCGCGTACCGCGCGCCCCCTGCGCAGGAGGCTCGGCCCGGCCACCCGACGCCCGGGCCCCGCCTCCGGCCCCCGGGGCCCCGGGCCGCCCTCGCGCCGCCGCCGCCGCCTGGCCCCGGCCCGCCAGTCCCGCCTTCACGGAAACCGCGGGGCGCGCGGCCGGCGGGTTTCGCGGCTTCCAGGCGGGGCTCGGGCGGCAACACCCCCGACGCTCCCGCAGCCGGACCCACCGGCCGTCCCAGCGACTCAGGGACGAGCCCGGCTGAGGAGGCCGCTCCGGGCCGGAGGCCGCGACCTCGCAGCCGCGCTGGGGGGACGGGGAGGGGACGCTGTTACCTGAGGGCTCGGCCGCTCCTGCCGGCGCCGCTCTCCTGGCAACCGCGGCAGCGACACGGAGGTCGGGAGCCGGACGGCCTAGTGACAGCTCCCAGCGTGCACCGCGCCCGCGCCCACGCCGGCGTCGACGTCCGCGGCCCTCCATCCCCGCCCCCGGTCCGTTCCGCGCCTCTCGGCGCTCGCGGGCGCCGCAGCGCCCTCAAGCGGACTGTCGCGGAAGCGGCCCATCGCCACCAATGAACGGAGTAGACCTGTAGCCGGTGTTTTCAATTCGCCGGTGCCAGCCTCATCAGGATGGGCGGAGAGATGGAAGGGATGCTAGGAGTTGAAAATAGCTTTAAAATATTCTTCAAGTAATGATTTAAGTATTTATTTAAATTGTTTAACTGATTCCTCAATATTTCATGTGAGGAACCCCACACCTAGAGAGGTTAAAAGATTTGGGAAGTTAGAAAACAAATAGTTATCACATTAGGAGCTATTCTGATTCTAGAACTCGAGAATCACGTAGTTTACAAGGAGAAATGCACCCTGGTGCCTGAAATGTAGCGTCAAAAAATGGTTTCTTTTGCAAATGTGTGACTGTATATCAAATATCACAATTTTTAAAAATAATCAAACATAATTGGGAAGAGAATGCTGCATTGAGAATGTAACATAGGCAATTCCCAGGTGGTACACTGCCTAGGATTCTGCACTTTCACTGCTGTGATCCAAGTTCAATCCCTGGTCTGGGAACTACGATACTGCAAGAGGCCCGGTGCACAAGAGAAAAAGAAAGAAAGAAAAGAAAAGAAAAAGAAAGAATGTTACATATTTCAATATAATATGTTAGTACTTAAGCACTTAATAGCCTTGAAAATTAAACATGGATGATAGGAGGAGCCAAAATAGTGGAGTGAAACAATAAATCAGTGTATCATATACATTAGGAAGAGAAAAGAGTTTTGTTTAAGCCAAATTGATGACCATAGCCTGGGAGAGACAGACTGAAGAAGCACTTAAATTGTGTTCCACTGGACTGCAAAATGGGGGTGGATTATAAAGGCAGAAGGCCCCAAAGTCATAAGATATTTGTCAAGAATTAGGATTGGAGCTGGCAAGAAGGGTGCTTGATATGTAAGGGTTGACTGAGGTCTGAAATGGTTGCATAGTTACAAGAGGAGACCTTGAGACTATAGGTTTGCAACTGGCAGCTGCTAGCAGCAAGGCTCATGGTGTCTTTGGATGGGATACAGTTCAGAAAATTTCTCAGTAATACAAGCACGTGTCTGAAGCCATGTCCTTGGTGGTCACCTGGCTCCATTTGGAATGTCTGAATACAGATACTCAAATTTTTAATGCATTTTTTTCTTTAATGGTTAAAGTAGATGTATGATGCCTTTTTTTTTTTTTTTTTGGCTGTACCAGGCAGCACTTGGGATCTTAGTTCCCTGACCAGGGATTGAACCCATGCTCACTGCAGTGGAAGCATGACTGGGCCGTCAGGGATATCTCCAGTGCATATTTAATAGGCCACAAATAAGCTGTTTTGGTTAGCCTAAAGTTCCAGTTAAATCATGTATAAGCCACCTTGTTTCTTAATATGTGAAATTTTCTTCCATCAAAACCATCATCTTTTGTCACCATTGAGATGAAATAGCAGTAATCTTCTTTTAACTGTGCTGTTACCTTCATCCATGATTTTGAATTATTCTGATGGATACAGGAATTTGTGAGGCAAAACAATAAACTTTATTAACTCCAAATATGGATTTTAGGAAAAAAGTCTTAAAATAGTATCTTAAGGGATATAATGGAGAAGGCAATGGCAACCCACTCCAGTGTTCTTGCCTGGAGAATCCCAGGGATGGGGGAGCCCGGTGGGCTGCCGTCTATGGGCTTCCCTGGTAGCTCAACTGGTAAAGAATCCGCCTGCAATGCAGGAGACCCTAGTTCAATCCCTGGGTCGGGAAGATCCCCTGGAGAAGGGATAGGCTACCCACTCCAGTATTCTTGGGTTTCCCTGGTGGCTCAGGTGGTAAAGAATCCGCTCGCAATGCAGGAGACCAGGGTTCGATGCCTGGGTTGGGAAGATCCCCTGGAGGAAGGCATGGCAACCTGCTCTAGTATTCTTGCCTGGAGAATCCCCATGGACAGAGGTGTCTGGTGGGCTACAGTTGATGGGGTCCCGAAGAGTCGGATGTGACTAAGCACAGCACATATTATGTTAATGCTTCTGTGTGTGTGTGTGTGTGTGTGTGTGTGTGGCTTCAGCACATATTATGTTAATGTTTCTGTGTGTGTGTGTGTGTGTGTGTGTGTGTCTTCCCGGGTGCTGCTGCTGCTGCTAAGTCGCTTCAGTCGTGTCCGACTCTGTGTGACCCCATAGACAGCAGGCCACCAAGCTCCCCCGTCCCTGGGATTCTCCAGGCAAGAACACTTGAGTGGGTTGCCATTTCCTTCTCCTCTCGGATGGCTTAGTGGTAAAGAATCCTCCTGCAATACAGAAGACGCTGGAGACGCCATGTGTTGGATCCCTAGTTCAGGAAGACCCCCTGGAGGAGAGCATGGCAACCCAATCCAGTATTCTTGTCTTGGAGAATCCCATGGACAGAGGAGGCTGGCGGGCTACACTCCATAGGGTCACACAGAGCCGGACATGACTTAAGCCACTGAGCACGCACACATGCATATCTAGTTCGTGGGGTGGCCAAGAGTCGGACATGACTGAACCACTAACACACGCACACACATATATATGCTATCTTGTTTCTGATGATATACACTACACGTGTAAAACAGATAGCTAGTGGGAAGACGCTGTATGGCACAGGGAGCTTGGCTCAGTTCTCTGTTATGACCGAGAGGGGTAGGATTGGGGCAAGACTCAAGAGGGAGGGGATATATATATATATATGTATATAATATACATATATACATAGATATACATAGATATAGATATGCATGATATATAGATATATAGATATACATATATACATACATATGTATATGTATGTATATATGTATACATATGTATAGCTATACATATATGTATATGTACGTATATGTTTATACATATACATACACACACATATAGCTGATTCAGGTTGTTGTTCAGCAGAAACTAACACAACGTTATAAAGTAATTATACTCCAATCAAGAAAATAAAACAGCAGAAACAAAAAACAGGTTATTTGTTATTATGCATCATAATAATTATTATGGGAATAATAATCCTGTGCCTCATGATACCGAACTTAAGCACACTCTCTTAGGCATAGACAACAGAGAACTTCTCACATTTTTGCAACCCTTTTCATTCTGGAGCCATCTAGTCTAAACTGGGAAGCTGCAGCTAAGTCAGTCCTGGACATTTGTTGCCCCAGGACAGAGGAGAACTATCAAACACAGACCAGGATTTATGAAAGCAGAACCAAAAACCAAAGAGACTTTAGTTCATTAAAATAAAAACAAAGCCAAGATAAAGTGTGCTTGGGGTGGGGAATTGGGCTCCAGACCCTGCTGGGGATAAATGCTTGCCTATACAGACCCCTCTCGTCCAGTCTCATCTCTCCCCAAGCTACCCAAAGCATGTTCTGGGGTCCGGCTTTGAAGGTCATTTCCAGGAAGCCTGGTGCATCAAGTCGCGCCCTTAAGAAGCGGAGTGGGAGAACGGTTTGGCTTCCCCGTGCCCACCTTTCTCTGGGCTCTGACCCAAAGGCCGGCTTTGGAAGCGCTCGCGCTCCCTGATGGAATCCTCGCTGCGGCGCGCTCTCCGCCCGGCAGGTGGCGCTGTGGGCTGGCGGGCACCCGAGCTCCGGGTCCTGGAGGCCCGCGCCGCCGCCACCGCCGCTGCGGTTCCTGCTCGAGCCGCACGTGCAGCCGCTTTCCGGCGCCGGTGGCCGGATCTCCAGAGCTCCCGGCTGAGCGTCCTCATGGCGGCGGTTGCGGCGGAGGCGCGCGTGTTCCTGGAGGTGCGGAGACGGCTGCAGAGCGCGCTGCTGATCCTGGGGTAAGGCGGGCGGTGGAGTCTGGGCTCCCAGGCGCAGCCGAGCTCGCTTTGCCGCCGCCCCGGCCGGCTCCGCCTCCCTCGGAAGGATAGGGTTTTGAATTTCTTTTTTTCCACTTGCTTAGAGCGAGCCTCTGGGTTCCTCAAAGTGGAGTAGCCTCTCCACACATGCACACCGCGCGCCCCCGGTTCCCCACCCAGCCTCACTTTCTTCCCGGCTGGCGATCTCGGCATCACCCGGGGGCTTTCTAGAAATGCCTGGTCTCAACCCCACAGCAGACCTGCTAAACGGAAACTTCACGATTCCCAGATTCAGATGCACATTAAAGTTTGAGGATCCCTAACGTGCAACACTTTTGACAGTGCCCCGTGCTTCCAGCAAAACAATGAAAAAAAATACGTTGCCCCTTCGGGATCCTCGTTATCTGTTCTAATATGAGAATTTCCTGTTTTGTTAATATACTCCTTTTGTTGTTTTGGTTTCTGCACAAGCTGTTCTCTATGCACAGGAACGCACGCACCCGTTCAATAAATGTGTGTTCAGTGAACAGCTAGAAAAGGTTGCAGGCTTCTTATTGGAGCTCTTTCTTTCATATTCGTAGTTCCAAGGAGAAATCTGCAAAGGTTTAACTTGCTGTTCATTACACAGACAAAAAACTTTCAAGAAAAGTGTTCTTTTTTGTTTGGTGGTGTATGGTACCTCGACTGTTCCCTTGTGACCACTGTTTCAAGTAGAGTGAGTTAGATGTTAAAATCCTGAGAAATTTATTGCACAGAATCACTCTGAAGGTAAACTGCACTCTGATGCTTAGCCTTCTCTTTTCCTGAAACCAGCCAGGTACCTGGTGTAGTGATTTTGGATTTGGCAGAACTGGATTCAATCCTAACTTCTTCACCAGAGTAGAATCCTTTAATTTGATTTTTTTCCATTGTAAAATAAGGATTCTTTCTTTCTCTCTTTCTGCTGTGTGTCCTGCCTCTCCCTTTCTCAAATCACGAGTTCAAATAAGTGCTTCATGTTCAATTCAAATTCACCTTGTGAAGTTATTCTGAGCCCAAAACCTTAGGCAAAAGGAAACAAGACAACATCCTTACTTCCCCTCATCAAAGGGGCCCTTCAGGGTTCCCCTGGATAACTCTCCCTTCTTTAAGCTAGTTAAGAAACCTAACTTTGCTGGACTCCTGCTTTGTCCCTGGTGGTCTGTAGCTGTTGAGCTTTATCACCAGTCAATTGCTCCAACCCAAAAAGTAACCACTATTCTAAATTCATTCAGGAAAGATCAGTTTGCCATTTCTTGAATCATACATAAATGATTCATACAGTATGTACATGTTTGTTTCTGGTTTCTTTTTTTCTACTGTGTTTCTGAGATTCATGTTTCATCTATTAATATGTTATCACATGTATCAATAGTCCATTTTTTTCCTGCCAAGTAGTTTTTCACTGTGTGAATATATGACAATTCGTTATCCATTCTTCTATTGCTGGATATTTTGTGTGTTTCTAGAGCCAGCTCACTATGAATAAAACTTTTACATTGTTGTAAAAGTATTTGTGCTGGGTCATAAGGTACGTGTTCAGCCGTGTCTGACTCTTTATGGCCCCATTGATTGTAGCCCACCAGGCCCTTCTGCCCATGAAGCTTTCCAGGCAGGAATACTGGAGCGGGTTGCCATTTCCTACTCCAGGAAATCTTCCTGACCCAGGGATCAAATCCACATCTCTTGTGTCTCCTGCATTGGCAGGCAGATTGTTTATAACTAGCACCATCTAGATGGCTTTACTTAATGGGAAACTATTCTCCAAAGCTGTTTATACCAGTTTATACTCTAACCAGAAAAAAAATGAATTCCAACAAATTTACTTTCTTGTCTGCATTTAGTGTTGTCAGTTTTGGATTTTAGCTATTCTAGTGGATTAGAGTAGTATCTCATTGTCATTTTAATTTGTATTTCCTTGATTAATAATATTGGGCACCTTTTCATTTGCTTTTTGGTCATTTATATATGTTCTTTTGTCAAGTGTCTTCTAATGTCAGGTTGTCTTATTGTTGAATTTAAAGAGTTCTTTGTATAGTCTGGAAACAAGATCTTTTTCATTTGTGTCTGTGAGTGTGAGAATATTCTCTCCCTGTCTGTAACTTATCTTTTAATTTTCTTAATAGTGTCTTTTGATGAACAGAAAGTCCTAATTATAATGAAGTCCAGTTTACTGCATCTTTTTTTCTTTAATGATTAGTGTTTTTTGTGTCTTGAGAAATCTTTGCCTACCTCCAAGTCATAAGACTTTTTCCTGTGTCTATTTTCTAGGAATTACGTTATTTTACCTTTTACATTTAGGTCAGTGATCACGTCAAATTAATTTTTGCATTTGACATCAGGTAGGTGTCAAAGTTTCTTTTCTTTTTTTTTTTAAGGCTATCTCCAGTTGTTCCATCACTATTAATTAAATGGCTGTCATTTTTTTCATTAAAATAACTCAGTATCTTTGTCAGAAATCAGCCGACTACACTGTTTTCATGTTATGTCTTTTTTATCCTTTTACTCTCAACCTGTGTCTTTATATGTAAAATTTAAAAACTAGTACTAAGTGGAGTTTTAAAAAATTCCATTATGACAATCTCTTTATTTTTATTGGAATTTTTAACCTATTTACAGTTAGTGTAAATGATATGATTTTTATTCTTTTCCTAATCCTAAAAGAAATGTTTCTAGCATCTCATCATCAGGTGTGATAATTTTGACTTTTTGGAAGTCTGTTTGGTACATTGCATAGTTCCTTTCTATTCCTACTTCACTCAAGGTTTTCATCATGAATAGATATTGTGTTTTCTATAATCATTTCTGCATGTGATGGTCATATTTTTTCCCCTTTATTCTTTACATCTGTGAATTGCATTAGAAAAATCTATTTATGTTAAACCATCTTAGCATTCTTGGGATAAACCTTGGCCTTTCATTCATTAAATCCACAGATGTTTACAGAGTTCCTATTCTAGGGCCCAACCCAAGATTCTAGGTGCGAGGTATACAACTAGATGAAAATATAACAAAGATGAAAGTATTTGCTGTCAATGAGCTTACAGTCTAATGGTGGCAAGAGGTGGGCCAAAAACACACAAATAAACACACAAGGCTCTAGAAAAAGTAAAACAGAAAAAGGGATAGGGAAAAAAAATTCCAACCCTTTATTCCAAATGAAAAATTAACATTGGAGCAATAAACTGAAAGGGGTGATGTTTGGAACTGTATGATACTCAGTGAAAGACTGTCATCCTCTGAGAGAACAGAAACAGGAAGGGGTGCTTGGTTCAGAGCGATGTGGGTGGGCCAGTGGAACACACAGTAAAGGCTCTCTCCAGGAAATGGAAATGACCACCAGGAAATGACCTACTCTCCAGGAAAACCAACCAACCAAACAAAAATCCTTCCTGATCTGCAGCGTTTGATTCCTGAGGTGTACATACTTTCACTGTAGATGATGTCAAACTACCAAAGTAAGGTCAGTTGGTTTGCGTAATACCTGGAATTTTAACAACTGGCTCTAGTATATCACTGGGTCTTAGAGACCATTGAAAGGACCCTAGCTTGGACTCAGTGAGATGTGAAGTCATTAGATAGTTTCAAGCAGTTTCTGGGAAAACACAGGAGAATAGTGATAAAAGCCTCACATGTGAAAAGTGTGGGCAATTAGGGTCTCAAAAACTTTGTTTTGAAATAATCGTGAACTTGAGGGTAAGTTGCTGTCACTCTTGAATATTTTTTTACTCTGAATTTTCCTACAAATGAGAACATTCTCCTACACAACCAGGATGCAACTCTCAAAACTGGGAAATGTGTTACTGCCGTCTTATACTCTGACCTTAATCGGGTGTTTCCAGTTGTTTACTTAATATCCGTAATAGCGAAGGAATCCAGTTCAGAGTGATGCACTGCATTCTCATGTTTTCTTCTTCTTTTTCTGTCTAGAAGAGGTCCTTGGTTTTCCTTGACTCTAATGATACTGACAGCTTTAAGATTCCAGCCCAATTATTTTGTAGAATATCCCTCCATTTGGTTTTGTCTTACGTTTTCTCAAGATTAGGTTCAGGTTACGCATCTTTGGCAGGAATATCACAAAATTGATGCTGTGTTCTCATTGCATCCTATCAGGTGACACATGATTTTGATTTGTTCAATTAAAGTTCATGTTAACTTTGAGAGCTTAAATGAGGTGGTATCTGCCAGGCTTCTTCACCATAAATTACCCTTTTTCTTTTCATTATCAATAAGTATTCAGTGGAGAGCTTCTCTGAGAGTATGGAAATGCCCTGTTCCTCATCACACTTTTATTTTATTCATTGATTGATGGATTGATTATTAGTTGAAGTATAGTCACTGATTTACTTACAACCATATCAGTATGTACCCATAATTCTGTTTCATTTAGTGGGTTACTTTTTTTCTCAAATTATAGCCAGATGTGGTCAGGGAAGTCCCTTCAAGATGATTTCTGTTTCTTTGCTTGTTGTTTTTATATTCTTTGATTTCTTCTTTACTTAGTTGCACAGTAAGATATTCCAGGCTCAGGCTCATCTCGTTCTTTTCTTGCCCCAACCTTGGATGTAGTTATTTTTTCCAAGGAATGCTGTTTTGTTTGTTTTTTTTTTTTCATTTGCTTTTAAGTGGAAAATGACCTTTAGAAACCAAGATCTGGGTACAGAGTGTGCGCATTACTATTGGAGTGTCACTTCTCTAGTAGACAGAACTAGTCTGTGTATGGCATATGTATCATGTATATGTGTGTTTGTAAATATATCATAATACACCTATATTTATTAACTTTACTTATTACATTGGTGCAAATGTGATTTTGGTTTTGGACAATGAATTTTATATCAAGTTGCTCAGTAGTGTCCGATTCTTTGTGACCCCATGGAATTCTCCAGGCCAGAATACTGAAGTCTGTAGCCATTCTCTTCTTCAGGGGATCTTCTCAACCAAGGGATCAAAGCCAGGTCTCCTGCATTGCAGGCAGACCCTTTACCAGCTGAGCCACGAGGGAAGCCCAAGAATACTGGAGTGGGTAGCATTTTCCTTCTCCAGTGGATCTTCCTGACCCAGGAATCAAACCAGGGACTCCTGCATTGCAGGTGGATTCTTTACCAGCTGAACGACCAGGGAAACCCTATAACTAGGCTCAAGCACATATTGATTAATCAAAATAGGAATCATTACAATAAATACATTTTTGCCAATGAGAAATAAGTTTGTTTATTCCTGTAGCATAAGAATCTATGCTTGGGGATTGAACACACTCTTGGAAAGCATTTTCTGCCTCCTGCTCGTTGTGGAAGCATTTGCCCTGCAAAAAGTTGTTGAGATGCTTGAAGAAGTGGTAGTTGGTGTTGGCAAGAGCTTGCACTAATATGGCAGATGAGGCAAAACTTCGTAGACCAACCCGTTCAACTTTTGAAGCGTTGATTGTGCGATATGCAGTCAGACCTTGTTGTGGAGAAGAATGGGGCCCTTTCTGCTGACCACTCCCTTTTGCAGGCATCACATCAGTTTGCTGAGCAGAGTTCTCAGATGTAATGGTTTCACCAGGACTCAGAAAGCTGTAGTGGCTCAAACAGGCAGCAGATCATCAAACAGTGGTGACCAGTACCTTTTTTTAGTGCATGTTTGGCTTTGGGAAGTGCTTTGTAGCTTCTTCTCCATCCAGCCATTGAGCTGGTCATCACCAGTTGTCATATAAGATCCATTTTTTTGTTGCATGTCACAGTCCGATGGAGAAATGGTTCATTGTTGTGTAGAATAAGATGACACTTCAAAACGATGATTTTTTGATGTTTGGTCAGCTCGTGAGGCATCCACTTATTGAGCTTTTTCAGCTTTCCAGTTCGCTTCAAATGCTGAACGACTGTAGAATGACTGATGTTGAGTTGTTCAGCAACTTCTCCTGAGGTTGTAAGGGGATCGATTTCGATGATGCTCTCAGCTGGTTGTTGTCAACTTCTGATGTCCAGCCACTGCGCTCCTTGTCTTCAAGGCTCGTCTCCTTTGCAAAACTTCTTGAACCACCAGTACACTGCATGATCATGAGCAGTTCCTGGGCCAAATGTGTTGTTTATGTTGCAAGTTGTTTCCACTGCTTTACAACCTATTTTGAACTCAAATAAGAAAATCTCTGGAATTTGCTTTTTCTCTAGCATCATTTCCATAGTCTCATATAAATGTAAAATAAATAGCAAGTAATAAATCATTGGCAAAAAAAAAAAATAGAGAAATGTGCGTTAAAATGATATATAACAATCACATTTATTTAGAATGTAATCCAGTATCAAATAGCAAATTTTAGCACTGCAACAATGCAGGTACTTTTGCACTAACCTAATATATGCATTGGAAATCATGACTTCACCCAAGTATTTCAGATTCTAGTCTACTGCCATAGGCTCCACTGTGGTTTTCTCCCTTCCCCTCTTTGTCCTCCCACAGCGCGAATCCTGGCTTCCATCCTCGTCCCAGTTTCACTCTGGGCAGCGAGTTTTCCATTGGCACTCTTTCCTCCTTCCCTTCCCTCCACACTTTGTTGACATCCACCTCATCTGCTTGGCTCTGTTATGGACTGAAGGTTTGGTTCCCTCAGAATTCATATGCTGAAGCCCTAAATCCCAATGCCAGGGTATTAGGAGATGGGGCCTGTGGGAGATAATTAGTTTTCAATGAGGTCACGAGGGTGGAGCTGCTATGATGGGATTCATATCCTTAGAGGAAGACACCCCAGGGCTTCCTATCCCTGCCAGATGAGGAGACAGAAGGCCAAGACAGCGGACTCTGTCAGCTTCTCTATCTTGAACTTCCCAGACTCTGGAACTATAAGAAATAAACGCTGTTTAAGCCGTCCATTCTGTGGTGTGTTATGGCCACCTGAGCAGACTAAGACGGGCTCGGAATCTCCACGGTGAGACGGGGCACCCTTGCCAGGCGGCCCTCCTGGCCGCTGCTGGGTTTCTCACATCTGCCCCAGGCCGCCGTGCTGCTCCCACCCTTGTGAAGATGCCCACCTTTCTCTGCCCTCTGAAACTGAATTTTTCAGGAAAGGGAGGGGGGACCAGAGACCTGGGAACCTGGTGGTTTCCTCTGAGACACTTCCAAGTGCCAACTGCACGATCCAGCTTGAAAGTCACTGAGGTAACCAGTTGGACAAATTGTGTCTACAGAGCCGTGGTTGGCAAACATGGCCCATGAGCCAGGTCTAATCAATGGCCTGTTTTGGAACAGCCTGTGAGCTAAGAATGGATTTTATGTTTTTTTTAAGGGTTGTTAAGAAAAAAAAAAGTAGACTGTGCCTCAGAGACCATGTATGATCTATAAAACCTGAATATTCACCATCTGGCCTTTAATATAGAAAGTTTTCTAACATCTGCTTTAGAGGATTATTATTTCTTAAACATCACTTCTGAAGACTAGACTTTTGACTAAGTTTGAGATTGTCTTCCATGGAAAAGACTCAGTTTTTTGTTTTTGGGTTGTTTTTTTTTTTTAATAATTTCTTTTTTAATTTCTTTTTAAAATTCTTGACCTCGCCAAGCAGAGTGCAGGATCTGACTAGGGAACGGACCCTCGCCCTTGGCAGCAAAAGCTCAGAGTCCTAACCACTGGACTGCCAGGGAATTCCCAAGACTCCAGTTCTTGATTCTGTATTGCCAACTAAGCACAGGTCCACATGCTTTGAAAAGGAACTAGCCATAAAATAACCCTTTTCCAAGGCAAAATGGGAAGCCTGGCCAAGATTCACACCTGGACACAGGGTGTGACCTCTCTACTTGGATGACGTTCAGGCGGGTGGCTTCTGCTCTTCAGTGACACGGGGCCAATGGCCTGCTGCTGAGCACGTTAGAGGGGATCCCTGTGCTCTGCTCCTCTGGTGCGATGCTAAGTGTATTCCAGCTTCACAGGGGGATCATTTCTGTATGTCTTCATCCCCTTCTGTACTTTTGGTGCCTGGTAGACAGCCGCTGTGTTTTACTCGGTTGACTATACCAAGTGATCTGTGTTTGTAATGGGTTGGATCCTTTCTTGCCTGGTATTCAGATTGTTCTCTTCGTTCTTTTTTTTTTATTTTTAAAATTGACAAGAGTTTTTCTCTCCTGTGCCTTTTGTTTTATGAAATCCTGGCCTCCTTATCAAAATCCTGTACGTCAAATACCAATGCTTTACCCTAATTTTGTGTAAACAACATAAAACATCATTGAAATGCTGGTCTCAGAAACAATATGTCACTGACTCATCCATCCATTATTCACATAACATTTATTTAGTGCTTAGGCTGGGATAGTCCCTGCCTCTCTCCACTGCTTCCATAGTCCCCTGGGTTTATCATGACTAAGTGCGACGTCATTTTAATGCTCCCTTGATCATTCCTGTTTTTCTTGCCTGTCCCCTCCTTGGGGTGGGGGCAGCGTACAGAGAAAATGCCATTAGTCGTTGTCCTATTCCCAGTGCCTAGCACATTGTAGAACTCAAAAAAGGGGTGTTGAGTGAGTGAATAAATGTCCAAACCACACTAGGGTCAAGGGAAGGAAAGGTGAATAAGCCACTGTCTTAGGCAGCCTTGTTGAATTTTCTGGCCAGAAGTACTTTGATGAACTAGGGAGTGATGTCTTACCGACCAGCGTTCCTTTGTGCTGGTTCACAGAAGCTGAAGTCGGAGAGGCTGGTGAGACAGGAGAGGGGGTGGAAGGAAAGGAAGTGGCCTGCTGTGCAACAGAATGGCTGGGGGCGGCGAGGGGGCGGTGTCCAGGCTTCAGTACTGGAGGAAGCCCAGGGCTAGAGGAGAGATTGGCACTCAGGATCATTAGCAAGGGAAAAAAGTGCATGCTTTAAGTGCATGCTTTAAATGCATGGTTAACATTAAAAAAAAAGAAGCGAAAAGAATGAAAAATATGTCTGTGAACTTTAATGTTACATTGACAGAAGTAAGCACTCTGACCTCATTTAATAGATCCGTTTCTTTTATGACAGGTTCACTGCTGTTTTTTTCCTGGGACAGTGACTAGACTCAGGGCCCTGATTGAAGAACAGAGGGCCCCTGGGCCATTTTCGTTTCTTTCATGATCTGCTTTTCATCCGTGTGAAATCATCTCTCGCCTGTTGTTTCTAATTCCCAGGGATTCCGCGGAAGGAGGTCTGCCCATGGATGTTTCGGTAACGCCGTCCTCGCTCCGGATGCAGAGCCCCGGCGGCTGCACGGAGCTCCGGCTGCCGGCAGGGGTCAGGCTCGCGCCGTCCTCCTGCCGCGGGCTGCGGCACGTGCCCGGGGACGGGCTGCACCTGCGGCTGCAGGCGCGGGCCGAGTGCCGCCCGGGTGAGTAGCGCTGGCCTTTGGTTCTCTGCATCTGCTTTTTCATTATAAATCAAAGGTGGTTTTTTTTTGTTTGTTTGTTTTTTGAAAAGTTGAACTTTTCCCAAGTGAGGGGATCACGCTCATCAGCTGCATGGAAAGAGCTGAGGGTCCAAAAGATCTGTGGTTTTTTTGCCAACTCTGCTCATTATTAATGGCATGCAGCTGAACAGGTCACTTTGTTTCTTTCAGGCTTTTTTAAGAGTCTTTTTTTTTTTTTTTCTTTTTCCTAAGAGACTGCATTTTTTAAGAGCAATTTTAGGTTTACAGCACAATGAAGCAGAAGGTATAGAGGTTTTTCCATGTCCTCCCTGCATTGTTTCTTTAACTGTAAAATAACCTGGCTCACAGAGTTGATGGGAAGATGAAAATCAGATGGCGAGTCTGCCAGAGGTGGTTGATTTTAAAGCCTTTTAGGAAGGCATTCATTCATCCAGCAAATAGGAGCTCGTTGATCTAGGTGCTGGGGTATAGAAGTAGATAAGCTAGAAGAGCTCTGCCCTCAGGGAGCTTACATTCTAACGGTGGAGACAGATATGGAACACACAAATTACTTGGATACAGACTTAAGTTCCGTGGGCACAGTAAAGCAGAATAACAGGATAGGGCCTGACTAGGGGCAGATGAGAGTCAGGGAAGGTCACTCTGAGAGTGATGTTTGACCAGAGAATGCAATGATGGGAAGGATCCCATTCATGTAGGGACATTTCCAACTAGAGAGAGCAGGACCTTGGGTTGGCCAAAGAGTTCTTTCAGATTTTTCCAGAAGATGTTAGGGGAAAACCCAAGTGAAGTTTTTGGCCAGCCCAGTAGAAAGATTCTGAAATGAAGTCTGATGCGTCATTTGACTTTGATTGTTGTTCATGTAGGGACATTTCCAACTAGAGAGAGCAGGACCTTGGGTTGGCCAAAGAGTTCTTTCAGATTTTTCCAGAAGATGTTAGGGGAAAACCCAAGTGAAGTTTTTGGCCAGCCCAGTAGAAAGATTCTGAAATGAAGTCTGATGCGTCATTTGACTTTGATTGTTGTTATACCTGTTAGACTTCCAGTATTCTGTTATTGGTGTATGGTTTCAGTAAGACCGTAGGAATGTTTCTGAAAATAATTTAATGACCTTATTGGTACATTTCCTCTCTCGCCATGTGAGTACTGTGCTTCAGAGGATTGAAAATGATGTAAAAAGGGGAAATGGAGGCTGTAACAAATGGCTGTGATGCTCATTCTCCAAGAAGGATTAAAGTTCTTACAGCTGCATTTGGGATTTCTCTGTTGCCTCGTGGATATGAAGCCTTTCATCTGAGCCGCTCAGAGCCCTGAGGCGGAGTCAGCAAGACTGTAACCAAGAGCTCTTTGGGAGATGTCAGGCATTCCTGGAGCCTCTGTTCTGGCTTTTGAAAGGAAAGAGAAGTAGAGGGAGTTTCGCTTCTTTTTCGCTGGAGAATGATTTTTGGTCAAGTCCTGAATGAGTGAGAAATCAGTCTGAGTTGAGCAGGGTTGGTTATAGGAAAGAAATGTCCTGGAGCTGAGGTGGCATAGGATAAACCTGAGAATGACTGTTGGAATAACCATGGAAGGAAGGATGGCCTTCGAGATGGGACATAGACTAACAGACGCTCTGAGGGTACCTAATGGTGGGCGGCAGAGGGTGATTTCAGGAAAGAGGCCTTGGGAGTCTGACTCCTGTGACATCCTCAGCTTTCTTTAGCGATGATGAACAGTAACCACTGCAGGAATCGGGATCACATCTGGACACTGGGGACAGGCAGGCGTAAAAGCCACAGTGGAGTGTTTCCAAATCTGCTGCTGGTTTTCTGGGGCCATGATTTTAGTTCCCATACAGAGGAGGCATGGAAGCCGTCCAGAGACAGAATTAGTTTGTTGCCTATGCATATTCTGTAACAGGTATTAGACAAATAGCAAAACTTGAACTATTTTTTTTTTAAGTTAAATAAGCAAACATTATTGTTTGGTTTTAACTGTCAGACACAATGAATTGACTGCTGTGTGTTGGTTTGCATATTGTTTGGGTCTCCAGTTTCTTTACATTTTTAACACATATTTTGCTTAACCATCTGAGAAGGAAAAACATTCAAAGTCCTGTTCTGCAGTGCATGAAGGGGTATGCAAAATGGACTCCTCAGTGCTTAATTGCTTTAGTGCTTTCCACATAATAGGTGGTGAATAAACCTTTGCTGAACGAATAAAAATCAGATAGGTACAAAATATCAGATAGGTGCATACTATTGTAAATGTAAATAGAAATCTGTGGTAGGAAGCAAACAGTTTTAGCATTCATGTTTCGAAATTCTTGCAAAGTAAACTTTTCAACTATAAGAATGCTCTTTTAAGGACTACAGTAGACATATTGTTACACTGTTATGAACACATAGTTCAGACGTGACCCTTGACCTGGAACTGGCTGCAGTAAAATTTGATGTAGCATCAGCATTGGATTCATCCCCAGGCAGCAGTGCTTCCCAGGATGCCCCGGAATCAGAAGGTTCCGACTTGATCCTGAGCCTGCATCCTGATGGGTGAGCAGCAGAGGGCAGTGTATCGTTGAAAACTTGTTTATCCGTCCCGAAAAGAAAATCTGGGGTGTCTCATTTTCTGCTCAGAGTTAAAGAATACTGTTAGCTTCACCTTAGTGCTACAGGGCAGTCTTAGAAATTAAATAGAAGAATTTTTAACTCTCAAGGCTTAAACTTTCTAGCATAGATGTTTTTAAAAAGATCTTAAGATACAAAGTAACATGACAAAATTCAAATGGCTTGATTCTAATGGATATAACCTCGTTTCTTCAGACTTTTTTTTGTAATCTGATTTTTTAAAAATTTTTTATTTTATTTATTTTTGGCTGTGCGGAGTCTTCGCTGCTGCATGCAGACTTTCTCTAGTTGCAGCGAGCTGGGTCTACTCTCTAGTTGTGGTGTGTGGGCTTCTCACTGCGGTGTTGCAGAGCACGGAATCTAGGCACACGAGCTCAGTTGCTCCGTGGCATGTGGCATCTTCCCAGACCAGGGATTGAACCCATGTCTCCTGCGTTGGCAGGGGGATTCTTAACCATTGGACTACCAGGGATGCCCCAGACTTTTTTAATAGATATTTTTGTGGATTGGGTTTTTTGTTCTTTGGAGTTTTTTTGGAAATGAAAGTTTCCTTTCTTTGTGAATGAAATAACAGAAACTAAGGGAACATTCTGTCTTACATTGCTCTTTCATATACTATGGGAAATATTTGTTTTCCCACAGCTTTAATCAGAAATTGAGTTTTGTTCTTGTAAGATGGAACTGTTCTTAGGAGCTATTTCATTCCCAGAGACCTGCCCAATAAAGACCAATTTCAAGATTGATATTGTTTGTACAGACTGATACGATCCAGACCGGACATCAGCTTTGTTTAAATCGAATTAAATTTAAGAACCCTGTTTACCAGCAGTCTCAGTGATAAAAAAACTGTCCCTAAGACTAGCAGAAGAAAGCTGAGGAAGGAGAAGCTGTGTGGAAGAAATAGCTCCTTCTTTCACTTCTTTAGTGTTGGTATTTCTAGAATGAGGGAGATAGCTCGGTGATGTTATATACACAGTTTTTAGGGCAATTCCTAGCTGTGAAACATGTAGCAGAATCTGGTGTTTTTTAAAAAACATTCCCAATATTTGCTTGGCATTGAATCATCAGATAATACTAATTAAATGTGTACTTCTGGGTAGATCATAAACAGTGTTTATTGGTGATAATTTATTGCGGCTATTAAACTCTTTAAGTATGTCAATATATTTACCCCAAACCTCTTAAGACGTGCTGTTTCCTTGATTTCCTCTAGAACTGATTTCAGTGTTTAATCAAAGATCACAAGCCCAAGAATGTTGCACGTTTTATTGCCAGTCCTGTGGTGAAGTCATCGTAAGGGACAGGTAAGGAGCACGTTTAGCACTGACTCATTCTGCACCTAGCAGTGACTGTTCTCTTTTTCCATCAGGATTTTTGAAGGAACTGCCAAGAGGGCAGTCTGTGGCCTTCAGATGAGAGCCAGCTCAATGTCACTTTTTGAACCAGAGCAGCCCCCAGACTCCAGCAATCACGGGGCAGCTGGGTCTCCTCCAGCTGACAAAGGGGGACAACACGTTGCTGGCTTTGAGGGAGGGAACCTTGTCTTGGGTGCAGGAGCCGGTGTAGACCAGCCCCTCTCCTCTGAAATCAGACACGACAGCTATCACACATTGTAGGTGTCATCCTGGTGAATGAACTTTTCCCTATGAAGTGCGTTTTCTAAATAACAGAAGCTTTTGCAGCACGATTTTTTTTTTACTTGAGCTATTTCTATTAGTGCCTTTCTAAAATCCGTTTCCTATTTCCCTGATTATTAAAACAGCGTATAGAGCACAAACTAACCTTTTCCTGCTGCTTAGGTTAATCTTGTAGCCTGTTCTCACGGTGTGCACTGATTTCCCCATTGTGTTGGGGAGGGCCCTTTGCTCTACTCTTTGCATTCCCTCGATGTCTGTTTTAATTATTTTTCCATCTTCTCCTCCTCCTGTCGGTCTCCTTATTGCCTTGGCATAAGCCATTCTCCCTGAATTTTCTAGTCACTCATAGGCTAGAAAGATGAAGCAACCCTTATTGCTTTTAACAGTACTATAAAGAAAGAATTCAGAGTTCTTTGTTAGTGTTTCCTTAGAAACTTAGTTGGCAGTGGATGCCTACCCATACCTGAGACCCACTCCTGCTCTGGCATTTGGGGTCTTGGTGGAGGGAAGACACCAGTCCTCTGTCTCCCTCAGTCCCGGCAGGTGGCCAGTCCCTGGGTACTGACGCTGCTTCGTTCTCCCTACCCCTCCACTTTCTCCGCCTCTTAGTCGAGGCCACTGTCCTCTCACCAAAGAGCACTTCCTGCCCGCTTCTTATCTGCTCAGCCTGACTCTGGGCTCACCCGCCTCTGATCAGGTCTAGTCCCGTGAGTCCCCATTCAGACCCTCCCAAGCCTCCCATTTCTTCCAGGACAGACTCCGCCAGCCCTCAGCACGCCACGCTGGGTGCTGGAGGATCTGCATCCTGTGCACCGCCGCACCTCCTGTTTCAGTCTCCTTCCCCCACCCGCTTCCTCCCTCACCCCCGAAACCACACACTGTTATTTACATACGTGCACGCACAGCTCTGGTGATGGGCTCGCAGCCCCACAGTCTTTTCACAGGCAGTCCTTAATGAAACTTATACATCCTCTCTGGGAACATGCCCTGTGTCCCCGTCTCCCTCTGCTTAGCTTCTCTCTAGACTCAGCATATTCATCAGACTGAATATTCATTGGAAGGACTGATGCTGAAGCTGAAACTCCAGTACTTTGGCCACCTGATGGGAAGAACTGACTTTTTTGAAAAGACCCTGATGCTGGGAAAGATTGAGGGCGGGAGGAGAAGGGGACAACAGAGGATGAGATGGTTGGATGGCATCACCGACTCAATGGACATGAGTTTGAGTAAACTCCAGGGATTGGCGATGGACAGGGAGGCCTGGCTTGTTGCAGACCATGGGGTCGCAAAGAGTCGGACCCGACTGAGCGACTGAAGCGAACTGAGACTCAGCAGACCAAGCATCTCCTGCCTGGAGCCTCCCCTGAACCCCAGGTTGGTCTGTGTGTCCGTTGGAGGTTTATCTGTTGTCTTCTCAATTAAACTGTAGGCTTTGGGTGCGGGGACAGTCTTACTCACATCCCTCCCCACTCCTGTTGTGAGTGCAGTGTGGTATAGCAGAGACCCGGAAGCCAGACCGTCTGGGTTAGCGCCCACCATTTACTAGCTGTGATCCTGGGCAAGTTACTTGACCACTCTGTGCCTTTTTTTTTTTTTTGGTATTATTGTTACAAAAATCTAGATAACAGCAAGAGTTACCTCCTTAGGGTTTTGGGGAGGATCGAGTGAGTTTAACTGGGAGACTTTCAGGATGTGACAGCTACTGCTGTGATTCTTTCCCTCACCACCATCTGCATCGTCACCACCCGCAGCAGCAGGCTCAGTGCGTTCTCTGGACATTCTTACCGGTTTGAATGAAATGAATGTTAGGGTGCTTATCCTGGCCTTCCATCAGTGTCTCTCACTTGCTCTCTGGTTCCCGGGTAGATAAGATCAGGGCAGGTCATGCTAGTGTAAGCACAGGGTCCTGAGCAGAGCACAGCCCGAGTGGCGATCTTGGGGAAGCCAGGGGCTTGCTCTGAATCTGCAGAGGAGGGAGACGTCCTCAGATTTCCCACAGCCAAGGTGGCTGCGGAGCGTGCTGTCGGGGACACGCCCGCTTGACCCTGGAAGGTCCAGAGGATTCCAGGTTACCCTGGTGTTTAACCAGGAAAGTTTTCCTCCTCTCAGTCTTTTTCAGGCTTCGGTTTAACTGTCACTCACAGTCTCTGGCAAGTGTGTGCCTCTACGACAGTGAGAGGCCTGGGAGTTGCCGAGGAGCAGGTTCCCCAGAGGGTTAGCACTTCCTGGCTGCCCGTCTTAAAGGACTAAGTTTGTCTTAAAGGACTAAGTTCGTTCATTGTCGGCTGATGCCGCGTCTTCTGTCTTGTGTCAGTCCCGTTCACGACCTTGAGACCGTGGAAATGAGAACTACGAGGGCCGAGAGGCCGAAGCTGACGGACCACACTCACTGTCCCTAAGCCTGACCTTGGGAAGCTGTGGGCCGAGAAGCGGGTGGGGAGGACGGGACCTGCATTTGAACTCCAGCTCTGCCCTCAGAGTCTGGGGAACCTTGTTCACATCACCCCACCTCAACTCATGTAGCTGTAACATGGCCTATTTTCCTAACTTGTGAAGAGCTTTTAAGGCTGTAACATAAACTTCAGTGAATACTTGACAAGCTCTTTTTAATTGTCTTTATAGACTCGTTCTACCCCCTTTTCCGTAATCGGCCTTATCAGCAAAGCATCAAATTACCTAGTACAGTGTTTCAAACCTTTTTGACTCAGGACTCCAACAAATTTTTTAGGCATGCCAGGGAAATGACCCGCTCTTTCCACTTTTCTTTCTGAGAAGATCCGCAGTGGATGTGACTCGGCCTTGCTTACTTCAGCAAGACTTCCCTGGACGCCTTCGTGTGTCACAACTGTGGGTCTGACACATGGAGGCCTCTTGAGCAGCGTGGAGAGATCCTTAGTAGGAGACCGAAAGCTTTGCTTCCATCTCAGTCGTAGGCAGCCGGCTCTTTGATGGAAAACCACGCTTCCTCCTGTGTCTGCACAAGGACGTCATGCCGACTGATTGCATTAAGCCCCGTGGTCTTCTCATTTCCCCCTCAGTTATCTGTTCTATGCAGGTGGTAAGGACAGCTGTGCTTGTTAAGTAGAAAGTAAAGCCAAAGGTATTTCAAAGCAGGCTTGTAATCACAATCAACTCATTGTTGGCATCCTTTTCAGAAAGGCATCTTGGAACATGGTGGTTTATCTTGGCAGGAGCTCTCGTGTTAGGAGCACTATAGCCAAGTTAAGGTCTGCTTGCTGGCTAATCTTTCTATCTGGGAACAAGTCACTTTGATTCTCAGTTTCCTCATCTGTAACATTGGGAGGTTCAGGTAGACAGACAGGGAAGAGTCCTGCCGGCGTGAAAATTCTGTGATTAGTGAACTTCAAAAAAAATCGCACCTTGACTACTGTGAATGATGACTGTCTGGGTAGTACAAACCTAATGCTTGTTCTTTTTTTTTTTTTAATGTAAAAGATTCTCATCAAGCAAATTATAGGTGCAGAAGACTGTTTAACCTATTAAGAGTCATTAATGGCTTTTAATACTTATTAGCACCAGGATGCACAAAATCTGCTAATTATAGCCGTCTTTTTTTTTCTTCATTCAGAATCACACATTCCTAGCTGTTTGTTTTGGTTATTTACAAACATAGAATGTCTTGTTTCCTTACAGTGAAATTCTCCAATTTGCATTCTTATCAGTTCAGCAGAGTTGTTTTGTAAAAATGATCTGAACATACACAATTTTTGATTATGCTCTTGTTGAGAGTGAAAGTCCCTAATACCAGGCAACAACAACAATAATATTTGCTTCATTGTGATTAGCCTCAGAACCAGCTAAATGATCCTTGTGTTTGGAATTTGGTATGTCTTTCAGAAATAAATGCATGTCAGACTTGAGTTATATTGGTTGGCTAAGTAGACATTGAAACATAAGCCTGCTTTTCAGTCATTTTCGAGGTCTCCTGAGGTCTTTGGGAAGGCCCTCCCTGTTCTATCTGCACCAGCAGAGCCGGGTATCAGCCCAGCAGCTCTGAGGGCATTGAAACTCTTAGCAGGTAACAAGCAGAACAGACTTACTGCAACATAAGAGATGTCAGAAAATGCACCTAGTTGATTGGTCACCTTGACAGACCAGCTATTATTGCAGTCTGAAAATAACTACTCCTATGAATAATCACATTTCTATGAAAGAGAACAAAGAAGTGAAAAGAGAGTACAGGCACACACTGAATTTTATTGGTTCAGTTCAGTTCAATTGTTCAGTCGTGTCCAACTCTTTGTGACCCCATGGACTGCAGCACGCCAGGCTTCCCTGTCCATCACCAACTCCTGGAGCTTACTCAATTCATGTCCATCGAGTCGGTGTTGCCATCCAACCATCTCATCCTCTGTCCTTCTCTTCTCCTCCTGCCTTAATCTTTCCCAGCATCAGAGTCTTTTCCAGAGTCCATTCTTCACATCAGATGGCCGAAGTACTGGAGTTTCAGCTTCAGCATCAGTCCTTCCAATGAATATTCAGGACTGATAATACATTAAGTATGTACATAATGATAATAAAATGCAAAGCTAGTTTTATAGTATTTGTAGGTCATCAGTTAAATAATGCCAGCTAAATTTATCTAAATTCCAGCAGCTATGTTTTGAGCGTTAGATACTTGATGGCTTCCTTAAAATTTTTATTGTCCACTTGGTTCTAATCCAGTGTGAAAGCTCTGTATTATTACAGTTGTTATTATCAGTGATTAATGGTCACCTTTAAAGCTAAGGCATTTCATTTTCTTAAGTTTTAAATAAGCACCATCAGTCAATAACATTTATTAAAATTGTGCATTTTAAGTTCTTTTCCCCAAAAGCTTATACTTAAGATGCATTAAAAATAACTAGCACATTTATTTTTATTTTTAATTGGAGGAAAATTGCTTTATAATGTTGCATTGGTTTCTACCATACAACCATGTGAAGGAACCATAAGTATACACATGTCCCCTCCCTCTTGAACCTTCCTCCCACCACTCACTCCCCCGATCCCGCCCCCTTAGGTCATCACAGAGCACTGGGTTGAGCTCCCTGTGTTATGCAGTAATTTCCCACTAGCTATCTGTTTTGCATATGGTAATGTATATATTTCAATATAACTAGCATATTTTAATTAATTATAATTATGTGTTGCTGTTCATCATAGAATCTTAAACTGAGAGAAAGTTTTAAGAAATCATTTCACTCTTTTTCTGAGCTTCAGCAGGTTTTTACCTGAAAACTACCTTGAGAAAAATACGATATCTATTTTCTTCTGAAATTTCTCTTGGGAAGTAAATCCTATCAAAGTTTCAGGGTTTTTGGTAGATACACTTTTAGGAGAGCTGTGATTTAAATATATCTTTTGTTCTTAAAGGATTTCTGTTTTTTCCAAACATCAGAAAATTTCCTTCTGCTGTAAAAACACTTTTATCTTTGCCATGACTTGTGAATTGGGTGTTTTCTTGCTCGATGTCTTACATAGATAGCTATGGGATACGTAGAGCTTTTATTCACTGTGATTCTGGGTCAAGTTAAGTTTGAAATATCACGTTTTGGGTGAATGTGCGTGAAGTCGCCCAGATCTCTGTAAACCTCAGTGCAGTTTGATTTCTGATTATGTATGAGGTTTGGACATTGCTGCCTTGAACACTGTCCTGAGGATCTTGTTTATTGGCACTATGTGCAGAATGTCTGGAGACAGAGAATCTTAGCGACAGAGAAGATCTAGGAGCTTGTCCAGCCCCACCCTGTTATTCTAAGCAGGCACCTTTGTTTGTCTTCCTCCTCATCTTTGTTAAAATTCAAATCTGACCTGTCACTTCCCCACCTTAAATTCTGTGATGCTCCCCAACTGTCTGGAGAACCAGGTCCCTACCCCTTAGACTGTTGGTCACACCCCACCTTCCTTGTCCCCTTTACTGACATGTGTGACCAGGAGAGGAAGTATATTCCAAGGGAAAGAGTTTGGTGCCTGGAAAAAAGTGAAAGTGTTAGCCACTCAGTCTAGTACAACTCTTTGCGACCCCATGGACTGTAGCCCGCCAGGCTCCTCTGTCCTTGGGATTGGTGCCTGGAACCTCTGGGCTAAGATCCGGCCTTCATTTATCATCTTTGACTCTGTGAACTTGTACAGATTAGTTAACATTTTTGAGCCTCCCTTTCCTTCTTTATAAAAAGGAAATGGAAATTCTTATCTCACAAAGTTGTAATAGTATCACATACAATAAGGTGTGAGTGGTGCCTACCTGAGGTTTTATGAAGTTCAGCTGAGCTTGTGGGCTTACAGCACTACCATGGACCATGTTTCTTGTCTGCAGACAGGGCAGTTGTCTGCAGCAGTTCAAGCAAATGGCAAGTCATGTACCCTCTGGGGACCCTTGTCTCCCGCTATGACACGGTTCCAGGTATGAAGTGTAAGATTTATATCAGCAGGTGCAGGAGCTATCCTAAGAAGAAGCCTCGTACCCTAAGCAGGGATCTTAGGGTTCAAACGGATCTTACGACGATTCTTTTCTGTTGTTTCTGATTTTTTTTTTTCATTTATTTTTATTAGTTGGAGGCTAATTACTTTACAATATTGTAGTGATTTTTGCCATACATTGACATGATTCGGCCATGGATTTACCTGTGTTCCCCATCCTGAACCCCCCCTCCCACCTCCCTCCCCATCCCATCCCTCTGGGTCAGTGCACCAGCCCTGAGCACTTGTCTCATGCACCCAACCTGGGCTGGCGATCTGTTTCACATTTGATAATATACATGTTTCGATGCTGTTCTCTCAGATCATACCACCCTCGCCTTCTCCAATAGAGTCCAAAAGTCTGTTCTGTACATCTGTGTCTCTTTTTCTGTCTTGCATATAGGGTTATCGTTACCATCTTTCTAAATTTCATATATATGCGTTAGTATACTGTATTGGTGTTTATCTTTCTGGCTTCCTTCACTCTGTATAATGGGCTCCAGTTGTATCCATCTCATTAGAACTGTTGTTTCTGATTTTTTTAATTTATTTTTATTTGGCTGTCCCAGGTCTTAGTTGTGGCATGCAGGATCTAGTTCCCCAACCAGGAATTGAACCTGGGCTCCCTGCCTTGGGAATGCAGAGTCTTAGCCACTGAACCTCCAGGGAAGTTGCACCTTATAACAGTTCTTTGGCATAATTTCTGGGGTTCCCTACAAAGGCTGCAGTCAGAGAAGTCCAAATCATGACATCCTTGTCAGATATTACAGATCGTTCAGACTTGCTCCTGGTCCAGATGCAATATACCAATCAATGATCAGTTTTATTACAGTTGGTCTTGACTAGCAATATAATCAATGCCTACCATCTACCTGGTTTCCAGGGTAACAGGTCTAGGTGGTTAAACCAAAGGTCACATTCTCAAGCAAGGAAAAAGTTTGTTAACCCTTTCATTTGAGTATGCTGCAGACTACCTCACATGTTATAGTTATCAACATATGCTATTAATATGTTTGCACCAACCTCATAGTCCATTCCTTTGACAAGTAAGAGCTTACACAATGAGTCAGCCACTGTGCCTAGTGCTTGGACTACAGTGGCAAGTTAAACATACATGGTACCTGTCTTCATATTGTTTCCTATGCCTGTTGCCTGCTTGCTTACTTCCTTTCATTGTGTAGAGAACTCCTATTCAACCTTCAAAGGTCAGCTCAGATTTTACTTCTTCTCTGAAGCCTGTGTATACGCTACTCCCCTGACATTTGGTACATATTTCCCTGAGTTCATTGATTCGTTTTGCAAATGCACAGATCCCCTAAAGTAATATACACATTTTATGTGCAGGTGGGAATGTACGTTTGAAGAAAGAGGTGAAAGCTTTCATCAGGTTTTCAAAGGGATCTGAGCCATCCCCTACATTTCCCCCTTCAACTCCTGAGAATTTAGAACTACGACTCTTATGAGCACTTATTATATCCTGGTTCTGTTATTCCTTTCTAGATAGATATTTCCTACTAGAATGTGAATACCTTGACAATGGGACTGTATGTATTGCTGCTAATATTTTGTGTCAGCAGAATACCTGATTCCTAGTAGGCTTTTAGAAAGTATATGTTGAAAGAATTTCTTTTTAATCTCCTTAACAGACTCAGCAATTTGAATGATGCTAGTGCTGAAGTATTGCTTAATTTGAAAGGGAATGTTCTTGCTTCTCTTAAACTAAAATCAGCTTTTCTTGTTCCTACTTCTGTCTTCTGGAATTATAAATTAAATCCCTGCCCTTCTCCATGTTATGATTGCCCTTTTATGAGACTCAGAATTGATTGGGAAAATCAAAGAAAAAGAATTCACACAAGGGAATCATTAAAAAATAATGCATTTGCATCTTAAATATTTTCATTTAACACATGCAAATATACTTTAACTTAACTAGTCTTTTATTATGAAACTAATATCATCATGTTGAATGTGAGTCTGCTGCTGTGGACTCTTCTAGCTTTTTTCACTTATGCTATCCTAAATTCATTATCCAGAGTTTCCAGTTTAAGTTCTTTAAAGTGGAATGAGAAGTTAAACACTGAAGCAGTCTGATTGCAGAATTCTCGGTTTTTACTTTTCTTCCCTCACCTCAGTTTTTTATAGTTATGTTTCTCACATTTCACCAGTGATGTTGTTTTTTAAAAACTGATTTTCCTTTACTCTGAAATGTATAGTTTTTAGAGGAATAGCAATTCATAGTCCCTTGGTGTACGTTTGATTAAATTATGTAAGTAAAATAACATGTATAAGTGGCATAAACATATCTGTGATCAAATATAGTTGATCCTTAGCGGGTGAATGGTCCAGCTGATTGGAGCAGAAGTGAGCAAGTTTTCAGGGTGCTTTAAGCTTTCACAATATTCAAGAGCATTAGGAAGACCGGGAGCATGTTTGTTTTCTCTTTTTCAGAATAAGTTATTTTGAAATGTCCTCATCATCTTGCCACATTTCTTCTCCCCTTAGACTCTTCCCAGTTTAGATTAGAATAGAGGTAAATCAGGCAAAAGTCTCAGATGTCTATATTTGTACAAGAAAAAAATAAAAATAGTAGCAAATATAAGGGGCTTCTTAATTGTAAGGACGTGCTAGGTGTAAAAATAATGCTAGAGTGGAGCTTAGTTTCTCTCCTCTTGAGTGTGGCCTAGACTTCCTGACTCATTTCCAAACAACAGAGTGTGCAAAGGCAGAAATAGGAGCTTTTCTAGTGGAGGAGCCTAGCAGATGCCACCTTATCCCAGTAATGGAGGTTGACATCCCCAGGGATAAGTCATATTGATAGAGGGTCCCCCCTGGTGTGGTGTGATAAGAAGAGTGCTTTACCTCAGGGGTAGACTTCCCTCAAACCCGTAGCCCCAGTCTGATCTCGAGAAAATATCAGACAAACTCAAATGAGAGGGGTATTCTGTAAAATACCCAACCAGTATTGGTGCTAATGGTGAAGAACCCGCCTGCCAGTGCAGGTAGAGGTAAGAGACACAGGTTCGATCTCTGGATTGGGAAGATCTCCTGGAGGAGGGCACGGCAACCCACTCTAGTGGAGAATCCTGGAGAATCCCATGGACAGAGGAGCCTGGCAGGGTACAGTCCATAGGGTTGCACAGAGTTGGACATGACCGAGGTGACTTGGCGTTACTCTTGAGAAATCTCAAGGTCCTGAAAATCATGGAAAGACTGCCCCAGAGCAGAGGAGATGAGAGCAACGTGATGATTCAGTGCAATGTGTTGGAGACTTCCCTGGCAGTCCAGTGGTTAAAACTTTGCCTTCCAATGCAGGGAGCACAGGTTTGATCCCTGGTTGGGGAACTAAGATCCCACATGCCATGTGGCGCAGTCAAAAATTAAAAAAAAAAATTGTTTCAATAAATAGAAATAAGTGCAATGTGTTGTCATGAATCAGATTCTGAAACAGAAAAAGGGGACATTAGTAGAAAAACTGGGGAAATCCAGATAAAAATAGTAGTTTTGGCAAATCTTCCCTAGTTAAATACACTGTTAACATTAGGGAAAGCTGGGTGAGGTATATATGAGAACTGTGTGTACTATCTTTGTAACTTTTTTGTAAATGTAAAATTATGCTAAAATAGAAACTTTATTAAAAAATAGTCATGAGAGAAATCACAGAAGAAAGGATGGGGTGATTTGAAATTTAAGGCATGGTGATGAAATGAAAGTCAACAACCCCAAAACAATTTTTGTCACAGATTTTAGACCAAGGACTTATATTCTTATTTTTTTTCCATTTATTTTTATTGGTTGGAGGCTAATTACTTTACAATATTGTAGTGGTTTTTGCCATACATTGACATGAATCAGCCATGGATTTACATGTATTTCCCATCCCGATCCCCCCTCCCACCTGCCTCCCCATCCCATCCCTCTGGGTCTTCCCAGTGCACCAGCTCCAAGCACTTGTCTCATGCATCCAACCTGGGCTGGTGATCTGTTTCACCCTTGATAATATACATGTTTCGATACTATTCTCTCAAAACATCCTACCCTCGCCTTCTCCCACAGAGTCCAAAAGTCTGTTCTGTACATCTGTGTCTCCTTTTCTGTTTTGCATATAGGGTTATTGTTACCATCTTTCTAAATTCCATATATATGCGTTAGTATACTGTATTGGTGTTTATCTTTCTGGCTTACTTTACTCTGTATAATGGGCTCCAGTTTCATCCATCTCATTAGAACTGATTCAAATGAGTTCTTTTTAATGGCTGAGTAATATTCCATGGTATATATGTACCACAGCTTCCTTATCCATTCGTCTGCTGACGGGCATCTAGGTTGCTTCCATGTCCTGGCTATTATAAACAGTGCTGCGATGAACACTGGGGTACACCTGTCTCTTTCAGATCTGGTTTCTTCGGTGTATATGCCCAGAAGTGGGATTGCTGGGTCATATGGCAGTTCTATTTCCAGTTTTTTAAGGAATCTCCACATTGTTCTCCATAGTGGCTGTGCTAGTTTGCATTCCCACCAACAGTGTAAGAGGGTTCCCTTTTCACCACACCCTCTCCAGCGTTTGTTGCTTGTAGACTTTTGGATAGCAGCCATCCTGACTGGCGTGTAATGGTACCTCATTGTGGTTTTGATTTGCATTTGTCTGATAATGAGTGATGTTGAGCATCTTTTCATGTGTTTGTTAGCCATCTATATGTCTTCTTTGGAGGAATGTCTGTTTAGTTCTTTGGCCCATTTTTTGATTGGGTCATTAATTTTTCTGGAATTGAGCTGCAGGAGTTGCTTGTATATTTTTGAGATTAATCCTTTGTCTGTTGCTTCATTTGTTATTATTTTCTCCCAATCTGAGGGCTGTCTTTTCACCTTGCTTATAGTTTCCTTTGTTGTGCAAAAGCTTTTACATTTAATTAGGTCCCATTTGTTTATTTTTGCTTTTATTTCCAATATTCTGGGAGGTGGGTCATAGAGGATCCTGCTGTGATTTATGTCGGAGAGTGTTTTGCCTATGTTCTCCTCCAGGAGTTTTATAGTTTCTGGTCTTACATTTAGATCTTTAATCAATTTTGAGTTTATTTTTGTGTATGGTGTTAGAAAGTGTTCTAGTTTTATTCTTTTACAAGTGGTTGACCAGTTTTCCCAGCACCACTTGTTAAAGAGGTTGTCTTTTTTCCATTGTATATCCTTGCCTCCTTTGTCAAAGATAAGGTGAAGGACTTATATTCTTAATGCAGAATATACTTGTACAGATTAATAAGAACATAGTAATACCTCACCAGAAAATAGCCATTGATCATAATTTATAGAAAAGACACAGTGGTGAATAAATATAAAAACCAGTTCAATCTCACCAGTAATTAAAGAATTGTCCATTACAGCAGTTTCGAAAATATTTTTATTTTCATCCATTACATAGAAAAATGATAATATTCAATTCTGGAAAAGGTAAGTGGAAGAATTATAGATTGGTATAGCCTTTCTGGAGAGCAGTTTTTCCGTAGAGGAATTGGATTTAAAAATATGTGTATCATTTGTGCTTATACTCTCCCACATAAAAGATTTCTTTCCCAAGGAAATAGTCAGATGTGTATACAGATTTTCTAAAAAGACTGTTCATCATAAGGTTGTTAATAATGAAACACTCAAAACCCAAATATCTAAAAGTGAGGGAATGACATAAAAAGTTTTGGCACACCTGTGGAATAGAATAGAGTCATTAAGTAGCCTGATATAGTTTAAAAAAAAAAAAAGCAGCAATGCAAGCAAGATACAGTTTGTGTATTTTCTTTGATCTCAGATGGTGTGCATGTGTGTGCAGCTGTCTCTCTTGAAGGGCTGGCAAGGAGATAAACAATCATGTTTATTGTTTAAAAAAACATGCTTTTTTAAAAGCAGTTACCTGTCCTTGGGTGGTAAGGAAAAGATGGATTTTATTTGCTTTATGCCTCTGTATTTTCACAATTGTCTATATTGAGTATATATTACTGTTGTCATCAGGGGGGAAAATAACACTGCAAGCAATATGGTTAATGAGTTTCTTTCATCTTTTATGTTGATTTAGTTTTGAGATCACAGTTCCATTTTGTTCTATAAAACATCATTTTTCCTCTTTCCACTAGGAAGCTCCTGAGAGTGCTCCCCCTGCCAGGCGATAACTGGGGCGCTCTGGTTGACGAGTGGTGTTGTCATCCTGACCCCTTTGCTAATAAGCCACTTCATCCACGAGAGAATGACTGTTTCACCGGAGACTGTTTCTACCTGGTGAATTTAAAGAGTGATTTGTGGCGGCCAAGACCTAAAGAAGCCCCAGTGGAGACACACCATCTTTCTTCTGAGAACCATCTAAAATTGGTAAAATACCTTTTAAAATAAATGCTCATTTTGAGGTGGGTTTAGAAACTGGTTTCTCCAGTCTTTTCTTCAATCAAGCCATGTGAAACAGGCAGTCCTAAAGGCCAAAATCTTTTATTTTCAACTACTTCTATCATCAAGCCCTGCTCTTTTGATATAGAAAGGGCTTGTACAGGCTTTAAACCAAAATAGTCACAGGGGCTGGAGGAAGAAGGGAAAGAGGCTTTGTGCATAGATTTGGGAATGTTAGTTTTTACAAACCAGAGTGCCCTATTTGCTTGCTTTTGGGACAGTATTCCATAATCTGTGTGCATTTATCCTGATTTAAATGGAAATTTTTCTTTGGCTGTAGGATATCTACTGTCCTGTGAGGTCTAGGTATTTCCCTGTGTCTTTCTGTAGTCTAGATTTCTGTGGGTGTCGTACAAGCGAAGGCCATCAAGCAACAGAGGAAGTGGAGGATCCCAAATGTGAAAAGAAAGCTGAGGCCACAGGCTCCATGTTGGTGCCTGACAAGTGAGATCAGGCGCTCCTTCTCTTAGAGCTGCTGGAGGGAGAAGCCTATTTCCTCTCACTGCAGAGAGCAAGTGGTTTACCTTATTTTAAAAGAAAATCAATGGCATTGACTCGGCCCTTGTGAGAGATCAGTCCCCGGATGGCAGGTCAATACAGATGTGATTTAAAATGTTAAGAAAATCATTGCCAGAGAACCTTCCTTTTAACATCTGATTATTGGTGGGAACCACGGCATTGTGTGTTAAATTTCATTTAAAGCTCCTGTAATTTTTGTAGTAAGAACTGGACCACTCTAGGATATATGCAGCAGTCCAGAAGATCTTAGTTTGTCAGCTAGTTTATAGAACTCTTTCATAATTTGAGGGAGATTAAGGAAGTTTGACAAATGTCGAGGTTATCAGTTTAAACTATGTAAGTGTCTCAACTTTCACCATAAACACAAGTCCCTTTATCTTTAGGTTCCATTTAAAATTATAATACTTGACTCTCTCTCTCCTCTCTCACCCCAACTCTCTGTAAGTATCTTAAGCTTTCATAAAGTCATAACCATTCGTATTTTCTTTGATCGCCACTGCTTTTCAGTGTATGTATGTGTGTCTATTATATAATATATATTAGATGAAGTATATATATACTAATATATGCATATATTAGAATACATATATATATTAGAATACCTCCATAATTATAGTGTTTGGCCATCTATAGTTCAAAGATAAATGGTAAGCACTTAATGTACATCTGTTATATTTAATATGGTTGCAGTAAAATTATATTTTAATCTAAATACACTAGTGCTTTACTCTTTTATGTATTTTGACTTTTCATTTTTATGATTAAACTGTACATTTTAAAAATATTTAGAAGATGTGAGTAGAAGAGGAATGGGGAAAGATTAAATAAGCAAAACCGTGAGTTTCCCTTTTTAGATGAACTCTGTATTCTATATGAAAACAAATTCCTCACATTTGTGTCTTCATCAGCGATGCCACTTACAAGAATTTCTCTTAATTGTGAACAGCCATCCTGTGTGTTGTGCCATAGTCAGACATTATGTTTTTTAAGTATCAAGGAGACCATGGCAAATTACTGTCATGACAAGCTACTGCTGGCAAGATTGTTTTCAAGTTAGCCTGGATGGAAGTTTCACTTTAATTGCATATTGCAGCAGTTGAAAGAATATGCCTGAGACCAAAATAGTAACATAAATTTGGAGGGACCACTTACACAGTGCTCTCATGGCTCCTGTGGGAACAAGGCTTCTCTGTGCTGTTGAAAACCTATTTCTCATATCACCCAGTCTAGCCATCTAGCAGGGTTTTGAAATGTCACATGGTGATACAGCATCCTAATGGTATCTCTTGGGAAACATTTTTCTGGTGAGACAATATCAAGGGTCCTTAGAATGGAAGCCACACAAAGGAAAAGAAGAACGAGGACAGAAGGCTAATCCACCTCTCGTAGCAGTGTTGCCATCGTGCAGATATATTGATTTAATTAGTCCACAACAATGTCTGTCTTTGATGTTTGCTCTGTAGAGTTCCTACACTGCTAGGCTGCTTCTCTGCACAACTCGCTTGATTATTTCCATGAAGCACAGGTCAAGAAAAACGCACTGCAAAGCAGAGTTTCTCTTTCACAAAACTGAAAGCATTATGTTAATTTCCAAGATCAAGACGAGTTGAGCTTATCAGACGTGCATTCTGCATGTTTTCTGAGTATTTGGTAGAAGTAATTTTTTTGTCTCTGCTTATAGGAGATTATGAAAACGTATTTTATGAGGAGCCCACGTGGAACAGGAACTTTTATTTTTAAAAGAAATGCTACTGGGACTGGGAACAAGTGAACCTTTATTAAAAATAAATGTATTTTAACTGTGGGAAAAAATTTTAAGAGATAACTCACCTCAGCATGAGAAATGTATATTTTAATTCTGTTTAAGGAGTCCTCGACAATGAATTACTCCAAAGCATATCTCTAGAATTATAATATTCATAAATGACCAAAAAAAGCATAAACAAGCATAAAGTTCAACTCTTATTCCTTTCCTTCAATAACCCCGTGTGTGTACAGCACGTTATTTGTGCCTCTGAGAATAAGGCAGTATACTTTTTGTTTTCAAAAGACATCTATTGAAGGTTTCCCTATTCTTAGATTTATTATCTCTTGTGATATTTTTTATGCCTTTCAATGAAATGAAAATTTTGCATCTGTTAAGCAGATTGATAAAGGTAGCATCTCAACTTTTGATAAGATTCATAATATTGTTCTAGACTTAGAAAGTAGCCACACATATGACTTCATCTTATATTTTAAAGAACAAATGAAATTGAACATTGCTATTTTAGCCAGTGAGTATGACTAACAGTTTTACCTTTGTTTTTTTTGGTTGTTTATTTTGTTAAGTTCATGAGGAATTTTTTTTTTTTCTTAAAATAATGTGTTGAACTTTGTAAACATTTGCAAATGTAAAAAAATAGAATTATGAACTTTGGTCAGTCATCTTGATTCATACAATATGCTTCATTTGCCCCTTTTAGTTTTTTGCTCAAGTGCTTTAAAGCAAATTCTAAACATTATGTCAATTCACTCCTATATAGATTGTTCTTTTTTACATGACCACAGTGTCATTTTCACACCAGACAAAATAAACAATTATTACTCAGTGACACAATAGCAGGCCTTTAGCATCTGATGGACATACGGTCCCATCACTTCATGGCGAATAAAAGGGGTGAAAAAGTGGAAACAGTGACAGATTTTTATTTTCTTGGGCTCCAAGACAGTGACTGCAGCCATGAAATTAAAAAATGCTTGCTCCTTGAAAGGAAAGCTTTGACAATCCTATACAATGTATTAAAAAGCAGAGATATCACTTTGCTGACAAAGGTTCATATAGTCAAAGCTTGGTTTTTCTAGTAGTCATGTACAGATGTGACAGTTAGATCATAAAGAAGGCTGAGCACCAAAGAATTGATGTTTTCGAATTGTGGTGCTGGAGAAGACTCTTGAGAGTCCCTTGGACAGCACAAAGATCAAACTAGTCAATCCTAAAGGGAATCAACCCTGAATATTTATTGGAAGGACTGTTGCTAAAGCTGAAGGTCCAAAATTTTGGCCATCTGATGCAAAGAGCCAACTGATTGGAAAAGGCCCTGATGCTGGGAAAGATTGAAGGCAAAAGGAGAAGGGGGCGGCAGAGGATGAGATGGTTAGATGGCATAATCAACTCAATGAACATGAATTTGAACAAACTCAGGGAGATAGTGAAAGACAGGGAAGCCTGGCATGTTGCAGTCCTTGGGGTTGCAGAGTCGGACACGACTTAGCAGCTGAACAACCACCAGAATTCCCTGGTGGTCCAGTGGTTAAGAATTCCACCTGGCAATGCAGGGGACATGGGTTCAATCCCTGGTCCAGGAAGATTTCAGATGCTGTGAGGCGACTGAGCCTGTGCTCTACCTGAGAAGCCCCACGAGGAGAAGCCCACACACCACAAGGAGCGAAAGCCCGTGCGTAGCAACGAAGACTCAGCACAGCCAAAATAAATAAAAATTTAAAACAAACTATTAAAAAAAACAGTACCTCATACAATCAAATGGGTGAATTTTGATTCAAAACAACTGACAACAGATGATACTTCTAACAGAATTGGTAAAATCTATACAGTGGAGGACAAAGGAGCCTGGCGTGCTGCAGTCCACGGGGTCGCAAAGAATCGGACATGACTCAGCAACTGAACAACACCTTTTGACCACCTTCACCCATTTTTGCCCATCCCCGCAACCTCTAATAACCACAGATCTGTTCTCTATGTTTAAAAGTTTAGTCTTTTGTTTTCTTAATAATTAGAATTATTCTAATAATTCTAGAATTATTCTAGAACAACTGCTAGCTGTTTTAATCTGTGTCCCTATTGATAAAGTTGGATTTTTTAACAATGTTGCAGGAATTTGTTCTAGAATACTGTCTCTGTCTTTTCAGTTACAGTGCACATGTTAAATGGAAAAATAGAATTATATGAGTGGGTTAAGTATTTTTAATTTCCGATGGTGGTTATGAATTATAGTTTACTTTTACATAAGTTGTCCTGGACTGGGAGTCAGAATAATACGAGTTCAAGTTCTGATTCTTCTGTTTTCTAAACATATGTGTTGGGGCAAGTCACCTACCTTTCTACCTTTGTTGCCTGCCTATTCTATTCTAAATCCCCTGGAGGAGGGCACGGCAACTCACTCCAGTTTTCTTGCCTGGAGACTCCTTTGGACAGGGGAGCCTGGCAGGCTATAGTTCACAGAGTCGCAAAGAGTCGGATACAACTGAACTGACTTAGCATGCACCCACACACATTCTAAATGATAAGAATGTTTGGAAGTGCTTTTTAGAATTTTTAAGATGCTTCTTGTTCAAATTACTTGGTGGCATGTAGATTATAAGGAAGTGACTTGGTTTGGAATAATCGTTCTGTTCATTATTTTGTCTTTAGACTTAAAAAAAAAAGATCTCTGTGCATGTGGTTTATGCATACAAGCTAAGTGTATTCCCAGTATTTAGTAGATGGCAAAATAAAATGTAAAGTTCAAGGTATACTCTAGAGGCCATGTTAAAATTATATATTCCTTTTAAGAAAAGCTGAATGACATTTAAATGACATTTTTCTATTCTACAGAAACCAAAGGCAAATACCAAAGTAATTTGTAAGCGTTGCAAGGTAATGTTGGGAGAGACTGTGTCATCAGGTAAGAATTTCATAATTCAAAAAAGCCAAAATGACTGCCTTCTCGTTACGTTAAAAAAACAAACAAACAGGAGATTTTATAGGACATATATATGAAAGAGAGATGACTAATACATGTTATAGAATTGAGAATTGATGCTTTTAAAAATAGAAATCAACTAATATATCATCCAATATGCCAAGAAGTTTGACCTTTATAAGTACATAGTATTGAGTCTTAAGCATTAAGAATTTGGGTCGTTTTCAGTATTGTATATCTTCTTTGTGGCTATAAAGTAGTATAATATTTGTTTCTTAAAGAATATGGAAGCTTTTTTTTTTTTTAATACAACTCCTCTGTCAGAGGAATTGGTTACCAGGGATGATGGAGGAGATGCTTTTCTTGGTAGTTATCTGCCTTAGGGCTGTGTTTTGAGGCTTGGGCGTGGGGGGTGGGGGGAGCGGTACACAGAAGTTGTTGAAATGGAAGAAAACACATTCTGAGTTTTATGCTCTGTTCCTTGTTCTTTTTCCCAGTAGTGTTAATTATATTTTGTGTAAAATCTGTGTTATGCCACTATAAAGTTAAATAATGAAAATCCTGATAATTAAAATCCATCACTCTTTATAGATGTGGTTTAAAAATGTCTAGAGAGCTCCAGCACATGTTAGCTTCATGGGTGAAGAATAATTGTTTTTAATATAATTAATTAGAAGATGTGATTTAAGTGAAACTGCCATCCTCAAGGGAAAGCAGATGGTGGCATTTTTTGTTTGTTTTTTAAGATCATCAGAATCTCGTAAGGAGTTACTTGCTCAGAGTGAACAGAAAAGGGAGCATGAGTAGCAGTGTAGCGTGCCACCCTCAATGTCATTTTTGGAGAATGAAAGCAAGTCCTTCGCAACAGTTTAGAAAATCTTAAGGCTTCCAGCTAAATAAGGTGAATTGACTTTTTTCATGCTTTTCTCTCCTCCCTGAAGCCCAGTTAAAAAGTCAGTTAAGGAATTAAAAAAAAAAAAAAAAAGGACATCCACGGAGACAAAAGAGAAGTGGAAAGGAGACAACAGTGATGTGAACTGGGGGTGTAAGCAGACTTCTTTGGAAGCTGTAAAGCTGAGAGAGGGGTGGGAACACACTTGGCTGTGTGGAGGAGGCTGCAGCCTTGGTGTCTGCAGAAGATCGATCGTCTTATAACGAGGGAGCCAGAACTCAGCTGTGGAATCCCAGAAATGGACAGAATTGAGAGCTCGCGGTTGAGAGGTAGTAGTTATCAAGGACAAGGGGCTGAAAGCAGGAAGTTTGAATGCAAAGTTTGTATAGGAGCCGTAAGATTCCTGAGACTGTTTCTCTCCTTGCAACTTGCTTATACACTCAAGGTAGGAGATTGGAGCAGCCTTTCTTGGAATAATGGAAGTGGACTAACAAGAAAAGATCTGCAGACACTGATTCTTAGGGGTTATTCAGCAACAACAACAAAAAATGAGCTTATGTTCAGCCATTCTACTGTCAACAAGCCTTATATCTATACCCAAGTGCTTTCTCTTAGCATTCTATTACTTTACATTTAAATATGAACAGATTGCTGAGAATCAGTAAATATTAAAGAGAGTCCAAAGCAAATAAATAATCAAGTGTACAGAGCAGGGGCATTGAAAAGAAACAAATTATGTATTAAAACAGAAAAAAAAATCT
The DNA here is from genome assembly GCF_033118175.1 of Dama dama. Classification (NCBI taxonomy): domain Eukaryota; kingdom Metazoa; phylum Chordata; class Mammalia; order Artiodactyla; family Cervidae; genus Dama; species Dama dama. The sequence goes on along the minus strand of NC_083708.1, from coordinate 22,689,545 downwards.
CTTAAAAAACCATAATAAGTGTCCTTGGAGAAATGAAATAATACTGCCTCTACAATTCAGAGAGTGTCACATTAAAGATGTAATAGCTTTAAAAAAAAAACTAACCAAAAGAAGACAAAATTAAAGAATTATTTCAGAAATCAGGATCAAAAGACAGAGATTGAAAATTGGAAAGGAAATTAAAAAAAAAAAAAAAAGGTCATGTAAGTTTCCTAAGGATAGGAATATTTTCTATCTCATTTATCACAATGAGCTTAGCACTTAGAATGATATTTGACATCTAGTGGGTACCCAGTAAATATTTATTGAATGAGTGAATGAAATGAGCCTTTTAGGACATCCAACATCTAGCTGAAAATTCTAGAAAGAGAATAAAGACAACAGGGTGTGGGAAATCCATCAAAGAACAAAAATACTAAAACCACAGAACAAGGACTTATGGGCCCCAGCTGAAAACTGAAAGGGTCCACTAACTGTCTTAAACAATTAATGAAGGATGATGAGGAAGCTGCTTAAAGCCACGTCACAGAGTAATCTCCAAACACCAAGGACAAAGCTTCTAGAGAGCAAAAAGCAGGTAATGTACAAAGGATTAGGAATTAGAATGGCACTGAACTTCTTAACAGCAGCATTGAAAGCTAGAAAATGATGAAAAATGCCCTCATAATTTAGAAGGAAAAAAGATTAGAATTTAGAAGAAAAAAGATTTTCAACCCAGAATTCAACAAATAGTCAAGTGTGAAGATTATAAACACATTTTTGGAGCTACAGGATCTCAAAACATGGACCTCAAAGTTATATTTTCCTTAGGGAATCTACCATAGGGTTATGCATCAGCAAAAGTAGGAATTGAACCTCAAAAGAAAAAATGTGGGATTTGGGGAACAGATCATTCAACACAGGAGAATGAAATAAGGAATCCCATGGGGAGGGATGTACAGCAGGCCTAGAGAATAACAGTCTGGATTGAAGCAAGTGGAGAGAAGATTGTAATAGAAAGACTTTTTCAGTTATACACTGAAACTGATAGTCATTGAATTGTTTGACCACATATAACAAATAATCTTGAGACAAGCCATTTTGTCATATGGGCAAAATTAGCTAAACATGTTTGGAAAACTAAACACATGAAAACGAAAGCAGTTATGCACTGTGGGAAATAGAAGGTTGAACAAAAAAGGAGCAATTCCATGGTATGATTATGATCACAATATGTGAACACTGAATATCCATTTAACCAAAAATCTTATGATGTGATACCTAAGTATATTAGGAGGTCATTGTATGTGAGTGTGTGTGTGGGGGGGGTGGGTAATGTAAGAGAGCTTTACCCACGTCTACTGTAAAAGTAAATTAGTGGATCCCCAGTGGGGCTTCCCAGGTGGTACAGTGGTAAAGAACCTGCCTGCCAGTGCAGTAGACGCAAGAGACTCGAGTTTGATCCCTGAGTCAGGAAGATCCCCTGGAGAAGGAAATGGCAACCTGCTCCAGTATTCTTGCCTGGAAAATTCCATTGACAGAGGAGCCTGGCAGACTACAGTACATGGGGTCCCAAAGAGTTGGACGTGACTGCGTGGCTGAGCACACACACAATTTCAAAAATGGTGGCCTAAAGAGAATGGCTAGTTCTCCTCTGAAGGAATCAAGTACAGAACTGTACAAGTTCAGAAGAACAGCTACTAGAAAATAACTGAAATGAAGCAATGATTTGAGAGATGTTCATTTATCAAAAACTGCTACTGCTTTGGGCTAAAATGTCAAATTTGTGGCTTTTTTTTGCTTGAGGTCATTGCTGTATTCCCCCCAACCCCTGAACTTGGGTAGGAAAAAAAAAAACAGCTTTATTATTTATAGGTGGCTAAAGATTTGGTTCAGGGTAGGCAAAGGAGAAAGTAGAAATTTAAGAGGGGATATTTTGAAAGCAAGAGTGTCCTGGAAGGGCTGAGCTAATAATTTCTTACCACAGCTCTGACTGGTTGCTAAACTCTACATACATACACTAGATGCCAGGGAGTCCGTTAGGAACTGAAAGCTTGAAGAGCCCTGAAGATTTGTTATGCCTTTGGTTCATTCCTCAGTCCGTATACAGTTTGGGTAGCAGAAGGTGGAAGCCTTAGTGGTTTGAAGTATTTGAGAAGAACCTTGCACCAGATTTGCTGATAGCCAAACCATGCAGAAATAGCAGATACTCTCTAGGGAGTCAGGCTAAGCAAAAGACGACTGGGCATAGACACAGTGGCTCCATACTGTGGGAAAGCATATTTCCTGGTATTTTAGTCCAAGCTTATTAATTGCCCTACAAACCAACAACCCTTCAAAGGATAAAAGAAAATCCAGAAGTACTACAGTATTTTACACACAATATCCTACTTCCTTCTAGAAATTATTAGCCAGGCAAAGAAAGAGACAGGAGTGGTTCATACTCAAGGAAAAAGCAGGACTCCACGGATGCTGAAGAAGCACAAATATTAAATTAGCAGACAAATGTGTTGAAGTAACTAATTATAAATATGGCAAAGAATTAAAAAGACAAATTAATAGCAAATCTCAACAAATCAGAAACTTCAGAGAAACACCCAGTTGGTAATTACAGAGCTGAAAAGTACAGTAACTAAAGAAAAATTCACTGGATTAACTAAAACCTCATATTTGAGATGATAGAAACAAACAAAATTGTTGAAGATAGTGAAAGTGTTAGTCGCTCAGTTGTGTCCGACTCTTTGCAAACCCATGAACTGTAGCCTGCCAGGCTCCTCTGTCCATGGAATTCTCCAGGTAAGAATATTGGAGTGGGTTGCCATTCCCTTCTCCAGTGGATCTTCCTGACCCAGGGATTGAACCCAGGTCTCCTGCACTGCAGGCAGACTCTTTACTGTCTGAGCTACCAGTTGAAGATAGGTGAATAGAAATTAAGCAATCCAAAGAACAGACAGGAATAAAGTCTCAAAATGAAGAGAATATCAGATTTGTGGAATGATATTAAGTGTTTTGATAAATGTGTACGTGGAGCTTTAAAAGGTGAGGAGAAAAAACATCAGGGAAAAAAATGGGTGAAATGTTGTCAAATTTGGTGAAGTATTTTAACTTTTGGATCCAACAACTGCAGTGAATCTCAAGTAGGATAAACAGAAAGAGCATTTCACCCAGGCGTATTGTAGTTAAGCTGATAAAAGCAAGAGATGAAGAGAGAATCTTGAAAGGAACAAGAGAAAACAAAACATCACATTGTAGGGATTTCATTAAGAATTAAGGCCAACTTTTTCTAGAAGTAATGACAGCCAAAAAGACACTAAAAGACAGCCAGAAGACCCTTTGAGATATTCAAAATACTGGGGGAGAAAACAGTAACATCTTTCAATTAATAATTCTATATCCAGTAAAACAATCCCTCAAAAATGAAGGCAAAACAAGGACATTTTTTATAAATAGGTGGAAATAATGCATTACTAGCAGACAATGCTAAGGAAGGTTCTTCAGGCTGAGGTGAAAGATAATCGGATGCTAATTGGAATCCACAGGAAGGAATGAAGAGTAAGATAAATGGAAAATATGTAGGTTAATTACCACAAAAGCATACTCAACAGAGGTTAGCATAAAATTAAAAACCACCTTTTCCTTGCATTTGCCAGTGCTCTAAAATTAGAACTTTTCATATCAAAGACTACATAAAGTGAGAATCCAATAGGTGACTGCACAGAAATATGAGACCCTGAATGACTGTACGGCACAGTGAAGGCAAATCACAAGTGAATACAAGCCCGTGAAATTACAGACAATATCAGTCCTTTGAGACTTCAGGAATTTCAAATCTTGAACATGGTTAGTCTGCTTTGAACTAGACATAATGCCGTGGGCCTGGGAAAATCAATTGCAAGTCATCTCTGGAGGAAAATGCCTTCATTGTGAAACTTACATTATTCCCACAAAGAATTTGTCAAGTACAGTGTTTACCATACAACCAAACATAAATAGGCACGTAAGTAAACTAGACTTCTACCAGTGAGAACTGACACAAACAGCAAACAATAGAAACAGACACCTATTGCTGGAATTATCAGATATAAACTGTAAAATGACCATGCTTACTGTAGTTAACAACATAAAAGACAGGTTTGAAATAATCAAAGGGTAAAGGCAACTAAAACAGTAAGCATATTTGGAGAAGATCTGCAACAGAATTTCTTAAAAATATAATTGAAATTTAAAACTCAGTGGATAGCTTACCAGCAGATTAGGCACCACACGGAGGAAGAATTAGTGAACAGAAGATAGATGAGAAGAAAAATCTGTAATTCAGCACAGAGAGACAAGAAGGTAAAAAATACAGAAGAAAGGGTAAGAGACATAAAACACAGAGGAGATCTAATGCATGTTTGAGCATGCTTCTAGAAGGAAGAGATAGAATAGGGCATAGTATTTGCAGAGAGAATTGCTGAGGATTTTGCAAAAGTGATGAAGAACTACAATTTGTAGTCTGAAGTCCAGTGAATTCTAAGTGTATAAAGCCCAAGTAAGAGAAATACATGGAAGTATATAGTTAGATACATCACAGTGCTACTGAGGGAAAATTTTGAAAAAGGAAAATGAAAATTTTTAAAGTAACCAAGGAAAAAGACATTACCTTCAAAGGGACGGCAGCAATAGAGATCTGAAGATAGTGTGCACAAAAGTTGAAAACGGTTAACCTAGGATTTTATATCAGGAGAAAATGTCCTGATACGAAAGAATCAAGACAAAGATAAATATATTCCCCGTCAAGCAAAAACTAGGATAATTCAATTCTAGTGATTTGGTTTCTTATGAAAAGAAATTTTGCCGGTATATTAAGTAAAAGAAATGATTCCAAAAAGAGGGTCTAAGTTCATGAAGGATCAGTAAAGAAAGTGGCCAATATGTTGGTGACACTAAGTGAATGTTAATTGTGTAAATTAATACTACCTTGTGGGATTAAAATTGTGAAATTAAACTACAGTTTCGACAACAACTGGGACAAAAGGATCACTTTAGAATGTTAAAAAGTTCAATTCTGCATCTAATAACATGATTTTAAATAGTAAAGTGAAAAATTGAACTTCAAGGGGAAATATATAAAGTCATCATAATAATTCAAAAAAATAATACTTTTTGTTGCATTTTTCTGTGTGTTACATTGAGCAATTGTAAACGTTTACAGAAAATCTACAAGGAACAATTTTTCACCTTATTAAAACAATTAAAAATTTGTTGGCACACCACTTCTAATGACTATAAAATTCTCTTGCTGAAATATATAGATGTTTATTTAATTCAACCATCCTCAATTTTTAAAAATTGAATTTTTCAGTATTTTCTATAATATTATTGTAAGCACCTTAATAGATAAATGTTTACAGATATCTATGAGCATTTCTTTGAGATAAATGTTTAGGCATTTAATTATGGTATCAAAATGTATGTATATATATATTTTTTTTCACTTTGATTTTCTCAACCAAAATGTATATATATTTTTAATGCCTTCACCAAGTGGCTTTCCAAAAATCTATTTGCAGTCCTGACAGCAGAAGGAGAATAAGTGTAACTGTTTCTCCATATCTTCATTGCTGCTACAATTTATCTTTCAAAAATATTTTTTTATTTGATACTAAAAATATTTCATTTTAATTTCCATTTCATTACTAGTGAGTGAACATTTTTCATGGGTTTTTTTAAAAATCAAAAATGGTTATGTTTATGTTCATTTCTGTTAAACATTAGTTTAAATTTTTCTGTAAATGAAGTAATCAGATAACCAGATTTTGTAAAAATTGGATATTAATACACTCATTGAGATTCTGGGTAAATATTAATGTGAGGTTCACAGCTTTTGTGCTTGGGCTTTAGAATACTATGATTTTTAAAGAGGCTTTTTCAGTGACTCCTCGGATTGTGGCTACTTTATAGAAATGAGAAAACCAAAAGACTGAGTTTGTGATGAGTGGGCGATGGTTGTGATGTGCCTAGTTTTTATCACCATGCATATTTGTGAAGAGAGTCTTGCTGCACCAGACTCATCTAGGGCATGCTCTTCTGAAACAGCGCTGAGCTATCTGAAGTGTCAGGGCTGTCACTGTATAGTTTCATCAATCTTTGTCTTCCGAAGCTAAGTCACTTTTAGAAAAGTTTTACTGACTGTTCATTGTACCAGTGTATCAGATATTTAGTTTGAAATGTCATAATTTGAGACCAACATGCCCACAATAGAAATACTAATTGTGGAGCTTTTTAATATTCTTATTTTTTGTTTCTAGAAACCACTAAGTTTTATATGACGGAGATAATTATTCTGCCATCTGAAAGAAATTTTCCCATCATACCAAGGTACAAATAGCAAATTGTTTCTTCTGTAATTTCACATGTAAAAAAAGATGGGAACAATTCATTATTTAGGAATTCATTTTTATTTATATGCCTGTTTGCTTGGAAAGGAAAATTGAAAGCCTTTGGAAGGGCTTTTAGGTAGTAGAATGAAACCACAGATATGAAAGATTTGAAGATTTATTTATGGTTTGCTTACATAATGATATACACAAATGTGCTCTTATAAATCTAGTTCTGAAATTTTTTTGTGCTTCTTTCTATGTGCTAGATATCCAAGGTCTTATAATCATTCATAGGTTTTTGAGTAATTATTTCTGGTTTTAATTTAACTTATTTGCAATGTGAGTTAGTTTTCAAATGACTCCTGTGTTTTTATAAAGAATATTGCTTATCCACTAAATTCGTTAGTATTTTTTTTCTTTGAATCTTTTTAGTGTTGCAAATGAAAGTTTACTGTAGTGTATCTTTCAGTTCACTTATTGATGTCTAAAAATTATGGCCCTCTGACTATAACCTTGAACTGCATCCTCTTATAATACTTTGATTATGCATCTCAGATCTGACAGTCTGAAGGGAAGCAAATAGAAAACATTGGAGATAATACTGACTAATGTTTGGAAGGAAATTTCTCATCTTTTATAACTTAGTTATTCACTGCTTAATTTACCACAGTTCAAATGGAATATTGACTAATCTAACAGTATACTTTTTTAGTTTCATGGAGGAAATACTTAGGTTGGGCTTCCCTGGTGACTCAGATGGTAAAGAATCTGCCTGCAATGCAGGAGACCTGGGTTCAATCTCTGGGTCAGGAAGATCCCTTGGAGAAGGGAATGACTACCCACTCCAGTATTCTTGCCTGGAGAATCCCATGGACAGAGTAACCTGGCAGGCTATAGTCCATGGGGTCACAAAGAGTCAGACATGACTGAGCAAGTAATACTTTTTACTTTTCACGTAAATAGGTTGGGGTGGAAAATGTATTAATGATTGAAGAATAGGTTATAGAAAGACTGGCTCAAGAACTTCTCTGGTGATTCAGTGGTTAGGACTGCATGCTTCTACTGCAGGGAACATGGGTTCGATCCCTGTTTGGGAAACTAAGATCTCACAAAGACTGGCACAAATACCAAATACATTAAAAATAGATTAAAAGTAGCACAGGTTGTGAGGGAATGGGCAGCATACAGAAAAGTCTGGCATGCAGCCATCTCTGCTTCTTAGGTACCCTGTGGGTATATGGGGCTCTTATTGTCAGTTATTATTAGAGGCTCATTGTGAAAATTGGTTTCTGTTCAAACAGGTCTCAGTTTGTACAGAGCATTATCGCCCAGTGTATGGTGGAACTGTCCTCTGCTAGAAGCACTTTTAGATTCACTATTCAAGGTCATGATGGCAAAGTATACATTCTGGTAAGAAGTGATTTTTGCCCAGTTTTTTGTAGCCTGGTAGTTCAGGGGCTCAGAAATTCTTTGGGCTTTGTTATTCTTTTTTCTTAATTCTCAGGTCTGGAAAATAAGGGATCAAAAATTAAAATTTTAATTGTCAGCTTAATTCACAAATCAAGCACCTTTAATTGAATAACGAATGATTTACCTGCCTCTATGTAGAAATGCCATGGACAGAGAGCCTGGTGGGCTGTTGTCATGGAGTCGCAAAAAGAGTTGGATGTGACTTAGCAACTAAACAACAACAGTAATGTACTAGGTACTTGGAATTCACAGAGAAATAAAACCTAATTCCTGTTCTGTAGAAGCTCATGCCACAAAATAAACTTTTTCTGCTTTCAGTTTTTAATGGCTTTCTTTGTCAGTGTAACACAATTCTCTTTTTCACTTTTTACCTCTTTATTTGATACTCTTATGTTTAAAATATGTTCTGTTGATCCTGCTTTTATTTTATCGTTTTGTGTGTGTGTGTCTGTGTGTGTGTGGCGGGGGGGGGGGCTGGGGTGTGTGTGTGTGGTAAGAGCACCTAACATAATCTACCCTCTTTACAGATTTTTATATTATAAAAATATTATTTTATATGTTATATTCCAGCATTGTTAATTATTGGCACAATGTTGTACCACAAGTCTGGAACTTACTCATCTTCCCAACTAAAACCTTATCCCCTTTGATTAGCCACTCCCAGTTTCTCCCTCCTTCCAGCACCTGGCAACAAGCATTCTAACTCTCTACCTCTATGAGTTAGACTATCTTAAATTCTTCATGTAAATGGAATCATACAGTATTATCCTGCTGTGTCTTATTTTATTTATCATAAAGTCCTCAAGGTTCATCTGTATTGTCACATACTACAAGACTTCCTTCTTTTTAAAGGCTAATGTTCCCTTGGGTATGTACACCACATTTTCTTAATCCATACATCTTTGGTGGGCATTTACGTTGCTTCTGCATCTTGACTATTGTAAACAGTGCTATGGTGAATATGGAAGTGCAGAGATCTCGTCAAGATCCTGATTTCAACACTTTGATGTTTGAGAAGTAGTGGCAAGTTTTGGAGAAGAGGCTCCACAGATAGCAGAATCATCCCCTACATAAACCACATGTGTCTAATACCAAACTGCAGAAAAGAGTTGAGGACATTATGTAAAAATCCAAGACTGAGGGCCCAAGTCTCTTGTCTGCCTCCACATCAGTTTTATTCAACCAGTAAACATATATTGAGCACTTCTTATTTGAAAGACATTTCCTAGGTGCTCAGGATAGAACAAAAATGCCTTCAAGGACCTCACACGCTAATACGGGACCATGGTAGCTAAAAGGAGGGAGGGAATTGAAATTGTTACTTGATACTGCTTTGTGACTGACGATCCATCACAGCGACTCCATACTTCTCTAATTCCAGATAATTTTTATTCAAAGTTAAAATATTTCCTAACTAAGGGTGGCACTAAGTATACCTCTTAGTCATAGTCTGAAATCAGCTTTAATTTTCTTTTTTTTTCCCCGCCATTTTTTTTCATTTGGCCCCACCTCGAGTCTTGCAGTATCTTAGTCCCCCAACCAGGGATCGTGCCCCTGCAGTGGAAGCACAGAGTCCTAAGCACTGGACCGCCAGGGAATTCCCTGAGTTTTCTTTTCATCTTTTCAAGTTGAAAATCAGGAGTAGGAATTTTTTTTAAACTTACTACTAGTGTATATTTAAGTTAAAATTTTTTTCATTCTTATGAAAGTAATACATTCTTGAAATACATTCTGACAACATGAAGAACATAAAAGAAGCGCTCCTTCCTTCCATTTTGTCCCCTCTTCCGCCCTGCTGTGTCATACCATCCAGAGGTAATCATTAACAGTCCATTTTCCCCCTGTTTATAATTATATGTAGTACACCCACAGGTATTTGTAAAAATAACACAATGATGTGATTAGCTTCATTCTTCAACGTGTGTACTTCACTCAACCATGTATCATGAGTCCTGTTTCTTGTTAGTGTAAATATGGACTCTTATTAATGATTAGAATTCCACTGTATGGCTGGTAAAGACAGTGCTTCAGGGAAAATCATCCTTGCATGTGTATTTTAGTCCTTTAGAAACAGTTTTCTCATCACTCTTGGAACGGGTGTATTTTAAACTCTGAAAATTATTGCCTCCAAAATGTTGGACTAATTTATCTTTTCTAAACCTCCTTTACCGTCTATAGACATTCTTGGTACCCCACCCAAGTCCCCTCTCTTTGGTTGGTCCCACATTTCCCTGTGATGAGAATGTTGCCTGCTCACGGCTAACAGCTGCCTTCATTCAGAGACTTGTCCCGTCTGGACAGATGCAGCCTGGCTTGGGGAGTTTCTTGTCCTCCCTCACCCCCACTCCTGTCCTGCTCAGCCTACTGCCTGTGACTTGACTCTGGGCTACAAAACCTGCCGTCTCCTGTCTCAAAATGGAACTGATTCTATAGATGGGATTCAGGTTCCAGAGCTCCCTGTGAGATTAGGTTGAGTCCACATCACTGGCCAACTCCTTCCCGTGCCTTCTCCTCTTTTCCTCCCACCCTTTCTCCTGAGAGTAAATCCTCAACTAATCAACTGAATCCAAATCCAGAAGCACTCTCCCACAAGCAGTGTGTGGGAAGACCTTCTCCAAACCCTTCTTCTGAGCTCTGTGGTATCCGTCTTTTTGTATTTGCCCATCTGATAAGTGAAAAGGAGTGGCACAAGAATTTTGTATTTCCTTATTACTAGTTAGAGTGACATTTTAATATATTTATCACTTATTTCTTCTGTTTGATTCTTTTCTTATTCCTCACCTGTATCTCTCTTGGTCTGTTTTTCCCACTTACTGATTGCTAGGAGCTCTGTAAATTATGGATAATAACTTGGTGTTACATATTTTCTCCTAATCAATTGTCTTTAGAAGCTGTGTTATCAGCAGTTCTACAAACATTATACTTTGAAAGACTTACCCTACTTCAAAGTTGCGTACATGATTTTTCAGTATTTTTTCTGGTGTTTTATAGTTTTATCTTCTTTTAAAATAGTTTTTGTTTTTTTCTCTTTTGAGTGGTGGTATGAGATATGGATAGGATTTCCCTTGTAGCTCAGACAGTAAAGTGTCTGCCTACCATGCGGGAGACTCTGATTCGATCCCTGGGTCGGGAAGATCCTCTGGAGAAGAAAATGGCAACCCACTCCAGTACTCTTGCCTGGAAAATCCCATGGACAAAGGAGCCTGGTAGGCTATAGTCCACGGGGTCGCAAAGAGTCAGACACGACTAAGCAACTTTGCTTACTTACTTACGAGATATGGATAGGGTAGTGATAATTTTTTTTTTTTTAAATACTCTTATGCTTAGACTTTTCTCTTCATTTCTTTAGCTGTGGCTTTTAAACTCAGACAGTTTGGTGATTGAATCTTTGGGACAGTCCACAAGCATCAAAAAATTCCCTGTGTTGGAAGATGTATTGAAGGCCGATTCCAATTCCGCCTGGAATGCAGTCAAGGTCCTCTACCAGCCATGCATCAAAAGCCGGAATGCAGAGTAAGTCATGCTTTTGTGTGCTCCCCCCACATTGAGTTTTCCTTTCTGTTGCCATGTTAGTATTAGGAAATTAAGGAATTCAATGGGACTGCGCCACTTCCCTACTGGATGCTGCTAGCAATCATACTGCTACATATTGTGCTTTCAAAATAGTTTGAATCATTATAGATTATTTATGCTAATGTGCAGAAAGCTTGCTTTTACTGAAAATAATTGGCCCCTTTTTTTTTTGGTAATCTCAGCTGTCTGGGCATATGGCCGCAGTACTAAATCAGGCTTCGACAGCTATGAATATTTACTGATAAACGCTTTCCAGGCATTTGGGATACAGTCATGAACAAAATGCAGTGCCTGTTCCCTAGGGTTGTCATTCTCACGGGGTAGGGGGGAAGGCAGACCGTAAACAAAGCAGACAAAACATCAAAGACTGATAGAGCTCTTACTGTGCGTCGGGTGCTCATCCGAGGGCTCCTAGCTCATTCTAAGCCTAGCGATAATCCTGTGGGGTAGGTGCATGGATCAGTTCAGTCCAGTCGCTCAGTCATAGCCGACTCTTTGCGACCCAGTGGACTGCAGCACGCCAGGCTTCCCTGTCCATCACCAACTCCTGGAGCTTGCTCAGACTCATGTCCATCGAGTCAGTGATGCCATCCAACCATCTCATCCTCTTGTCATCCCCTTTTCCTCCCACCTTCAATCTTTCCCAGCATCAGGGTCTTTTCCAGTGAGTACACGTATCAGCCTGTGTTATAGACAAGGACACTGAGACAAAGGCGTTAAATTACTCTAGTGAACTATAACGCAAGTTAAGATAGTTGGGGAGAGGAGGTGTGGGTGTAGGAGGTTGGCATTTTATACTGAAAAGTCTTCCTCAGATAAAGTGACATTTAAGTGGAAAACGTGAAGGCAGTGAGGGGAGTGAACCATCTCCGAGGAAGAGCATTCCTGGCAGAGGGAACAGAAAATGTTCTTATTTGAACAGATTGGAAGCTTATACTTGTCCTGTACTTGCTGATGGGTTTGATCAAATTAGTACCAAGAACAGAAAGATCCCAGTCTTCTGGGAAATAAGCAAGAAATTCTTAAAAATTATTGCTTGTCTTGTCTTTTCTTTTCTTTGAATTATACAAGCAGTACAAGTCATAAAATATTCAAACAGTAGAGACTTACATAAAGTAAAATATGAAAGTTCTCCATCATGTCCCTCTTTAGAAGAAAAAAGTATGTTCTGTATTTTTCCACTTTGTTTTTTCTTTTCTGCATCTTAACGTAATTTGAATGATACATGTGTATTTTTTCACACTTACAACAACAATAGCACTGTGTCTTGGAGATTCTTTCCATGTCAGTGCTTGGCACTTTATGAAATGAATGTACTATAATTTAACCATATTTCTGTTGATAATATTACCTTTTTGCTGCTTTAAGTAGGATTGCACTGTGTGTGTTATACATTTGTTTTGTGGTTATGTATAGTTTATATGAGGTATTTCTAAAAGTAGAATTACCAACTCAAAGAGTATGACTTTTAAAATTTCGATGGTAGTATCAAATTATTTTGCAAAAAGGCACTGCAAGCTTATCCTCCCACATAAAGTTTCTATAAATATCCTTTTCTCTATACCCACACCCAAGCTGCCACATAGATTTTTGCCCATCTGATGCCAGTCTAAATGAAACAGACAGTTGACTATCCTTGTGTTTTATTGAGGCATGATCAGAGAATATGACTTATGTATTTGATGCCTTGGGGACTCTTTTGAGGAATGTGTGTGTGTGTGGTTTTGTTGTTATTTAGTACTTCAGTTGTGTCCGACTCTTTTGCGACCCCGTGGACTGTAGCGGGCTCCTCTGTCCATAAGATTTCCCGGGTGGGAGTGGGTTGCCATTTCCTTTTCCAGAGGATCTTCCTGACCCGGGTATGGAACCCGAGTTTACTGGATTGCAAGCGGCTTCTCTACCACTGAGCTAGCAGGGGAGCTGCACGCATGTGCAGACGCGCGCGCGCGCATGTGTGTGTGTGTGTGTGTGTACCTTTATATGCTTAGGTTTATATAGTCAAGTTTATTATCACTTTTTAATTCACCCTTTTTATTTATTTGAAATGTGGGTCTTTTGAAAAGGGCATATTAAATCTCACTATTGTTACGGAAAAGTCATTTTCTTCTGATTTTGATGCCTTTTTCTGCGTTATATGTTTTGAAGCTATGTAATTAGGTATGTAAAAGGTTTGTGCCATAAAAACTTGACTGATTGCATATTTTATCAATAAGATTTTTCTCTCCTTTCACTTGATACTCTTTTTCTTTAATTCTGGTTTGCCTGATGTTATTGTCGCTATATTTACTTTCTTTTTAAAAAAATTATTGATTTGTTATCTTTGTTTTTCATTTTTTTCTTTTCAGCTGTCCCATGCTATCTTAGGTCTATATCTTGCTAACATATACATGGTAAGCAGCATGTAGCTGGATATTTTAAAACTGCAGTGTGACAGTCTGTTTATTTTAATAGTGAACTTAATTAATTATTGTTTATTGTGATTACTGATGTAGTTGAACTTAGTCTGCTTTTATATTGGTGGCCGTCTCTGTGTCATTGCTTTCCTGTGATGATTTGAAAGTAAAAAAATGTCTATTTCAAATGTTTTTTAGTGGTTAACGTTAAATTTTTATTACACATCCTTAAACTTATTTTTAACATTGGCTATCAATACCTATATCTATTTAGTATCCATTCTCTTCACCAAAATAAGAAACTACTCTTTAAAAAAAATTTTTTTTGTATATTCTTTTCCATTAGGTTTATCACAGGGTATTGAATATAGTTCTCTGTGCTGTACGGTAGGACTTTGTTACCTGCTAATTACAAACTCCCAGTTCTCCCCTCCCCCACTGTCTTTCTTAACAAGGCTTCACATTCAGTCTCTCCCTCCTAAGACACTCTCTCCTTTGTTGAGATCATTTATGATTCTGGATTCTGATGATGGAGGTTGCTTCTTTTTTTTTAATATTTTATTTATTTATTTATTTGGCTACATCAGGCCTTCATTGTGGTGCTTAATTGCTCCATGCCATGTGGGATCTTAGTTCCTCAAACAGGGATGAAACCCATGTCCCCTGCAAGGCAAGGCAGACTCTTAAGCACTGGACCACCAAGGAAGTCCCATTGTTGTTTCTTCTTAAGGAAGTATCAAGCCAAAGCTCTACCCCATTTGCTTACTTCTTACTTGTACTCCTGCATAATGACCATAAATGACTTTATATTTTTATTGTATAAGTGTGTTACCATAAAAATGTGCAGGATTGTTTTTAAAATATTTACAAATAGTATTATATTGTATGTATATTTTTGCAGTGTTTTTAAAGTCACGATTCTTTGTTCCAATTGTTTGATTTGATAAAGTCTAATAGTTCTTTTAAACTTGGGATATAGTCAATCCTTGAATATCTGAAAATGGCTTATACCTCTTTTTTGTCTCTTGGAAAACCTTAGGATTTTTCTCTTTATCTTTGGTTTCTAAGGTTTCATTCAAAGGTCTAAATGTAAGTGTTTGTTCAGAATTTTCTCTAATGTCATAAATTATTCTTGCCTTACAGATGCAGTGTTCCCTCAGTCTCTGTGAGAATAATAAAGTCTTCTCTTTCTTTATTAACTCTTTTTCCTTGAATATTATTAACTCTTCTCTTTTTGAAAAGAGACCTTGTGTTTGGTAGGGGCTTCCCTGATATCTCAGTTGGTAAAGAATCTGCCTATAATGCAGGAGACCCTGGTTTGATTCCTGGGTTGGGAAGATCCACTGGAGAAGGGATGGCTACCCACTCCAGTATTCTTGGGTTTCCCTTGTGGCTCAGCTGGTAAGGAATCCACCTGCAATGTGGGAGACCTGGGTTTGATTCTTGGGTTGGGACGATCCCCTGGAGAAGGAAAAGGCTACCCACTCCAGTATTCTGGCCTGGAGAAATCCATGGACTGTATATGTATAGTCCATGGGGTCGCAAAGAATCAGACACAACTGAGCGACTTTCAATTGTGTTTGGTACTACCTTTCATGGTGTTGCTTTTCCCAAATGTTTGATAATTTTACTGGAATTCCTGCACTAGGATGTGAACTCCAGGAGAGCCAGGACCTTGATTGTCTCACTGTTTACCCCATCTAGATGAGTGTTCGCAGAAGTGCTCCAAACATGCAGTCTATGTTTACATCTAATGCAACCCATGTGAAGTAAATCACACGTGGTTTTCTGTTCGTCCTCATATTTCATAATCACTCTTCAGCTACTGATGACTGTCGGTTTTCGTTACCTTTGCCTGCCTTTTTGGACTAGGGAATGAGAACCCAAAGGAGATCCTAGTCCGGATGTGCCCATTTTTTGACGACTTTTGACTATTACAAAGAAGGAAGTAGTTTAGATTTATGTTATGGTGGTACACCTTGACTTTATCATGATGAAGACTTTTTGTACTGCCTTTCTTCAGGAGGGTTAACAAGGACTCAGTGCACCTGTTTCATAATTTCATGTATTCTAACTCGAAATATAGTGACTACAATCCATTGTATTCTGTTGTATTTATTAGTGGACTTGAAACTTCAATCTTGGGGATAAGTTGACGTCCAGTAAATGAGCTTATTACTTTAGTTGTCTATTCTGTAGAAGTACGTTTGTTGTGCTTTTCCTCTGGCTAGTTTGCCTCAATGCCCAAAGGTGGGGAGGAAATTTCACAGGTTGGTAAACGTCCTGTGAATTATTTACTTTTATCTTTTAAGGACATTAGTATCTCTGTTGGGGCATGACTGAGTAAACTGTAGACTCCCTGGCATATTTTTGGTACTTGGGGTGGTATATTAACTATTTTAGTCAAATTGGCTAGAATTTTTTTCTAGTGGAAGTGTGGATTGCCAGATGGCAGTCTAAAAGAGGAAAATAGCAAATGTAACTATGGTTTTATTTCCTTGAGCACATATAAAAAAGTAGCATGTAATATTTTTAGAATGTTCTTTCTAGCAATAGACACACATGTCTCTTAACATTTTGAGGTCTTTTTTTTTTTTTTTAATCTCTTTCCCCCTGCCCACTCTCAGCCAGAGTTATCTTACAACTCACACTCCTTAGTTTGCATGTCAAAGTTTAGATCTGAAATATTAACTTTTTAGCTTTGGACTCTTTTTAAGTTCACTTCTGCAGTTTAATTTTGTTAATTCATTATTTCACCTGTTACCTCCTATTCTCTAGATTGGGGGTAATTTTGTCCCTTAAGGGACATTTGGTAATGTCTGGGGATAATTTTGATTGTCACAACTGGAGGGACTAATGGCATCTAGAAGTAGGTGGCAATGGGGTTGCTCTTAAACGTTCTGGAGTCCTTAAAACAAAGAATTATTTGGTCCTAAAATGCCAGCTGTGCCAAAGTTGAGAAATCCTGTTCTTGATGATTTCCTGAAACCAGGCTGTGGGTACTTTTCCACTCTGGGTGTCACAGCCAGAACTTTTCTTGAAA
The DNA here is from genome assembly GCF_033118175.1 of Dama dama. Classification (NCBI taxonomy): domain Eukaryota; kingdom Metazoa; phylum Chordata; class Mammalia; order Artiodactyla; family Cervidae; genus Dama; species Dama dama. Next base: position 22,672,725 of record NC_083708.1, on the reverse strand, counting down.
TGGTGTTTAGTCCAGTGAATACAAGAAATTTTACTGTGGTGTTATAATAGAGCCAGGCAGAGCAGCCCTTAGCATGTGGTTGTTGCTGTTACTGTGGGCCATTACCCTGCAGCATGTTACTAGGTAACCATTAGGACGGGGACCGTTAGTCGTCCTGCTCAGCCATTGGTTGGTGCCACAGTGGGCCCCTCCCCAAAGTAAGCCGTTGCCAATGAGTGACCGTTAGTGGTCCTGCTCAGCCATTGGTTGGTGCCACATTTGGCCCCTCCCCCAAGTGACCAACTGTCCCTGATTGACCCTTAGTGGGGCTTTCAGTCAATGGCTGGCGGAATGGTGGTCCTCAGGTGGAAAGTGAGGTAAGAGGGGGATCCTGGATTTCTCCACAGGGCCCTCTTGCTTACCCGGCCTCTGGCCAGTCGGTGAGCTGGCGTGCCCAGGGAACAGGCTGGGAGCTGTGTCCTGCAGGACTCCAGAGCCCTCGCCAAGGCCGCCCGTTGGCCTTGGCCCAGCAGTGAACCTCTCCCCCGTCCCTGTCTCTGCAACATAACGGCAGCGGCCGTCCGCATGGGACAGTCTCTCTCCTTCTCCCCCTCCCCAGTTTGGGCAGCCTGAGGGCCAGTTGGGTTGGGCGCCTGGCTCCCTCAGCGATGACAATGGGCGAGGTCTAGGGCCCTGGCCCTGAGGGAGCCAGCTGCCACTGAGATCTCCATCCCCTTAGCCAGACCTGGACCTCCGAGGGTGAAAGTTATTCCTTTGATATAGATTTACAGGAACATTGTTAACTGACTGTGATCTGGCCACAGGGACAAAGGACCTAACAAGCAGTTTGGAACAACCAACCCCACCCCTCCCTCACCTTTCCTCGAAAAGGGCTTTGCTGAAAGCTTTTGGGGAGTTTAGATATTTTAAGGTAGAAGCCACCCATTTCGTTGCGTGGTGCTCAGAAAACCTTTCAGTTTGCTCTGAACTCTGACTTTTTTGTGGTGTTTGGCCTCACTCTGCGAAGGGCACACAGAATTGCATTTCAGTAACATCATGAGTCCAAAATCTGTATAATCCCACAGGTTTGTTTGTTTATTTTTCCCGCATGTTAACTTTGTTAGAATAAGTAGGCTAAATGGTAAAATAGTGTAACTATTGTTATACTGCTTTCTGTTTCTTTGGGGCAAACATGAAGAATAGGTACGTTTTTGTTAAACAGGAAGAATTTCATAGGTATCAGGTTCTTTGTTCTCATAGTTGTAAGAGAAGAGATCTAAGGGGAATGTATTCATTAAGAGAAAATAAAGAACCTTTTTAAAGCTAAATTGAATTCTCTTTTGTATAAGTTATATGAGTCCTAATGTTGGTAGTGGTTCTTTCCACATTTTCAAGAGAGACAATATCTAACTTAGGCATCTGGAAAATTTGAACTGAGAACTGTTCTATTTTCTCCTGTTAATAGCATTTTCTTGCAAAAGGTATTGAGGATTGAAATGTTGATGATGTGTTATATTCACCCCTAATGTTAGTAGAATTTAGAGATTAAATTTTACAAACTAAGATTTCTCTCTGTTGGCTAAGATTTTTACCTTAAGATAGTTATCATTACTGCTTTTCCTAATGAAATAGAAACATATAAATCATACCCATGTACATTTCGTATACATAAAATAGTATTGTTTGTATTTGTAAAATGTGTTTTTATTCTCTTTTCCTCCTTTATTTCAGAAGGAAATTTGAAATTCTGCTTAATTTTTCTTTCTTGTGGTAAAAAATCACATAACATAAAATTTGCCATCTTAATCCTTTTTAAGTGTACAGTTTAGAAATGTTAAGTGCAGTTGCCCTTTAAACAACATAGGGTTAGGGACACCAACTGTGCAGTCAAAAATCCACTTGTAATTTATAATCAGGTGTCTGTGTTTGAGGTTCCTCTGTATCTGCAGTCACAAATTCAACCAACCACGAATTGCATAGTACTGTAGTACTTAGCTATTGAAAAAAATGTGCATATAGGAGGACCCACGCAGTTCAAACTCTCATTGTTCAGGGGACAGCTGTATATTCGCATCATTGTGAAACCCATCTCCAAAACTTTTTTATCTTACAAATCTGAAACTATAATCTTTTTCTGCTTCCCCTAGCCTGTGGTAATCACCATTCAATTTTCTGTTTTTATGGGTTTGATTGCATTAGTCTCCTAGGGCTGCCATAACAAAATGCCATAGACCATATGGTTTAAACAACAGAAATGGCTTTCCTTATAGTTCTGGAGGCTAGACGTCCAAGGTCAAAGTGCCATTAGGATCAGTTTCTCTTCCTGGTTTGCAAGTGAATGGTCATCATCTTGCCTGTGTCCTCATATGTAGAGAGAGAGAGAGAGAGAGAGATGGAGAGAGGGAGAGGGAGGAATGGATCTTGCATCACTTCCTCCTCTGATGAGGCCTCATTCTTTTGACCTCCTTTAATTTAAGTACTTCCTTAAAGGCCCTGTCTCCAGACACAGTCAGATTGAGGGTTAGAGCTCTAACTGTTCATGTTCAGCATATGAATTTTGGGGAAGCCACAGTTCAGTTGATCACATTGGCTACTTCAGATGTTTCATGTAAGTGGAATCATAATAGTATTTATCTTTTTGTAACTGGCTTAATTCACTTAGTGTTCCTCAAGTTTCATTCATGTTATAGCATGTAACAAGATTGCTTTTCTTTTTAAGGCTGAATACTATTCTGTTGTATGCATAGATCACTTTTTGTTTATCCATTCATTCCTTGATGGACATTTGGATTGCTTCCACTGCTTGGATATTATGAATAGTTCTGCTATGAACTTGGGTGTACAAATAAGTGAGACCTTGCTTTCAGTTATTTTGGATGGATACCCAGAAATGAGATTGTTGGATCATATAGTAGTTCTGTTGTAATTTTTTGAGGAACCTCCATAGTATTTTCCATGGTGGTTGCAGCATTTTATGCTCCCACCAGCAGTGTACAAGGGTTCTGATGTCTCCATATCTTCATCAGTATTGTCAATCTTGTTATCTTTTTTTTTTTAATAGTAGCCTTTCTAGTGGATATGAAGTGTTACCTTATAGTGGTTTTGATTTTCATGTCTCTGATGATTGAGCTTCTTTTTATATACTTGTTGGCCATTTGTATATCTTCTTTGGAGAAATGTTCAGGTTCTTTGCCCATTTTTTTAATCTTTTTTGTTCTTGTTGATGTTTTGGTGTTGAATTGTAGAAGTTCTTCATATATTTTGATATTAACCCCTCATCAGACATATGACCTGAAAATATTTTTTTTTATTCTGTAGGTTGCATTTTTACTCTGTTGATTGTATCTTTTGATGCACAAAAATTTTAAGTTTGATATAGTTCCATTTGTCTAATTTTACTTTCTTTCTTTGTCTGTGTTTTTGGTGTTGTAGCTGACAAATCATTGCCAAATTCTCCTTAACTTTGAAGCTCTGTACCTAATATGTTAGAGACTATCATTGCCTGAAATACTTTGGAGATAAAATTAAGTGATTCTGTGATTTAACTGAGTTTGTCCTTTTTACTGATAAAAACATAAATATTAGTTTATGCTAATTTTATGTTCAATAGAACATCCAAATTTGTTACTTACTAATTGCATAACCTGCTAAAACACTACACATAAACTTATTTGGATAGTATGTGAATACAATGCTGAAATGAATAAATGAATGAGCAAGTGAATGAATGAATTGATATGTGTCACCAGCCCCTTAAGAGCACTTTATCATACCACCTCAAGTGGGCGTCTTCTGCTTCCCCACATAGGAGTCATGTGATGATGTCAGTGCACCCCAGTTAGGGACACTGACTCTGCAGAGTAGGTGAAACTTACACTTCAGAAATGAATGTCAAGTCTTACCTTTTGTAAGTAAGGAAACTGAGGAGCAGTAAGAGAAATGACTACAATTAGTTTGTTAGGCAGTGAGAAAGCCACAGTTAGAGCCACATTGTTATGATTCCAAATTCAGTGCTTTGTCATTACGTTCTATAGTCCATCACCATAACATTTTAGGAGATGCGAAAATGTCACTCTAAATGTGTACTCTTTCTCAAGAACTGTTTTGTCCCTTGGTAGTTTAGAATATGTCAGCAGTTTGATTACTCCTCAAAATACACTGCTTCCTCTATTATACTCAGTGAATATTTATGCATGTTAGTATATAACTTCAGTAGCAAAAGCTTCTAATTTATAATGTGTTCATATCTGATCTTATAGGTCAAAATTTAAGGATACAAATGTAACTTTTTCAGAAGTCCCTTGCCTTCCCTTCCTAGGACAGGAAATCAACTGAAAGAAAGTTAATCTAAAAATACAGAAAAATAGTCCGGTACCTCCCTCCAGGAAATAGAAATGCTTTTCTGGAAAGGACTTTTCACACATTTTATCTTACCATATTATCACCAAGACCCATCTAGAGACCACTCTTCATTATGAAGCAAGTTTAAACACCCACTTCTTTGATCTATAATTGGAAAAATTCCTCTTCTGAGTGGACAGTGTTTAGTAAGGTGGCCTAAATTCAGGCCTGTTTTATTTGGAATTCCTGTACTATCCATGAATTCATTTATAATCATTAAAGAAGATACAGGAATACAGGAAATAAGATAATTTATAATAAAACTGAACTTTTTTTCCCCTGGAGATTCTAACCAAGCAGGTTTCCTATGAAAAGTAGTTCATCTCTTGGGATTTCTTTGTTAGGAGACAATCTGGTTTCCTTCTTCTGGTGCAAGAACATGAGCCAGGTATTGTTCTGACCTGTGGAGATAAGCAGGGGGTGAGGGGTGACTGGGACTGGATAAAGGAAGGAAGAAAATCTGTATATGAAATTGTTTCTTCGCTTTTCTATATTTTCTAATCATGTGTTGGGTATTTTTTTTTCTTTAAATCAAATCTGAGATAGTTATCTTAAACTTTCACATCTGAAGAGTTTGAGTTTTTCTTTTTCCTCTTTTTTATTGCCTCCTATTCTGTGCTCCACAGTAAGAACCTAGCACTTTCTGCCATAGAGGAACTTGCAGTAAAGTTAAGGCAACATAGTAAATGTATCCCCCGCCTCAAATTCTTTAAAAAATAAAAACAAATTCTGCATACATGCTGAGAAACAGGAAACAGTATTCACTAGCTGTATTAAAGAAAAATGGGGAGAAGTTAGGAAAAGTTTTCCTCTGCTCCACCCATACCCCAGTAAAAGCTGGCTGGTGACTGTGGTGGGTCCTAGGGAGCTCAGTGGCTGCTGCTGCTGGGGGTCATTTGCTCACAGAGGGGGCAAGGTGGAGGGGTGGTCATCTGCCCCCCAGAGATGCTCTCATTTCCTTGCTTAGCCTGTTAGGGTCTCCTCAGATGTTCTCATTTGAAGAAAAGATTCCACAGCTGGTACAAAAAAGTTTGAGAACAGCTGTTCTCTGGGCTATGCATTTCTTCAGACCCTGCTTCACTAGGTCATGCCTTAGAAAAGGGACCCCATTTTAATCATTAGAATGGCCTTCCTTTTTGGGGGCTGAAACCTCCTTCCCAGAAACTCGCATCCAGAACTACCAAAAATTAATCTGCTAATTTTTGAACACCACAGCTGTTCTAATATTTTAGATCATCTGACCCTCATTCCTAGCTTTTCTCTCCTCCAAGCTAGACCTGCTCAGATGGAATGGTTTGAAGCTTTCCTTTCCTTGTGCATTCTCTCTTTTCACTTGGTCCCCTTTCCTGTTACCATCTTGATTGCCCCTAAGATGTTGCCACAGCATCTTATCAGATTTACATAGACTGGGTGAAATGGGGAAAAGCTAGAGCTGGGAGTTTATCCTCTGTGGCTGTTTTAGGTAATTTTAGGTACAAAGAGAAACTAGACAGGAAAGACTGAATTTCAAGAATCCATTTGGATTTGGACATTAAACAAAAGTTTCCAACGCGAGGTGTTGAAAATGGTCATTTATTCGAGAAATAAATGTTATGTACTGCGAGGGCAATATTGAGCTAAAAGATATCTGATGCCTTGCATGATAGACTTATCAGAGTCTAGTGGAAAATGCAAAGGTGTAACCAGATCAGTGCTATGGAAAAGATAAATGGGGCTCTGAGAGCAAATTATAGGGAGACCATCCAGGTTCCGATTCCATGAAGAATTCCATGAAGAATTGATGCTTAACTGCTGTCTTTGTGAAGAGTCTCTGGGCAGTGGGGGAAAAGTCCATAAAAAAGGACCTGGGATGGGAGAGAGCAGTGAGTCCAGGGGATGGGAAGAAGGCAGAGGTGGCTCTGCTGGAGAGAGTGAGAAATGGGGACAGGTAGGGAGAAGCCAGACCAATCCAGGATCCTAAAGGGCATTGTATAGAGTTTTATCTTTGTGTTTATCCTAATGTCAGTAAGAATTTTATCCAGAGAGAAAGTGGTTTTAAGTTACCCTTCCAAGAGTTTTCTGACAACCATGTAGAGAACAGTTGGGTATGACAGATCAGATAGGAAGCTATGGCAGAAACTCAAAATGATGATAGTGGGTGATAGTAGGTAAGATAGAGTTGAGAGATAGTAATGTTGCAGCACTTGGTGGTTGATTGTATTGGGGAGATGAAATTTACTGGGGTAGATAACACTGGGAGAAGATTGTGACTTTCAGTTTTATACATGTTGAATTTGAGGTACACTTGAGTCGCCATAGAGGAAATAGCACATAGGTAGTTAATACATAGATCTGGAGTTCAGATGAAAGGTTTGAGCTGGATTTGTAAATGGGTGAGTCATCTGCATATTGGTCATAATTGAAGCCAAGGGCATAGATTGTTTAGGAAGAGAGGATAGAAGGACTGAGCTACGAAAGACTACTGCATTGCTGGGCCAGATAAAGGAGCATGAGCCTGGAAAGGAGAGGAGTCGCCAGAGAAGGAGAAAAGCTGGAAAGTGTTGTTTTATAGACGCTAAGGGTGGAAAGTACTTGAAGAAGGAGGGAGTGGTCAGATGCTGCTCAGAGGCCAGGTAAGCTGTTGAATCGTAGATGTGCGTCTGGGAGCTGGGTTGGAAGTGTGAGCAGTGAGTGTGAGGTGATGAAACAAAGACTACACATGTGAGCAACCATTTCAAGGAGTTGGCTTTGAAGGGAAGGAGGAATAAGAAGGGGATGGGGAGCTGACTGAAAGCAGGCAGGTTGGGGTCGGGCCCTCTTGAGCCTGTTTAAAAACCAACAGATAGGATCCTGTTGAGAAGAAGAAATTGACTAGATAAGAGAAAGAAGTGGTGCCTGCTATGCTAAAATTCTGACAAGATGGGGATGGTACCCCAGGCTCAGATGTAGCCACCAGCCTTAGGGGCAGGAATGGTTCTCTTCCTGTGATAGGAAGGACGATGAAAACTGTGGAGGGTGGAACAGATTTGCATATTGGGTTTTGGAAAGACGAGAGAGACTCCGCTTCTGGTGGCCTCTCTTTTATCTGTAACAGGAGTGATGAGGAAGGGGCATGAGGGAAAGAGGTGGGATCACAGACAGTGGAGGTAGGAGGAGAATGTCATTTAGTCACTAAGTCATATCTGACTCTTTGTGACCCCTTGGACTGTTGCCCACCAGGCTCTTCTGTCCATAGGATAAGAATGCTGGAGTGGGTTGCCATTTCCTTCTCCAATGGAGGAGAATGGAGAAGATTAAAAATGGTCCTTTGGAGCAGAGGAGGGTTTGGTAGGCATTCTTCATTGCCCATTTGAGTTTTGGGGCCATGAATTCCTGGTGATATGAATCTTCCCCTCAGTGTGACTTTCTTCAACTTATCATCTACTCGAGAGTAAATTCCAAAGACAGAGTTGGGTTCATCAGCATTAAAGTCTATGCTAAGAGTATTGTGTTATTCACAAAATATTAATATGATGGACCACAGAATCCACATGACCTGTTTTAACAAAGATCAAGTGTTGGAAAGTGGCTGTAGCTTCCAATCATTTACTGAGACTTAGTTGTTATAAAGAAGAAATTTACTTTTAATTATATATTTAAAGCTTCTAAATTCTTACGTTAAAGACCACCAGATTATTGATGGGAAAAGAGCTCTTAAAATATATTAAGGAAAACTGTATACTTTTAAATAGAGCTCTGGCATTATTTTAAGTATGTACTCTTGAGTTAAATTGTCCTCAAGATTTCCCAAAAGATTTTTGTAATCCTACTTTGTGAGGAAATGGATTGGCCTTAGGATGAGAATAAGGGGAGAGGCATATAGTCTTTCACATCTGTCAGAGTTTTAATTTGACATTTGTCATGTAAAGCGACAGCAGTGGGCCTGGTTGGTTCTGCTTTTGTTCTAGGCATCTGGGGTGAAAAATGAACCTTGGATTCTACGGTCATCTGGAGTAGAGCGAAGATGTCAGTTTCAGGATCACTTGGGGCCTTTTTTTTTTTTTTAAATCCAGATGGCTGCAGGAGCCCTCAGGGTGCTTGCACCTATGTTGAAAACCAAGATAAATTGCACACTGCATTGTCGGCCTCCCTGCTGTTAAGGCCTGCTCCTTCTGTGACATCCACCTGACTGAGTGCTTGTCTGAGGACCCAGGCAGGGTTTCAGGCCACAGGCCTCGGGCAGTACTGCTGGTCATGGGATGCCTTCCCACCTCTGCTCCAGGTTAACTGCCAGAACCCTCCTCTAGCCATTTTCTGTCCTGTCTTTCCACCTTATAGACCATTACTGATTCTCCAGGTAAATGAGGAAGCCATCATCCTTGTGAAATAAATTTCAGCATCACAGGATAAAACTCACATCTCCTCCTCCACCATCTCCATTCCAGCCCCCTGACCCCACAGTGAGTCAGATTGCTGTGTATCTAGCCAGACTTTATCTAAACATAGACATGTATGTATGTATGCCCCAGAAATACATGTGGAAATATTTTGTCTTCTTTTTCCGTATCCTATAATAGCCTTCTGCAATTTATTTTTTCTCTCGACATTATATATTCTCAGTGCATGTAGATACATATCATTTTTTTTAACTGCAGTTGGATATTCCATCTTGCAGATATTTTATGATTTCTTAAGACATTTATTACAATTATTTGAAATCTTTCCCTGATGCTAACAGTTCTGCAGTGAAGATTGTATTCGTGCATCCTTATGCACTTCTATAAAGACTTCTTTCAAGTGAATAGAAAGAACTACAGTTGCTGCCTCTGGAATATATTTATTTTACATTTTTAAAAATAAACTTTTTATTGGAGTAGCCTTAGATTTATATGAAAGTTGCAAAGATAGTACAGATGGTTCTTGTGTACATAGCTTTCACCCGTTTTCAGTTTCCCCTGATGTTATCTTACGTTTCCATGGCACCTCTGTCAAAACTAGGAAACCAACATTGGTACATTGCTGTTAACTAAACTCTAAGCTTTATTTGGATTTCACCAGGTCTTCCACTAACATCTTCTTTCTATTCCGGGATCCAGCCCATGATATCACATCGCATTGATTCATTGCATTTCCTTTGCCTCCTCTCGTCTGTAGCAATTCTGCAGACTTTCTCTATCTTTCATGACCATGACTGTTTAAAGAAGTACTGGTTAAGCATTTTCTAGACTGTCTCTTAGTTTGGGTTGTCTGATTTTTTTTCTTTTGCTTAGATTAAGGTTATAGGTTTTGAAAAGAATATAATTGTATCACATCATATCAGGTGGTACATGGAATCCACAGGCGTCACTGACAGTGTTTACCTTGGTTACCTGGCTGAGGTAAGGCTGCCTAGGCTTCCTCACTGTGAACTGACTGTTTTTTCCTTTTCCATGTTCTTTTCTTTGGTATTGAGTCACTAAATCCAGCCCACACTGAAAGAGGAGGTGGGACGATAAGCTTCACCCCCAGGAAGGATGTACTATCTACATATATTGTTTGAAATTTTCACTTAAGGAAGATTTGGGTTTTTTCCTTCTGTTTATTTATTCAGTTATTTTTATCCAATGGACTCATGTATTTTTATTTCATACCTTAGGTTATAAACCAACATTATATTGTTTCTTTATATTTTAATATTCATGGCAGTTTTTTTTTAATAGCTCCAAACTGGAAATAACTCAAATATCCGTCAATAGATAAGTGAATAAACATATTATAGTGCCACACAGTGAAATCCTACTGAGCAATGGAAAATGAATGACTTCCCAGTCTATACAACAACATGAATACTTCTTTTTCCTTGTGAATTATTTGTTTTTAATTGAATTAAAGTTGATTTATAATATTGTTAGTTTCAGGTATACAACATAGTGATTCACTATTTTTACATATTATACTCCATTTAAAGTTATTATAAAATTGGTTCTATTCCCTGTGTTATACAGTATGGTATTTATTTATTTGCTGTTTATTTATTTTGTTGCTGAGATTGTTCCAGCTTTGGCCATTGGGAGTCCTTTTCAGCTGGCTCCTGTGTACTTTGACATGTCCTCATATTTTTAATTTTTGATCACTTTCTGACTTTCCGATACTGCAAAGTGCTGCAGACTCATCTCATATTTTCCCTGCTGCAACCCTTGGACTAGCTGTAAAAGAAGCCCTGGTTCTTTTTATTGGAAAATGGAATTGGTCCTTACTGCTGGTATTTTACATTTAATAGATAGTGCTCAGTTGTTCTCCCACAGACTATTCTTTTCTCACTTTTACTTCTCATACCTGTTCCAATACTTTATATCAGGTTTATTAATGTTGGCCAATCTGATAGAATTGCATCTTATTTAAGTGAGTGTTTCCCTGATTCTGTGGTTGAGCATGTTTATGTTTACTAGCCATTTGAGTTTTTTCCATGAATAGTCTGTTCATCTTCCTTTGGCTGCTTAAGCTGATGTCTATGAGTCTGTGTGGTTTTGTGTGTGTCTTTGGTATTAGGAGTTCTTATAGATTGTGGATATTAATTATCTGTTGAAAATATTTTTCCACCCTGTAACTTAATTTTAAACTTGATTTATGATGCCTTGTGAAACAGAAGTTTACATTTTGATCATCTCTAAATTAAAATTATAATTGGAAGTCTTTTGGTTTTGTATCACACTTAAGGAGATCTTCTTTTGTATAACATAGCCAATCATACTTTTACTCAAATCATCTACTGAAACTGCTGATCTAAAGATCTCATGTGGTCACCTGCTGAGCAAAAGTCTTTTGTTTTTTCTCAATCCTTAGCGCTGAACAGTGTTCACCATTTCTTATTGGAAGTGGTTGCCTTGGCATCCTCTTGTTTTCATTCTGACCTCTTTGACCTCTTCCTTATCCTCCTTTGACCTCTTCTCATCTTCTCCTGCCACATCTGCTTTGTCTTATACTTTACTGACAGTGATCTCCCTAACTCTGTCTTCCCCTTTGCAGAGCTCATCTGCTCTCATGGTAGACGCTAATTTCAGTTGAGGAAAACCTTTCATGTCTACATTCTCAGTCCTCCCTTTCAGTTAAGTTCAGTGCTTACATCTCCTCTTGTCTAGGTTGTCTCTGCCAGAGATCCCTCTGATCTCATATCCCAGATTGAATATGGCCAAGGTTAACTCATTGGCACTAGCATTCCTGGGGAATACATGCTCCCTCTTGTTTGTGTCTCGGTAGTGGCCACATGACTTTCCTAGTCAGCCAGGCTCAAATCCTAAAGTTGGCCTTTTTGTGTCCTGCTCCCCCAACACCCAACCAGTTATGAAGTCACATCCATTCTACCGTCCAAACCTCCTTGATATCTATCCTTTCTTTTCTCTTTATAATTACTATCAACCTAATTCAAGACCATCACTCTTCATGTGAAGTTTATAGATGTTTCTTCAACCTGTTTAAACTCTCTATAATCAGTCTGTATTCTGCAGCCAGAGCTGGTCATGCCAATCATACCACTCCCTTGTTCTCTTTCATGTACCCAGTCTTCATCTCCTTGGATTAGTGTATGAGGTCTGCTACAGCCAACTCTGGCCACCCCTGCCCTGTCTTCTCCTTGCCTGTCACATGTTCTGTTATGTCCAATTATAATGGAATTCTTCAGCTTCTCCAATGTTTATTCATCTGTGCAGATCATATAAAGCTCAGCATGTTTGTTGTTGGTGATGTTTAGTCACTAAGTTGTATGTGCGCTCAGTCACAGTTGGGTCTGACTCTTTTGCAACCCCGTGGACTGTACTCCTCCAGGCTCCTCTGTCTATGGAATTCTCCAGGCAAGAATAGTGGAGTGGGTTGCCATTTCCTTCTTCAGGAGATCTTCCTGACCCAGGGATTGGACCTGCATTTCCTCCATTGGCAGGCAAATTCTTTACCAGTGAGCCACTTGGGAAACCAAGTATGTTTGTTAAGAGTATGTAATTACCCATAGGACTCTAAGCTTTCCATTTCAACCAATATGCGTATTATTTTTGCAATATTCCTATAAGAAAAGAATTTGCATGGAAATTGATACCTTGTTTATAAGTATCATTGCCTAGGCAAGGTCTTCATTAACAAACCTGTAAATATTTTTTCTTCTATTATCTATGGTTCATGAACTATTTTTACATCTTAGGAAATTATATAAAAAAATAAATAGAAACTTGTTCTAGGTCCTGTGAATTTGGGGATTTTTTAAAAAGTTTTATTTCCTTAGCTTCTTTTTTTTCCCCATCCTTTTTCTCATTTTAGCAGAGTACAATCATAATTCCTTGACTGGTGAAGTGGCTTAACCTTACTAATTTTATCACAGAGTTTGTTTCTAAATCAATAAGGTCAAAAGGGGAAGATTGGGAGGCATAGCTGACATTTTATAGGCTATGTTGTTCCAGTTAACTCTGAAAAGGTTTTTGGGCATAGTTAGGTTTTCTGAATAGAATTGCCTCTAAGTTCAAGTAAGATTTATATAGATACTGTAGATTACATTCCAACTTTTCCTTGGGGTTAATATTTTTGTGGTTTCTGTGCATTGGGTACTCTTCTTTTTTGTAAACTTGATATAAATCCCCTCCTATTTAAAGTGTTTAAGGATAAATATAGTTTTAATGATATAATAATATAATACTCTCACTGATTGAAATTTTATTATATGCCAGACTGGTCCTAAGCTTTTTAATACATTATATCATTGAATCTTCATATCATCTCTGTGTAGAAGTGCTATGTGTGCGTGCTATGCGTGCGTGGTGTGTCACTTCAGTTATGACCAACTCTTTATGACTCTGTGGACTGGAGCCCACCAGGCTCCTCTGTCCATGGAATTCTCCAGGCAAGAGTACTGGAGTGGGCTGCCATTTCCTCCTCCAGGAGATCTTTCTTCCCAACCCAGGGACTGAACCCATGTCTCTTATGTCTTCTGCATTGGCAGGCAGGTTCTTTACCTCTAGCACCACCTGGGAAGTCCTGAAGTTCTATGGGTACCATTATTTCTAGAAACCAAGGTTACTTGCCCAGTGAGGTACAGCCAAGATGTGTTAGACTTAGGATTCAAAAACAGGGCTGTCTTCAAAACCTTTGACTATGCCTGCCATGTATCCTTCTTGTATCAGTATTACCAGACCAGCATCTAAAAAAAAATAGTGGCGGAAATAAATTTATTTACTTAGCACTACTTTTGGATTCTTTAGATTTATACCCTCAAGCCTTGTTTAAGCCTATAAGTAAGAGTAACTAATCCACTCTTTTTATCTACCTAATAAAGCCTAAAACTGGCTACTGTCTTTAAACTTGATTTTAATACATACTCTTTTTTTCCATCCTGGTTGCAAATAGCAGCTTTACTTGGCTGCCCCTGAGCCCATCCAAGTTTATTTCTGCATTCCTGTTCACTCACTAATGGCTTCTGACTGTTTTGGTGATTTGGGGGCTGACTTCCTTCCTGTTCTTTTCCGTATTTTGACTCACAGGCAGGACTTCTCAGCAGATACTTTATTTTTCCAGTATTCTCCACAGTGAGCCCTCATTTAGGTCTCCTGCTACACTTCCTTACCCCGGCCTTTGAACCTAATTCCAGTAGCTACTTGTATATTCACCTTACTCTTTTCCCATCAAGGTAACTGACTTATTAGGCACTGTAAAACCTGTAGATCCACTTTGGTTTACCAGCTACTTTTTACGTCTTTGATGAAACCATTCAGTTTGTGTTTAAAAACAACTGCAACAGAAGCAGAACTTTAGGATAGGAGATGGTTTAGAAATGCTTTGTTTTTATCAAAACTCTTACCTAAATAATTCTTTAGATGCTTATGGATGTATTCAGGTAATTAGTTAAACTTACATATAACTGCAAATGTGTTCTCAAAGAGTAGTATGAACTACAACAGAGAACAGTAGTGATCAGTTCAGTCCAGTCACTCAGTCGTGTCCAACTCCTTGTGACCCCATGGACTGCAGCACGCCAGGCCTCCCTGTCCATCACCAACTCCTGGAGTTTACTCAAACTCATGTCCATCTAGTCAGTGATGTCATCCAACCATCTCATCCTCTGTCATCCCCTTGTCCTCCCACCTTCAATCTTTCCCAGCATCAGGGTTTTTTCTAATGAGTCAGTTCTTCGAATCAGGTGGCTAAAGTATTGGAGTTTCAGCTTCAGCCTCAGTCCTTTCAATGAATATTCAGGATTGATTTCCTGTTCTAATTTAAAAAGTTGGGCCTGGGGCTTCCTGATGCAGTTGTAGAGATGTGTTTCTTTCTTTCTTTTTTTTTAGATTTGTAGAGATTGTAGATTTTACTTAAAATTGTTAGCGATGTGTCAACTGCAGTAATACAAAACTCAAAAGATTAGCTGATTCAGAATTGTGGTGCTGGGAGACAGACTAAGTTAATGTTGCTTGTTTAGATGGCTAAAGCTTTCTATTAACTTTTTTTCCATATAAAAATTCTTTTAATGAAGCTAGTTTTGGAATCATTTTGTCTTTTAGAAGCTTCTGCATACAAATGAAAGAATAAATTCTGTTGCCTCCAGAGTTTCTAGAATTCTCTGTTTTTCTGGGCATTTTTCAGTTTAATCTTGTCTGGTATGAGATTTTAGCATCCTGAAGTAAGACAGCCACAGGAGTGATTCACCACCCCCCTCCCCGCCCCCCAGATAGTTGGGGATGGTTGTTACAGTGTGTGATATTGAGATGACCTGAAACATTTGGGGTACTTAGGAGTTGTAGGAGGAGCGCATTTGACATTTTACAGTGGAAAAATATGGGGTTGGAGTCATGCATGAAATCTAGTCCCAGATTTTCCAGTGACTAGCTGCAGTGACAGGACAAGTAACAGTCTCCTCCTTGGGCTTTCGTTTCCTCATCTTTTGGGGTGGGTATACTTTAACATTCTGCAATACCATGACTTTTGGGCACACACAAACATTTTAAAGAGTGTGATCTCTAACTCTTTATTGTGTGTCCTTTTTTAAATAAACTGAACACTTAGTTTTTTTCCCTTGCTTATGAATGCAGTGTGTTGTCTCAGATTCATTTCAATAGGCATTCACTTAAGTTTCCTGTGTGTAAAGCTTTCTGCTTAGAGGCATAGAAAATAAACATATAAATAAGACAGAATTTTAACTTCTAGAGTCTCAGTGTTTAATCTCAGAAAGTGACAAATTTCATAGAAGCTTTAGAAAATACACATGCTATGTCCTATGATAGACAAACAAGGGGCTTTATGATTGCTTCTAATTAAGGAAAATTTCATGGAGAAGGTAGCATCTGATCTGAAAATGAAGAAATAGAAAGATAATGGGGACAAGAGGTTGAAGAGGAAAGAGCCCGAGCAAAAGTGGGAAATAACTGGATGTATTTCTTAAAATATATTTCAAAAGATATTAATAGGTATTTTGGGGAGAGAAAATGATGCCAATGTCCAATAATACTAATGCTAAATGAGAGTGTTACTGTGCAGTAATTGTTGCCTATTATTACTACCCTAACCATTTTGTTATTAAACAGATTTGTTAATCAGTGACTCAGTGAAACTGTATATATAGATAGTTTTAACTGCTATCCTGCTCAGCACCTTAATATTCTAAAGGTAAATATGAGTTACTGAGAGTAACTTAGAGTACTTACTATTTATGAATCTTATGTGTTCCATGGGAACAGTGGGTCCAAAGAATATATTTTTGAGACACTGTATAAGAAGATCCTATGTATCAATCGAGCAAAGTAAATATAGAAAGCAAGATTTCCCGATATAAACTGAACCCAAGTTTGAAAATAGGGGTTTAAGGAAGTAAGAGATTGAAACTGAAGAATGTATATATGCACACAGATGCCATTTTCTTGTCAGCCAGTCGATGTCAGTGTATGCCAAGGATAGCTTGGTTACCTCCAGCACGGGGAAGAGATTGGAGGGCAGTCACAGGTCTGTAATTTCCAACAGTGCCTGTTTACCAAAGGGAGACAATCCATAAAAGAATTTATATCTGTTTACACTTGTAAAGTGAATATATTTTAAACCACTTAAATAATGAGTTTTATTTTTCTCACACACACCCGCAAGAACCCTACCCCCCTGTACCCACAGAGAAGATGGAAGGTTTATTTATTTGTTTGTTCATGAATTCATCTAATAGATGGTATGTCAGGTGATAGGTACACATTAGCAAATAAAAACTACAAAACTGTTGCTCCTGTAGAATATGCAGTCTAGGCATGGAACTAATTTGTATCTAGCTTTGTGTGTTTTGAAGAGTATCACTACTTACCTGGTGACTGCATGGAAGAGACCCAGAAGGCTAAGTTAGTTCTTAGTAAAGGACTCAAATAGAAGTAATCTCTAGAGTGGTTCACAAGACAAAATATGTCCAGCAGTACCTCTGTGCCTACTAGCCTGTTGTATTTGACTCTGTCCAGTGTGCTGGGTTCCCAGGATTATAGGTATAGGTAAACTAGCCTGTGTAGAATTAAAACTACTGGGTTTGTTATGCAAGTATACACACACGGCTAGTGTTATTCACTCTAGTGCCCATGGCCCACAGAGTGGACAGATAACCAGCCGGCCCAAAACTGTCATCCCGCTTCCAGCTCTCACTTCCATCGGAAAATCCAGTTTCTCCCACTTTATCTTCCCTTCCCTAAAGAATGCAGGTGTTTTTACAGAGACAAACTACAGATCCCATTTCTTTACCTTGGAGACACGACCTATAAATGTCAGAGGGCTTATTTGACATCTTAGCATATTTATATAAACTCTCTGTGTGTGTTTGCACTGAAATCTATGGCAACAAAAGAAAATTGAATAAAATGTTTTAATTTACAACTTTTTTTTTAGCATGAATATCTTGACTTTTTTTAAATTGGTGCACTTGAAACTTCTGCAGGTGACACTAATTAATGCTAATGTGACTTGTATATTTAATTCTCTGGAACCATAGTGACTGTGCCTGGTAGCTCTGTTTCCTGCGGCTGTGTGCTTGGCAGATTTATGGCTAATCAGAACTTTGGTTTAAAAGAAAAAACCTTAAGGGAAAATTCCAAAAGTTGGGAATTCAGGAAATACTCAAGGGAAGATAGTTTTTGTTCAGCCGGCTTAGCAGGTAAATGTTAATTGATTATGGATTGCTCTGCTTGTGTTCTCTTTACTTTTAATCTTTAAAATGATAACTTTTTATCAGTAGAATTTATCCTTTTTACTTCCTTACATAAGGTCTTCCTCAGCAAAAATTTTGGGGGAAGGCAGATTTACTTGTCAGCACTGAGGGCATAGAATCATCATCCATTCTTCACTATATGCTTTAACTCATTGTGAAAGATAAATAACTAAAGGGTCTATTTAGATACTTGTAAAATGGTTTGTTATCTAATTCACATGATTGTTATGAAAGAACTACCTAATCCTTACCTAACTCAATGTATTAATACACCAGTGCCATGTATTCATTTAATTACCATGGTGCTAGGAAAAATGAGTTGTTTCTGGCACATTAAATGTAAAACACCACCTTCTTGGTATCATTTGAATTACTTGATGGTGTGTGATGATTTTAAAATATGTCTACCATATGTCTTCTTTATCCCTCCTTTTAAGAGATGGAGCTTAGTTTTCTTGTCTCTTGGATGTAAGCTGGTCCTCGGGACTCATTGCTAATGAGGAGAACAAAGTGGATGTGCCCGGGGACCTCTCTGGTAGTCCAGTGGTTGAGAATCTGCCTGCCAGTGCAGGGGACTCAGGTTTGATCCCTGGTCCGGGAAGATCCCACACGCTTCAGAGCAGCTAAGCCCCTGCACCACACTGCTGCGGCACACGCCGCAGGGCCCTAGTGGCTAGGGCCTAGGCTTCACAAGGGAAGCCACCTCACCGAGAAACCCGCACACCGAGAGAGAGGAGTAGCCCCTGCTTGCCACAAGTAGAGAAAGCCTGCGCTCCCCAGTGAAGACCCAGCTTAGCCAGAGTAAATGAATAAATAACATAAAAAGAAATAAAGAAGCTGAGCTGCAGAGAGACCAAATTCCATTAAAAAAATAAAAAAAAAACAAAGTGGGTATACCCGAGAGTGGATTCTGAGAGTAGATTATAAAAGGCACAGAGGATTCCTCCTTGCTCTGGGTCTCAAATGACTGGCTCTGGGGGAATCCAGCTGCCAGCCGTCAGATGACTGTCTCCCCTGCTGGCATCTTGGCTACCAGCTCATGAGGGATCCTGAATCAGAGCCACTCAGCTCAGCCCTTCCCAGATTCCTGTCCCACAGAAACCATCAGATATTTGTTTTAGCTGCCAAGTTTTGGAGTGGTTATTATGCAGCAACAGATGACTAACTGCAGGGAAAAGACAGAAACCTGGAGTCCCAGGACATACTGCCCTCACCTCCAGCAAATTTCAGGGTCTGTGAATCCCATGAAATTGGATAAAAAATTTTGTGTGTATTATGCATGGGTATTTCTCTTGGCAAGTATTCAAAGCTTTCATCCGTTTCTAAGAGGAGACTTTAATCTCTGAAAGGCTCCAAGTCTGTTTTTATTCAGAGGAAATAGAGCAGTGGGACCCAAAGAAAGATAGAAAGGTTTCATTGTGGGAAACATCTCTTACGTATAAGTAATTGATGCGTATTTGCTGACGAAAGCTGGACTGAATCAGGCTTTAAAAAGTGAAAAGAACTTACACAGCCACGCGGGATGGTTCTCTTTCAAAATGTGCTTGGTTTTTAGATTGGGGTGGGCAGCCTCTAGCTAGCAGGACAAGTTCAAGATCCCCCCAACTCTCTTGCTTTTGTAAATAAAATTTTATTGATACACAGCCATGTGCATTTGTATAAACATTGTCCGTAGCTTCTTTTGCCATGTAAGTTGTGACCTATCTCACAGCCCTAATATGTTTATTATCTGACCCTTTTCGATAACGTTTACTGACTTTTACTTTTGAATGCTGCGATGAGACTGGCATTCCTGGTGTAAAAGTAGTAACTAAGATGCATGTTTCCAGCTGGTGAGTGAGTACACTCCTTGCCATGTAGCAGACTCTATTACAGATAAATAATCTATTAACAGTTATTCTCCAGGCCCCAGAGGAGTAATTACCATCCTGATGCAAGGAAAAAGTGGCTGTCTGGACAGCCTCCTAAAGAAATGAGGTGTGTAGAACAAAGGGCCGGGGTTAATGATGCTGGACCAGAGGTGAGTACCCCGGAGGCCTTGACTGCTCACAACGGCTCTTTAGCCCTGAGGGGTATAAATAGGAGAGCTTGCTGTAGCTTGTTACCTATAAAGGAGCTCTTGCTTCCTCTGTATGTGTGTCAATAACTTGACATCTTTTTTCCTCCCCCCCCAAAGAATTTTCATAAACCTGACCTATGTATGATGTGTTCTTTTGAAATAAGAGGCTTGAGGGCTAGATTCTAGTCAATTTCCATTTTAGTTCTGTTTTGTATAGTATTGTGAACTCATCACTAAGCTATTGATTGATTCTTCCATATAAAAGTGATATGCAGGATGCTGGGTTTCATTTTGGAACTTAAGGTTAGATTCTGTTTCCTTGAAGCTAACCTTCTGGAAACAGCTGGTTTTGCTTTGTACTTTTGGTTTCACTGTGCAAAATGTTTATTTTTTAATGTCTAAGACACTTCTCAAGCTTTAACAATAATCCAGTTTGGGAAAAGTCTCAAAAGAAAAATGGTGCATAGTCCGTGTCAGTGTCTTGTACAGTCTTGTCTTCTTATTTCTGCTGTTACTGCCCATATACTCTGCCTGCAGCTTCATACCTACTATACTGTGACGTGTGCTCACATCAACCTCATGTGAACACTGTCTAATGTCCTCAGCAGAGAAGAGCAGTTACCAGATTCATGCATCTGTATTTAAGCCAGCTGTTTAAAGGTTCTGTCTGTGTGGCTGGTTAGGTCAGTGAAAGAGTATTTGTTTTCTCACATCTTATATTTAGTGAGGGCTTCTCTGGTGGCTCAGCAGTAAAGAATCTCCCTGCAATTAAGGAGACATGAGAGATGCAGGTTTGATCCCTGGATCAGGAAGATCCCCTGAAGGAGGAAACGCCGACCTGCTCCAGTATTCTTGCCTGGAGAGTCCCATGGACAGAGGGGCTTGGTGGGCTACAGTCCATGGGACCACAAAGAGTCGGACATGACTGTGTGACTTTCACTTTCTTTCAGTTTTTAATAAACCTTATCATTTGCCATATTTGTTATAGATAGGCTCTAGATCTGCAACTAGAGCCAGAATATACACTATTACTTTATTCCTCTTGAAAAATTAGAATATAATAATATTTTAAAATAATTCTCACATGGCTTAGAAAACCTTTAATGGGCTTTAGCCAAAAAAAGTGAAGAGAGACTCTTCTCACCTATAAATGGGTATATACCAAAAGTTTCTGAGGCAGTTCCTTAGAACCAGAAGGATATTTCTCATAGAATTAATATTATAAATATCAAATAGATTTCCAGTCAAGTCCACAAAAATCTATTAATCCATAATATAATACAGTCTACAAACTGACAAGATACTAAGGGTCAGTACATAGTTTTTCTGGGAAAACTCTTTTTCTTCTCATGAATGAAGCATGTTGATTTACAATATACATTGCTTTCAAGTATACAGCACACTGACTCAGTATTTTTGTAGATTGTATTCTAAGTTATTATAAGATAATGGCTGTAATGCCCTGTGCTGTACAATATATCCTTGTTGCGCATCTGTTTTATGCATAGTAGTTGTATCTGTTAATCCCTGCCCCTAATTTGCTCCTTCCTCTGCCTTCTCCCTTTCGGTAGGCACAAGTTTGTTTTCTATATCTGTGAGTCTGCTTTTGTTTTGCATATACGTTCACTTGTATTATTTTTTAGATCGCACATGTAAATGATGTCATACAGTATTTGTCTTTCTCTGTCTGACTTATTTCACTAAGCATAATATTCTCTGGGTCCATCCATGTTGCTGCAAATGTCAGAATTTCCTTCTTTTTTTATGGCTGAGTAATACTCTACTGCACACATAGACATACACACAAACACACATACACATACACATATACCATCCTGGGGCTTCCCCGGTAGCTCAGTGGGAAAGAATCCACTTGCAGTGCAGGAGGCATAAGAGATGTGGGTTCGATCCCTGGATCAGGAAAATCCCCTGGATTAGGGCATGGCAACTCACTCCAGTATTCTTGCCTGGAGAATCCCATGGACAGAGGAGTCTGGCGGGCTATGGTCCATAGGATTGCAAAGAGTTGGACACGACGGAAGTGACTTAGCACGCATGCATGCATACCATATCTTTATCCATTTAGCTGTTGAGGGGCTCTTGAGTTGCTTCCATGTCCTTGTTATTGTAAATAGTGCTGTTGTGAACATTGGGGTGCATGTATCTTTTCAAATTAGTATTTTTGGTTATTTTACAGATATATACCCAGAAGCACAATTGCTGGATCATATGGTAGTTCTATTTTTAGTTTCTTTGTGAAACCAACTATACTGTTTTCCATCATGTCTGTACCGAGTTGCATTCCCACCAATAGTGTAGGAGGGTTCCCTTTTCTCTGCATCCTCTCCAGCATTTGTTATTTGTAGAGTTTTGATAATAGCCTTTCTGACAGGTGTGAGGTAATATCTCTTTGTTTTTTTGATTTACATTTCTCTAATAATTAGCAATCTTGAGGATCTTTTCATCTGTATGTCTTTTGGAGAAATGTCTTGGGTCTTCTGCCCATTTTTTGATTGGGTTGTTTGTTGTTTTGATATTTAATTATCAAGAAAATGCTTTCTTTTTGAATTCAGAACTCCAAAAAGATGAGTGACTTTCCTACATCTTACAGGACTGAGTCTTGTAATACTCCTGGATCATTTAGTTGCTATATGCCTTAAATTCTAAAAACAAAAGTAGAACATTTATATCATTTGTGACTTGAACTTTCTCACTCATAAATTAAGTACTTGAAAGAGCAGAGTTTATCTACATATGAATGATTTCAGTGATAAAAGCCTACCTTTTATGCTTTTTTTCATATCTTATTTGATATTCAGAAGAAACCTTTGATGTCTAAAGGCAAAGTATTATTACCCCTATTTTATAGCTGAGAAGACTGAGGTTCAAAAGAGTAATGGAAACACTCAGGAATTGGAGGAACTGGAGTTGAGTCTTGGTTCTTCTGTGAGGTCATGTGCATGTCATTTAAATTCTTGAACTTCAACCTACTTGTCTGTAAATTGCATATAATGAAACCAATTTTGGAATGTTATTATGAAGATTGAATGAACTGATATACATGAAATATTTTGATAATGTAAGATATATTATTCAGACTTTTATTCTGCTCTGAAGATGAAAATCATGGTGGTGATATTTTAATAAATGGTCACCAAGTTGAAAAACTAGAATGGTAGTGAGACTCATCTGTATGATATGAGGAAATGGGGAATGTTTAGCTTAGAGAAAAGTCAGGAGAAAGAGTTAGATATTTACTGAAGGGCTCTGGTTGTGAAGCATAGATTTCACTCAACTTAAAGAATTGGGGAGATATTCAAGCCAAGACCATACAGTCACATGTTAGGAATATTTCAGGGGGAGTTAATTCTTCTCAGGTTTCTAATTTTGAGGTTCTGTTGTTGAAATCTAACAAACATTTAGAGTTAGGCTGAAATTCTTGATCACTGATTCCAAGGTCTGAGAAGTATCAGTACTAGTGAGGATAGTCCTATGATGGAATAAAAATGGCAAAAAATGATTTTTAAAATTTGGTTCAGCAAATAGTTATTAAGCACTTACCATGTTGCAGGATGATGAGCTAGGTGCCGGGGCATTACTAAACAGCCATTTCTGGTGTTTCATTGTTTGAACATAGGAGATTCTGTTCCGTTTCCAGTCATTCTCTCACCTTTTAAATATATCCCGTGTCAGTCTTGATCATTCTAGGTCTTGGAAGGGAGGTGATAAAATGTTAACATTGCCCACTACTTATGTTCTTGTTATTCCAACTGATTTATTTTCCAGTTTGATAGGAACTTTCTTGCCTAGACTTTAATTTTCCAGGATAGAGTCAGAATGTATTGAAATGACCTCCTAAAGAAAAGAAAGGGAAAATTGATCACCTCATACAAAATGTGTTTTTGCATTGTAGGCTCTGAGAATAAAATATGTGGTTAGATGAGTACCGTACCAGAACCCTAATGCTATTTAAACACACGGATGATTGCATTGTGTGTATTTTATGTATTTAAAATTGAGATTTTTGTTTGAACAGTGTCTTTCATTTGGTGTATTTCATGGTGATTTATCATAATAGACTGCTTTAAATCATCTGAAATAGCAAGACATATGAATTTCAACAATAACTTCCCCAAGGCTAGAGAAGTCAGCAGGAGCTCAAACCGCTAGGTAGACAGTTTTTTTTTTTTTTTTTCCAAACTCATATGCAAGTGTAAAACTTTTATGAGGCTGCTTTAACGAGGCCCTTTGGGATTTAGGGTTATTTATCTAAGCTCTTATTAAAAATGAAAACTTTTCTATGTTTAGCCCTGGAAAGCAAAACTGATCCTAACAATACTGTAAGCTGGGAGAATGAATCCTGTTCTGCAGACTGATTCAAAAATAAAGTACAGAAACTTTGGGGCTAGTATCTTCAGCACTGACATGATAGGAAGGGGATAATAACATCAGAGCCAGTATTTCAAGGTCTCCTTTAATTAAAACAAAAGTTTAGCTCTACTATGCTGGTAATTTAGGATGTGCATGACTTACCAAAAGGACTTGCAGCCTGAGAGTCCTGATTCCCAGAGCACTCTGGTGCCTCATTGGAGTTGAGTCGCCCCAGGACAGTATTGCCTGATACAAGGTCTGTAGGCACTTTTCACTTATGGCATCTGTACTTGTTGATTTCCCTCTTCCCTGCTGAGAAGAGGGCCATGAGAAGGAGACTGTTTGTAAGATTAATGTGCCCAAATCACTCTGTACATAATCCAGCAGAAGAGCTGAAGCTGCCGCAGGAATAATTTTGCAGTCTTAAAACGTGTTCAGCTTCTTTGTAGGTATGTTCTGGTTTGATGAGTCTGGGTCCTGCAGTGAATCTATTTTTAGACCCTGAGAGTTAAGATTTTAAATTATCTGTGATGCAGTACAATTATGGGGAGTAAGGACATTGTGAGGGTAGAGAGCAAATGTTAACAAAATCAGGGACAAGATCTTTTGCAGCCGTTAAGAACGTAGCACAGTCAATTTAGCTTGGGTGTGTTCAGACCAGCTGGCAGAAATTTTAAGACAAGAAGGTGAGTGGATAAATGGATGAATGTGTGGATAAAAAGGTGAAGTTGAGAGATGGATCGACAGAAAAAACTTATTGTTGATAATATGATTGGTGGTGGATAGATTTCTGTGTTACAGGATGAGTATAAAGAATTGGACAAACAGACACGTCTGAGTGAAACCATGGCGACAAATGCGGAGTTTTGAGATCAAAAATGAGAACTTCTTGCCAGTGAGCATTTTTGGATTGTTTTTTAAGGGTCTTACCTCAACGATTAACCTTAAGAGTACTAATGTTAGTATTGCACTTAGTGGAATCTGGGAACGTCTGAGTTTCCGCCTCTGATTCTGAGACAGTACAGAGAAGAATAAGGATGTGAAGCACAGAGATAATATTTCTAATGAGGGAAGCACCAAACTACGAGCTGGCAATTACGATGCAGAGCATGGAGGAGACAGAGGGCAAACACTCAGATGCCGATGGCAGGAATGTTGGCTGAAGGCCAGAGATAGATACAGTACAAGCATAAAACTTTAAACAGGTTAGGAAAATGTCAAAATCAACTTCAGTTTAGAAACTTCTATTCTGGAAGAATCTCAAAGCAGTTGCAAATGGGAAGAAGACTATGTACACTTGGTTTTAACTCTTCAATTTGAGCAGCTGTTGTAACAGTTGAGTTGCTAGGCACTGTCAGGAATAGAATATTTTAATTTTGGAGAAACCCAACTGTTAAAACAGCTGTTTGGTCTGATTAGACTTAAGCTGGCTCTGCTTTGGTTACATGACCTAATGGGATCATAGCACCAGGCAGATTGGCTGTTAATATAATTTTATTGGAAGTAACTAAAAGACTAATGGATGGTAGGTTGAACACTGACTTTCCAAAGAAACCACATTCCCTGGTTTATTTTAGCAAAGTACAAAAGCAAATAATACAGACTTTTACCTTGTTCTGACTTCATGGGAATTACCTGAAATAATTTTGCCTTATGTTCCTTGCATGCAGCCTTTTTTCCTGTTGCACTTAAAACAAGTCTCCCTAGCTTTATGAACATTTCTTTATTGTCTCCTAATAATATATCTATAATATATCTATTCAGGTCACCTCAAGTAGTATCACTTGTGTTTTCTTTTTTTGTTGTTATCTAAACAAAGTGCTATTAACAGCAACCACCAAATATGTCAGTTTGTAAACATCACAATTTTTTATATCTAGAGCAACTTGAGTGATGCTGACAATGACGAAAATCTTGGATTTGAAATTTACCATCTCAAGTACTTTTTTTCATGGAAAAGTTAGTTAGTTTCAGTCAATTTTTAAAGATTTCAAGTACTTGCAAGATGATTTAATTGATTTCTTGCATTAAAAACTAATCTTCATATAATGTTAACACCTGTTTTAAACATTCAAAGATAAGTTTCATATATTTTCAAAGTGAAAATAGCTTTAACTTTTTATAGGAGCATCAAAATAGTCATTTTCATTGTAAACTTTTAAAACAAATCAGGAAAATACAGTTTAAGAAAGCAAGCAGAATTATAATTTCAGTCTGCATAGAAAACTGCTATTAACATTTTGGCACTCTTCCTTGTATACATCTCTTCATGTATATATACACAAAAAGATATGGTTAAAAGATTTTGTTTTACATAAATTAATTTTAATTATATGAATTTTTCTTTATTTTGCTTCTCTGTGTGTGTGTGTTTTAACTTGTGAAAATATTGTGACTATCTTTCCATGTCAGTGTAGATTTGCAGTCATCATTTAGGTCTTGATTTTGGAGGGTTTCATATTTTGAAGTAGTGACTTATTTTTGCTAGTTTCTAAGACTCAGTGTTATAAATATTAGAGAGCAGAATTGAAGATGATGCCTAGGATGTTAATAGGAGATGAACTTAGGTATCAAAAGTATACTTCCACTGAAAATACATGTTTCTTTCACTAACTAAAGCAAGTTTATAGGTTTTGAATGTTTATATCAATAACTTAACCAAAAAACCCAACAATAAACAAATGGGACCTAATTAAATTTAAAAGCTTTTGCACAATAAAGGAAACCATAAACAAAATGAGAGAAAATATTTGCAAACAAAGCGGTCGACAAGGGATTATAAAATCTTCAAAATGTACAAGAGCTCATGCAGCTTAATATCCAAAAAAGAACCCAATCAAAAAATGGGCTCAAGATCTGAAGAGCCACTTCTCCAGAGAAGACATACAGATGGTCAAAAAGCACATGAAAAGATTTTCAGCACTGCTCATTATTCAGTTCAGTTACTCAGTCGTGTCCAACTTTGCGACCCCATGGACTGCAGCACGCCAGGCTTCCCTGTCCATCACCGACTCCCGGAACCTACTCAAACTCATGTCCATTGAGTCAGTGATGCCATGCACCCATCTCAACCTCTGTCATTCCCTTCTCCTCCCGCATCAGGGTCTTTTCCAGTGTTCATTATTACAGAAATGTAAATCAAAACTTCAAGGAAGTATCACCTCACACCAGTCAAAATGACCATCATCAAAAAGTCTGCAAGCAATAAATGCTGAGGACAGTGTGGAGAAGCGGAAGCCCTACTACACCGTTGTGGGAATGTAAATTGGTACAGCAACTATGGAGGTTCCTTAGAAAACGAAAAGATAGAACTACCTTATGACCCAGCCATCCTACTTCTGGGCATATGAGACCTTAATTTGAAAGGATACATGCACCCCAGTGTTCATTGCAACGCTGTTTACAGTAGCCCAGACATGGAAGCAGTCTAAATGTCTGTTGACAGGAGAATGGCTAGAGAAGATGTGATACATATGTATTAATACAATGGAATATTATTCAGACATAAAAAATAATGAAATAATGCTATTTGCAGCAAAATGGATGGACTTAGAGATTATCATACTAAGCGAAATAAGTCAGAAAAACTCAGACACATATCATATGATATCACTTGTATGTGGAATCTAAAATGATGATAGAAATGAATTTATTTACAAAATAAAAAAAGATTCACAGACTTTGAAAACAAGTTGTGGTTTCCAAAGGGGAAAGGTATGGGGTAGAGTGGATAAATATGAGTTTGAATTTAACATGTACACACTACAATTTGAAACATAATTAACAAGGACCTACTGTGTGACACAGGGAACTCTACTAAATATTCTATAATAACCTAAGTAGGAAGAGAATCTGAAAAAGAATGGATATGTATGTATATGTAACCACTGAACCACTTTGCTGCACGCCTGAAACGAATACATTATAACTACACACTAATATAAGATAAAAATTAAATAAAAAACTACAATAATAATACTTTAGTTATAAATGAAATGTTTTTGTTATTTTAAAATGAAGAATTAAATATAAGCTTTTTTGGTTTAACTGTCAAGAAACATTGTATTGCTATCTTTCTATTTTCTAGGCTAAAAAAATTCAAGCTTCCCTCATTTTAACATTCACAAATAATTTCTCATTATAGTATAAATTTTTCAGAGGATGGCAATATGTTTATATTCACCATAGATTTGTATTGCTATTAAAATTTTTTTTCTAAATGGTTATACTTTATACTCATTAAGATATGCTAACACAAATTACTTCAAGTGGAACTTCTAAAATATTTTATCAAAAATGGTAAATTAGAAATCAGATTTTAACCTAAAAAATGGTGATTCTTATTCTCAGGTCCATGAATCTTAAAAACATGCTAAGTGAAAGAAACCAAAAAAAAAAAATAAAAAGGCCATGTGTTATATGATTTCATGATTATGAAAGGAGGTCATTGGACTTGGGGAATTAGGTGGTCTGAGAAACATTCGAAATTCTGTGCAAAGTTCTCTTTGTATAAATGAACACTGTTGTAGGGAGAAAGTCCGTAGTTTTAATCATATTATGTAGACCTGTGACCTTTAAATGGTTTAGAAGTCACTACTTGAAAGTCTTTTAAAAAATGAGTTTGCATTCTTTGTTCTCCTTTTGTAAATATATAATAGTTCTTTCTATCACAACAGTTTAAGCCTTCTGCCTGTTAACTTTCAAAGATTTTTTTGTTCATTAACAATACCATTTTAAAAAATATAAATCCCTTATGGTTTATGAGTTTGGTGTAATTTCTTAGATTTTTCTGGAAAGATTCTTTTTTATTGATTTGTTTTTTACGCTTATACCATTAGTATATCTTGACTTTAATTTTGAGTATGGCATAAGATATTTAAATTTGTTTTCTTCCAGATATCCTTTTGTATATTTGACATTTTCTACAATAGAAAGTTAAAAAAAAAAAAAAAACCAGAAGGAAGAGCTGGCCTCTTTAGATGAACTTCTTCAAATTAAGACATCTTTAATGACATTACTTCTAATTATGACATTTCTGGCAGGCATGTTTATAAAGTCAGTTCTCTTCTTCATTGATAAGGATAATGCCAGTTCTGTGTTCTCAACAACTGGTATCTTGCAGTATTACAAGCATTTATAAAGAAGCAAAATCTCTTGACATGAATTAATACACTTAATTTTGAGATTGCTTTGTTGGTATCTTGTTTAAGCAGGACCATTTTTCCGCATATAAGAACTTTGTATCTCTCTCTTGACAAGCTTGTAAGTCTTAGTAGCAAAGTTTGAAAGCCATAGCTTTTAGGAATTGTGTACCAAAATCTCTTCTCTCTGGAGCCCTTTAATTCAAAGAAAACTGAGTGTGTTGACATTTGTGACTTTTAAAAGCTCATTTTTTTCCCTGTGATTTTCAAAGAAAACACTGTAATTTTGAAGGAATACTGTTCATTACTTAATGAACCTTTTTTGAAGTTTATAAGCAGTTGTTGGTATGTGCGTTTTTCAGGTTCTAATTTTAGAAATTAGTACTTTTAAACATTTAAATATGATGGAGTTAATATGACTTATCATAAACATGCTAGCACATTTCATTTCAGCATTTTGTATTCTTGATAATATATAAGAACTTTTAAAATTTTTATTTGTTGTCCAAATTGTTTTAAACGGTAGTATTTTTTTAATGATTCTAGCACCAAGTTTTAGTCATTTGCCTGATTTGATATCTTGAGCGCCTAAATTAATGAGACTATCATTGTTATAGCTTTGAAACGGAACTTTAAGAATCTACAGATAGAAACAATATTATATTTCAACTTCATTAATTGTCTGCTTTTTTAGATCCTTTTTAGGACTGAAGTGTCCAAATCAATGGCTAAAATATGAGAAACATGAGATTAAATCTTTTCAAGTTGAGCTCTTTTATCCCATATTGCAGTATGTTGGACTCTTGATATAATTGTAATTTTTGGTAGAGGTGTTAGATCATCTCTATTTTGTCATTTTTGCCTTTGTTACATTAAACGACCTATGTTTCCTAGAAGACTATATATCATGTTTCTATTTTCTCAGGTTCTTTTCTTAATATTGATTGGTGTTTGATTCATTCTCAATTTCACCATTTTTATTAGAGGTGACTTTTTTCTCCCTTCTCATTGCCTCTTTAAAAATAGATAGGCTACCGTTGCTTCTCTAGGGAATTTTGTCAAGGCGAAAGTTTAGAAATAAGGATGGTGTGTCCTCTGCTTGCATTTGATCTCTTAGACTAAGGTCACCTGGTTGACAGCTCTGGTCTCCTAGGAAAACTTGTCCTCTCCCAGTACTTTAAATATCACAAGTTTCAATTGAAATAAGTTTCAATTGATGTTTAATTCGTTATTCCATTTGAAGTATCTTGTTGATTTTATAGGTCTAACGTGATTGAGGTCTATGATGTCTTTGTAGGAAATACCAGGAATAATTCTGTATTATCATAATCCTGTTTCTTAAAATGTTGCTATCGTTAACAGAATTTGTGTTGATATTTGAGCTCAAGTATCACCTTTGGCTTAATCAACACATACCCTAAATAACATATAATGAGTTTGGTAGTTGGTTTAAGATAAACTGAATTTTTTTCCTCTTTCCTTCTTGATCTCTTTTCTTTCTAAATTAAAAAAAAAAAAAAAGTGAAAACATTAACTCAAGTTTTGTAGAAAAGTTACTTACAGTTCTAACTTTCCAAAACAACTATTTTTGTTTTTCATGTAGTACTTTCTCTCTTTATCCATGGATATAATGTTTCATGTGATTAAAGGACTACTTTATACAATTAAAATTGTAAAGAAAATATGTAAATCTTAACATTAAAAATAATAAGTCCAGGGGCCAATAAAGTGTATAATGTGGAGTGGAGGTGGGAGGGGAAGGACAAGATGAATATTAGGAATTTGAATTAGTTCCAGCTGGATTGTCTGATTTAAAAAATGAGACTGTTCAAATTATTAAAAAATGACATGTTCTAAGATATCTCAAATTTATCCTGTTATATGCCTTTGGATTTCTCAGTTTTGTGTGTGTGTGTGTGTGTGTGTGTGTGTGTGTGTGTGTTTTGTGTATTTGTTTTAAAAATATCTAGTATGCTTTTGACTTGTTTAAGATATAATAAAAGAAGAATGAGATTTAGACGGAGAGAAACATGCTTGAGTTTCTTTTCCATCACTTACTGACTGTGTGATCAGGACAACATTCTTCATCTTTCTGAGCTTCAGTAGGGATAAAAATGATTAAATCACAGAACAATTTAAGATTAGACTAGAAAGGTAAATTTTGGATTTACATACCATGCAAATATTTCTAATTGCATAGAAATATGAATAACTGTGAGGTTGGTACAAAAGTATTTGAGGTTTCTGACTGAATTTTAAATCATTGTAACTAGGCTCAAACATATCTTTGTTAATCAAAATAGGAACCATTACAGTCAACACATTTTTGCCAATGAGAAATAAGTTTAATTTTATAGCATAAAAATTCATGCTTCAGGATTCAACAAACTCTAGGAAAAAAGGGTTCTTTTTGCCTCCTGCTGGTTGTGGAAGCATTTTCTCTGCAAAAAGTTGTTGAGATGCTTGAAGGAAGTGGTAGTCAGTTGGCAAGAGGTCAGGTGAATATGACAGATGAGGCAAAACTTCATAGCCCAATTCATTTAACCTTTGAAGTGTTGATTGTGCGACCTGAGGTCAGGTATTGTCATGCAGAAGAATTGGGACCATTCTTGGTCAAGGACAGCTGCAGACATTGCAGCTGTTGGTGCATCTCATTGATCTGTTGAACATACTTTTCAGATGTAATGGTTTTGGCAGGATTCGGAAAGCTGTAGTGGATTAGATGGGCAGCAGACCACCAGTGACCGTGACCTTTTTTTGGTGCAAGTTTGGCTTTGGAAAGTGGTTTGGAGCTTCTTCTCGGTCCAATCACTGAGTTGGTCATTGCTGGTTGTTGTATAAAATCCACTTTTCATAGCATCTCACAATCCGATCGAGAAATGGTTCATTATTGCATAGGATAGGAGAAGACAATACTTAAAAACAGTTTTTTTAATTTGCAGTCAGCTCATGAGGAACCCACTTACCAAGTTTTTTCACCTGTCCAGTTTGTTTCAAATGCTAAAGGACCAGAGAATGATCAACACTGAGTTTTTCGACAACTTCTCGTGTATTTGTAAGAGGATCCGCTTCAGTGACAGCTCTCAACTGGTCATTGTCAACTTCCAACGACCGGCCACTGTGCTCCTTATCTTCAAGGCTCTCGTCTCCTTTGCAGAACTTTTGAACCACTGCTGCACTGTGTGTTCGTTAGCAGTTCATGGGCCAAATGTATTGTTGATGTTGTGAGTTGTCTCTGCTGAGTTTACAACCCATTTTGAACTGGATTAAAAAAAAAAAATCTCTCTTGTCTGCTTTTTGTCTAACACCATTTCTGTAGTCTAAAATATAAAATAAATAGCAAACAATGCCATTAGCCAAAAATCATAAAGCAAGAAGTGTTCATTAAAATGATGTATAACATAGCCGCATTTATTTAAGAATGTATTCCACTATCAAACAGCAAAGTTCAACAATACAAAACTGCAATTACTTTTTGTTGTTATTCAGTCGCTCAGTCATGTCCAAGTCTTTGCAACACCATGGACTGCAACACACCAGGCTTCCCTGTCCTTCAGCTTCTCCCGGAGCTTGCTCAAACATGTGTCCATTGAGTCAGTGATGCCATCCAACCATCTCAACCTCTGTTGTCCCCTTCTCCTCCTGCCTTCAGTCTTTCCCAGCATCAGCCTCTTTTTTTCTAATGAGTCAGCTCTTCCCATCAGGTGGCCAAAGTATTGGAGCTTCAGCTTCAGCATCAGTCCTTCCAATGAATATTCAAGATTGATTTCCTTTAGGATTGACTGGTTTGATCTCCTTGCAGTCCAGGGGGCTCTCAGGAGTCTGCTCCAACACCACAGTTCAAAAGCATCTGTCCTTTGGTGCTCAGCCTTCTTTATGGTCCAGCTCTCACATCTATACATGATTGTTGTTTATTTGCTCAGTCATGTCCAACTCTTTTCGACCTCGTGGACTGTAGCCTGCCAGGCTCCCCTGTCCATGGGACTCTCCAGGCAAGAACACTGGAGTGGCTTACCATTAGATCCATACATGACTACTGGAAAAACCATAGCTTTGACTAGTTGGACCTTTGTCAACAAAGTAATATCTGCTTTTTAATATGCTGCCTATTTTTGTCATAGTTTTTCTTCCAAGGAGCAAGCTTCTTTTAATTTCATGGCTGCAGTGACCATCTGCAGAGATTTTGGAGCCCAAGAAAATAAAAGTCTCTCACTGTTAACATTGCCATGAAGTGATGATCTTCGTTTCTTGAATGTTGAGTTTTAAGCCAGCTTTTCATGCTCCTCTTTCACTTTGTTCAAGAGGCTCTTTAGTTCCTCTTCACTTTCTGCCATAAGGGTGATGTTATCTGCATATCTGAGGTTATTGATATTTCTCCGATCAGTCTTGATTCCAACTTGTGCTTCATCCAGTCCAGCATTTCTCTTGTTGTACTCTGCATATAATTTAAATAAGCAGGGTGACAGTATACACAGTCTTGACGTACTCCTTTCCCAATTTGGAATCCATCCGTTATTCCATGTCCGGTTCTAACTGTTGCTTCTTGTCCTGCATACAGGTTTCTCAGGAGGAAGGTAAGGTAA
This sequence comes from Dama dama, assembly GCF_033118175.1. Taxonomy (NCBI): domain Eukaryota; kingdom Metazoa; phylum Chordata; class Mammalia; order Artiodactyla; family Cervidae; genus Dama; species Dama dama. The sequence goes on along the minus strand of NC_083708.1, from coordinate 22,639,059 downwards.
TCTGGTATTCCTCTCTGTTGAAGAATTTTCCACAGTTTGTTGTGATCCACACAGTCCAAGTCATAGCATATATAGCATAGTCAATGAAACAGAAGTAGATGTTTTTCTGGAATTTTTTCTTTTTCTGTGTTCCAACGGATGTTGGCAATTTGATCTTTGGTTGTTCTGCGTTTTGCATCAACCTAATAATGTGTAACTCACTGTCTTTTCTACTTTGATTATCATTTGTATGATTGAATGTGTCCTTTTGTGTAAATTTTGATGGCCAGATACATTGGATAGATTATGTGTAAACTCTAAGATCTCATGAGGAACCTTGTCTTGTTCAAGGTCACGTGCTGGTGAGTGACAAGGTAGTACTCATTTTATTTTCTGTTTGAGTGTCCTCTTTGATAGATCACACCATAGCCATTTATCAATATGTTGACACCTTAGAACAGCTTTAATACATTTCTTTTTTCTTTACTGCAGATCACATCAACACCATAACATTAACTTGTTTCTGATTATAAAAAATAACACTTGGAAAATAAGAAAGAAGGAAGAAGAAAATGTAAAACACAGGTTATTGTATTCCTCTCATGGAAATAACCACTTATATTTATTGTGTTACCTCTTAATTTCTTTTTTCTCACTGTAGAACTCTTTTCGCTTACCATGGCATACAGGTATTTTCCCTGTGCCCATCTTACCACTCTTCTTGTTCATGTTTTAGAATACATGTATAGTAAAGCAGCAGCTTAAGAACGATAAACTAACTTCCTACAGAAAAATGAAGATACTTTCAACTATCTTTTACAACTAAAGAGTTCACAGACGAAAGAAACAGGTGTTGGTCCTACTTGCGGTTTTCTTAGAGAGGATCGATGCTTACGGTGTCCTCAGTGATCAGTGTGGCACAGTTGGGGAGAGAGCAGGCTTTGAAATCAGGCCTGCCTGAGTGAATCCTGGTCCCATCACCCACTAGCTGTGTGACGTTGGACGGTCACTTAAACTCTCTGACCTTTGGTTTCCTCAACTTTAATGGGTCTGCCTTTCAGGGCTGCTGTAGGTTAGAGACAACAACCGACAGTAGAGTGCCTGGCCGCCTCGGAATGGGTAGGCACAGGTGCCATGGCACTCAGAAGCAATCTAAGGCTTGAAACCTGTCCAAATTAAGCAGAGAGCACCTTCTCACCAGAAGCTAACTCTGTTCTAAAACAATTTATTTGTATAATTCACCGTTTCCCTTTACTCCTGCAAATATAATTACTGGCAAAAGAGGAGTGGAAAATGATGAAAAGTGAAAGTGGCGTGAAGATGATTTCTGATTGGCAGGAGCCTTAACTCTGAGCTGCAGCAGCCCCAGTCCAAGTGGCGGCATTCCCTTCATCTTGGGACACCCTTACAGGATGAGCCGGGTTAAGTTTTGCAGATTAGTCCCCAAGGGACATTCCTGCTCCAAGGCAGTTACTTGGTTGAGGCAAGAGATCCAATTTAGAGAAAGCAAAGGCCCTTTCAAGAAACTTAAAAAAATTTCAGGATAAAAATAGCTTTAGTAACAACCTATTGCAGGTGATGGGGCAGGGGGCATAGATTCTGAAACCTTAAGTTGTTTATTGAATAGACAATAAAAGTGACAAATTGCTATTGCTTTTAGCCAGCAAAAAGTCAATACCTGGGTGTGTCTGAGGAAAAACAACACTAATCTTTATTTCCACACTAGCTGCAGAATTAGAGGAATCCACAGGCCGTGGTTTCCATGTCTGATTTAGGATGAATCCAAGATGTAGACACATCCCAGATAAGAATGCAAGGAGGGTGGTGGTGAAGTGTTGTAATAGGTACAAGTATGGAGTGAAGCAAGTAGTTAATTCTTATAAGAGAAAAAGGAGGTCGTCCCCAAAGAAGTGATACCTAAGTGGATCTTGCAGGATGAACAGAAGTTCACCAGGCAGGATAACAACCTTCCAGGCTCACAAGACTGTATGAGCAAGACACAGGGTGTGTAGTATAATGCAGTTCAGGGAATGAAAAGGAACAGTGTGGTTTGTTGGGTCTAAGGAGGGTGGAGGAGAAGATGAGCTGCAAGCCACTGCACTAGTATGACATTGGACTTTTACCAGAGACAGCAAGGTTTTTATTTCCAGTGAAATGTTGGGAATGTTATATGATTGGTAAAAGTGGAAAGAATAACATAGCCATCAAATATAAAATAGTAATTTTTAAAACACAGAAAAGGCACTCAGCTTGCTGAAACTAAGCCATTTTTTAGGAAAGTGGACAGTGTCCTATTCTAGTCCTGCTAGTAGACAGATGCATCAGAGAAGAGTTAACTCCCCACCACACATCAACGATGCATCAGCTTAATACCCTGTGGACCACACAGCTAAACCATGTGCTGTGACTTGTCACATAAAGCGTTAAGCCCTGTATTCCCTCAACCATGGATGCTCGTTCAGCTTTCAGAATTCACCATTGATTTTGTTAAAGCTACCTTTACAGAAAGAGGTTTAGAGAAAGGCAAATATATATATATATATATACATATATATATATATATAGAGAGAGAAATATATTTATTTAATGTACACATACGTTTCTCTTTCAAAATTAGGACAGTGATAGTAGACACTTTGGTTAGGGGCTCAGGCAGGAAATACTCGAGTAAATAGAAGAGTTGATAAGAGTAAGACTCATACTGTTGTTACTGTGTTGTTTTCTCCTAATGCTTTCCTGATTTTCCCTTTGCTTAAGCACTAGATGGGGGTCCCAGATTCAAGGACCATAGAGAACACCTTCTGATTCTGAAGTTAGGAAACCAGGATCGGGAGCCAGCCATAGCATTTCCTAAACACCTGCCTCATTTCAGACAAGTCTCTCTGCTTTTCTAGTCCTTGGTTCCCTCACGTCCCTGTGAGAGGAATTTCGAGTAGGTTCTACAGGAGTCTCAGAGCTGCTCCATGGGCCTCTGTGGCAGATGAAGTGAGGCCTCCTGCCGACCTTTCCCTTTCCAACAGAGCATCTTTGCTCTTGTTTGCATTACAAACAGGGCTTTTACAAGCTTTTTTAATGAAAGGATTCTGTCTCTTTTTAAGTATTTGAAAAAAGCAGAACTAGATATTTCATAAGGCATATCCAGGTCAGAAACAATTTCTACATCTGGAGGATGGGATAGCAGTTGTTTCACGTCATAGCATCTGGGGGTTGGACAAGATACTGCATGTGAGACAGGACGTAGAACAAAGGAAGCATTCAGTGTGTTAGCTATTAGCCATCTCCACATAGATCCCTCACAAATAAGACTACATTTCATATGACTCTTTAACTTTGAGTATAAGATGTTGACCTGAAAAAAAATTGCCTTATTCATTTGTTTTATATCAGAAGCACTATAAGAATGCCTTGTACATGTTCTCTGAATTTTTAGTACAACCATTTTATTTCTGTTTCTAGTACATTGCTCTTTTTCTCCCACAAAGGAAAGTTTTCTCCTTACATCAGATTTTTTAAATACTTCCGGCCTAATGGAATGATGAAGTTGCACAAATCTGTGTGTTTCAGGCTCTCCAGCTTGTGGGAAAATGACATCAGCATACACTCCCTCACCCTGCCCTCTACAACCTGCCTGGAGCTGCTGTTGATACTGTCGAGGAGTAATGCTGCACTGCCTTCATCCCTCCGCTGTATGAATTCTTTCCAGGTAAGGACTGTCTCCTTGAGGGTGTCATTTCTCAGTTTGACTTGTCATTGTGTTTTAAGGATCCTGACTTTCATAGGAGCAGCCCATGGAAAGCCACATTTTCACATGATCATAAGCACAATGCAAGTATTGCCTTCTCTGTCTCATTCTAAGTGAATGGACAAATGGAGCCTCAAAACTGATGAGGTGATTGTCGAGTAGTGGCCAAACCCATATCTCCCTAACCCCAGGATTGGTTCTGTTCATCTCCATCTTTCCTGCCTCCAAGAGATTTAAAAGCAAGAACATTCAGCAAAGAAACTTGTGAATAACACTTCCCTTTTCCCTAGAACAAGAATTTTCAGCCATCATTAGTGTCGTCTGCTTTTAGCTTGCAGTCACATTGCTGAATGGAGGATTAACAGTGATCGTGTTCTACCCACTCTCTTTTCCTGTGCTGCAGTCCCTCCCTCCTCTGGGTATTTATCTGTGCTCCTGGTATTGGATGTGGTCAAACAGAACATCACATGTAGACTGACCAGTAGGAAGACCCCCTCCCTGGTAAGCAGCTAGTTGTCACCAAGGTGGCATATGAGAATTCAGATGTTGACTAGTTACTTCAGGTGTGACCCTGTAGCTACCAAATGTTATTGAGCTTATCTCTAACTCTCAGCAACGGAAAAATATTCCCGAGCCCTCTAAGGCTGGTGAGCAGGCCACATGCATTGCTGAGAAATGAGTGAGCCTGGGTGGTTGTTTCTACTTGTGAAGAGTTGCTGATGCCCTAAAATAACTTCCGAATCGGAGGATATTGCTTGGTGCATCTCTGTGTTAAAACAAGATGTGGATTTTCCTGTGAATTACAGCTCAGGAATTTAGTTAAAATTAGTAATAATAATAACTGTTGCATAATAATTTGCATCTGTATTCTCCTGGAATTCTGTTGCATTGATTGTCTTTGCGATTGTCTTCCTGATAACACATTTCAGACTTTTGCTGTGGCATGCCTGTTTGTATTTATCATTACTTAACTGTTAATTCCAAGTTCTTGGATTCAAGGACCATAGAGAACAGCTTCCGATTTTGTAGGAGAGGAAACTGAGATACAGAGAGATGGAGTCAGTTGGCCAGGGAACAGCCGGCATGTTAGAGACAGAACTGGACTTGCCAGGCTTGTGATAACTGAGTGATCTCATCTACCTTGGAATGTCCACTACACCCCTTGAAGGTTAGTCACTCGGTCACGTTTGACGCTTTGTGACCCCATGAACTGTAGCCCGCCGGGCTCCTCTGTCTATGGGAATCCCCAGGCAAGAATACTGGAGTGGGTTGCCGTTCCCTTCTCCAGGGGATCTTCCCAACCCAGAGATCAAATCCGGGTTTCCCGCATTGCAGGCAGATTCTTTACTGACTGAGCCACTGGGGAAGACCTAATTATGTACTAATTTATGTATAATTTATGTACACTCCTTTTATGTACTAATTTATAATTAATTAGTACTAATTTATAATTATGTACTAATTTATAATTATTTATTTTTATACTTCCCTGTAGGGCTTCCCAGGTGGTGCTAGTGGTAAAGAATCCACCTGCCAATGCAGGAGATTTAAGAGACGTGGGTCTGATCCCTGGGTTGGGAAGATCCCCTGGAGGAGAAAATGACAACCCACTCCAGTGTTCTTGCATAGAGAATCCCGTGGACAGAGGAGCCTGGTGGGCTATAGTCCATGGGGTCACAGAGTCAGACATGACTGAAGCAGCTTAGCATGTGGGCACACATACTGCCCTGAACTGGAACTGATTTGAAATTCTGTGTATCAGTCCATATTTCTTCTAAGTTTTGCTCCTTGGATTAATACTGGAATAACACAGAAGTTTGCCCACAAACTTTTATGGGAGATGCAAGGAACTTAATAGTGGTTATCTTTGGGGAGCGAGGCTGGAAGACAATTATGTTTTATTTCACTCCCTCCTACACTGTTGGTTGTTTTTATATGACAGGTGAGTGGGGAGCAAAAGAGATGACTCGGACTTGGAGGATTTTACAGCCTATTGGGGAGATAGAACAGTCATCCATGGGTGATATAAATTGAGAATCGTTTTATTACGAAGTAGCCCCCACAGAAGTCTTAAAGAGATTAAAGGTAAAAGAGTAATCTAAGCCAGGCATGGGGGATTTGAGAGAGGGCCCAATTGTATATCTTCTACAGAGATGGAGGAAACCCAGCTCCCTTCAAGGATCTCACCTCGAGCACACATACACACACAGGCACAAAAGCCTGGCCCACCCTGGGTACCATCAGCGTTCACTCCTCGCACCTCTCATCACAGGTGAGATGAGAGCTCATCACAGGAGCTCTCACTGTCAGGACGTTAATTACTGTCTGTCCCCCTTGTTAGTGACTGATTTTAGTCCATTTGCCGAATATGATTGTCAGGAGCACACACACTTTCCCAGTTTCAATGGTACAGAGAAGCTGGGCACAGGTTCACGAACAGTGTCTGCTAAAGACTTGTTGTCCTTGCTGCTACCTCTAGAAAGATGCACCAGGAACACTGCAGGAATTGACTTCCCCGTGCAGGTCTTCACTCCAAGATACAGGATCAGTGAACAGGGAAGGATGTCTGTCAAGATTAGAAAACGATGCTCTGCTTTTTCATCTTTGGAACACCTACCTCATCATTTATTACAGTGGCAAGGAATGGGGCTGCTAATGTTGACTGCATTGGGAATTTATCTTTTCAACTGGAAACTCACTTTAGTACACTTTAAAAAAAAAAAAAAAAAAGACCTGTTTTGGCAAGAGCTATAAAGTAGTGGAATGACACTTGTTAAAGATACCATCGTTAGATTTTCAGTTCTCTAACTTTCCAGGCCAAGTAAGTTACTGTGAGCAATCCTATTTTTTCTGTAAAAATGTTATTCATTCAGACTGCACTGCTGCCTGAGCTCTTATCACTAGCAAATCCCAGAAGGAATGACTTATTAATTAGAGCTAATAATGTATCTGAAATTCTAACTTCTTAAGTTCTTAAATTACAGTGTAATTCCCAGCCTAACAGGGATATCATTGGGTAGTTTTGTTATAATTTTCACTTCAGCCCTGGTCCAGTATCTAAATATCCCTGGTATGACGATGAGCAAACAGAATGTAGGATTTGGTTGAGAATCACTGATGTATTGCTAAGCACATACTATAGTTGTATTGTTTGGGAACCCATGCCCCAATAAGGAGGATGGATTTACCATGTTACTCCCTGCTTACAGTTGATTCCTATCACAATGAGAACAAAATTCAGGTTCCTTAATCCAGACCTCCATGGGCCAGCAACATCTGTCCCAGGTCTCATCTGCTCACTCCCTCTCTCTCACTCTGTTCCAGCCACACTGGCCTTATTTCCTACTCCCTTTCCTGATCTGGTCCTGGCCTCTGGGTCTGTGCACTGGCTGTTCTCTGTGCTAGAGTGTGCAGGAGAACACTCTAGACCAGATCTTTGCAAGGCTGGGTCCTCTTGTTTTTCAGGTCTCACTTCATCTGTCAGTCTCTCCCATCAGGAAGCTTCCAAAAGCCTCTTTTCCTTCTCCATCAGAGGGCAGACAAAATGAAAACCACAGTCACAGAAAACTAACCAAACTGATCACATGGACCACAGACTTGTCTAACTTAGTGAAACTATGAGCCATGCCATGTAGGGCCATCCAAGACGGACAGGTCAGAGTTCTCGCAAAACGTGGTCCACTGGAGAAGGGAATGGCAAACCATTTCAGTATTCTTGCCTTGAGAACTGCATGAACAGTATGAAAAAGCAAAAAGATAGAACACTGAAAGATGAACTCCCCAGGTCAGTAGGTACCCAATATGTTACTGGAGATCAGTGGAGAAATAACTCCAGAGAGAATGAAGAGATGGAGCCAAAGCAAAAACAATAACCAGTTGTGGATGTGACTGGTGATGGAAGTAAAGTGCGATGCTGTAAAGAGCAATATTGCATAGGAACCTGGATTGTTAGGTCCATGAATCAAGGTAAATTGGAAGTGGTCAAACAGGAGATGGCAAGAGTGAACATCAACATTTTAGGAATCAGTGAACTAAAATGGATTGGAATGGATGAAGTTAACTCAGATGACCATTATATCTACTACTGTGGGCAAGAATCCCTTAGAAGAAATGTAATAGCCATCATAGTCAACAAAAGAGTCCGAAATGCAGTACTTGGATGCAATCTCAAAAACAACAGAATAATCTCTGTTCGTTTCCAAGGCAAACCATTCAATATCACGGTAGTCCAAGTCTATGCCCCGACCACTAATGCTGAAGAAGCTGAAGTTGAATGGTTCTATGAAGACCTACGTGACCTTCTAGAACTAACATCCAAGAAACATGTCCTTTTCATTATAGGGGACTGGAATGCAAAAGTAGGAAGTCAAGAGCTACCTGGAGTAACAGGCAACTTTGGCCTTGGAGTACAAAACAAAGCAGGGCAAAGGTTAACAGAGTTTTGCCAAGAGAACACACTGGTCGCAGCAAACACCCTCTTCCAACAACACAAGAGAAGACTCTGCACATGGACATCACCAGATGGTCAGTACCGAAATCAGATTGATAGATTCTTTGCAGCCAGAGATGGAGAAACTCTATATCATCAGCAAAAACAAGACCAGGAGCAGACTCAGATCATGTGTGACTCAGATCATGAACTCCTTGTTGCCAAATTCAGACTTAAATTGAAGAAAGTAAGGAAAACCACCAGATCATTCAGGTATGGCCTAAATCAAATCCCTTATGATTATACAGTGGAAGTGACAAATAGATTCAAGGGATTAGATCTGATAGAGTGCCTGAAGAATTGTGGACAGAGGTTCGTGACATTGTACAGGAGGCAGTGATCAAGACCATCCCCAAGAAAAAGAAATGCAAAAAGGCAAAATGGTTGTCTGATGAGGCCTTATAAATAGCTGAGAAAAGAAAAGAAGCTAAAGTCAAAGGAGAAAAGGAAAGATATACCCATTTGAATGCAGAGTTTCAAAGAATAGCAAGGAGAGATTCGAAAGCCTTCCTCAGAGATCAATGCAAAGAAACAGAGGAAAACAATAGAATGAGAAAGACTAGAGATCTCTTCAAGAAAATTAGAGAAACCAAGGTAATATTTCATGCAACGATAGGCTCAATAAAGAAGAAAAATGGTATGGACCTAACAGAAGCAGACAATATTAGGAAGAGGTAGCAAGAATACACAGAAGACCTATACAAAATAGATCTTCATGACCCATATAACCACAATGATGTAATCATTCACCTAGGGCCACACATCCTGGCGTGCGAAGTCCAGTGAGTCTTAGGAAATATCACTATGAACAAAGCTGGTGGAGGTGATGGAATTTCAGTTGAGCTATTTCAAATCCTAAAAGATGATGCTGTGAAAGTGCTGCACTCAATATGCCAGCAAATTTGGAATACTCAGCAGTGGTCACAGGACTGGAAAAGGTCAGTTTTCATTCCAATCCCAAAGAAAGCCAGTGCCAAAGAATGCTCAAACTCCACACAATTGCACTCACCTCACACGCTAGCAAAGTAATGCTCAAAATTCTCCAAGCCAGGCTCCAATAGTACGTGAACCGTGAACTTCCAGAAGTTCAAGCTGGATTTAGAAAAGGCAGAGGATCCAGGGACCAAACTGCCAACATCTGTTGGATCATTGATAAAGCAAGAGAGTTCCAGAACAACATCTACTTCTGCTATATTGACTATGCTAAAGCCTTTGGCTATGTGGATCACAACAAACTGTGGAAAATTTTTCAAGAGATGGGAATACCAGAGCACCTCACCTGCCTCCTGAGAGATCTGTATGCAGGTCAAGAAGCCACAGACTGGACATGGAACAACAGACTGGTTTAAAATTGGGAAAAGAATAAGTCAAGGCTGCATATTGTCATCCTCCTTATTTAACTTATATGGAGGGTACATAATGCAAAATGCCAGGCTGGATGAAGCACAAGCTGGAATCAAGATTGCTGGGAAAAATATCAATAACCTCAGCTTTGCAGTTGACACCACCCTAATGGCAGAAAGCAAAGAAGAAGTAAAGAGCCTCTTGATGAAAGTGAAAGAGGAGAGTGAAAAAGTTGACTTAAAACTCAACATTCAGAAAACTAAGATCATGGCATCCAGTCCCATCACTTCATGGCAAATAGATGAGGAAACAATGGAAGCAGTGAGAGACTTTATCTTTTGGGGGCTCCAAAGTCACTGCAGATGGTGACTGCAGCCATGAAATTAAAAGACGCTAGCTCCTTGGAAGAAAAGCTATGATCAACCTTGATGGCGTATTAAAAAGCAGAGACATTACTTTGCTGACAAAGGTCTGTCTAGTTAATGCTGTGCTTTTCCAGTGGTCATGTATGGATGTGAGAGTTGGACTGTGAAGAAAGCTGAGCGCTGAAGAATTGATGCTTTTGAACTGTGGTGTTGGAGAAGACTCTTGAGAGTCCCTTGGACTGCAAGGAGATCCAACTAGTCCATCCTAAAGAAAATCAGTCCTGAATATTCTTTGAAAGGACTGATGCTGAAGGTGAAACTCCAGTACTTTGGACACCTGTAGAACTGACTCACTAGAAAAGACCCTGATGCTGGGAAAGATTGAGGGCAGGAGGAGAACGGGATGACAGAGGATGAGATGGTTGGATGGCATCACTGACTCGATGGATATGAGTTTGAGTAAACTCCGGGAATTGGTGATGAACAGAGAAATTTGGCGTGCTGCAGTCCATGGGGTCTCAAAGAGTTGGACACAACTGAGTGACTGAACTGAACTGAACTCATCTGTCCCCTCCCACAAGAGACCCTGCCTAACCCTACCCCAGTCGCCCACTGAATTCCCTTCTCCTCGTCACTTTTATTATATAACCTCACCCTGTTTTATTTTCTTCATGGCCCTTTTCACTATTTAGCATGCTTTTTCATTTTGTTTGCTTGTCTTTTTTCCTCTACTAAAATATGTGTCGAATGGGAACAGGGAGAATGTTTTGGCTCAGCGTTGCATCAACAGAACTTAGAAGTTTGCTTGTATGTAGGAAGCATTCAATAAATATTGGTTGGCTTGCTAGAGATGGGTGGATGGATTCACAAGTAAAATTCAAAGCAGTGTAGCCATTTGACATTCCAGAAAATTCCAAAAGACTGAACTAGGAGAAAGCAGAAGCATGGACAGGACACCCTCGGGGAAGAAGCAGCAGCTTTTCCCCTGCCGGGACAGGGTGGACTCCAGAGGTAAGGTCCAAATGTGAGATGCATCAGCAAGATTGAGTACAGATGGGTATCTGAAGTTTGCCTGGAGCTCCGTACATATGAGAAAGAAGAAGAGTTCGGCCCTTGGGTGGAGCATGCAGTATCCGAGATAAGCAGAGTAGTTGACCAGTGGACAGGTCCAGGTACCTTCTTGGCCTTGGAGAGCGAGCACAAGAGGTGAAAAATTGGAGCGATACTTTGGTGCAGAACCCGAGGATGACGGGGGCTGAAGCGACTGTGGAGCAGGTAGGTGGCAGCTGCTGCCACTGTAACTGCTCAGTTTGATTCCCTGCTGAGTGTTTCGGAGCTCTGCAGGGAGCTGTCAGAATGCAGTTTCCACATTCATCTTGCAGAGCAGCAACTGGTCCCTTAACTGGAAGTCTTGCCATGGCAGCTTAAAATCTGAACAAGGTCTCTGGAAGGTAGAACCGTAGAGTACCCAGATTGGATCCAGGATTGGGTAGGGGCTGTTGGGTTTAATGGTTCTGTGCCTCTTTTTCAGAATCTTGGACTATCGTAGCTGGAAGGATCAACTAGTCCAGTGATCTTATTTTTATAAATAAAAAACAGGAAGGGGAAGTCGACGTTGGAGACTGAAACTCTGATTCTTCTGCTAGACTTTTGGTGCTACAAGTGATTTTACCTATTCTGTTTCCCTATCCCATGGGATACAAGTTGCTTAGGATATAAGTAAGTGTCATAGAAAACAGTTAATCATCATATAATAAGCATGCAAATTATCATAGCTAATATTTATTCAGTGCTTTCTGTATTCTAGACCATTCTCAGCAATCTGTACTTTTTAGCTCATTTCATTTTCATGAAAAACACCGTGAGGAAGATATATGATTATTCCCATTTCGCAGGCACGGAAACTGAGCCAGAGAGATTAACTCGCCCACGCTCCTACAGCTGGAGAGGGGAGGAACATATGGTTCAAAGCCTGGCTGTAGACACCCATACCTCCCATTCTCAACTGCCAGATAATGTTGCCTGTTAAAAGAAGTTTGGTTAAATAAAGTTAGATTTTTTTTTTAACTTCAAGATTTTTCAGGGCCTTTTCATGTGTATAAGGGGCAGTATGACCCTTCTAGCTGAAGAATGTAGTAAATATGTTTAAAATGTGATAGCAGGAAGACTGTCCAGAGCATTTCATAGGATTAATGCTCTCAGAACACAAATGGGGATACAGTGTCCTGCCCGATCTCGAAAGATTTGGATGACCATGACCCACACAGCACTCACATGCGCTTCATAGCCTTGTTTATCTCTGAAAGAAGTAGTGCTGCAGATTTAGCAATGGATTGTCATAAGGTGAGTGTCTCTCCCTTTAGTGACTAGGTGGCTCTCCTTCTGGTCAGGGCCACCTTGCTAAGAAAGTACAACAGAAATCAGATGTTCCTTCAGCACCTGATGGGGCACACTGGACTGGTCCAGAGCCCCAACAGGCCCCTGGCTGAGCATTGCTTTCTGGGTCTGCCCCTGCCGCCCAGTCTGTTCAGCATTGCTGGGTATTGATAGTCATGTGGCAAAGACTTCCAGGAATAGAGGGAGCTCTCTGGCTGAAACTTCCCGAGTAATTCGGTGGTCAAAGAACCTGCCTGCCAATGCAGGAGATATGGGTTCAATTCTTGGGTCAGGAAGATCCCTTGGAGGAGGAAATGGCAACCCACTCCAGTATTCTTGCCTGAAGAGTCCCATAGACAGAGGAGCCTGGCAGGCTACAGTCCATGGGGTCACAAAGAGTCAGACATGACAGAGACTGAATACACACCTTTGGCCAGACTGTCTCTCTCCTAACTGATGGCTGACAATTCCCAAGGGCAGTCTACCTTGAAAGCTGATAGTCAGCTGAGATCGTAGGAATGTTCCATGGCCCTGAGTGCCAAGATAAAGAAACTCCTCTTCATTCTCGCACCTGACTTCTAATACCAGCTCCACCCACTGCTCCAGGTCATCTAATATGTGTGAATGAGGTTTTCAAGGGTTTAGCGCTCCAGAATTGAGGCTTCTTTTTCTTCCTCAGATAAATTGCTGTATTCTACAATAATTTCAAGTATTTTCACAGACATTATCCTTTTTAAAATCCTCACAATAACTCCCATTTCAAGGAGGCAGAAGGTAAGCAGTATAGGAAAGATGACGACAGCAGGTAAATGCAGGACTGTGTTTCACACCTAGGTCTTCTGGTTCTGAAGCTATTACGTATTCCATCCCATAGCAGTTACATCAGAGAAAGTAGCAAATGGTCCCTTTAATGGTCTTGGGTCTCCTACATCTTACTTTTACCATATGGCAGCAACAGTATCTTTTATTAATATCATCCTTTAGAGAACCACAGCCTTCAGCTATGGGAGTATTCTGAGCTGTATGGATCTTGGCAAATATGTTGAACTTCACCAAACTATAGTTTTATGTATATACTATGTGGTTGTATAAGGCGATGAAATTATGTAGAAGAGAAGAAACAAAAGAGCTTTTAGTAGTGTGTCTGTTACCACCCGATAGGCTTGTTCAAGGGTGTTTCCTCAGCTCTCGATGGGTTTGAAATCATACACTCTTCAGTGGGGGAAGGTGAAGCTAATGAAGCACCTTAACCAAGGGTCTCATATACTATTCCAGGGCAGGAAATTCTCAGTTCATTATATCACTTGTATGTAGTTTGGTTTTAACTTTAAGAAACCCAATGATACTTAAATGTCACCATTTCTATGATATAAAAACCATATACAGTTGACCCTTGAAAAATGTGGGATTGGAAAAAAAGAAAAATGTGGGATTGATCTGCACAATTTCTCTTATACACAGTATATTTCAATGGTAAATACCACAGTATTATGTAATCTGAGGTTGGTCAAATGCGCTGATGGAGAGGAACTGCAGATACAGAGGGCCAGCTGTAAGTTATACACAAATTAACCCCCACATTGTTCAAGGGTCAACTTTCTTCAACTTCTCAACTGTTCAGAAATTAATAATTTTACATTACCATCCAGCTACTTTTTAAAAAAGTACCTGTTTTAATATTTGTATCAGAACAGAGGACGAAAACACAATAACACATAAAAATTTGGTTTAGTATGGAAGTTTGAAGTTGTGGCTTAAACTTAGGAACTTTTTTTTAGATATATGCAGTCTACAAGGGCTCCAAGAAATGGGCAGAAGCCTGAGAACTTTACAGATGAGTTGCAACAAAGGGGCTACTGAGAAGAGAAAGAGAAGTTTCTGACTCTATACCACTTTCTTCTTGTCTGCCTTAGACACTGCACAACATAAATGGCCGCCTCTGTCATATGCCATGTTCACATCTAGGTAAATTATAACTATTAATATCTTTTAAGGTAATGTTTTATTAAATGATTATAAAAAGATAATCACCTTGATGATTAAAAAAGAAATTGGAAAATGCCAAAAAATGTAAAGGGAATTAAAATCACTGGGAATCACCAGTACTGACCAGGTAATTCTTGTTAATGTCTCTCTCTATATATATATATCTTTATATACACAGAGAAAATACATTTTAGCATAAAGTTGGCCTCACTGGAGATGCTGGGACTCTGTTACTGGCAGTATTCCGCTTTTTCCTCAGTGTCATCACTGGCATGAAGATAGCCTTCCTGGAGACTGTCAAGGACTCTCGGGGGCTTTCTAAACAAGGGTCCTGTCCTTAGGTAGGAATAGAGGGGAAGGAGGCTGGGAGCCACTCCAGATATCCAAAGGTTGCTGCAGATGGAGTCAGGAGGCAGGCAGACCCTCATCAAGACCGCAGCCACCTGCGGGATGAAAGTTCCTCTGGGGATCCACGTGCATCTCCCAGAGATTCAAGAGGGTGCAGCTTGGCACCCTCAGGTCCCGAGGTGTGACAACCACCTTTCTTTCCTGCTGACATTTTTCTCTTCAGTGGGCAGAGATAATCCCGAGTTGAGTGCCACTCGTTTTATTTAGGGAATCCAGGCTCAAAGGTAGTGATTACTGCTCTGACTATTTTCAGTCTGGTTCCTTAAAACAGTCTTCTGAGAAGTGTCTCAGCAATTTGGATGTGGAAAGGCTGTTGCCTTATCCTTCCTCTCTGCCCCTCAGGGCATGCTGTGGTTTGGGGAATTAAGCAGGAACCCACAGACTGATACATTGCTGCTTCCTCTGTCTCCTCTGAACTGGCTGTTCTGCCACATTCTGGAGAAAATGTGGAGGGGCCGGGCAGGAGCCTGGAGGCTTCCCAGAGGGTCAGCCAGCCCACAGGTCTACCAGCTGCTACTTTCACGTGGATGCTGCCTGCACCGGTATTTCCTGCCACGCACCCTGCTCCTCAGAAATTCTGTCCCTTCCGAAGAGCTGGGCTTGTAGGCGAAGGGGGACAGTGTCCGGGCCTCCCGTAGTCTCACCTCATGGCTGTTATTCCAAGAAGCGCCACTTGGTCAGGTAACCTGGTGGGGCTGGGTACCCTGACTTGGGCCTTATTGAGAGAAGTGTAGCCCAGAAGGTCAGTCACTCTGTCTCTTGTTTGCTTGTTTTTAATAACTTTTCCTCCCCTGACTTTGAAGGGAAAAATACATCCTGATGACAGAAAAATTTGATAATGTTTCTCATTAGCAAAGCAATACTTGTTTGCAGTTTTAGCCTAAAAATGTAGAATCTTCAAATTAAACCAGGTCAGTCCTTCAGGGCCTGGCGGGGGGATAAGACCTGGCAGGGCCTGGGAGCCTCTGTGATTGGAGGGCACTCACTGTCTTGGGCAGAGCCTCTCTGAAGTAGGCATGGGGAGACCTGGAGGGCAGATGAAGTTCAACTAATTCTCCGATGAAGGGATTGTAAATGATTTTGGTTCTAAAGAAGTTGGTTCAAGCTGAAGTCAAATGCTTCTATGAAAACCTACATGATCTTCTAGAACCAACTCCCAAAAAAGATGTCCTTTTCACTATAGGGGACTGGAATGCAAAAGTAGGAAGTCAAGAAACACACGGAGTAACAGGCAAGTTTGGCCTTGGAGTACAGAATGAAGTAGGGCAAAGGCTAACAGAGTTTTGCCAAGAGAATGCACTGGTCATAGCCAACACCCACTTCCAACAACACAAGAGAACACTCTACACATGAACATCAGCAGATGGTCAATACCGAAATCACATTGATTAGATTCTTTGCAGCCAAAGATGGAGAAGCCCTATACAGTCAGCAAAAAACAAGACCAGGAACTGACTGTGGCTCAGATCATGAACTCCTTATTGCCAAATTCAGACTTAAATTGAAGAAAGTAGGGAAAATCACTAGACCATTCTGGTATGACCTAAATCAAATCCCTTAGGATTATACGGTGGAAGTGACAAATGTTTTTAAGGGACTACATCTGATAGAATGCCTGATGAACTATGGACGGAGGTTCATGACATTGTACAGGAGGCGGTGATTAAGACCATCCCCAGAAAAAGAAATGCAAAAAGGCAAAATGATTGTCTGAGGAGGCCTTACAAATAGCTGAGAAAAGAAGAGAAGCTAAAGGCAAAGGAGAAAAGGAAAGATATACCCATTTGAATGCAGAGTTTCAAAGAATAGCAAGGAGAGATAAGAAAGCCTTCCTCAGAGATCAATGCAAAGAAATAGAGGAAAACAATAGAATGGGAAAGACTAGAGATTTCTTCAAGATAATTAGAGATATCAAGAGAACATTTCATGCAAAGACGGGCACAATAAAGGACAAAAATGATCTGGACCTAACAGAAGCAGAAGATATTAAGCAGAGGTGGCAAGAATACACAAAAGAACTATACAAAAAAGATCTTCACAATGGTGTGATCACTCACCTAGAGTCAGACATTTTGGAATGCTAAGTCAAGTGGGCCTTAGGCAGCATCACTACGAACAAAGCTAGTGGAGGTGATGGAATTCCAGTTGAGGTATTTCAAATCCTTTCCAGTTGAGGTATTTAAAATCCTAAAAGGTGATGCTGGGAAAATGCTGTACTCAATATGCCAGCATATTTGGAAGACTCATCAGTGGCCACAGGACTGGAAAAGGTGAGTTTTCATTCCAATCCCAAAGAAAGCCAATGCCAAAGAATGCTCAAACTGCCACACAATTGCACTCATTTCACACGCTGGCAAAGTAATGCTCAAAATTCTCCAAGCCAGGCTTCAATAGTACGTGAACTGTGAGCTTTCAGATGTTCAAGCTGGATTTAGAAAAGGTAAAGGAACCAGAGATCAAATTGCCAACATCCATTGGATCATTGAAAAAGCAAGAGAGTTCCAGAGAAATATCTACTTCTGCTTTATTGACTACACCAAAGCCTTTGACTGTGTGGAACACAACCAACTGTGGAAAATTTTTCAAGAGATGTGAATACCAGACCACTGACCTGTCTCCTGAGAAATCTGTATGCAGGTCAAGAAGCAACAGTTAGAACTGAACATGGAACAACAAACTGATTCCAAATAGGGAAAGGAGTATGTCCAGGCTGCATATTGTCACCATGCTTATTTAATTTATATGCAGAGTATATTATGAGAAATGCTGGACTGAATGAAGCACAAGCTGAAATCAAGATTGCCAGGAGAAATATCAATAACCTCAGATTTGCAGATAACAACACACGTGTGACAGAAAGCAAAGAAGAACTAAAGAGCCTCTTGATGAAAGTGAAAGAGGAGAGTGAAAAAGTTAGCTTAAAATTCAACATTCGGAAAACTAAGATCATGGCATCTGGTCCCATCACTTCATGGCAAATAGATGGGAAAGCAATGGAAACAGTGACAGACTATTTTGGGGCGCTCCAAAATCACTGCAGATGGTGATTGCAGCCGTGAAATTAAAAGACGCTTGCTCCTTGAAAGAAAAGCTATGATCAACCTAGACAGCATATTAAAAGGCAGAGACATTACTTTGCCAACAAAGGTCCATCTAGTCAAAGCCATGGTTTTTCCAGTAGTCATGTATGGATGTGAAAGTTGGACTATGAAGAAAGCTGAGTGCCAAAGAACTGATGCTCTTGACCTGTGGTCTTGGAGAAGACTCTTGAGAGTCCCTTCGACTGCAAGGAGATCCAACCGGTCCATACTAAAGTAGATCAGTCCTAAATATTTTCATTGGAAGGACTGATGCTGAAGCTCCAATACTTTGGCCACCTGCTGTGAAGAACTGACTCATTTGAGAAGACTCTGATGCTGGAAAAAATTGAAGGTGGGAGGGGAAGGGGATGACAGAGGATGAGATGGTTGGATGGCATCACCGACTCAATGGCCATGTATTTGAGTAGACTTCGCAAGTTGGTGATGGATAAGGAAGCCTGGCGTGCTTCAATCCATGGGGTCGCAAAGAATCAGACATGACTGATTGACTGAACTGAACTAAAGTGAACTGGTTCTAAAATGTCAGCGTTTATAGGAAGCTTGTTCACAATTCAGATTTCTGAGTGAGAGCCTCAGAGATTCTGGTTCAGTAACTCAAAGGAGAGCCCGGCATCTGCATTGTAACAAATATCCAAAGTGTCTCTGAAAAAGGCTTTCAAGAACCAAGGTGAGAAACACTTAAGTATAATATAATATATTCCCACTGAAGTGAGAAATATACAGGAAGAAAACCTTTCTTTATGATGAACGCCTAGCTCAAATAGCTTATTTTACGCTTTTCTTCACTGTTTTTTGTTAATCTGCACATAACACAGCCCCTAACGAATGAAGTAAACTGAATCGTTGTCATACAATTAGTATTTTTTCTTTTTCTGTCTTTTTCTTCTCCCGTGATCGTTCCCTTCCTCACTGAGATGCTTTGTAGAATCCAGGTGTCAGTTATCTCTGTGAGTCGTCCTTCTCCTCTGCCATTTGTGAACCTAGAATCTTCCCTCCCTCCAGGCCATGCAACCCTGGTAGCCTCTCCTGCTCATGGCAAGGCTGACTTCCTAGGACCCTGATGTTGGACACTCAGGGTCTATTCTGAGATCTGCCACCATCTGGGTTTTGTGACCCTGACCTAGCCAGGTAACCTGATTTCTGGGTTCTGGTTTCTGTGTGCAGTGAGGGTGCTGAGTTAAAAGACTAAGTTCCATTGAAAGTAGATGCACATCTGTGTCTCTTTTTTTGTTTTGCATAATAAAAATAAATGGAAAAAAAAATAAAATAATGCAAAAGAAAAAAAAAATAGAAAGTAGATGGGGTTAGGGTGCTGTCTAGCCCCCAGCTCTTCCTGCCTGAGACACCCCAGCTTACCCCTTCATCTGAAGGTGGGCAAATGCAAAACACCATCTGGTAGACTGAGTGTCAGAGAAGAGAAAGAGAGAGAAACCTGGGATGTTCTCTGCACAACCTTTGATCTCTCTGCTTCTCTCCTCTTTACCCTCCCTCAGGCTACTCCTCCTCTTGGTTTCAACTTCTGTTTCTGACTCTGGATCCTGGTCCACATTGAAATGTTTGTGGCTTAGGAATTTTCCAGTGGTTTTGCCTTTGCATTATTTTACTTGTAAGTATGGTTACTCCAAGAAAGTTTTCTAAAATGTGAGCTTCTCCCCTCGCCCAGAGCTATAAACAAAGGGTCTTGGTTCTTTGCCGCCAAGCATGGCTGTGTTTATTCAGATGACTTCCTGGTCTCACTTCCTTGAAGAGGAGGCTGAAGGTATATGTCAGCTTTTAGAAGCAAGAGTGATATCAAGAGTGAAATGAATGCACTCATTTCTTCCGTGGAGGAAGCCACTATGTTGTTTGAAGGAGCTTTTCAGGTTTTAAGAGGAAACAGTAGTCTGGGAGGGATACCAGCCTTTAAGGAATCCATGAATCAGAAGGGAAAGTCTTCTGAGCCTCCGTTGAGAACATCTTGTGAACCTACCTAGTAACCACTGGTTGCTCAGCAGAGAGAAAATTTAGAACAAGAGGAGGCATAGGGGACCAGGCCAGGGGAATTGTGAGGAAAAACAATGGAGTGACTTTAGGATTCTTCAGATCCTCGCTGTTGATGACCTGACCTGTGATGTAATGGGGATGATTTCTGATTCAGAGGTTCTGTTCTTGTGTGCTGTACTGCAACTGGGGCAATGGGCAACAGGTCACTTCCCTCTGAGACCCCAGGTTTCTCATCCCATCAGCTCAAAAATCCAAAGTGTCAGGAGTTGAAGGATTCACAGAGGTGTGAGAGCTTGAGGATGAAGCTGCTCTAAGAACACAGGCTAGCATCCAGCCCGAGACTGGCATCCCTCTTAGAGATCAGCACAGTTGCTTCCTTCTAGTGACAAGTTGAGAATGACAGTCCCAGAGCAGTAATGACGCTGGGACCGCAGAGAGATCTTTCTGTAGCGTCCACCTGGGCTTCGCTCAGTGAGCATCAGCATTTAGTCTACGATAATTTAAGGCAGTTTGATTAATGTGTAACATACAAGAGGATGGCTGGTGTGTTGTCAGAAGCTGTTAATAAGAGAACACAAACTAAATTAAAGAATTAGCCAAGTAGTGTTTAAGTGCTGGTGCCTTTTCTTGTCTCTTTAGAGCTGAATGAAGTACTTTACAAGCAACTACATTTGTCTATAGTCCCAATATTTCTGATGCTGCCCCTATTGGTCTTATTGTCTACTTCTCATTTACCTTCAGTTTGACAACCATTTGCAAACTGGTTGTCATAAACATTTCAGAGATTGTCCATGTGAACCATCAGCTGCTTTTCAACACTTCAGAGTTCCCCAAATATACTGATAATTTTAGCAGAAATCAGAGCACTGCAAACAGAAGACATGGTTCTCGGTGTTTTATTTTAAATAGAGTAGTTAAGCCAACTTGCATTACTGTGATTAATAATACCTTTGGATGCACATCTACCATCTTTGTGGAGGAGGTGTGGAGTGTGTGTATTTTGGTTGTCATGCTTGATTGTTTCTTCTTGCTTTTGTTTCTTGTTCTTTGTTGTTTTGAGAGTTTTCTCATCCCTTTCTAAACAATTTCCTTTGCTGGCCTGGAAGCAATAGTTTGCAGGTTTCCTCTTGTAGAATTTTTAAACATGTGAAGTATTATAGAGTGAAAGCAAAACTCTTCAATATCTCTATCTTTTCCAAACAGGCAAGCACCTTATCATTCTAACTACCTGTTAAGCACATTTCTTCCCCTTACCCCACATCTGCCCCATTGTTATTATCTACTGTTTCACTTAAAAACAAGTTAGTTATCAATTTATTTTATTTTATTTTATTTATTTTTTTTAATTTTTTTATTAGTTGGAGGCTGTTTACTTCACAACATTTCAGTGGGTTTTGTCATACATTGATATGAATCAGCCATGGATTTACACGTCTTCCCCATCCCAATCCCCGCTCCCACCTCCCTCTCCACCCGATTCCTCTCGAAACATCCCACCCTCGCCTTCTCCCAGAGAGTTCAAAAGTCTGTTCTGTGTTTCTGTGTCTCTTTTTCTGTTTTACATATAGGGTTATCGTTACCATCTTTCTAAATTCCATATATATGTGTTAGTATGCTGTAATGTTCTTTATCTTTCTGGCTTACTTGACTCTGTATAAGGGGCTCCAGTTTCATCCATCTCATTAGGACTGGTTCAAATGAGTTCTTTTTAATGGCTGAGTAATATTCCATGGTGTATATGTACCACAGCTTCCTTATCCATTCATCTGCTGATGGGCATCTAGGTTGCTTCCATGTCCTGGCTATTATAAACAGTGCTGCGATAAACATTGGGGTGCACGTGTCTCTTTCAGATCTGGTTTCCTCAGTGTGTATGCCCAGAAGTGGGATTGCTGGGTCATATGGCAGTTATATTTCCAGTTTTTTAAGAAATCTCCACACTGTTTTC
Organism: Dama dama; assembly: GCF_033118175.1. Lineage (NCBI taxonomy): Eukaryota > Metazoa > Chordata > Mammalia > Artiodactyla > Cervidae > Dama > Dama dama. Next base: position 22,617,338 of record NC_083708.1, on the reverse strand, counting down.
CATAGCGGCTGTACTAGTTTGCATTCCCACCAACAGTGTAAGAGGGTTCCCTTTTCTCCACACCCTCTCCAGCATTTATTGCTTGTAGACTTTTGGATAGCAGCCATCCTGACTGGCGTGTAATGGTACCTCATTGTGGTTTTGATTTGCATTTCTCTAATAATGAGTGATGTTGAGCATCTTTTCATGTGTTTGTTAGCCATCTGTATGTCTTCTTTGGAGAAATGTCTGTTTAGTTCTTTGGCCCATTTTTTGATTGGGTCATTAATTTTTCTGGAATTGAGCTGCAGGAGTTGCTTGTATATTTTTGAGATTAATCCTTTGTCTATTTCTTCATTTGCTATTATTTTCTCCCAATCTGAGGGCTGTCTTTTCACCTTACTTATAGTTTCCTTTGTAGTGCAAAAGCTTTTAAGTTTCATTAGGTCCCATTTGTTTAGTTTTGCTTTTATTTCCAATATTCTGGGAGGTGGGTCATAGAGGATCTTGCTGTGATTTATGTCGGAGAGTGTTTTGCCTATGTTCTCCTCTAGGAGTTTTATAGTTTCTGGGCTTACATTTAGATCTTTAATCCATTTTGAGTTTATTTTTGTGTATGGTGTTAGAAAGTGTTCTAGTTTCATTCTTTTACAAGTGGTTGACCAGTTTTCCCAGCACCACTTGTTAAAGAGGTTGTCTTTTTTCCATTGTATATCCTTGCCTCCTTTGTCAAAGATAAGGTGTCCATAGGTTCGTGGATTTATCTCTGGGCTTTCTATTCTGTTCCATTGATCTATATTTCTGTCTTTGTGCCAGTACCATACTGTCTTGATGACTGTGGCTTTGTAGTAGAGTCTGAAGTCAGGCAGGTTGATTCCTCCAGTTCCATTCTTCTTTCTCAAGATTACTTTGGCTATTCGAGGTTTTTTGTATTTCCATACAAATTGTGAAATTATTTGTTCTAGTTCTGTGAAAAATACCATTGGTAGCTTGATAAGGATTGCATTGAATCTATAGACTGCTTTGGGTAGAATAGCCATTTTGACAATATTGATTCTTCCAATCCATGAACACGGTATGTTTCTCCATCTGTTTGTGTCCTCTTTGATTTCTTTCATCAGTGTTTTATAGTTTTCTATGTATAGGTCTTTTGTTTTAATATTCATTGCATATATACACCTTAGTAACATACTTTTTGTTTTTTCTTTCCCTGACATTCTATATCCTTTTGTATTCCTTCACAGACCTTCTCTCTGAAATGTTTTCATTCTGTTCTTGAATGATGGTACAGAATTCTGTACACCTTTTCAGTTTGAAGGTCTATCGCTCATTGCCTTCTGCCATCTCTTTCTGTTGATAAGACAGCCGTTGTAACATTGTCTGTTGCTCTGTGGATGGGGTCCATCTGTTTTCTCTTACTGGTCTGTAAGATTCTATCTTTATGCTTGATGCTTACAGTGGTGTCTTGGTATGCATTTTTAAGAATGGGTATTCTACTCAGTATTCTGAGACTACCCCAAGTGAGGACTCCTGTCTTTAGTTCTGGAAAATCACTAGCCATTATATAAAATCTCTATGATCTCCCACAGCCTATTTCCTTCTATTGACATCTTATTAGACATATATTAGAGTCTTTGAGTCTATTCTGCTTATCTCTTAAATGTTCTTTCATGTGTGTGCATTCAGGATAAATTCCTTGCTACTAGATTGTCCAATTTACTCATTTTGGTGTCTCTCCCAACTAGAGTTTTAGTTCTGTTGATATTTTTTTCACTTCCAGGGTCTAGTTAACCACCACAGTACGTCTAGTTAACATCCATCACCATACATGGTTAACAATTTTTTTTTTCTTGAGACAAAGAAAGGTCTTAAGGTCCACTCTCTAAGCAAGTCTCAAATATATAATACAGTATTGTTAGCTATAGTAACCATGCTGTACCTTAAATCCTTGTTGTCGTTTAGTTGCTAAGTTATATCCAACTCTTGTGACCCCATGGAGTGTAACTCACGACTTCTGCCCACCTCATCCAGCACCGAGTCCGGAATGGTAGAGCTCTCTGCTGATCCTGGGTGCACATTCACCTGCTGACCCAGCAGGCAGCCTGGCCTCTTGCCGTTGCTGCAGAGGCAGAGTCCGTGTGAGTCGTGACCACCAGCAGGTGACAGCGGCTTTCTTGGGTCTCTTTTCATGAACATTACTCCACCCTGGAGCCTGACCTTGACTTCTGCCTCTTAAGGCCCCTCTCTTTGGCCCTGACTCCCCACTTTGTGCTTCTGGTCCAAGAAGATGCTCAGCTTGTTGAGTGTAGCTGTGATTTGGAACTTTCTCTTATATTTTATCCATCACTGCCACATATTTGAAGAATTCAAGACAAGGACTTTCAATGTCATCTTTGGCTCTCTGTGATTTAACCTTGGTGTTTTACATCCGTGGTAGGAGAATAACAGTTACCTTCCTGTGTGAAAGCTCTTTGTAAATAATACAGGCAAGGTGTGGCCATTTTATAATTAATGTAATTGGTATCACATTTTACAACTACTCTATTTCTGGAGTCCAATTTCCCTTTTCGTGGGTGAGCGGCATGGTGAGGAAATGAAGTACCTTAGGTCATAATATAATTAAATATCCCCACTTTTTTAGTTTTCTACTAAATGTTGTCAGCAGTTCAGGTCACAAATTACACAGTGGTTTCTAGAGGCAAATGGATTGTGGCTTTGTTTTTACTTTTAGGCTTGGGTGAAATGGAAAGGAAATTGTGTTTAATTACAGTAGAACTAGCTCAACCATTCACTGGATTTTCCATTTTTTCTCACCTTTATTATTTCTTTTATAATCCAGTGATAGTATCCGAAACACAATTTGCAGTCATATTTAGGTGCTTTAAAAAAATTTGTTTAAACGAATCTTGCTCTGGTAGTTAAGAGTTTTTAAATTTCATCTTTCAGTTGATGATTAGTTTCATCTCATCATGTAGAAGGCTTGGAGAGCCTCGCTGTGAAGATGATGTTTTTTATCAGTTTTGTAAATTATTTTGTTTGTGTCTTTCCCTCGCCCACCAAAAAAAAAAAAAAAAAACCCTCAAAATTGTGCACTGTCAGGTAGTGAGAACCTGCCAGAGAAGCCCCAGCCTGAGTTTGACCCTGGGGACAAAACTTAAAGGTTCCCTTCTCTCCTTCTGCCGTAGTCTTGGCAACAGGAAGCTAGAGTCCCACTTTTCTCCTTTAACTGGCCTTTCTTTTAATCTTGTCTCCCTCTCTTTCTCCATTCTCTGATCATCCGGAGTCTAAAAATGCTCCCTGCACATTTCCATGTCATAGAAAACAGTGACAGCCATGTAGTAATCGGTCTCCCAAAGTGAAAACAATAGGAAGCAACTTCCAACCATGAAAATTCTACACAGAACCACACCTTTAGCATTAGCATTATTCTGAAGACAGAGAATGCCAGAACTGCAAAGTGACTGTGAGTAAATAGGGGAAAAAAAAAAAAGTCAACATGTTCCAGTACTTAGTTTCTTATACTTCTGCCCCATCTCCACTCTGCCACAAAGCTTTTGGTGAGCCAAAGCAGACTTAAAAATACTGCAGAGGAGATGGGAAAGGCTAGCAAAGGTACCTGAGAACTTTTCAGAATGGGCACTATAAAGATTAAATGCAGCCTAAATTTTAAAATGCTAGAAAAATGTACAAGCAGATCAGAGCATGAAATTTAGTGAAGGGATTTAAAGGGCCAGATGCAATACAGGACAGGTGCACCATTTAGAGGCAGACACAATATAAAGGGGCAGGCATGATTTAAAAGAGACATCACTTAATGGAGCAGTGTTCTAAAAGTATAGCTTCTGGAGGAGAAAAAGCGAAAACAAAAGAAGTACTTTTTCGAAATTAGAGTAGAAGGTGAGTATTAGAGTATGAAGGAGATAAAGGAGATTTAGGATTCTGTAAGACAAAAGGGAATCACACCTCTTTCCTACTACTGAAACACTGACAGAAAATCCCACTAAAGCTCTGGGCCTTTCCTGGACTGACAGGAAAGGGCATCTTTTAAGATGGGAACTTTATAAAACTTTTCAGTATCATAAAAATGAACAAAAGGAAAGTCAGTAGAAGGAATTTTATAAAATCAGACAACAAAAATATCCTAAGTATCATCTCAGGAAAATTATCCTCATAAAGCAAAACAGAAGTGTAAGTTCACACTCCAAACAGAATTCAGAATTCTCAAACAAGCATCTGAGGATATGAAAAGCCACTCTAAATCAGAAATGCAAAGTGGACAAAACCCTGGATAAATAAAGAAGGAGTTCATTGAACTCAGAAAAGAAATGAAAGAAAAAGATAAAAAGAAAAAGACATTACTTCAGAAATGAAAAATTAATTAAAAAGTGCCCAAGTGAAAGTACTCTAATGAAAATTTAATAAGAGGTTTGAAGAAAGATACAAAAAATAACCAAGGAAAGGAAAAATGACATTAAGAAGGAAGTTAAAAAGTATCTGAAGAGGAGGTAGATTTTTACCTCTACCCTCTTAGGTTTTTCTGGCTGTCTTTGAGAATTAAATGTGGATGGTAACTGCAGCCATGAAATTAAAAAACACTTACTCCTTGGAAGAAAAACTATGACAAACCTAGACAGCATATTAAAAAGCAGAGACCTGACTTTGCCAACAAAAGTCCGTCTAGTCAAAGCTATGGTTTTTCCAGTAGTCATATTTGGATGTGAGAATAAAGAAGGCTGAGCACTGAAGAATTGATGCTTTTAAACTGTGGTGTTGGAGAAGACTCTTGAGAGTCCCTTGGACTACAAGGAGATCAAACCAGTCGATCCTAAAGGAAATCAGTCCTGGATATTCATTGAAGGACTGATGCTGAAGCTGAAGCTCCAATACTTTGGCCACTTGAGGTGAAGAGCCGACTCATTAGAAAAGACCCTGTTGCTGGGAAAGATACAAGGCAGGAGGAGAAGGGGATGACAGAAGATGAGATGGTTGGATGGCATCACTGACTTAATGGACATGAGTTTGAGCAAGGTCCGGGAGATGGTGAAGGACAGGGAAGCCTGGCATGTTGCAGTCCGTAGGGTTGCAAAGAGTCAGACATGACTGAGCGACTGAACAATGACAACAAAGACAGATTATTAGGAGAAAAGCATACAAATTTATATACATTTTACATGGCATAAGAGCCCTCATAAAGAATGAAGATCAAAGAAATGGCAAACTCACATGCTCTGATGGTAGGTTGAACAGAGAGAAGCATTTGTGGAAAAGTAACTACTGAATATGTGGAAAAGCTAAAGGAAGGTAATTATTTTATCTGGGTTTGTTGGCAAACAGTTCTTTCAGTCTCAACTTGATATGTCCCAAAGTTGAATGCCATAAAGTGATCCCATATGCCCCTAACTAGTGTCCCCTAATATTAGCATCTTTTCTCTAACTCTAAAATTATTTGAAGATAAAAAAGTTTTAAAATAATGGGTGTCATACCAAAAAATGAAAATAAAGATATTCTAAAAATAAAGATATTCTATGCAAAGTGGGAGGCTAGACCAGGGCTTATCTTTTGAGCCCTAAGAAAGGGAATGTCTTGGTACCACCTCAGGAAAAGAGGTGTTAGAGGGCAGCCAGACTCCATCTGAGGGTTCGGGCCAGGAAGTTACAGGGATGCAATTCAGGAAGTCCTCACATACTGACATGGGCTTAGTTTCTAAAATAAATGAGCAGCTCATACAACTCATAACAACAACAACAAAACAACCCAATCAGGAAAATGAGCAGATCTAAATAGACATTTCCCCAGAGAAGACATACAGATAGCCAATAAGCACAAGAGAAGATGGTTGACATCTCTACTTATTCAGTTCAGTTCAGTCGCTCAGTCATGTCTCTACTTACTAGGGAAATGCAAATCAAGACAACAATGAGTTATCACCTCACACTGATCAGAATTGGCATCATCAAAAAGTCTGCAGTTAACAAATGCTGGAGAGAGTGTGGAGAAAAGGGAAACTACGCTATTGGTAGAAATGTAAACTGGTGTAGTCACTACAGAAAACAGTTTGGAGATTCCTTAAAAAAAATTTTAAAATAGAGCTACTGTATGATCCTGCACTCCCACTCCTGGGCTTATATCTGGAGAAAAAGCTAATTCGAAAAGATACATGCAACTCAATGTTCATAGCAGCACTATTTACACTATTTACAATAGCCAAGACATGGAAGCAACCTAAATGTCTATCAGCAGATGAATGGACAAAGAAAATGTGGTACCTATGTACGATGCACCTATAACTAAATCATAAAAAGGGTGAGATAATGCCATTTGCAGCAACATTAAAGTGAAAGTGAAGTCGCTTAGTTGTGTCCGACTTTTCGTGACCCCATGGACTAGCCTACCAGGCTCCTCCATCCATGGGATTTTCCAGGCAAGAATACTGGAGTGGGTTGCCATTTCCTTCTCCAGGAGATCTCCCCGACCCAGGTATTGAACCTGGGTCTCCTGCATTGTAGCAGACGCTGTACCGTCTGAGCCACGAGGGAAGCAGCAACATGAATGGACCTAAAAATTATCATAGAAGATGACTTCACTAAGTGAAGTAAGTCAGACAGGGAAACTATATTGAATATCTTTTAATAAACTATAATGGAAGAATATATGAAAGAGGATATATATACACACAGACACATATATATATGTAAAACTGAATCACTTGCTATGAACCAGAAATTAACATAACACTGTAAATTCACTATACTTATATTAAAAATAAAAAATAAATCACACTGATAGTAGGTTACTTTATTACTGTGATATGTAAGATAATATATATAAGACTTGAGGTTAAGATGGAAAGTTTTAATATATACACAATAACTAATTGTTTTTTGGTGTGGCCCCCATTTATTTCAAAGGTTTGAAGTTTGTTGATGGTATAAATCCACAGCTTGAGGGATTGGAAGATGGAGAGAATGCTAAAGAGTGAATGTTGATTATCTTCATCTTAAAGATATCTATTCATTAGTAATAGGGTTCATAGTGTAGATGGTGGTGTTAAGGAACTGGAATCTTAAGAAAATCAGAAATCTGTTTTTTATAGTTACAGAAAGCCCTTTTATAGTCCTTTAATTATAAAAGAAGTTTAGCAAAAAATGGCATTTTCTCAGAAAGCATAAAGGTGACCCTTTCCTCCAAAAAGTCTTAACTCCATGATGCAGCAGACAATTCTGGTTGGTCAGAATTTATTCCATTGGATGGGATCAAGGCCCAGGGTTATGCAGGACAAATATGACTATTAAGCAGCCATGCCTAAGAACTAAGAAAGTCCTTAAGAAAGGATTCATTGGCTTGTGGGCTAAATGGATATCTTACCTTTACCCAAAGAGAGATTTATTTCTTTGAGCTCTGATTTTTATCACAAACCCAAGCAAGAATCCTACTCGGCATAGTTTTATTATTTTGATTGCCATATTGGTTTTTTGGAATCATGTTTAAAATAATGCAGAAGAGTTGATTAAATAAGATGTTTGTAGTCATATATTTAAAGTTGGAATAGATTTAGTTACTCAAGCCTTTGTTATAATAGTATTTCCACAAGAAAATAAAATTCATGTTATATCACCTAACATACAGCTTCCCCCACCCCAAGAACATAATTTACCATATGTACAAAGACTGCTGCTATTTGGATTCCCTTGGATATCTTTATCCAGCATTTGTCTGAGGGGAAATTGCCTTATGCATAATCTGAAATAATTGAAATAATTGGAAGTATAATGAGAGCCAACATTTAGAAGCTCCCTTGTGCTTCTTTCTGCTCTGCAAAATAAAATTATCACTGAATGTGTTCATGTTTTAAAATTTAAACAGACTTGGTAGATTAATCTTGTTTTCTAAATGTGCAGAGGTAGTTGTATAAGGTGGTTGGTGTCCCTAAAACAGGTGTTAAAAGATCTTTTTAAGCTTCCCGATATATTTGCATATTTACTATGATGAAGTGGTAATTTGCATTATAGAGCTGATTACAGAAATCAGTATATCATTGAGCTGTATTTTTAAAAATTCATATTATTTCTTGTTTCTCTGCTTTTTACGATACATGTAACAGCATTAATAATGTTTTCAGACATCCCTGAGAGATTTGTAGACTTGTTTTAGTTTTCGTGGTTGATAGCTATTGACTTAAAAAAGAAAGTCATTCCTGTGTGTGGCTCCCAGGATCCATTTTAGCATCTGGCCAAATGTTGCACTTTTTACATGGATTCCGCTCCATTTCTACATTCATGTTTAGAAGTCACAGTGAAATTAAATGAAAAGTCTGAGAAAGAGATTGGGTAAATACTTTGAACATCTGATGGGAAGAGCCGACTCACTTGAAAAGACTCTGATGCTGGGAAAGATTGACAGCAAGAGGAGAAGGGGCAGCAGAGGATGAGATGGTTAGATAACGTCACTGACTGAATGGACATGAGTTTGAGCAAACTCAGGAAGATAGTGTTAAGGACAGGAAAGCCTGGCGTGCTGCAGTCCATGGGGTCACAAAGAGTCGGACATGACGTAGCTACTGAACAACAAAAGCAAGCTGAGATTTCCTTCTTTAGGCTTCATGAAAGGCTGGAGAAGTGTTCTGACTTCTGACCTAGGAAACTAGGGGAAGAAGGACCATTAAAGAAAGAACTTCCGTAAACATTTCAAGGATGTTCAAAAGGTGCTGGGCAGGCAGAAAATATGACAGCACTCCAGGGACATTTTTGTTAAAGTAGATTGATTCATAAAGACGAAAATATATCCAGATTAAAAGAAAGGTGACTTTGATTTATTATTCTTTCTTCAAATTATATATTTTATTTTTTAAAGGAGGCTTTGTTTTCAGACATATCTGTGTCACTTAACCTTATCATTCAAATTTCTGTCCCTGTGTTCATAGCAGATCTTGACTTTGGTAGGCCATAAACTCAAAACCTAAGCAAATTAAATCTGGGGGGAGAAACTCATTTTCCTTATCCCCAGTCTTGTGCTGACTGTTATCATGAGTGTCATCACTAGCTGACCCATTTCTCTACATGGAAAAATGGAAATTACTTTTCTTCCCCATGATGTGGGAACCTGCCAATTTTTCCTTTCTGATATAGTCTCCTTTAGACATTGTTCTGATATTTCTGATATGTTTTTCTTTAGTCATCATTCTTTTATCTTACCAGTAACCTGAAAATCATGTCCCTAAATTGGATCTCTTTGAAGAAAAAAAAAAAAAATGAGAACGTGAGCACTGAGGCAGTGCCATGGTTCAACTGGAAGAAACAAGAATCCTTTAAAAAAAAAAAAAAAGCATTTCTCTCTAATTTTAAAAGAAATATATAGTAACTGTTAGATATTTTAAAACAAAAATACCTAAAAAGGAAAAATAAAACTTCCAGAATCATATCCTTCAGTATTAGCATTTAAGTGTATTTCCTTCTCAAGTTTTCTCTACTGCATGCAGGGGAGAGCTCGTAGTGCATGGCAGGAGCTCAAGAGAGAAGGCAGTTGGTTTTACAAAACTAGTATATTGTTCATAATGTTAAATCCTGCTTTCTTCTTTTGTGCCATTAAGTTTCTTGTATCATTTAATAATAACAGTAGCTAATATTTATTGAGTGTTTACAATATGGTAGTCCCTCCTGTAAGCACTTTATACATATTAACTCACTGAATCTTTTCGAGAGTCCCTAATATAAATACTGTCATTGTCTACCTTTGTCACATGAGGAAACAGAATCACAGAAAGATTTTAAAAGTCACCCAGGTCCATAAAGCTTGTAAATGATAGAGGTGAGATTCAAACTCAGTTCTCACTCTAGAGTCTGTCTGTGGCTTTTCACTTCAGCTGCTGATTTCCATCACTTTGAAACATGATTTGCAATATCTATATGATATTCAATCATGAATAGGATTGATTTTTCTTCTTTTCCTTTAATGTTATATTTTTGTGAATAGTTTCTCTGGCCATTAGTGTGACTTTCAAACATAATATTTAGTGACTGCATAATGTTCATTTGTATGAGTATTTGCATGAAGCCTGAGTCCGTTTTCAGTTTTTAAGATGATAACCAGAGTCCCTTTCTAGGCCTGGACATAAAGCATCTTTGGGGTTATGGTCTCCTCACCATAGTCATGACAAAGATCCTTGTCTGAGGAGTCTGTGCCAAGGGAACAGAAGATGCTCCATAGTTTACATAGACAAGAGATAATTGTGACAAACCGATTTCTGGAACATCAAGAGAAATTTGATCATTCTGAACCACCTCCAAAGGCAGGCAAAACAAACCTTTTATGGCCTGTGTCCTGGCTTCCCTACCATCCTGTTATCCTAGGCAAAAAGGCAAATGGAACAAATGACCAGGAAAATCAGAATGTAGGCAAAGAAAATATCAGCTTTGCTTTCCCAGCAGAGTGCAGGCAGCTTCGTGACAAACATAACTCATCTACAGAGGAGGGTCATGGGGATGCCTGGCAGTGGAAGGGGCATGTCTTGATCTATATAAATATGAAAAGCTGAAGCAGAAAGAGAAGACTCTTATTTGCCTAGATAAATAGAAGCAGGGATCAGGAGACCTGGCCGAAAGGAGTCCTGTTTGCTTCTGGGCAGAACTTGGCCTGCTGTTTGATGGGGACTCCAGCTTACCATATTTACAGAAATAATTGAAAAGAATCTCTGAAATTCTGAGAATAAAGCTCAGGTCCAGATCACACTGAAGTCTTGGACTGAAGACTCAGGAATTGGGTCTTTTTAAAGCATGACCAAAGGATATAATGAACCTCTGGTCCTCTTATAAACTCACTGCAGGGGCAGTCTCAATGCAAGTAAAGCACCACTCGTATTTTGGGGAAGGGGATGTCCTTTAACCCTAGTGGTAATCTTATTAGGATGTCCACATTGTCTTCTTGAGGTATAAGGTGGACAGGAGGTGCTGTAATTTTAGCCGTTGTAACTGCCGCAAGCTTGCATTGTGCTGAGTTGCTTCAGCTGTGTTCAACTCTCTGTGACCCTATGGACTGTAGCCCACCAGCCTCCTCTGTCCATGGGATTCTCCAAGCAAGAATACCGGAGTGGGTTGCTATGCCCTTCTGCAGGGAATCTTCTTGACCCAGGGATTTAACCCACGCCTCATGTCTCCTGAATTGGCAGGCAGGTTCTTTGAGATGGATCTGGCCCTCTTTGTGAACATAACCCCAGGCATAAGCCCAACAAGCCAAATGTTATTAGAGCCAAGAATGGGGAGGCCATGTAAGTCAATAACATTGATGCTGAGCAAAGGATATTAGCTGACATTCTCTGTCATTCTATGATACTCTCATATGCACATCTTCAATCCAGAGTTCATCAGAAATGTTTCAGCCTTGGCAAGTGCCATAGACATATCTTTGTTGAAGGGTGAGGAGGACAAATATGACTGGAATCTTTACCAGTTCACACTGGTGGTATACCAAACTACTTGAGTCCAGCATTGAACTGGATTACCATGTCTGAAGGATGTCTCTATTTGAATGTCATATAAGGCAGGATACAGATTGCCAGCTAGTTACTGTTAGTAACAATGGACAGTGTAGGTCTGTATGGCCATGTCAAGCCACACCACAGCTGAATGGGACTCACTCTCAATGGGCTCATTTAATAATGACCAGTAAAGATGAGATTCCATGTCTTAGGAAAAACATGACCGGGAGGCCAACAAGGACTCTGACAGAGTTCTTAGTTAGACTCAGTCAAGAACACGGTTAAGGTTTAATTTATTTATTTATTTTATTTATTTTTTTTTTCCAGTGGGTTTTGTCATACATTGATATGAATCAGCCATGGATTTACATGTATTCCCAATCCCGATCCCCCCTCCCACCTCCCTCTCCACCTATGGTGAAACAGATCACCAGCCCAGGTGGGATGCACGAGACAAGTGCTCCGGCCTGGTGCACTGGGAAGACCCAGAGGTTTAATTTAAATACTATAAAATTTCTACAGGCTAACTTAAATTGGACAGTTGAGCTTCAAAATATTTTTGAATGGATGAAAATTTTTTAAAGGAAGCAAGTGATGACATTTTTTAAATGGAGAATAAAATGAAATATGTATGCCTTAGATTTACTTTTCCAGTTTTTGCAAAGATTTGGTGATTTTAAAAATAAAACTAGTATCCTGGACAAGGATTTTTTTTTTTCACCATTGGTCCTTGTTGGTTATATGTGTGTGTGTCTGTGTGTGTGTGTGTGTGTGTGTGTGTGTGTGTGTGTGTGTATATATATATATATATATATTCTTTTTCTTATTTTAATTTTGGCCACATCCAGTGGTATTTGGGACTTTACTCCCCAATCCAGGGATCAAACCCAGGCCCTTTGCATTAGAAGGCAGAGTCTTAACCACTGGACTGTTGAGGAAGTCCTTGGGCAAGGATTTTTTTAAACATACTCTATAACCAGTAATTAATTGTTTACAAATTGCCTAGTCACTTTTCAGGTTATATAATAGAATTGAGAAGCAAAATACAGTGTTTAGAATTTGTGCTACTAGAGACTGAACAAACTAAAGTTACTCAGCAGTTTTCAGAAACAAATTCAGCTTTTTGAAAAAAAAAATTAAAATTGTACTATAGGAATGTTTCTTATCTATAAGCCTTAGCTGAATATCTAATCATTTTTGAAGTCAAAGGGTTATGAATATTTTTAATGTTTTTTATTTTGCTACATTTTGCCAAATTACTCTCCAAAAAGTTAACATCAATTTACTTTTCCAGCAAAGTATGTTGTTTTATCAGTTAGTAGTTGTAAACTCTGCAAGAAAGAGGCTGTACCTTTTTTGCTTTTATTACTTTGCATCTTGTCAGGTACAGTGTCCCATTTTATAATAGAAACTCAGTAAATGTTTTTGAGTAAAGAAAGAAATGTGTTTAACAATGGCTGTTTTGAGACTTTAAGTATTTTTTACCCCTCTGGCTTTTCTTTATATGCTGTTTTGCATATGTATGTTTCTACTTAAGAAAGAAATTACCCTCTTTTCATTGCTTTGCCTATTTTGAATTACCAGGTATGCAGGGAAGGGATAATTAACCTACAAAGAGTATTACAAAACTTAATTTAAGGGGTTACAAAGAATCCTACAGGACTAAGCAACTAGGCACGGTGTGGTTCAGTACAACTACTGTAGTGTTGTTTGGTTGCTCAGTGTCCTACTCTTTGCAACCATGGACTACAGCTTCCAGTCTTCCCTGTCTTTCACCATCTCCCAGAGCTTGCTCAAACTCATGTCCATCAAGTCAGTGATGCCATACAACCATCTCATCCTCTGTCATCCCCTTACTGTCCTGCCTTTAATCCTTCCCAGCATCAGGGTCTTATCTAATGAATCAGCTCTTCACGTGAGGTGGCCAAAGTACTGGAGTTTCAGCTTCAACATCAGTCCTTCCAGTGAATATTCAGGATTGATTTCCTTTAGGATTGACTAGTTGGATCTCCTTGCAGTCCAAGAGACTCTAAAGAATCGTCTCCAATACCACAGTTTCGAAAGCGGCATTTCTTTGGTGTTCAGCCTTCGTTATGGTTCAACTCTCATACCCATACATGACTACTGGAAAAACCATAGCTTTGACTATATGGCCCTTTGTCAGCAAAGTAACGTCTCTGCTTTTTAATACGTTGTCTAGGTTTGTCATAGCTCTTTTTCCAAGGAGCAAGTGTCTTTGAATTTCATGGCTGCAAGTCACCATTTGGAGTGATTTTGGAGCCCAAGATAAATAAAATCTGTCACTGTTTCCATTGTTTCCTCATCTGTATGCCATGAAATGATGGGACTGGATGCCTTGATCTTAGTATTTTGAATGCTGAGTTTTAAGCCAGCTTTTTCACTCTCTTCCTTCACCTTCATCAAGAGGCTCTTTAGTTCCTCTTAGCTTTCTGCCATAACGGTGGTGTCATCTGCATATCTGAGGTTATTGATATTTCTCCCATCAGTCTTGATTCCAGCTTGTGCTTCATCCAGCCCTGCATTTTGCATGATGTATTCTGCATATAAGTTAAATAAGCGTGAAGTGAAAGTCACTCAGTCATGTCTGACTCTTGGCAACCCCATGGACTGTACAGTCCTTGGAATTCTCTAGGCCAGAATACTGGAGTGGGTAGCCAAGGGATCCAGGGCATTGTCCCACCCCAGGGATCAAACGCTGATCTCCTGCACTGCAGACAGACTCTTTACCATCTGAGCCACCAGGGAAGCCCAAGTTAAATAAACAGGGTGACAGTATACAACCTTGACTCACTCCTTTCCCAGTTTTGAACCGTGTTCAGTTCTGTTTTCTTGACCTGCACACGGGTTTCTCAGGAGACAGGTTAGGTGGTCTGGTATTCCCATCTCTAAGAATTTTCCATAATTTGTTGTGATCCACATAGTCAGTGTCTTTAGCATAGTCAGTAAAGCAGAAGTAAATTTTTTTTTTAATTCTCTTGCCTTTTCTATGATCCAGTGGATGTTGGCAGTTTGATCTCTGGTTCCTCTGCCTTTTCTAAGTCCAGCTTATATACCTGACAGTTCTCGGTTCATGTACTGTTGAAGCTTAGCTTGGAGGATTTTGAGCATGACCTTGCTAGCTAATACAACTATTATTTCTTCTTAATGACTAATTAATCACTTCAGTAATGTCCCATCTTGTGTTTTGCCTTATCCATTATATTTCTGATGTGAATTTTTATATTGTCCGTTTCCAGAAATACCATTAGGTTCTTCTCCCTGTAAGTTTTGAAAGTCTCATGTTCCCTGGGCATACATTTGATACTTCTTTTATTTCTTTATACATACTTAATATCTATTCGTCCCTTCCACTCTGTGGGTCTGATTCTGTGCCTAGTTTCTGCTGAGCTGATCATGTATTGGGTAACTGTGCCTGCAAACTCATGCTCTCCTTGAAACTTCATCTGTGGGAGTTCTTTGAGGCCTGGGTAGAAGGTATGATCTTGCAGAGAGGATTATTTGCAAGGCTCCATAAACAGGGTGAATTCTAATTCCAAACATGGACTAGTGTGGACCTGGGATTAGGAATTGTCAGGGATGCCTTTCCCTTACTCCCCATTCCAGACTGAGTCAAGGCTTAGGCAGGCAAGTAGGTTCACCCACTGTCTGCTTCTAGAACATGGGTTGTTTGTTTCCCCAAGTTGTTCATTGCATGGGAAAGGCAAGGATTCTGATCCAGCCTCCTATTTTGCAGGGCCTCAGCCTTGTCCGCTGACTACCAAAATCCCCCAGGCTAAAGCTCACTCTAGTCTAGAACTTCAAAATGGGAAGAGGCCTTAGGGAAACTCTTTCTTCAGCCCTGGCTTACCAAGAGGCACAGGATTCTTTTCCCACCAGAGGATTCAGTTATTCTTCTAACAGTTAAACTATGGGCTTTACTTTTTAAAAAAATGTTTATTCAGCATATTTAATCTTTTATATTGAGAGGACTTCTTCTGACATCAGGTCTACAGTATTGGAGTTAGATCTTTTGTTTTCTTAAAAGGAAAATCTTCTTCGTAAGTTACACTCATAGGTCAGTTTAATTTTCTAGATCACAACCAAGAGCAGAGAAATATGTTAAAAGTAGCAGTAGCTACCATTTTGACTCTGTAAGAATGCAATGAGTTCTATGCCAAGTGTTATATAGGATTGATTTTATTTAATCCACCATCACTATTCTGTGAGAGAAGTACTATCATTCATGTGGTAAAGATGACACCTAAGCTTAGCAAGTTTCCTATGAATTGCCCAAGACCACAGAACTAATTGAAGGCAGGAGGAGAAGGGGATGGCTGAGGATGAGATGGTGATAGCATCACTGACTCAATGCACATGAGTTTGAGCAAGCTTCGGGAATTGGTGATGGATAGGGAAGCTTGACGTCCTGCAGTCCATGGGGTTGCAAAGAGTCAGACACAACTAAGTGACTGAACTGAACAGAACTAATGGGCTTCCCCGGTGGCTCAGTGATCAATAATCTACCTGCAATGCAGAAGATTGAGAAACCCAAGTTTGATCTCTGGGTTGGGAAGATCCCCTGGAGGAGGAAATGGCAACCCACTCCAGTATTCTTGCCCAGAAAATCCCATGGACAGAGGACCTGGCAGTCTATAGACCATGGGGTCACAAATGAGTCGGACACAACTGAGCAACTAAACAGCAACAACAAACAGAGCTAATAGGAAATTTATAATCTTGACCTTGGGTCATCATGAAAAGGTTAAATTATGCCTGATGAAATCTTTTTAGACTTGGTGCATTGCTATTTTTAAAGGCACCAAAATGTGTAATATATCTTAAATTTCCATTTAAATTGTGTTATTGCAGATCAGCATGCTGTTACCCTATTAAAAAGATAAGCATATCAAAGGAGTAGTGAAGGCAATTTAACTTCCTTTCTTTACTACTTTGCCTCCTCAGAGAAAAATTACTCCTAGAATACCTCCCAAGGATTTTCTGGATATGAAATCCCAAAGTGCGTTTATCAGCCTGGATGGGAAGGGAAACTTTGGTCAAGGATTTTAGAGATTAATTGCTAGTCATGGATCCCTTTTGGTCCATAATTCATCCCAAAACACTTTTCTCCCACAATTTTAGCCAACTGTGTGGCATTTGGTTATAGTGTTAATATATAGTGGTTCTCTTTATGAAAATGTGTTTTTTTAATTTATATACTTTTTTTTTTCCCTCCAGTTGAGCCTTAATGTTAGGGATCAGACTTGGAAAATGAGACTTTTCTTAGTAATTTCATATGGTGGTGTTTGAAGTACTGTCTTCCAAGGTAGTGAATGTTTATATTGAATCTTCTTGTGTGTGTGACATTGTTTCCTGTTGGCCGCTTTGGGGGTAGATGTTGAAACTGCCATGTCTGTGTTTTTCTCAAGCAAGTTTTCTCTCTCCTACTCAGTCAAATTATTTCTCCTAAAGTAACCAGTCTTTATCAGTCCAGGAAAATGAAGAAAAAGACTTCTGGGAAGACACTGTGCCCAAATCCAGAAGAATGGTTTCCCTAGGGTTTTGACTTCCTCTGTGCCAGGGTAGTCATTGAGATCCATGCTGCTGCCTCCAGGACCTCCACTGATGACCTTGACCTTGTAGTCATCTGCCCTCCTAGGTCTGGTTACTTTTATGGCCAGGAACTATAAAAAGAGCAGGAGTTGCCACCACTTTGGAACTTAACCCACCCCTCCCCTGACTTGCATCTCAGGAATTCTGTTTTTTCCTTGTGGGGCCACCAACTTCCCTAGCCTTGGAAGCACTCACCTCAAGAGTAAGGAAGGCCAGGAGTTATACTCATTAGGGTCTTTTCTGTGCCTTATATGCATGAGGTAAGGCCAGGACAGCAAAAGCCATCCTATAAGTTCTTTTGTGAGTGAATCCGTAGTAGCAAATAAAGACAGTGCACTGGTTTATATCTCATTATACCGAAGCCCAGGAGATGGTAGAGGACATGGGAGCCTGGCATGCTGCGGTCCGTGGAGTTGCAGAAAGTAGGGCATGACTTAGCAGCTGAACAACAACAACAGTACCAACCCTTATGCTTCTGTGGTACTTTATCTAAGCTAAACTAGGAATCTGTTATGGAAAATGCTTTGGTCTTCTTTTGAACTTTTTCATCAAGTAAACTCAGGTGTGTTTCTTAATGCATGATACCATCGTTTTCTCATTTGTAAAGTGACTTTTAAAAACCTCATAATAGTTAAGTCATACATGTAAACAGCAGAAAAAACTCAGATTTGTGAAGGGCTTGTGTGACAGTAAGATTCAGTATAGAAAAGATTTTGACTTACCCTTTATTTCCCTGATAGGAGGGTAAATTTGTCTTGTCCCTTCAGAAACTAAAAGATCACTTGAAGCGAGATATAAAACTGCAGCAAAAACTAAGTCATTACCTTAGTTTTCTTCCTGACATCCACTGCTGTCTGTGCACTGGTGCTGCCTCCTCTCTTTTCTCCTGTTTTCCTTTTTCTTTCTTCCCGTTAGAGCCTCTGTGATCTCCCAGGAAAAAGTGGACATTCATTTTCTTATAAGAATGTATTCCTTTCAATGCTAGGAAAAAGCATTAGAAAAAAAATTCTCATTTCGTACTGTCATTTTGTTCCACGTCCTTTAGAAAAGGAGGAGAAAGCAGGATTTTCTAGGCAGAATCTTAGCTTTTCCCTTGCTCTCTATGCGCGCCCTGTATCACTTCTCTACAATCATCAGTGTTAGTTTTCAGGATCAATGGGTAGAAACCAGCTTTTAATAACTTCCGTGTCTGAAGGTGGCATGGGGGTGTGGCATGGGGGGGTGGGACAGCTGAACATGCGCAGTCGTTTCCTGTAACTCCCCCAATTTGTTGTTACATCCAGATGTGAGCATGCCTTTAGCTCACTTTCTCCAAGCAACAGATGGTACCTGTGTAAGTGCCCTTTCCATATGCTGGGGGTAGAGCCCACTGTATTTGTTTTTCCTGTTTTAAAGTTATATTTGCAGTGTGGGCAGATGATATGTGTTTACAGTCATTTTCTTAAAACAGTACCATTAAATCTTTATCAGATTTGTATCTTCTTTTACTCGCCAACATCATTTTATCCACCCCAGTACTTATATATCTCCCATTCAAGTCAGTGTTCCATTCATGGAGCTAAATAAAACACTAAGTAATTTACCAGTTGTTAATATATTCTGAATGTGCCAGCAACCTATGAGTTTATGGAAACAAAATGTATGCCCCATGGTGGTCTTTGTTGTTATCTTAAGGATGCTCTAGTAATAGTCTTTAAGGTATATTAATGTGAGGAATAGAAAATCATTACATACTTAGATATCAGTAAACTTTCTATAGAAATGTCTGAATACTTTATGAACTTTGCTATATTTCATAATTACATAAGACATCAAATACTGGGTGTTTAATGCACAGAGTCTCAGAAATGACAGGCTAGGAATCAAGATCCTTTTTTAAGCATGGATTCAGAAATCAGACAGATGTGTTATGAAAACTAAACCCTCCTACACACTGACTGTAAGACCCCTCTGAGCTTCTGTTTGTTCTTCTGTATATTAATAGTATTCGTTACTTTATGAAAATTGTAATTCTAAAGTCAATGAGTATATAACAAGTGCTTAGAGAAAAATAAATGCTAAGTAAGTGGTCCTTTTCTTTTATCCCTGTGATTAGTCCCTCTATTTCTAATTTTGATCATCAACTTCTATTACAGTTAGAGACTTGGTCCTCCTCTCTGCTGTCTATATACTACTCTAGTTCAATAAGCCATGTTATAAACCTGATATTAGGTTCTATAAAGGATCCCAGAAAAGACAATAAAATTAACTCCTGTGCTTTTATCACTTCCTGCTCAGGCTGCCATTGCTTACTATGACTGCAACTGCTTAAGTGTAGTTCCAAAGTTTCCAATGAGATCATAAATTCCTTGAAAACAGGAACATCACCTCATACTTATATCATTCACAGTGTCCAGAACATTGCTGCATGTTGGCCCAACTATTCAAGGAGAGGACAGCTTTAAAAATTCTTATTCTAGGGGACAGACCATATGGACAAGTAGAAATGGTTAGACTTGTGGAGAACTGGAGAGAGAGAGAGTGAACCAGCTGATTGCTGAGTACCTCTTCAACCCTGGGCTCTGTCAGCCTTCATTACCATGTGAAGTCAGAAGGTAAAAGCAGAGAAGAGAGATACCAAGCCTCAAATATAAAAACATCTTTTGGGGTGGTCATTTTTCAGTACAGTACTTACTTTTGAAATGATATATTTGCACTTGTGTTTGTGTGTATGTGTGTGTGCATGTGCACGCACTCATTGTGTCTGACTCCGCAGCTCCATGGACTGTATCTCACCAGGTACTTGTTTTTGAAATCATCTAATTGTACATGAATTTTGTACAAACCCACACAGGCCCAGACCATGATCCTGATGTTTATAACTGAATCTGTAAGAGTGATTGCTTGCCAAAAATATTCCTGCTAGCTGCTGCTAAGGTTTTAGCTTTTTCTGTGTGATCTCTTATAATCTACTTTTGCCATTTTATAGCTTTAGGTTAATGCAACAGAAACCACATTATTTAGGCTTGTATCTTAGGGGCACGAAGTTCTAATTTGGGGTAAAAATGACCAAATATATTGCTTTCTAAGCTTTATTGCTTTTTGCTAGTTCTCATTTTTTTCTCCATCCCAAGTTATCAAACCTTATAAAAACTTTAAACATCTTATTTATAAATATATGCCCTCAACTCTTTATTGCCTGAGAAAAATGAAGGGGAGACTATTTTGGAGGTGATTTTAAAAAAAAAGAAAAAGGATGTGGGCAACCCCTGAGGGTTTCTGATACATCTGTAAGCAGGCACCTAGACCTTTGGGATGAAGATGAGCCTGTGAGATGCCAGGCTCAGAAAAGGTAATTTCCATTATCCTCTCAGAATGAGAAAGAATGGACTCGGGCTCTTTTTTCCATAGGCACTTCCAGTGCCTCGTCCTTATTTTCTTGCCACCAGTAGGCAAGCATGAAGATGTTGAGAAGGCACGATGTGTCTATCATTTTGATTGTTAAACATGAAAGTAATAGAATGGCAACAGAGACAGTCAGGAGCAAGAGGGCTCTTGGCAGAATGCTATAAATTATTATTATTTTTTCTAATGAACAGTTTCACACCTTTGTTGAGATTTTACAGGGTATATTCTAATGGTGATTTCAGCCTCCCTATTCTCAGCAGCAGAAGCCTTTCCTTCAGCAAACTAAGCAGACCACAAATTTCAAAAGCAGGTAGAAAGTAAAGCCACACTGCTTGAAGCCAAGGTAGAGGGTGAAGTCCGCTCTGCCAGCCGGCTTCTCCCGCGCCCTCCTCGTCTGCCTTGGTGTTTCCTACCTGCCGAGCGTGGAAACCCTGGGCTTGCCACTCCTGTCTCTGGCCCAGTCTACTTGCTTAACTTTGTTTTGCTCACTGGCACCTTTGGGAGTATGTTAAAGTTTTGGATCCTATCCCTAGAAAAATGTCTATCCACTTAGAATTCTGTTTGCAATGTCAGGGCATAGACCACTCCACCACCACCATGGAACACATGGTAAAGCCCACCAGTCCAGACCCATTTTTTCAGACTGCATCTTTTTCATGGTACACGAAGACCATGGCAGCAAACAAATGGAGACAAAATATGATAACCTCAACCACCTAAACATACTACACCCAAATCATTTTAAATTCTTTTTGGAAGGAAACTGTAAGAAACCTAAAGTCTGGTTGTAGGTCTGCAGCAATGAGCTGGGTTGCATTTAAGACTTCCGTGGGCCTCAGTTTCTCTAAAAAGATGGGATTAGACTGAATGATTTTTGAGATCTTTTCCAGCTCTACAACACTCTCCAGTGTTCTACAATTCAGTGAGCCAAATTGAAGTGAACAATGAAATCAATAGTCCTCTCTACAGCCAAGCATCAGTTCCTATTGTTAAGTTTGGATTATTAAGTCTCTTTTTTTTAGTCCAGTTATCTCTGTGTCCTTCTTTTCCTCTTTCATCATCTCCATCCACAAACAAAAAGAAAATTGATTTTTATTTTCTTCCTTTCGTTTGACTCAGTTAAAGTGGTCAGCTACTTCCCTGAGTTAAGCTCTCTCTAAATAAGTTTGGGCTGGATAAGGAAATATCATTGTGACAGGGAAGGATCACTGACTGGATACTGATGTAGAGGGCCATTCGTGGAGGTAATGAATGACTGGGGTACATAAGTGAAGGAAGTAGGCACACAACTCAGAGAAGAGGAGTGAGGCTAGGACCGAGGGATGCACTACAATTTTCAACCTAGGTCTCCTCTACCTCCTTGAAATTAGTCCTGCCATTCTCTTTCTGAGAAAAAAAAGAGTGCCTTGATTTGGATCAGTCATATCTCCCAGGCTGTAAACTCCAGTCATGATAATGATGCTGCTAAAATTATAATTTATGGTGCACTGACTTGGCAACAGGCACAGTAAAAGAAACCCTGTCAGTGGATCTCATTCAGTCCTAAGAACCACTCTTTGGGAACTGCTAGTCCTGTTTTTCACAGGAGGAAACTGAGGCTTAGAGAGGCCAAGTGAAAGCCAAATGAGCAGATACCACAGAGCAAGAATCCAAGCCTGGCCTGTTTTTTTCCCCCGATGTGGTCCCGGCCCACTGGGCTGCCAGTTAATAACTAGCGAACAGTCACGGGTTTTACAGAGTGCTGTAAAACCACATCTGCCTTAGTGAATCTGCCTGCAGGCAGGTTTATTATTACTGTGCCGCCTCATTTTCTGCAAGTAAATACAATTTATGAGATAATTTTTGAAGTGAGAACCTCGCCTAGAATAGAGGATAACTATTGATGTGTTTTTCAGGATAAAAGGGATTGCTTTTTCTTTTTTTTCTTTCGATTTTCTTTAATTCATCACCCTGCCTGACACATTGGAGGAACCCAGTGAATGTGGGGAGCAGAGACTACATGGATGCATGCATGGATGAAAAGCAGGTCATTCTCCAAAGTTTAAATGAGCTGATTTTGCGATAGCGAAACCAGAAGGCAAAACTTTGGCATTCCACACCAGTATGGCTTTATTGTCTGTATTGCAGGAACAAAATATCACATAACTTTGCACATAACTCTCTAAAGCTCTTAATAGGTTTTTTTATATTCCCTTTCCTAAATCCCTTTGTGCAGTTACAAGTAAAGTATTGTACCACTTTCGCTGGAAAAAGGACTAATTTCACATTGTAATGATTGCACCTGCTCTGTGACAAAACCTTGATGTTTTTTTAAAAAGCCATTTTCCAACTTAATAGCTCAAGGAAGGAAGATTGTCCCTAGGGGAACTGGGACACAGCTTTACAATTTACTCATTGTACAACTGTCCTTCAGTGCTGACGTGGGGGGTGGGGGGAATAAGGATGAATGTGGAAGGAAAAAGCATAGAATAACTGACTAAGCTCGAAGGTCATTAATGACACCGAGAGGGGTAAAAAAGATAAAGCGGACACAGAAAATCGTGTTCTGTGAAAAGTGAAATAGGATTGCTCTGAGCTGAAAGAAAAGTAAGGGAGAAGAAGAGGACAGTGGGGAGCTTTTTAATGCATTGGGGGTGGGGGAAGGGAGGACGACTGCTCTAAATGAGTAGCTCAGAGTTGGAGCCCGGGAACGGGTTCTAGCCCTTCCCAGAACGTCAGAGCACATCCCTTTAGAAGTAGGTAAAAAAAGCTATGAATATAACAAAAACAAATGGACTCACAGACACAGGGAACAAACTAGTGGTTACCGGTGGAGAGAAGGAAGAGGGGAGGCGTATTTAGAGGTCAGGGATTAAGCATGCATGCTCAGTCATGTCCGTCTCTTTGTGACCCCATGGACTGTAGCCTGCCAGGCTCCCCTGTTCATGGGATTCTCTAGGCAAGAACACTGGAGTGGGTTGCCATTTTCTTCTCCAAGGGGATTAAGAGGTTCAAACTATTCCATATAAAATTAGCTACAAGGATATGTTATACAACCCAGGGAATATAGCTAGTATTTTATATTACCTGTAAATGGGGTATAACCTTTAAAAATTGTGAATCACTGTATTGTATACCTACAACTTACATACTATTGTATATCAACTATACTTCAATTAAAAAAAATAAAAGTAGGTCCGAAAGGGCACAAATTAGGAGAGAAGCCTGGTGTCCTGGAGACAGTTTGTCTCTTTCCTAGGAAGACAGTCGAGCATCAGTTGGTCTGAACACAAGTGCCTGATGGTCAGGAGACATAGCATTACATTAGCCAGAGAAAGCTGCTGGTACAGGATGTGGGTTGAGTCTTTCTGAGGGATAACAGGGTAAAGCTCTTGGGCAGGTGGATTTCAGCCCCTCTGATGAGGTTTCCTGAGATCACACAATGAGTGTGAATGTCACAGTTCCACTTCTCGCTCCTGTCCACCTCTTGTTTCTACCTTCTTCATCCTCATTGGGAAAAGCAGTCATTGCTTAGAAGGCAGTGGTGCTAGGGAAATGGACGTCACTCATGTTGCAAAGTCTGACTGGTTAAGTTTAACTACTAGTCTCACCAGAGATGAAATGTCCCACATGGGGGCTGTATGCTGAGTTTAAAAGGCTGCTGTGAGAAATGCAGTAACCTTTAGCCCCCGTACTGCCTAGCTCAGATTCCCGATTGGTATGCTCGTTTATGATGGTCGTTTTTATTTTCATGTCACTGGAAATAAAATCAAAACCCAGTGGCTGCCTGAAGTGCTTGAGCCCTGGTAATTCAGTGTAGCAGCAGTATTCTGGCAGTGGGGCTTTTTGCTCTGTCCCCTAATACTGCATTTCCAAGCCTCATTCTGGTCCTGTTACCAAGAAGGTAGATGATTAGCAAGTACAGTGACCCAGCGATTGTCTTGCATTGAGGTGAGAAATGAAAAGACTGTGTCACAAAACCCATTCATGTCCACTCTGGTTTTTCTTTGCCAAATGTTCTTGCTGTGACCTACTTCTGCAGGTAAGAAAAATGATTTTGCCAGCCTTCTGTGACACAGCGATGGTTGAACTGTTCCCAAGTGCCTTGGTGTAGGTGGCCTTGTGAGGATAAGCATTAATTATTTTCAGACTGCTGATGCATCACCTCTGGTGTCTATATTTGTCTTCTAAGAATGCATCATCACTCTCTAATTATAGGTGATCTTGTGGGATTAGATCTTTTGAGTTAGACTAGGATGACACAAAATGTGCATGGAAAGCAAAGCCTGGAAAACTTGCTGAGCTGTGGTCATTGTGTGTGTGTGTGTGTGTGTGTGTGTGTGCGTGTGTGCGTGTGTGTGTATGTGTGTGTGTGTGTGTGTGTATGTGTGTGTGTGTGTTTATTGCAATATAGTTGATTTACAATATTGCATTAGTTTCTGCTGTACAGCAAAGTTAATAAGTTATACATATACATAGATCTGTTCTTCAGATTCTTTTTCCATGTAGGTTATAATGGAGTATTGAGAAGAGTTCCCTGTGCTCAAGGTCATTGTTAAGACCCCAGATGATGCCTCAGTGTTCAGAATAACATTTGGATCATCTTCACATTGTCATTGTCACCACCCGCCTGTATTTCTACATGTTAGATCATTTGATGATTGTGCATGTCCTTAAGTGTGCGTTTTCATCATGAAAATGATTATTACCCGATTCTTATTCTTGGACTCTTGCATTACCCCAGCTAGTGACTTTTGTAAAAAATCAAAATAACTATGGAATCCCCAGGATCCCACTCTGTCATAGTTACCTCCTCACAGGGCTGTGAAAGGCGGTGAGGGTCTCTGCCCCTCAGTCTCAAGTTTGAGGCCTGTGAAGCAGTTCTGGGGAAAGCTGTAAGCAGTATAGTCTTAAGCCAAGTCCCTTTTCTGCCTGGGTGCTTTGCCCAGCAGCATGGAAGTATTAGGAGTACTGGAGTTGAAAATATCAAAATTCCCAGTCTGTTTTTACCTCCATCCTATTAAACATTTTCTTTTTTTGATACCTGCATAGAAAACAACTAAGCCTGGGTTCTAGTTTAACTCGTTAATTCAATCATTTTTTCATTTCAGCCAACAAATATTTATGGAAAGCCTTCTGTGTGCAAGACCCCATGAAGGGATAGACAGAAATTTAGACAAGACATTACCATCCCACAAGCAAGTTTGCCTTTTGTGGGGGTGGATAAGAATGATTTTTTTAATGAGAAAACAAAAATGCCAAGTGTCAGCAGGAAGAGGCATGTTGAGGCAAGGGCTGTTGAACATTCCATGGGGCTGTTGTCACAGGCAAGGTTTGGGAAATAAAAATCACCAGTGCTTTGTCTTTCTTGAGTCCCACCCTACAAAGTAGCTCCCTCAGCAGTTCAAGTGTTGAATGGATGATGAACAATGTTGAAGATGGTGGCCAAAGTGTAACAACGCTTTTCTTGCCTACCACCTACCACATCTAAAACTCTGTGCCATTTAAACTGTAAAGTTGGAAAGTGGGGGAAGGACTGCCTCCAATTTCACTCCCCTACTGGGCTGCAGATGTGCCCACAGGAACCAGGGCACAGTGTGAGGCTGTCAGATTTCCAAAAGAATTTAGCTAATGGTCTTCATTGCTCAAAGAGCTTGCCTCCCGGAGAATCAACACTAAGGTTAGAGACAAGCATGGAACTTCAGGCTTCTGAGAGCCTATGAGGGGTGCAGGTTTTTGAGGGCAGTTTTCCTAACTTGGAGAGTTCTCATCTGCCCCTCCCAAAAGTTGAAGCAGCTACTTATTCCTGCACAAAGGGAGAGAAAACAGACATGCATGCTTGTGTTAAAAGTCGGCTAGTTCAAACTTCAGGGAGAAGTTCTTGGTTGGGGAGAAGGCCAGAATATTGAAGAAGCTCAGCAGCATCTCCTCCAGAGGCGTTTCTGAATAATCTTGTCTCTTGGATGGCTTAGGTGTATAGGTAATGGGAAAAGCTGACTCAGGGCTGCCTCCAGGCTTAGCATAAAATGTATTCTGAGTACCACTGTAAGCATTAGGGAATGAAACTCACTGGCAGGAAGGCTAATAGTATACAGTTCAGATTCCCCCAAGGGAAAAATGTTTATGAAATTCAGCTTTAGTAACCTGAGTCATGAACTTGCTTTCTGCAAACATCAGAGTTAACAGCACCTGTACCATAAACTAGTTCACGCCATTGCATTTCTGGATCTATTTTTCTTTCCACTTAACAGCTTTTTACTTTGTACCAGAAATTCTGAGATGTAGAGAGAACTACGGAAATCAGCTGCCAGCTTGTTATTGTGACCTATGAGACATAGGGAAGTCCTCACCCAGCTCCATGCCCGCCCCACCCCTTGGCTGCCTCGCATGAGACATTCTTGAGCCCAGAGTGATGGGCTGGAAAAAGCGTGGTGTCCGGGGTGGGTGAGCAGATGCCTGGACTCCTGGGCCAGGCGGGCTCCCTGCCCCCACAGCTTCTTCACCCAGTCTGTCTGTGCACTGACTGCTTCAACATTTCCCCGAGGCCAAAATATAATTCATTCAAGAAGTTTTAAGTAGAGTAGCCCATGGCTTAAATGATACCAGTAGAAGAAGTGGGAGATGAAAGGGTGTGTTTGAAGGGAGAATTGTAAAGATGACTTCTGATACCCCATCCATCTTTCCCCAGTATAATTTTTTTGGACATTTTTATGACAAGTTTTAATTTGTCTCCATTCAGTGAGACGCAATAGATTGAGCTGGAGTTGGTCATTTCCCTTTCCCCAGGTCAGTTCTGCTCAAATAATACCCAGCCGGTTAGATTCTAGTTACAGGCTTCCCTGATGGTTCACATGGTAAAGAATCTGCCTGCAATGTGGGAGATTCAGGTTCAATCCCTGGGTTGGGAAGATGCCCTGGAGAAGAGAATGGCAACCCACTCTAGAATTCTTCCTGGAGAATTCCATGGACAGAAGAGCCTGGTGGGCTATAGTCCATGGGGTTGAATAGAGTCAGACACAGCTGAGCGACCAACACTTTTACGTTCACTAGATTCTAGTTAACTAGTGTTCCCTGAGTGCTCAGTTCATGTCAGTCACTTAGTTGTGTCCGACTCTTTGTGACCCCATGGACTGCAGCACGCCAGGCCTCCCTGTGCATCACCAAATACTGGAATTTACTCAAACTCATGTCCATTGAGTCAGTGATGCCATCCAACCATCTCACCCTCTGTCATCCCCTTCTCCTCCTGCCTTCAAATTTCCCAGCATCAGGGTCTTTTCCAGTGAGTCAGCTCTTCACCTCAGGTGGCCAAAGTATTGGAGTTTCAGCTTCAGGATCATTCTTCCAATGAATATTCAGGACTGATTTCC
Source organism: Dama dama (assembly GCF_033118175.1). NCBI lineage: Eukaryota > Metazoa > Chordata > Mammalia > Artiodactyla > Cervidae > Dama > Dama dama. Next base: position 22,589,542 of record NC_083708.1, on the reverse strand, counting down.
TTTATGATTGACTGGTTTGATCTCCTTGCAGTCCAAGGGACTGTCAAGAATCTTCTCCAACACCAGTTCAAAAGCATCAATTCTTCAGCGCTCAGCTTTCATATAGTCCAACTCTCGCATCCATACATGACTACTGGAAAAACTATAGCTTTGACGAGACAGACATTTGTTGGCAAAGTAATGTCTCTGCTTTTTAATATGCTGTCTAGGTGGATCATAGCTTTTCTTTCAAGGAGCAAGCGTCTTTTATTTTCATGGCTGCAGTCACCATCTGCAGTGCTTTTGGAGGCCAAAAAAATAAAAAGTCTCTACTGTTTCCATTGTTTCCACATCTATTTGCCATGAAGTGATGGGCCTGGATGCCATGATTTTAGTTTTTTGGATATTGTGTTTTAAGCCAGCTTTTTCACTCTCCTCTTTCACTTTCTCTTTGCTTTCTGGCATAAGTGTGGTGTCCTCTGCATATCTGAGGTTATTGATATTTCTCCTGGCGATCTTGATTCCAGCTTGTGCTTCATCCAGCCCGGCATTTTGCATGAGGTACTCTGCATATAAGGTAAATAAGAACGGTGACAATATATAGCCTTGACGTACTCCTTTCCCAGTTTGGAGCCAGTCCGTTGTTCCACATCTAGTTCTAACTGTTGCTTCTTGACCTGCATACTGGTTTCTCAGTAGGCAGGTAAGGTGGTCTGTTATTCCCATCTCTTTCAGAATTTTCCAGTTTGTTGTGATCCACACAGTCAAAGGCTTTGGTATAGTCAATAAAGCAGAAGTAGATGTTTTTCTGGAACTCTCTTGCTTTTTTGATGATCCAATGGATATTGGCAATTTGATCTCTGGTTCCTCTACCTTTTCTAAATCCAGGTTGAACATCTGGAAGTTCTCAGTTCACATACTATTGAAGCCTAGCTTGGAGAATTTGGAGCATTACTTTGCTAGAGTATGAGATGAGTGCAATTGTGTGATAGTTTGAATATTCTTTGGCATCGGCTTTCTTAGGGATTGGAATGAAAACTGACCTTTTGCAGTCCTGTGGCCGCTGCTGAGTTTTCCAGATTTGCTGGCATATTGAGTGCAGCACTTTCACAGCATCATCTTTTAGGACTTGAAATAATTCAGCTGGAATTCGGTCACCTCTACTAGCTTTGCTCATAGTAATGCTTCCTAAGGCCCAGTTGACTTCAGACTCCAGGATGTTTGGCTCTAAGTGAGTGATAACACCATCGTGGTTATCTGGATCATGAAGATCTTTTTGTACAGTTCTTCTGTGTATTCTTGCCACCTCTTCTTAATATCTTCTGCTTCTGTTAGGTTCATCCTGCTTCTGTCCTTTATTGTGCCCGTCTTTGCATGAAATGTTCCCTTGGTATCTCTAATTGTCTTGAAGAGATCTCTAGTCTTTCCCATTCTGTCATTTTCCTCTATTTCTTTGCATTGATCACTGAGGAAGGCTTGCTATTCTTTGGAGCTCTGCATTCAGATGGATATATCGTTCCTTTTCTCCTTTGCCTTTAGCTTCCCTGAGTGCAGACCTTGTTAAGAATAGAGTGCTCTGGTGTATTTCTGAATGGTTACTACTCCCCTCTCCTCTCTGGAGTTTCAAGGGGATTTTTCTCCCATTTTTACTGTGAGAACATGGGTGGAGCCTCAGGAGGTAAATCTCATAAACCTGCGGGAATCATTAGACTGGATCCTTCCACAGTCCTTAACTCTGAGACTTTTCCACTCTCAGCCTCCAACTGTTCCTCAGTTGCAACACAGGTTTCCTACCCCAGCTCTGGTTCCCTCTAGTGAACCTCTCGTCCAATAAGCCTTGACTCCCTGCATTGTCCTGTCTCTCCAGCCTCAGTTTGCCCTGTTTCCTATTCTTGATTATGGATAGAAGAAAAGTTGTTAATTTTTAATTTTGTTCACCTTTTTACTGGTTAGGATGGAGTAGTGACTTCCAAGCACCTTACATGTACAGTTGGAACTTCCCCCAAGATTTAAAAAATGTCAGTCAGCATTAACTGAGCATGATTTGGATATGAAATGTGTTTATTGAACAGTTTAACTCATAGAATTGAAATACGAAATTTTTTCTCCTAATCTTGTCCTTCAGCTATACTTTGGGGTAAGGAGAGAGATTATTGAGTTCTTTTTGTTTCTTCTGGTAATAATTCACATTTAGTAAGATGTTCAAATTTTATAATAGTTGTTGTGTTTGAGTTTTGACAAATGTATATACACTAGGTTTCTCAGCCTTGGCACTGCTGACATTTTGGAATGGGTAGCTCTTTCTTGTAGGGAGCTGTCCTATTAATCCATGACCTCTTGTCACTAGATGCCAATAGCATCCCCTTCTGGGGGGGGTGACAATCAAAAGTGTCTCCTGGCATTACTACCTGCTCCCTGGGCACCAAAACTGCCCCTGGTTGAGAACCACTGATGTACAAACACCCATTTAACTACCATCCAAAAAGAAGATAGAGATCATATCCATTCCTCCAAAAAGTTCCCTTCAGGCCTTTTCATTAATCCTCCCTCCCCTGAAACCACTGTCTCTCATTTCTATCATCACAGATTCATTTTGCCTATATTTGGATTTTGTAAATTAAATCACACAGTGTATACTTTTTTCTTTTTGGCCTAGTCTCTTTCACTTAAATAATGTGTTTGCAGTTATTCACATTATTGTGTTTATCAGTAGTTCACTCACTTCTTATTTTAGAATAGTGGTCCATTGTATGTATAAACACATTAATACATTCTGTTGTTGATGGACACTTGGGTTTTTTTCTAGTTAGGGGCTATTTTGATAAAGTTGCTATGGTTAGTCTGGAAAAGTCTCTTTGTGGACGTGTTTTCATTTTTCTCAGTAAATATCTAGGAATGGAATTGCTGGGTTGTAGGGTAAATGTATCTTTAACTTTTATTAAATTGCCAGACACTGCTGCAAAGTGGTTATGCCATCTTACACTCCCAGCAACTGTGTATGAGCATTGCTGTTGTTCCATATTGTTACCCACGTGTTCATCATTTGGTGTGACCAATTGCTTTTTATTTTTGTTGTTTGCTTTTTTAAAAGAAATTGTAGTTGATTCACAATGCTGTGTTATTTTCAGGTGTACGGCAGAGTTAATAGTTGTACGTACACATACATCCACTCTTCTTTTTAGATTCTCTTCCATATAGGCCATTACAGAATATTGAGTAGAGTTCCCTGTGCTACACAGTAGGTCCTTATTAGTTATCTATTTTATATATAGTAGTGTGTATGTCATGTCAATCTCAATCTCCCAATTTATCCCTCCTCCCTTTTCCCCTGGTAGCCGTAAGTTTTTCTACATCTGTGACTCTACTTCTGTTTTGTAGATAAGTTCATTTGTACCCCCTTTTTTTAGACTCAACATAAAAATAATATCATATGATATTTATCTGACTTATTTCACTCAGAATGACAAGCTCTAGATCCATTCATGTTGCTGCAGATGGCATTTGTTCTTTTTTATGGCTGAGGAGTATTCCATTGTATATATGTAACACATCTTCTTTATCTGTTCTTCTATTGATGGACATTTTTAGGTTGCTTCCATGTCCTGGTTATTGTAAACAGTGTTGCAGTGTTATCTTTTCAAATTGTGGTTTTCTCTAAATATATGCCCAGGAGTGGAATTGTTGGGTCATGTAGTTCCAGGTAACATTAGTGGTAAAGAACCCTCCTGCCAATGCAGGAGACATAAGAAATGCGGGTTCAATCCCTGGGTCAGGAATGAGATCCCCTGGAGAAGGGCATGACAACCCACTCCAGTATTCTTGCCTAGAGAAGCCCATGGAGAGGGGAGCCTTACAGTTCATAGGGTCGCACAGAGTCAGACACAACTGAAGAAAGTTAGAATGCATACACAGTAGTTCTATTTTTAGTTTTCTAAGGCACCACCATACTGTTCTCCATAGTAGCTGCACCAATTTACATTTGCACCAAAATTTCCCATCCTCTCCAGCATGTTTATAGATTTTTTAAAATAATAACTGGCCATTCTGACCAGTGTGAGGTCATTGTAGTTGTGCTTTACATTTCTCTAATAAGTAATGATGTTGAGCACCTTTTCACGTGCTTTTTGGCCATCTTTGTCTTCTTTGAAAAAATGTCTATTTAAATTCCCTGCCCATATTTTTGATTGGGCTGTTTGTTCTTTTAATATTTAACTGCATGAACTATTTGTATATTTTGGAGATTAACCCATTGTCATTTACTTCATTTGCAGATATTTTCTCCCATTCTGAAGTTGTCTTTATGTTTTATTTACGGTTCAATTGTTTTCATTTTAGCTCTTCTGGTGGGCATTTCGTTAGGATTTTTATTTTCATCTCCCTGATGACCAGTGATACTGAGCACCTTTTCATTTCCTTTTTGGTTACTTAGAGATACCAAGGGAACGTTTCATGCAAAGATGGGCACAATAAAGGACAGAAATGGTAGGGACCTAACAGAAGCAGAAGATATTAAGAAGAGGTGGCAAGAATACACAGAAGAACTATTCAAAAAAGATCTTCACAATCTATATACTCAAAATAGTGTGATCACTCATTTAGAGCCAGACATCCTGGAATGCGAAGTCAAGTGGGCCTTAGAAAGCATCACTACGAACAAAGCTAGTGGATGTGATGGAATTCCAGTTGAGCTATTTCAAATCCTGAAAGATGATGCTGTAAAAGTGCTGCACTCAATGTGCCAGCAAATTTGGAAAATTCAGCAGTGGCCACAGGATAGGAAAAGGTCAGTTTTCATTCCAATCACAAAGAAAGGCAATCCTAAAGAATGCTCAAAATGCACAATTCCACTCATCTCTCCACTCATCTCACATGCTAGTAAAGTGATGCTTAAAATTCTCCAAGCCAGGCTTCAGCAATACGTGAATTGTGAACTTGGAGATGTTCAAGCTGGTTTTAGAAAAGACAGAGGAACCAGAGATCAAATTGCCAACATCTGCTGGATCATCAAAAAAGCAAGAGAGTTCCAGCAAAACATCTATTTCTGCTTTATTGACTATGCCAAAGCCTTTGACTGTGTGGATCACAATAAACTGTGGAAAATTCTGAAAGAGATGGGAATACCAGACCACCTGACCTGCCTCTTGAGAAACCTGTTTGCAGGTCAGGAAGCAACAGTTAGAACTGGACATGGAACAACAGACTGGTTTCAAATAGGAAAAGGAGTACATCAAGGCTGTATATTGTCACCCTGCTTATTTAATTTATATGCAGAGTACATCATGAGAAACGCTGGGCTGGAAGAAGCACAAGCTGAAATCAAGACTGCCGGAAGAAATATCAATAACCTCAGATATGCAGATGACGCCACCCTTATGGCAGAAAGTGAAGAAGAACTAAAGAGCCTCTTGATGAAAGTGAAAGAGGAGAGTGAAAAAGTTGGCTTAAAGCTCAACATTCAGAAAACTAATATCATGGCATCTGGTTCCATCACTTCATGGCAAATAGATGGGGGAACAGTGGAAACAGTGGCTGACTTTATTTTTCTGGGCTTCAAAATCACTGCAGATGGTGACTGCAGCCATGAAATTAAAAAACGCTTACTCCTTGGAAGGAAAGTTATGACCAACCTAGACAGCATATTAAAAAGCAGAGAAATTACTTTGTCAACAAAGGTCCATCTAGTCAAGGCTATGATTTTTCCAGTGGTCGTGTATGGATGTGAGAGTTGAACTATAATGAAAGCTGAGCACCAAAGAATTGATGCTTTTGAGCTGTGGTGTTGGAGAAGATTCTTGAGAGTCCCTTGGACTGCAAGGAGATCCAACCAGTCTGTCCTAAAGGAGATCAGTCCTGGGTGTTCATTGGAAAGACTGCTACTGAAGCTGAAACTCCAATACTTTGGCCACCTGAGGTGAAGAGCTTACTCATTGGAAAAGACCCTGATGCTGGGAAAGATTGAGGGCAGGAGGAGAAGGGGATGACAGAGGATGAGATGGTTGGATGGCATCACTGACTCAATGGACATAGGTTTGGGTGGATTCTGGGAGTTGGTAATGGACAGGAAGGCCTGGCATGCTGCAGTTCATGGGGTTGCAAAGAGTTGGACACAACTGAGCGACTTGAACTGAACTGAACATTCTTTTGTGCAGTAAGACTTTTTATGGTTTGATTTGGAGGAGTTCCCGTTACACCCAGACTCCACTCCTGATAATACGTTTAGGTTTTACAAGAACCTGCTGCTACTCCTCATGGGCTAGGAAAGGTTTTACATCTGAAAAAGTTTGCTCTAAATTATCAAAATTACCGTGAAACATGCCCTTCCAGTTTTTGTTTTCTTCTCTGTTCCAAAGATACTGTGAGGTTGAGGTTATAAGGTATTTTCCTTTAGTGATTATTCAGAAATACTCCTCCTAATTAGCCAAACAAGTAGACAAAACTAGTTTTATTTTCTTTGGGATAGACTTCCAGTGCCCACAACCTTTGCAACAACTGTCTCAATCTCATCCTTCCAGAGCTGTGACAAACAAATTAATGCAGGGACCTGTCCCCACGCAAGGCAGTGAGTCACCTCTGTCATTCCATGCCCAAGGGGGCTTCTTAGTGAGCCTTTTTCAGGAAGTATTTTTCTTTTACACATACAGGAAAGTCTCTACCTAGTTTTTTTTAATAAAAGTAAGTTCTCTATCTAGAAAGATTCCTTTTTCCATTTAAGTTCTGGTAACAGAGCTTAACTTTTTCCTTTTAGTTCCAGTGGGAAAGGAAGGGACTCGTGAGACTTCTTTGGTTGGAGTTTCTCTCTTTGTTGCTAAGGACGTATTTTTCTAACCTGTTCTTTTTCTAACCTGTTCGCCTTAGACAGAAAGGTTCAACTCTGAGTAGTTGAGGACCTGACTTCTGAATAGGATCTGAGTGCACTCTGAAAATGGACTATGTTGATACCCAGAGTTGGGTAGCAGGTCTGTATGTGTAAACATAAAGTGACGTGTCCAGAGCACTTTGGAAGCAGTAAGGCAATCTCTACTTCTTATCTCCAAATTCCATTCCTCACTGAAGGTCCCACTTTCTGTGGGAGAATGTCTGGGATAAGACAAGTCTGAGTCCTGTCCTACCAGAAAGCAAACCAGCCAACCAGCCCAACAAAGAAATGAAAAAAAAAAAAATCAATGTAAATGACCGGGATCACGTCCTCAGGACTTAGGCTCCGAGTTGAAGAGATTCTCACTGCCAGAGATGGGACGATGTGAGCATTAATACAAATAATGACTATAGTAGAGTTAAATAGTACTGGATGAATTTTACATCCTTGAGTTTATAATCTCACTAAAAACACAAAACACTCTGCACATTCTAGAGTATGGAAAACTGAGAGGATGAAAGATCTAATTTCTTCAAAACATAAAAATCAAAGGGAGAAAAAAGGAGAGAAGAGGAACTTATGATTTAAAAGAAACTTTAAAAACATATGAAACCATTGTAACACTACTTAGACATGTTTGGATTCTGATTTGAACAAACAGCAGCTGTTAAAAAATTTTATGAGCTAGTTGGGGAAACTTGGTCCCCGAATGGATATTTGACTATGTTAAGGAATTATTATTAATGCTCTGGATGTGATCATGGCATTGTGGTTTTATTTTTATACCAGTCCTCCTCTTTTAGAGACACATACTGAATTATATACAAAATAATATATCTGTGATTTGCTTCAGCAGAGTTCTGTGGCAGAGCTTTGGATGAAATGAAATGACCATGAATTGGTAATTGTTAGTTTCTGGATAACATCTGTAGATTTATCATAATACTTCTCTTTACTAGAGAATATGTTGATATTTGAAATCTTTCATAAATTGAAAACAAACAAAAAACAGCTAAGTGCCCTGCAGATTGGTCACTGGCCGAAGTCTGAACAGTGAGAGGTGACCACGGGGGATGCTAGGACTTGTATGAGGAGCCCTGTCTTTTTTCTTATTATTATTGAAGTAAAATTGACTTAAAATACAAGTTTCAGGTGTACAACATCATGATTTAATAGTTTTGTACATTACAACAAGGAGCCCTATGTTGACAGGTTTGTTCATAAGTTTGTCAGAATGAAAAGATAATAATCCACTGATCTGACCTGTCCTCAACATTTTTCTCTCCACATTTGTTCATTGGACTCATACTAATGTTATGAACCAAGCGTTCTCAAGAAAAGGAATGAGATCACGCACGCTTATCTCATACAGCATTTTTTGTCTAAAAACCCTTACTGAAGGACTCCCAACTGGGCCTACTTTCCTTTCCCATTTGTTTCTCATACCTTAGAAAGATGACCTCAAAGAAATTTGGGGCAATTTTTAAATATAGATATATATATACATACACATGTACACACACACACACACATATATATATATACTTTTTTTTTCATCTCAAAGAAAATTTTTTTATCCCTAAACCGTTGTAAAATAGAGAACATTTTCCAAAAATGTTTATAGGCCTCATCTTTAAATATACCAAGTGGAATGGTTCTTAGAACACAGCAGACTCATTGGAATAGTTGTTTATGCTCACACTCTTTTAGCAAGTTAGTTGCGTTAAAGACCTGAAACAATACATAAGTTTCAAATTTTTCTCTACTTCCCACCAAAATATAGTGCATTTCTTTCTCATGACTTTCCAGTCCTTACTCTCCTCAGGTCAAAATTTATGATTCTGTGTCTTATCTCAGAACTTCCCTAATCCTGAAATAACTCTTTCACACTTTGTTGTGAAGGACCTGTAGGTATTTGATGTTTATCTTGCAGTTCATGAGGTTCAGACCCTACATAGGTAGGTGGAGGGGGGCTTTTGACTGAATAAGCTTCTCTCCTCATCAGTGTGGAGGAGGAAGAGAGGGTCTTCCTGGGGCCAGTCACAGACACACAGGGTCTCATCCAGTCCTTGACCAGCCAGAGGAAGAGGGAAGCCCCAGACTACAGATGCAGCAACTCAGGCACGGAGGCTCACTAACCTGACTGTGTTGCCTTTGGAAGACACTTAGGCTCTTTCTCCTAAGTCAGGGCGCATTCCCAGGTGTGAACTGTGCCAGCTGTGACTTTACTGAAGCATGCAAGTTCATTCATTCTGTGACGCCATCTCATAGAACATGCATTTCCGTGCACCTGGCACCATGAACTCGTGGTGCCCTCTGGAAGCCAGCATCTTAAGGCAGCTAGCTGATTTTAGAGGTTTCTGATATTCCCTAACAAAATGTAGTTGGAAACATTGGTCATCTGCCAGGTAGTCAATAACCCAGAAGCCAGAAAGGACCGGTCCACGTTGTAATACACTAATGATTGAGTGGTTATAGGTCATATTTATGTCCATCCAGTCATTTCCACTGCTTTATAGAGTGCTTTGATGAATTACCAGTCACGCTTCTTTATAGTTAATGTTGTAAGTTGGATATATTGGGAAAAAGCTTATTTATTGGTAACTTCAGCCAGATAGTTTCATGTATTAAAGACTCATGGCTTAGTCAATAACGCTGGATTCAGAACTGAATTTCTATGGAATGAATCATGTCTCTAACCAAGGATGTGCTGGTTTGAACCCCATGGAGTTGGAGTTACATACCTTCCTTACATAATCCCTATCAGTGGCCTCTGGGCTCAGAGTTATTTTTCTAGTAGCTGGTGATTTTCAGCTAAGCCATCTACATTCTTCTGTTTGCAAACCCTATAGGCTTGCAGTTTTTTCTTCAGATGCAGCGTCTGCAGTTTCATTCCCTGCCACTGGTAGATGGTATTGTCCTAGAGTAGTATAAGTGAGAGAAAGCCTTATGTAAGCCTTGGAAATTTCATATACACAATCATCCATTTGTGCTTCTTCCTTTAAAAATAATTAAAGAAGCATGAATTTATTCATGAATAGCAGAGAAGATGCATTGGTAGCAATATTTAAAATGCATAAAGCATTTATGTATAGTTACAATAAGGCTTCACCTGTCTGCACTTTCCTCGTGTCTACCTGATTTGTTCTGTCCTCTCATGGAGCTTAGATGGCAGGTGTAAAACTTAACCACTGTGAACCCTGGAAACCCTTGATGAGTATGTGTCCTTGTGCCCTTTTCTGATCTCATATCCTGAGCTATTCTTAACTTGGAGACACTGCACCAACAACCCCTTTTTGCTTTCTGTGTGGCTTAAAGCAAAAACAAACCAAAAAACCCCAAAACCCTCAAAACATTGTCTTCTTCAATGTGCTCCTTTCCACAAGCGCTTACTTTTGTTTCTTTGTATAGTTATAAAATCTTCATGCACCTCCTTTAAAATAAATAAATTAGTTTTATGAGTCTCGTTTATTGCCAGCAACTCCAAATAATAGGCTTCAGAAATAAGAGGTGTTTATTTTAAAATGAATATAGTAGCATGCTTTCCATTCTAAAGATTTGTGTATCTTCAATATCATATTTTCAAAGTAATGTCTAGGTAGTAAGTGGCTAAAGAAAATAACCATCTGATTATAGTTTGATCCCTTTCTTACTTGGCCTTAACTATTATTTGATTATTCCAAGTCATAATCTTTTCAACTGAACTGATTAAACTTTGCCAGTATAACTTATCCTGTTTGCTAAACTTTTCAGACAAAAAATCCTTTCTGAGATTTCAGGCTGATTTCTTATTTACGCTGTTAGCTCACTTCACTTGCCAGAAGGTTTCTCTTCTAACCGAAGAGTTATTTTCTGTTTACAAGTAAGGCTTTAATTTGCCCTTCTATCTTTTTCTTTCTCCTCCTTATGTCTAACCTAAAAGAAATAATTTACTTTCTTCTTAAAACATAAGAGTGACTGCATCATTTCAAGTGCTACTAAATGTGGCTTAAAAATTTGGAATATGATGGATTCTGCCTTCAACTAAAGTTACTATAGCAATTATCTCTTCCCATAATTAGATGGAAGGGAGCTTTGATGATGAAATGAATACTAGGCTCAAAAACAAAGGCCCGATTGCACACCCAGACTTTTGACTAGCTTGTAACAGTGAGCAGAAGTTACTCAGCTTCTGTAGTAGGAACCAAGGAACACTTTGGTTCCTCATTTATAATCTGGAGACAATTAAATTGGAAATTTAATTCAGGTGGATTTTATAAAGATTTAGTGAGATGATACCTGGCACTTAATTTCCTCACTGCGTGAAAATCATATTAACATTTACTAAAGGGCTTGTGTTTGTGTGCTACTTGCTCAGTCATGTCTGACTCTGCGACCCCATGGCTGTAGCCTGCCAGGCTTCTCTGTCCATGGAATTCTCCAGGCAAGAGTACTGGAGTGATTTGCCATTCCCTTCTCCAGGGGATCTTCCTGACCCAGGGATCGAACCTCAGTCTCCCACACTGTGGGCAGGTTTTTCACCATCTGAGCCACCAGGGAAGCCCCAAAGGGCTTATACAAACAAAAAAATTAAGCCCCCTGTTGGTAGGTTAAAAAAAAAAAAAAAAGGACATGAATTCATAATTAATCAGTTTACAAGAAAAACAGTTATTAAACATCTGGGAAAATGTTTAAACTCATTGCAGTTAAATAAAATTCAAAAAAGTACTGAGGTGTCCTTTCCTTTTACTAAATTAGCACTAATTTTAAAAAAAAAGGTAAGATGCTGGTGGCATTACCAGTTAGTACAGCTCATTGAAAAAATATGCATCAAATTATATTAATATTCATACCTTTCAATCTAATAATCCAATTTCTGGGACTCTATTCTAAGGAAATATTCTACAATATTGAAAAAAACTTATAAACATGATAGTGATTATTTCATCATTACTTTTGATCTTGACAAACCTGGGAAAAACTTAAGCTTGTAAAAGATTAAGTTATGATGGACTTTTGCAGCTATTAAAAGAAAGATTCATTGAGCAGCACCTAAAAATGTTTATGATGTAAAAATTATGCACACTGATAATCAACATGAGGGACTTCCCATGTGACTCAGTGGTAAACCCGCCTGCCAGTGTAGGAGACACAAGTTCAAACCTTGGGTGGGGAAGAGTCCCTGGAGGAGGAAATGGCAATGCAATCCAGTATTCTTGCCTATAACATCTCCTGGACAGAGCCTGGTGGGCTACAGTCCATGGGATTATAGAGTCACACACAGCTAGCAACTGAGCATGCATGCACAGCACATCAATATGAGAACAATTTATCTTAGAACCATGTGGGAATAGACCCAAGTGATGTTAGGGTATTATAGCATATTTTTTTCTTCTTTCCTGTTTCCCCAAATCTTTTGTAAGATACTATTACTTTTAAAATTAAAATTAGAGTTTTAGTTTAATGTATTCACCCCGAAAAAATATTTGGCAAGTGCCTCTTATGTGTCCAGAAGATTTGCTATAGCAATTTGGGCTTTTAAAAAATGCCAGAATCTTTTTTCATTATTTACTGCAGGGCAATACAAAAGCAAAGATGTGTGCTTAGTGAACTCTTTACAGTAAGTAGTTCATATACAACCTAAGATTTAAGGTTCTGTTGTGTGTAACCTAAGCATTTAATGCCAGATCATCAGCCCAACCCATGTTAGATATGACGGTATTGTGTCTCACTATGGCCATCTGCTTCAGGACTCATTCCAAAATTAACTCACCAGCTTACTCAGGTCATTCCACCAAGGAAAATGGGATCACAGTGATATATTAACCATAACATCAATGTGAACAAGACTTTGAATAATGCATCTCAGAGCAACCCTCTAGATAACTGAATTAGAATAAGCCAGACAAGGTCATTTGCAAAATACTGTGGCATTATTTCAGCTGACATTTTTAGTGAAATAATTGCAGAGTCACTGAAAGCTGTAAGAAAGAGTATGAAAGATGACTTGTACACTTTGCCCAGTTTCCCCCAGTGGTAACATTTTACAGAACTGTGGTACTGGGCATTGATTGACATGGTAGAATCCTCCCATCTTAGTCAGATCTCCCTGGTTGTATTTGTACTCCTCTACTTCTGTGTGTGCAAATGTGTGAGGTTCTGTGTAATTATATCCCTTGGTATGTTTGTGCATCCACCGAAGTCAAGATGCTGAACAGGTCCATCAGCACCCAAATCCTTCCTGTTGCTCTTTCATAATCGCACCCTTCCTCCACTCCCCACCATCCCCAACCCCTGGAAACCACTACCTTGTCCTCTATTTGTGAAATTTTGTCATTTCAGAAATGTTACAGAAATGAAACTATACAGTATGAAAAGCTCAGCCTTTTGAGCTTGGCTTAACTCCCTTGTGAGTCTTCCAAGTTGTTGCTGTATCAATAGTTCGCTGCTTGTCACTGCCGCCAAGTAAGTGCTCATGGTGGATATACGGTCACTAACCATGCATCTGGGCTGATGCCAGCTTTTGGCTGTTAAAATAATGCTGCCATGAACATTCACATACAGGTGTTTGTATAAACATAAAGTTCTCATTTCTCTGGGATAAATGTCTGAGACTGGAACTGCTGGGTCATACAGTGATTACATGTTTAGTTTTTAAAGATGCTGCCAAACTGTTTTCTAGAATGCCTGTACTGTTTTATAGACATACTCCAAGCAAAGTATGGGAGGCTTTTTCTTTTTTTCTTTGCCAAATTATTCTGAAGTCTGATTGGTGACAGTTTTCTTTACCTGAACTGACCAAATAATTTTGCTAAAAATAGCCATGTTGAGTAAGTAGATTTAGAAAAGAGAACTTTATCAGGGCATATTGGAAGCTCCTCCCTTCACCCCCCCCCCCAAAAAAAAAATCACTTAATCTTCATAGATGAGCTTTATACAGTAGGTCACTTCGAAATATTTGACCCCTTTAGTCTTACTTAGATGGTAAAGAATATACCAGCAATGGGAGAAACATGGATTCGATCGTTGCATCAGGAAGATACCCTGCAGAAGAAAACGTCAAGCCACTCCAGTATTCTTGCCTGGAGAATCCCATGGACAGAGGAACCTGGTGGGCTACAGTCCATGGCATGGTAAAGAGTCAGACACAACTGAGTGACTAACACTTGAACTTTTCAGTCTCTAGGCAGCTAGCAAAATAGACTCAGCCCTTATTTCATAGCCGTTGGGCTCAATCTCCTATACCCATAACAGAATGTTGGCCTGGACATAATTTGTTTCTCTCTTGTGTGACAATCTTTCTGTCTTCTATAAGGGAAAAAAAAAGTTTTTTAAAGGATTTTTGGATACCCTAGATCAGCATCTTCACTTTGCACTGGCCAGAAATGAAGGCCCTGGACTAGGAGTTAGAAGACCTGTGTTTGAGTCCCTCCTCTAATAAGCTGTGTCACTGAACACATCCCTTACCCTCTCTAAGTTTGCTCAGCTGGCTAAGCTGGATGAAATTCGCGGTGGAACCTCTTGGAGGACCTGCAGGACCCCAGTTGCTGGCCTGCCCCTGGAGGCTCTGGTTGAGCAGTTCTAGAATGGAACAGGAGAATCTGCCTGACGTACAAGTTCCAGGAGATACCAGTGAGACTGGACCAGAGATGACCCCCTGAGAACCCAGGCCAGATTATGCTAAAGTGCCCTCTGGCTCAACAGTTAGTAGTATCCCCTCACCCATCCCCCACCAAAGGACACTTTCCAGAATGAGTTATTCGTTTGACCTTTTTTTTAAGTGATCAGATACATAATGGAGTATAATGCAGCAATTTAAAATGTCATAGAATATTCACTGTCATGGGAAGTTACTATAATATATCGTTAGGTTATAAAGAAGCTACACATTACAAAACAGCATATGCAGAAATGTCCAGTTATACATAGAAAATAAATCTAAAAAGATATCTCTAAAATGTCAATAATAGTTATCTCTAAATCATAAAGTTGTAAAAATTTTATTTTCCTCTTTCTGTGCATTTCTGTGTTTTCTAATTTTGTCTGTAATTTATATTTATTGATCATTTATTAGAACAAAGAATTCCCATGAGCAGAACAACTCCTGACTTCTATAGGTTTTAATAATTATGGTTAAATATCAACCAGCACAAATAAGGCTCTTCAGGTATGAGATAAAACTGTCTAGGAGGCTTTAGAGAGGTAGCTACGACCTTCCTTAGCCCTTTCCCTAAAAAGTATGGGCAATGACTTTTTGCTGTTCTTCTTACTCGACAGAATTCTGCACACGTGCCCCTGAGTAGTCCTGCCCCGGGACCACTTGTTCCAGCATCTCATTAGTGCCTGGGTGATGTTTCCATGGAGCTCTTCCACAGCTAACTAGTAGGATCAACGGCTATAGCCTCCCAAGCTAGTCCCTCCTTCGTCCTTGACAATGGGTTGAAGTGTTTTAGACAAAGCTAGTTCTTCCTTTGGGATTAGGGGGGACTAGCTAGTATCTCTGTTAGAAAAATTAATATTTACTGCTAAAATAGGAATGTTAAACTATCACTGACATAAATTTATATAGATGCCAGAAACCAGTTACCTGCTGTGGAAAGCTATTTTCTTTCCCCTGTGGGTTTGTGTCCCCGCCTGGAATTTCTAACTATACCAATGTCCCCAAAACATCGTTTTCTTCAACACCCATACTTCTCAAGGTTAAGATAGATTAGAATGAGCATGACTTCCTTGAAATAGTATTTATTAAAATGGTTTTGCTGCTAAAATTTTTAAGGAATTAATACTATAGAAAAACATTCCATTTCTGAACCCTAGTAATTCCATTTCTGAATAAATTCGTTTGATTAGAGGCATGGTGTCAAAAGGGCAGTGCAGTGGTGATTTCAAAACACCACTTCTGTCCAGAGCTGCAGCACACCACTGTTCCTTTCTGCCAAGTTCCCTCCTGTGCGTATCTCTTAAGAATGAAAAATTCAAAGGACTTTTTGATTTATGAGTGATAGTGTGTTTATTGTGGTAGCACTACTTACTGTTTTACATTTTAACACCCAGCCATATTGGTATCTATCATAGAATTTTTTCCTTTTAACAAATGTGTTCTGTGCTTGAGAAAATATATTTTTATATATGACCTAAAGACTGTTGCCATATACATGTCCGTCCCATGTGTTTGCTATCATGGGTGAAGTTGCTGGGTTTGCCGTATACAACTGGGAGCTTCGGCAGCTGCATCCGGATGGCTTGTTCACCACAGTGATGTTGTAATAGCACCATCCAACACCAGCAGTGCTTCCACAACCCCCCTACTGTGAAACAGGTGATGGGAAGGTCACATCTAGAAATTTCTTGCTTTGTTGAAAAACAGGCTCACGACCCAGGAATTGCTGCATTTGTCCGTGTGTCCAGCCTCATCGGGAAAGGAAAGGGCCTCTCTTTATCTCACTCACATCTTCTGGCTTCTGGTACTTCACACACTGCCCTTAACTAGAAAACGTAGCTGTGCTTTGCTTTACTGGTTCTGGTAGGTGAAAAACACAAGCTTTTGATTGATCTGTAAATTTTCCTATTGTGTTGTTGTTGTTCAGTTGCCAAGTCATGTCCAATTTTTGTGAATTGTGGACTGCAGCACGCAGGGCTTCCCTGTCCTTCACAGTCTCCTGGAGTTTGCTCAAATTCATGTTTGTTGAGTCGGTATGCTATCTAACCATCTCATCCTTTGTCGCTCTGTTCTCCTGTCCTCAATCTTTCCCAGCATCAGGATCTTTTCCAATGAGTTGGCTCTTTGCATCAGGTAGACAAAGTATTGGAATTTCAGCTTTAGCATCAGTCCTTCCAAAGAATATTCAGGGTTTAGGATTGACAGTTTGATCTCCCTGCAGTTCAAGGGACTCTCAAGAGTCTTTTCCTGCACCACAGTTCAAAAGCATCAGTTCTTCGGCACTCAGCCTTCTTTCTGATTCAGCTCTCACATCCATACATGACTACTGGAAAAATCATATCTTTGACTATATGGATCTTGTCAGCAAAGTTTTGCCTTTGCTTTTCAATGCGCTAAGCTTTCCTTTCAAGGAACAAGCATCTTTTAATTTTATTACTGCAGTCACCATCCACAGTGATTTGAAGCCCAAGAAAATAAAATCTGTCACTACTTCAACTTTTCCCCCTTCTATTTGCCATGAAGTGATGGGACCGGATGCCATGATCTTAGTTTTTTTTAGTGTTGAGCTTTAAGCCAGCCTTTTCACTTTCCTCTTTCACCCTCATCAAGAGGCTCTTTAGTTGCTCTTCACTTTCTGCCACAAGAGTGGTATCATCTGCATATCTGAGGTAATTTATATTTCTCCAGGCAATCCTAATTCCAGCTTGTGCATTTCACATGATGTACTCTGCATATAACTTAAATAAACAGGGTGATGATATACAACCATGTCGTACTCCTTTCCCAATTTGGAACCAGTCAGCTATTCCTTGTCCAGTTCTAACTATTGCTTAATTGACCCACATACAGGTTTCTCAGGAGGCAGGTAAGATGGTCTCGTATTCTCATCTCTTTAAGAATTTTTCAGTTTGTTGTGATCCACACAGTCAAAGGCTTTAGTGTAGTCAGTGAAAAGTAGATGTTTTTCTGGAATTCTGTTGCTTTTTCTGTGATCCAACAGATGTTGGCAATGTGATCTCTGGTTCTTCTACCTTTTCTAAACCCAGCTGGTACATCTGGGAGTTCTTCATTCATGTACTGTTGAAGCCTAGCTTGAAGGATTTTGAGCATTGCCATGCTGGCATGTGAAATGAGTGCAATTGTGTGGTAATTTGAGCATTCTTTGGCATTGCCCTTCTTTGGGATTGGAATGAAAATTGACCTTTTCCAGGCCTGTGGCCGCTGCTGAGTTTTCCAAATTTACTAGCATATTGAGTGCAGCACTGTAACAGCATCATCTTTTAGGATTTTAAATAGCTCTGCTGAAATTCCATCACCTCCACTAGCTTAGTTCATAGTGATGCTTCCTAAGGCCCACTTGGCTTCGCACTCCAGGATGTCTGGCTCTAGGTGAGTGATCACACCATTGTGGTTATCCTGGTCATGAAGATCTTTTTTGTATAGTTCTTCTGTGTATTCTTGCCACTCTTCTTACTCTCTTCTGCTTCTGCTGGGTCCTTACCATTTCTGTCCTTTATTCTGCCCATTCTTACATGAAAGTTTCCCTTGATATCTCTAATTTTCTTGAAGAGATCTTTAGTCTTTCTCATTGTATTGTTTTCCTAGTGTACCATGGCCTAAATAAAATACAATTTTATTTAAAATACAAGGTAAAGGTTTAAGTGACATTAAGGACACTGATTTTACTTCTTTTTTCCTACTTTCTAAAGGCTCTTACAGAATTTGAGTTGGAAGTCCTCACTGATGTTTCCTTGGTGTAGTATTCCTGTCCACATTCAATGTACACATACTTATTGTCATTTTAGAGGGATAGGATCTTCTTTCTTATTGTATTGCTTCTCACATCTTTGGTCCTTTGTTCCATCCTTCCTGTTTGCTAGTAGTTCATTTAGCAAAGCCAGCTGCTTTTAGTGGGAAAAAAGGTATATCCCACTCTGTGCCATGCCAGGCTTTATTACCACACAAGTTTTCCTAATTAGAGTAATAACTACATCATTCAGGCTACTGCTTGAGAAATCTTACTTCCTTTCATAACCCAAGGATGGTCTTTTTTCTTTCATCAGGTATTAGGCGTCCATCCTAGACTTATCCCAACCTATTAGAATCATCTCATTACTTGACTATCTCCGCCATTCACATGTTAGTGCCACGAGGGAATGCCTTCTCAGTTGTTCTCTGACTGGACAGTCACAGACTTATAGATGGTATTTAATCATTGAATGAATTGAGTGAATGAAGCCAGCTTACCAGCCCAGTAGAGGAAAATCTCATATTATTTATTCAGTGCAGAGTGGAGTCCACGTGTCATCAACACAGGCCTGATCGATGCTAAATTAGCAAGTTAGGAAACATTTTGTACCCTGTTGTTATTTAAGACTCAAAATAATGTGATTGAAAAAGTCATTTTCTTTCATTATTTTTATATTTACATTTATATTGTATATTTTATTTTGTAAATGAAGCTTGAGCCTAGAAACTCGATTTTATAATATTAAAATAAAGTTTGTTTCCATGTCATAACATTTATTTCCGAACATAACTTTGAACATGAACCATACCTAGACAAAAAATATATTTAAGGCATAGTTTTTTATATTTATTTTTTAAGTCTACAGTACTCTTTAAAAGGAACGTTTGTGTGTAGCTGTGCTACTTATTCTGAAGGGTCACAATTACTATGAAACTCACATTTTCCAGTATTTTACAGTTTTATCTGTCTTGTTTTGTGCACCTCAAAGCATTTATGTAGCATTTTTTAAAATGTTAATTTTATCTTGTGCAGGCTGCCTTGACAGCATGTCTTTCTATTGATTGAAATTCCAGCTCTATGCTGAGGAATAGAATTTCATAGTATAATTTTGTTAACTAAGACAAAAAGAGCATTCAAAAGTGTTTAGCATATTTACGCAATTGTACAGAAGCATTATAAACTGAACATTTGGTCAGCTATTACTGCAGCCTGGCCCTGCTTATGGTGGCTTAAGATTGTTTTTAGATGGTGACGCAAAGCAGAGACCGTATTTTTAGACAGCTTCCCTCTCTCTCCCCTGTTCCATTCCCAAGTGTCCACTTTCAGGAGGAGAGAACGAAGAGGGTGAGACCTTACAGCCAGCCGCAAAGAGCCCTATCTCCCTCGCTTCCAATCATCACTTATACTTTGTGACTAGATATTCCAGACATGCCACAGTGGGGCCCGAAGCTGTAGCTGTGCTCAGAGACTCTGCAAAGCTTTAAAACTTTTTTACTTTGGGGAATAAAACTAAAAAGATGAAATACAGAGATTTTTCTCAGTGTAATAGAACAAAATAAAATTACCCTCTTAAAATAAATGGCAGGTAGGGAAAGCAATTTTTCCTGTCACGGATAAAAGCTAGGGAATACAAAATCTGCCTTTGAAATATGTTATCTCAAAATGTTTTAAATAAAAAGAATCTAAACTACATTGTACAGTACCTGTTCCCAAGGATGATTGCAGTTTCTTGTTATTAAGTCCTGAGAAACACATAGTGTCCTTGGCAGGCGGCACTATAAAAACAAACAAGAAAAAAAAAAAGACATGGTAGGTCAAATTAAAATTTTTTTCTTTTTTGACTGAGGGGCTCCATTTTGCATTGTTTGTTTTAATGAGCGCAGCCTCTTATGTAATTTTCTCCATCTTGCATCCGTGTTCACAAGCATGCAAAAGAAAGTAACTCTTTGATATATGAGACAATTTGAAGACTAAAAGTCCCCCAACCTGTGCAGTTTTATCTTGATCATCTATCTGTAAACTTACAGTGGGGAAAGCATGGATTAGAAATCAGAATTTCTTCCTAAACCCATCACTACTACTTTTTATCCTGAGCAAGTCACTTAGGTTTTCTGAGCTTCTGTTTCTTCATTTGTAAAACAAAGTTTCAGATGCCTGCTTTACCTAAATCATAAGACAGCTGAGGATGAAAAGAATCGAAATAGGAAAGTGTTTTACAAGTTTCTGGTAGGTCCTGTTATAGAGTTTAATGAGCTTGTTGAAGGTCACAGAGAGATCTAACTCTAAACTTCTTGTTTAAGGTCACGGAGACATTTAACTCTAAACTTCAACATTTTTCAACACTGGCACTGTTTATGCTTTCAGGCTGATTATTCTTTCTTATGGGGAGCGGTCCTGTGCATTATCAGAATATCCCTCCCTCTCTACCCACTGGATGCCTTTAGCATCCCCCAAGTTGTGACAGCCAAAAATATCTCCAGGGACTTCCCTGGTGGTCCAGCAGTTGGGACTCCATGCTTCCACTGCAGAGTTCATAGGTTCTATCTCTGGTCCCAGAACTAAGATTCTGCATGCCATGACAAAAAAAAAAAAAGAAATCCTTAGACACTACCACATGTACTGGTGGGCAAAATTGTCCCAAGTAGAGGACCACTGATATGTGTGGTTCCAGGGCGAAAGTTCTTAACCATTTTTATGACAACATTTGTCACCATCAGTTATTCTATATAAGTAGTTCCTGGTTGGAATACTCCATGACGTAGCAGCTTTCAGAATTCAAAAAGGGATAAATGGTTTTCATCTGTCATCTTTGTGTCTCTGAGTATCAGCAGTGGCATTGGCTTCTTGGGAAGGTCCCTATGAACTGTTGTTGAAGAAGCAGAGTCTCCCAACAGAGATACTGACCACAGTGAGCCAGAAGTCAGACTCAGTAATGCCTGGAACCCCTTCCTGGGAATCTCTAATCATCCCCTAAAGGGCCCAGCTGGTCTCTCTTCAGCAGCCTCTTCTCATCTGAATATTCATGGCCTTCTAATATCTGTTACCAGCTGAGGGGCCAGGGAGAGAAACACAAGTGTCTTCATAACTATCATCACAGACTCTTGACTCTTAAGTCCTTGAAATTTGCACCGGTTGTCCACATTTACATTTTCCATAAGAAGAGGTGAGCTCATGTCCTTCTACTCTGCTTTCTGTCTCCTCCCTACCCCATGTTTATATTTTGTTTAAGAATCTTAACCTCTCTTCTTTGCTTGCTCCTTCAACTTTGTTCTCACTGCAGAACTTGATAGAGAAACTCAGCTGGAAGTTGATACGGAAACGCAGCAGGGGCTTTTCTCACCAGCGTCGTATGAAGAGTAACATCCTTCTGAATCACTTGACATAAAGCAGATGCCTTCTGCCCTTGCACGACTCTTTCCTTTTCCTTTCCCCTTAACAGGGCTCATTAAATACACGCCTCCTTCGACTGCATTTGGGGACTTAAGTACCAGTTGTCCAAGAGTGGAATATTTTCACTTCAGTTGCTCGCTCTTTCCCCCAAAAAATGGCCCAGGACGAACTTCCACATCTTTATCTCTCACTGCATGCTGCTCTTTTCCAGATGCTGGCACTGTCCGCAATTTATTATCAGCCCTGAACTAGAACTTTCAGAGCATTTATGGTTGACTTTATTAGGTTTGTTTTGTAATTATCCAAAACTATTGAGAAATTTGATGCATTTGATCTGGGCCTTATTAAATAGTCTGAAATGATTTTGTATCTATATGAATTAAATTTTTTGAAACAACTGCATTTTAAGATAACTTGCACTGACAAGCCCATGCATATAGTCGAATGTGGTTAAAAGCATTGTCATGACCAGAAGAGAGATTAGTATAATTAACAATCATGACAAGAATCTGGAATTGTCCAGAAGTCTTCAGGATTTGGAACTCTGTTCACAGAAGATCCACAGCAGCTGTTTGAACCAGTGGGAATGAGAACTGGATTACTTCATGGCAGTACAATGTTAGTGTC
The DNA here is from genome assembly GCF_033118175.1 of Dama dama. Classification (NCBI taxonomy): domain Eukaryota; kingdom Metazoa; phylum Chordata; class Mammalia; order Artiodactyla; family Cervidae; genus Dama; species Dama dama. The sequence continues at coordinate 22,567,300 of NC_083708.1, read as the reverse complement.
AATTTTAAACTTAATTTTTTTTCCCTTTAAAGTACACGTGAATTATTTTAATTACTGTATGGTTTATTTATGAACAGACTAATTGGCTCCCTCTGTAAAATAGCAGTGTTTGGCCCAACCAGGAGGCATTTTTCTTTGTAGACCAGTGAGCATCCTTACTGACCAGACTTACCTGATCCAGGTTTGATGTGCACTCAGCAATTTCATCACCTTATATAAGGAAAGCACTGTGGGTTTTTCTTCCTTTTCCAGGTGGCCTTTTTGAAGATGTAACCAAGGGAGTTGACACATCCCTCTCCACAGCACGGGATGCACCGGCAGCCAGCAGTCAGCCCAGTGGGCAGCAGTTACAGAGACAAGAACCCGGCTACAGCAAGAAAACAGGGTATTGCAGTTTTGAGTTTACTTGCTCGCATCTGTTCTCTAAGAGAAGAGTTTACTTTAAATCCTTGAAACACCAGGCTGTGAAGAAAGTCATAGTAGCAGGTTGAGAGATAAGTATAGAATTTTCATCTCTGTTTCCCACCGAGAGGAACATTCAGATATGTGCTGTGTCAGCACCACCTGGAGAGAGAGAGCTGGCGGAGACCCATCCGTCCTCTGTGGAGGCAGCGAGGGGCTTTGCTGGTGGAATTGAAAGTTAGCTGCTGTAAATCTTTGGACATAACTTGCAGAGAACTTCTCAGATTTGCTTAAAAGAATTTTAAGAAAATGTGGAACTCTGTATGCCTTATTCAGAGGGGATGCTCACTAAATAAATGTCTGTTGAATGCCTGATTGTCAAATTAAAGGGTTTTACATTTATGCAAAACTGCTCGTGTTCCTTTTCTTCTTTATTTCCTTTGCCATTACCAGGTATGCTGCAGATCAAGAAATATACCTCACTGGCATCCTGTTACAGAGTTGTCTGAGTCCTCGTGTGCTGGAGCATGTGGTAAGGAAATCACTGAGGATGACAGAGCTGGCGGGGGTCCCGCAGGGCGCAGGACCGCCCCTCATCTTACAGAGAAAGTTTGAGACTTGCCTGTCAACTCACAGAAGGAGCCAGCTTGGGGCTGGAGGCAGGCAGATGCTTCCTGCCCACTCCTTATTCAGGAGGACTGTCTCTGGATCTGCAGCTATACCTGCTTCTCACCAAGCCTGTTTGCTACCAAACACATGTTAGGCTGCTCACTGCTTGAAAGTCAACACTCCAGAGACAAGTGTTGATTGGAACGGAAAGCCTGCTTTATTCATAAGGCTGGCAATCTGAGGAGGTGGTGGACTCATGTCCAAAAACCAACTCCAAAGATGCCGCTCAACCATTAAAGTGTTTAAAAGGAGGATCATCTGGGGACGAGGTCAGAGTCTTCTTTATCTTCCCACACATGCAGACTTTCTTCTGACTGGCTGTTGGTGAGGTAACAAGGCTGCGCTCCAAGAACCTTGTGCTCTCCTTGGGGTTCCCATCCCCCACCAGGATGGGGCCTTTAGTTTCTGCGTGCGTGTTTAGTCACTCAGTCTTGTCCGACTCTGTGTGACCCTATGAACTGTAGCCTGCCAGGCTCCTCTGTCCTTGGGATTCTCTAGGCAAGAATACTGGTGTGGGTTGGCAGTGCAGATTTCTCCAGGAAACCTTCCTGACCCAGGGATCGAACCCACGTCTCTTATGTCTCCTGCATTGGCAGACAGGTTCTTCACCACTAGTGCCACCTGGGAAGCCTTTTGTTCCTGCAGAAGAACTCAAGCATATTGTTACGTATGTCCCTTCAGAAGGAACCAGGATCCTGCTTTAATCACTGCACTGTATTTTCTTGACGGGTCCTCCTTAGTTTCTGCATTCCTTCCCTTCTCTGGTGAGAAACTGAATCTGCCCTTTGGAATTCAGGGAAGGTCAAGGAGGCTGAATGAAGCCTATACCCTACGAACAAGAAAATGGAGACAAGGAAAGAAGTTGTACCCAGGAAGGCCCCGCAGAGCCCTCCTCTGATTCACACTGGCACTAATTCTACCCTGTGGACTATCTAATACCTTTTTACTCAAAAATTTTCCTGTCCCTTAATTTCCTAACACCCTTAACACAGGGGTCACTGGCACTGTAATTAGTGAACCTTTCATGATTTCTTCTTCCTTGTAGTTTCACCAAAATAGGGGCCCTACTAGCAGAGCAGCAGTGTAGCACTCCCAATTCTGCAAGTGGTGGACATAGGAATAAAAACCCTGTTTTTGATCCTGCAGAGTCATTTTATTAAGCATAGTTCGAAGCACTGTAGTTCTTAGTATTTTTTCCAAGACTCACAGTCATAAAGGAGAATTGGTTTGACTTCACTTACACTACTAAGCTGCCAAACACCTCACTGACTTTTAGTGCTTTAGATTTCTACCTGTCAATAAGTTTCTCAACCTTAGTACTATTTGCATTAGAAGCTGGATAAGTTTTTATTGTGGAAGACTGTCCTTTTCTGTAGGGAGGAGAAACTTTTTTTCTATACATTTCTAAGTTCAGTGGTTGGGGCTTGCAAATCAAGCTGAGAAAAGACAGATTAATGACAAAAATAAAACCAGTTTAATTACGTACATCTGAACAGAAGTTTCACAAAGAAATGAGACTTTAGGAAGTGACCAGATGATTGAGATTTATATACCATCTTAGACAAAGAGAAGGGAGTTTAAGGCTTCTGGGTAGAGGGCATTAAGTTCTAGGAAGGTGAGGGGAGGAAATATATCATAAACAAGGGTTGTCTTGTGCAGATAATGACAATAAGAGTTGTCTCCAGCTGTGGCTCTTTTCCTGGTTCAGAGACAACTTTACAAGTGGAAATTTCCTTTTATGGATGTAAATTTCCTTTACAAATGGGGAAATTTTTATTTTTACTCAGTTAAGGAGAGATTAAAAAGCTTTTCTTGCCTCTGCCGGTTCTCAGTTGTCTTTAGCTCAAAATAATCCTTATGCCAAAGTGGGATATTTGGGGTAACATATTCTGGTGCTCTTCAGTGGATTGGAGAATGTTTAGCAGCATTCCTGGCCTCCACCTGCCAGATGCCAGTTTGCCCCCTCCCCTAGCCATGACAACAAAAAATGTCTGCAGCCATTGCCATAGTGGCTGAAAAAAAAGTGAAAGTGAAGTCACTCAGTCGTGTCTTGACTCTTTGCTACCCCAGGCTCCTCCGTCCATGGGATTTTCCAGACAAGAAAATGGAGTGGGTTGCCATTTCCTACTCCAGGAGATATTCCCGACCCAGGGATTGAATTTAATGGCTGAAGTTGACCTCAATTTAGAGCCACTGCTCTTGAGGCTGTGTCATGAGAATGAGATTTGGTGATTGCCTATAGTAGTGTATCACCAGTGACACAGTCATTACAAAGCCTGAGTCTTTTTCTGGCACATGACCTGGTTTTAGTATACTATTGTTTATGCAGATAAACGCTGCTGATGAATACCTTTGTGTGACTATTTCTTTTTTTTTTTTTTTTTTAATTTTTTTTTTTTATTATTATTATTATTTTTTTCCAGTGGGTTTTGTCATACATTGATATGAATCAGCCATGGATTTACATGTATTCCCAATCCCGATCCCCCCTCCCACCTCCCTCTCCACCCGATTCCTCTGGGTCTTCCCAGTGCACCAGGCCGGAGCACTTGTCTCGTGCATCCCTCCTGGGCTGGTGATCTGTTTCACCATAGATAGTATACATGCTGTTCTTTTGAAATATCCCACCCTCACATTCTCCCACAAAGTTCAAAAGTCTGTTCTGTATTTCTGTGTCTCTTTTTCTGTTCTGAATATAGGGTTATCGTTATCACCTTTCTAAATTCCATATACATGTGTCAGTATGCTGTAATGTTCTTTATCTTTCTGGCTTACTTCACTCTGTATAATGGGCTCCAGCTTCATCCATCTCATTAGGACTGGTTCAAATGAATTCTTTTTAATGGCTGAGTAATATTCCATGGTGTATATGTACCACAGCTTCCTTATCCATTCATCTGCTGATGGGCATCTAGGTTGCTTCCATGTCCTGGCTATTATAAACAGTGCTGCGATGAACATTGGGGTGCACGTGTCTCTTTCAGATCTGGTTTCCTCAGTGTGTATGCCCAGAAGTGGGATTGCTGGGTCATATGGCAGTTCTATGTCCAGTTTTTTAAGAAATCTCCACACTGTTTTCCATAGCGGCTGTACTAGTTTGCATTCCCACCAACAGTGTAAGAGGGTTCCCTTTTCTCCACACCCTCTCCAGCATTTATTGCTTGTAGACTTTTGGATAGCAGCCATCCTGGCTGGCGTGTAATGGTACCTCATTGTGGTTTTGATTTGCATTTCTCTAATAATGAGTGATGTTGAGCATCTTTTCATGTGTTTGTTAGCCATCTGTATGTCTTCTTTGGAGAAGTGTCTGTTTAGTTCTTTGGCCCATTTTTTGATTGGGTCATTTATTTTTCTGGAATTGAGCTGCAGGAGTTGCTTGTATATTTTTGAGATTAATCCTTTGTCTATTTCTTCATTTGCTATTATTTTCTCCCAATCTGAGGGCTGTCTTTTCACCTTACTTATAGTTTCCTTTGTAGTGCAAAAGCTTTTAAGTTTCATTAGGTCCCATTTGTTTAGTTTTGCTTTTATTTCCAATATTCTGGGAGGTGGGTCATAGAGGATCTTGCTTTGATTTATGTCGGAGAGTGTTTTGCCTATGTTCTCCTCTAGGAGTTTTATAGTTTCTGGTCTTACATTTAGATCTTTAATCCATTTTGAGTTTATTTTTGTGTATGGTGTTAGAAAGTGTTCTAGTTTCATTCTTTTACAAGTGGTTGACCAGTTTTCCCAGCACCACTTGTTAAAGAGGTTGTCTTTTTTCCATTGTATATCCTTGCCTCCTTTGTCAAAGATAAGGTGTCCATAGGTTCGTGGATTTATCTCTGGGCTTTCTATTCTGTTCCATTGATCTATATTTCTGTCTTTGTGCCAGTACCATACTGTCTTGATGACTGTGGCTTTGTAGTAGAGTCTGAAGTCAGGCAGGTTGATTCCTCCAGTTCCATTCTTCTTTCTCAAGATTACTTTGGCTATTCGAGGTTTTTTGTATTTCCATACAAATTGTGAAATTCTTTGGTCTAGTTCTGTGAAAAATACCGTTGGTAGCTTGATAGGGATTGCATTGAATCTATAGATTGCTTTGGGTAGAATAGCCATTTTGACAATATTGATTCTTCCAATCCATGAGCATGGTATGTTTCTCCATCTGTTTGTGTCCTCTTTGATTTCTTTCATCAGTGTTTTATAGTTTTCTATGTATAGGTCCTTTGTTTCTTTAGGTAGATATACTCCTAAGTATTTTATTCTTTTTGTTGCAATGGTGAATGGTATTGTTTCCTTAATTTCTCTGTCTGTTTTTTCATTGTTAGTATATAGGAATGCAAGGGATTTCTGTGTGTTAATTTTATATCCTGCAACTTTACTATATTCATTGATTAGCTCTAGTAATTTTCTGGTAGAATCTTTAGGGTTTTCTATGTAGAGGATCATGTCATCTGCAAACAGTGAGAGTTTTACTTCTTCTTTTCCTATCTGGATTCCTTTTACTTCTTTTTCTGCTCTGATTGCTGTGGCCAGCACTTCCAACACTATGTTGAATAGTAGTGGTGAGAGTGGGCACCCTTGTCTTGTTCCTGATTTCAGGGGAAATGCCTTCAATTTTTCACCATTGAGGGTGATGCTTGCTGTGGGTTTGTCATATATAGCTTTTATTATGTTGAGGTATGTTCCTTCTATTCCTGCTTTTTGGAGAGTTTTAATCATAAATGAGTGTTGAATTTTGTCAAAGGCTTTCTCTGCATCTATTGAGATAATCATATGGTTTTTATCTTTCAATTTGTTAATGTGGTGTATTACATTGATTGATTTGCGGATATTAAAGAATCCTTGCATTCCTGGGATAAAGCCCACTTGGTCATGGTGTATGATTTTTTTAATATGTTGTTGGATTCTGTTTGCTAGAATTTTGTTAAGGATTTTTGCATCTATGTTCATCAGTGATATTGGCCTGTAGTTTTCTTTTTTTGTGGCATCTTTGTCTGGTTTTGGAATTAGGGTGATGGTGGCCTCATAGAATGAGTTTGGAAGCTTACCTTCTTCTGCAATTTTCTGGAAGAGTTTGAGTAAGATAGGTGTTAGCTCTTCTCTAAATTTTTGGTAGAATTCAGCTGTGAAGCCATCTGGTCCTGGGCTTTTGTTTGCTGGAAGATTTTTGATGACAGTTTCGATTTCCTTGCTTGTGATGGGTCTGTTAAGATCTTCTATTTCTTCCTGGTTCAGTTTTGGAAAGTTATACTTTTCTAAGAATTTGTCCATTTCATCCAAGTTGTCCATTTTATTGGCATAGAGCTGCTGGTAGTAGTCTCTTATGATCCTTTGTATTTCAGTGTTGTCTGTTGTGATCTCTCCATTTTCATTTCTAATTTTGTTAATTTGGTTTTTCTCTCTTTGTTTCTTAATGAGTCTTGCTAATGGTTTGTCAATTTTGTTTATTTTTTCAAAAAACCAGCTTTTAGCTTTGTTGATTTTTGCTATGGTCTCTTTAGTTTCTTTTGCATTTATTTCTGCCCTGATTTTTAAGATTTCTTTCCTTCTGCTAACTCTGGGGTTCTTCATTTCTTCCTTCTCTAATTGCTTTAGGTGTAGAGTTAGGTTATTTAATTGGTTTTTTTCCTGTTTCTTGATGTAAGCCTGTAATGCTATGAACCTTCCCCTTAGCACTGCTTTTACAGTGTCCCATAGGTTTTGGGTTGTTGTGTTTTCATTTTCATTCATTTCTATACATATTTTGATTTCTTTTTTGATTTCTTCTATGATTTGTTGGTTATTCAGAAGCGTGTTATTTAGCCTCCATATGTTTGAAGTTTTAACAATTTTTTCCCTGTAATTGAGATCTAATCTTACTGCACTGTGGTCAGAAAAGATGACTGGAATGATTTCAATTTTTTTGAATTTTCCAAGACCAGATTTATGGCCCAGGATGTGATCTATTCTGGAGAATGTTCCGTGTGCACTTGAGAAAAAGGTGAAGTTGATTGTTTTGGGGTGAAATGTCCTATAGATATCAATTAGGTCTAGCTGGTCCATTGTGTCATTTAAGGTTTGTGTTTCCTTGTTAATTTTCTGTTTAGTTGATCTATCCATAGTTGTGAGTGGGGTATTAAAGTCTCCCACTATTATTGTGTTACTATTAATTTTCTCTTTCATACTTGTTAGCGTTTGCCGTACATATTGCGGTGCTCCTATGTTGGGTGCATATATATTTATAATTGTTATATCTTCTTTTTTGATTGATCCTTTGATCATTATGTAGTGTCCTTCTTTGTCTCTTTTCACTTCCTTTATTTGAAAGTCTATTTTATCTGATATGAGTATTGCGACTCCTGCTTTCTTTTGGTCTCCGTTTGCATGAAATATTTTTTTCCAGCCCTTCACTTTTAGTCTGTATGTGTCTCTTGTTTTGAGGTGGGTCTCTTGTAGACAGCATATATAGGGGTCTTGTTTTTGTATCCATTCAGCCAATCTTTGTCTTTTGGTTGGGGCATTCAACCCATTTACATTTAGGGTAATTATTGATAGGTGTGGTCCCGTTGCTATTTACTTTGTTGTTTTGGGTTCACATTTATAAAACCTTTCTGCATTTCCTATCTAGAGAAGATCCTTTAGCATTTGTTGAAGAGCTGGTTTGGTGGTGCTGAATTCTCTCAGCTTTTGCTTATCTGTAAAGCTTTTGAATTCTCCTTCATATCTGAATGAGATCCTTGCTGGATACAGTAATCTAGGTTGTAGGTTATTCTCGTTCATTACTTTCAGTACGTCCTGCCATTCCCTTCTGGCCTGGAGGGTTTCTATTGATAGATCAGCTGTTATCCTTATGGGAATCCCTTTGTGTGTTATTTGTTGTTTTTCCCTTGCTGCTTTTAATATTTGTTCTTTGTGTTTGATCTTTGTTAATTTGATTAATATGTGTCTTGGGGTGTTTCGCCTTGGGTTTATCCTGTTTGGGACTCTCTGGGTTTCTTGGACTTGGGTGGCTATTTCCTTCCCCATTTTAGGGAAGTTTTCAGCTATTATCTCCTCGAGTATTTTCTCATGGCCCTTCTTTTTGTCTTCTTCTTCTGGAACTCCTATGATTCGAATGTTGGGGCGTTTCACAGTGTCCCAGAGGTCCCTGAGGTTGTCCTCATTTCTTTTGATCCTTTTTTCTTTTTTCCTCTCTGCTTCATTTATTTCCACCATTTTATCTTCTACCTCACTTATCCTATCTTCTGCCTCAGTTATTCTACTCTTGGTTCCCTCCAAAGTGTTTTTGATCTCATTCATTGCATTATTCATTTGTAATTGACTCTTTTTTATTTCTTCTAGGTCTTTATTAAACAGTTCTTGAATCTTTTCAATCTTTGTTTCCAGGCTATTTATCTGTAACTCCATTTTGTTTTCAAGATTTTGGATCATTTTTATTATCATTATTCTAAATTCTTTTTCAGGTAGATTCCCTATCTCCTCCTCTTTTGTTTGACTTGGTGGGCATTTTTCATGTTCCTTTACCTGTTGGGTATTTCTTTGCCTTTTCATCTTGTTTAGATTGCTATATCTGGAGTGGGCTTTCTGTATTCTGGAGGTCTGTGGTTCCTTTTTGTTGTGGAGGATTAACCCAGTGGGTGGGGTTAGACGATTGGCTTGTCAAGGTTTCCTGGTTAGGGAAGCTTGCATCAGTGTTCTGGTGCGTGGAACTTGATTTCTACTCTTTGGAGAGCAATGGAGTGCCCAGTAATGAGTTTTGAGATGGGTCTATGTGTTAGGTGTGACCTTGGGCAGCCTGTATGTTGATGTTCAGGGCTATGTTCCTGCGTTGCTGGAGAATTTGCGTGGTATGTCTTGCTCTGAAACTTATTGGCTCTTGTGTGGTGGTTGGTTTCAGTGTAGGTATGGAGGCTTTTGGACAGTCACTTATTACTTAAAGTTCCTTGTAGTCAGGAGTTTTCTGGTGTTCTCAGGTTTTGGGCTTAAGTCTCCTGCCTCTGGATTTCAGTTTTATTCTTCCTGTAGTCTCAGGACTTCTCCAACTATGCAGCCCTGATAAGAAAACTTCTAGGTTAATGGCTAAAAGATTCTCCCCCGTTAGGGACACCCAGAGAGTTTCACAGAGTCACATGAAGAAGAGGAGAGGGAGGAGGGAGATAGAGATGAACAGGAGGAGAAAAAGGGGGACTCAAGAGGAGAGAGACAGATCTACACAGCTGTCTGTTCCCAGAGTGTTCTCCGTAGCCCAGTCACCTACAAAGATTCACAGAATTGGATTGGGAAGAGAAGGGGAAAGGAGGAAATAGAGGTGTTCTGAGGTAGAAAACAGAGAGTCAAGATTGGGAGAGAATAATCTTCGGTTTAAAAATAGGGCTTCTCTTCTTTTTTTTTTTTTGTAAGGTTATAGTGTATTGAAAATGAAAATTAAGGAGTAGTAGAGGAGTACTAGAGGACTTTAAAAGAAATAAGATAAAAAGAAAAATAGAAAATAGAAGAGGGAAAGGAAAGAAAAAAAAGAAAGAAAAAGAAAACAAAAAGAGAAAAAAGAAAAAAAAGGAAAAAAAAAAATTTTTTTTTTCCCCCTAATTAAAAAATCGTAAAAGTCTATGGATATGAAAGTTAAGGAGTAATGGGGGAGTAATAGGGGATTTTAAAGGAAAATAAAAGAGAAAAAATAAAAAAGAAAAAAAGAAAAAAAAAATAAAAAAAAGAGAAAAAAGTAAAATTATATCTAGGAGTTTCTCTGGAGCTGTTGCGGTCAGTGTGGGTTCGGCTCAGTTTCAGATAGCTCCTCGTTCCAGCTTACGCTTCTCGATATCTACAGGCTCCTCTGGTGTAGACAATGTTTCCTAGAGGGATTTTAATCTGTTGCACCAGTCCCTTCTGAAGCGGTTCCCTTTGTTTATTTGGCTTCTGTTTGCCGGTCTCTTCAGAGCCTCATTTCTGCCCTGACACAGGCAGGCGGAGGTGGACTCCCATCCAGGCAGCCAGCCCCGTCGCTCTGCGGGGAGGGGCCCGGTCTGCGGGGAGGGGCCCGCGCCGCGGGGCCTGCGCCGCGGGGATGGGCTGGGGCTGCCAGGAGGGGCCGACGCCGCTCCCTCCCCCGCGCTGCCCAGGCTCCCGGCCGTTCCACATGGAGCGCGCCCCGCGCTGCGCGAGGCTCCAGCCCTCCGGTGCTCCACAAAAGCGCGGAACGAAAAGCTGCGCCTGCCCTCTGTGCCTTCCCCGTCAGAGCGGTCCAGGCAGCCAGGGGCTTGGTGGGCGCACTCTCCCCAGGTGTGGCGCGTCCCCTCCCCTCCGCGGACCCAGTCTCAGTTTCCGCTGGCGCCAGTCGGGTGCGCGCGCCTTCTGCCCTCCGCGTCCCCAGCCCCAGTCCCCGCCCGCGCCGGTCGGGTGCCTGCGCCCTGTGTCTCGCCGCGACCTTCCCCTCCCCCCTGCCTCCTGCCTCCGGCGGGCTGGGCCGGTCCGCAGCCTGCGAGCTCCTCTCTGGACCCTCTCGGTCTCTTTGTTCTGCGTACGGCCGGCAGTGTGTTCGGGCCGGCTAATTTACTCTCTCTCCTTTGGTCTCCCACAGTTCAAGTTGGCAACTCACAGAAGCTCCCTCCGATTGTCCTCAGGGCACTCAGGCCCGGACCCTACCCCAAGCAATGCCGCCTAAGAGCTCCCAGGACGGATCTCCGTCCTTAGCTCTTTTGTTTCACTTTTTATCTTTTATATTTTGTCCTACCTCCTTTCGAAGACAATGGGCTGCTTTTCTGGGCGCCTGATGACCTCAGCTAGCGATCAGAAGTTGTTTTGCGAAGTTTGCTCTGCGTTCAGTTATTCTTTTGATGAATTTGTAGGAGAGAAAGTGGTCTCCCCGTCCTACTCCTCCGCCATCTTGGCTCCTCCCCCCTGTGTGACTATTTCTTAAGAGTTCAGTTTATCTTGATCTAATTGTTGGAGATTGGAATAAATTAGATGAAGCAATGGAATAAATTAGATGTGCCTGAAATAGAATTTCCTTGAGATAGTTTTTCTTCCTCTGGAAATGAAAGAAACTGTTCCCATCCTGATACTTGTTTACAGTTTAGATGGTAAAGGTGATCATGATTTCAAAGATAACTTTACCACTCAGCAAAAACAAACTAGAAGAGTATTCTGATTTACAAACTTTGTCTCTCTAAGTAAAATCAGGTTAAGTCAAATATAGCTAGACCCTCTGTCTGGGGTCTGAATGGGAACAAAGCCAGTGAAAAATAAGCCCACCTCCTTTTTGATGGCAGAGATGGGCAGTTCAGGTGGAGTTGTTGACATTGAATGAATTTAAAGTTCTTGCTTTGTTGTAAAAGAATTTGAAGATGAAGTGATAGGTAAGAAGTGGATTTATTTAGAGAGAAACACCCTCCATAGAAAGAGTATAAGCCTTCTCTCAGAAGATGAGAAAGAGAGCCTTAAAATAAGGTATGGCTAGTTTCTATAGGCTGGATAATTTCATAGGCTACTGAATGGGGAGATTTTTCCAATTATTTTGGGGAAGGGGCAGAGATTTCCAGAAATGGAGCCACTACCCATTTTTTGGCCTTGTACAGTCAGCCTCAAACTTCCCTGGTGGCTGATCCTTTTCTTCAGTGGTAAAGAATCTGCCTGCAATGCAAGATATGTGGGTTCGATCCCTGTATTGGGAAGTTCCCCTGGGGAGGGAAATGGCAACCCTCTCCAGTATTCTTGCCTGGGGAAATTCCATGGTCAGAGGAGCCTGGCGGGCTACTGTCCTTGGGATCTCAAAAGAGTCAGACACAATTAGTGACTAAACAACAACAATAACCATGGTCAGCCTCGAAACTGTCATGGTGCTGGTGAGTGTGTTGTTTAGCATACGCTAATGTATTATAATGAGCATATTAATGAGGCTCCAGGTCTACTAGAAATCAAATCTTTTGCCATCTTGGACCTAGTTGGTTCTAACCAGTTTTTGTCCTGTTCTGTAGCCATGTCATTGTTCTAAAGGTTGTGACCTGCTCCCTTCCCTCCTGCTTTGGAGTGGCTGTGAGAGGCAGGAGCAAGAGGAGGGGACACACACACAGAGGGGAGATTTCTGTCCACACACTACGCTTACATGGGTGAAGTTGCATCTATCATGTCACCTGCAATCTTTGAGATGGTGACGTTCTCAACTGAAGCTCAGTCAGTTTCCACTGGTTCTCCCAACGGAAGGAAAGTTCAGCACAATTGCACCAGTGTCCAGAGTGAGCTGTTCTCGTCTAGTCACTGGGTAGGTCTGAGAATGACATGTCTAAACCTGGAGAGTCTGTTTTGGGGGGCCACAGAGGGTGGGGCAAGAAGGGAAGTGGGACCTTTTCTGTCTTGCTTTTATACAGGGAAAATTGGATGTATATGTGTGAGAGAGAGAGAGAGAGAGAAATATCCAGCACTTACATTTAGTATCCAGCATCCACATTTAGTAAACCACATTAAGAAGACTAAGAGAATTGAAACACGCTATACAGCCTTAATGTTGGCCCTTGCAGTTCATTCCACATTAGCCTCCTGTGTCTTGTGAATACAATTCCAGACCTTATTCCATGGTATTCCTAGATAATGGTACAGAGAATTTTGAGACACTATTTAGAGGCTACCAAGGACCAGAAGCATAGTGAAATATCAATTCCCAGTCCATCTTTCAGGCCTCTAAAAACGTAAATCTAAGTTGTGAATGAAGATCAAAAAGCACTGCTCACCTACTAAGGTTAAGTAGTAACACACTGCAGTTGCACCCTGAGAAGAATTCAGGGTGAAAAACAAAATGAGGTACTCTGAGCTTTGGACGAGCAGGCCCCTTAGAAACTTAAATGTTTATCTCAGGAAAGAATTTTTTTTTTTTTTTTTTTTTGGCTGTGCAACATGTGGGATCTTAGTTCCCCAACCAGGGATCAAACCTGTGGAGTCTTAGCCACTGGGCCACCTGGGAAGTCCCAGGAAAAACTTTAACAAACCAGATGCTTTCATCTTTCCATACATAGGAAAGCACTTAATCATGAACTCAAGATACCTGTTCTTTGCAATCAGCAATAAATCTTTTACCAAGATGTGTGCTTGACTACGTGTATTCCCTCACCTAAGTCACATAAACAGGACTCTCCCCTACCTCTCTGAAGCAGTTTCCTCAGAAGTAACCAAGTGGCTGTCTCCTGGACTATTGTCCTCAATAAGACCCTGAGTAAAACTTCAGCAAACAACCCTTATGTTGTGTGTTTTTCTTTAAGTTGACAAAGTGGTTATCTGTTAAATCACATATAACTTAAATAAGTGGTTTTGTGAACCTGTTCTCACCTAGTGTAATTACAGTACATATACCCTGTTGAACATTTCTATTGGCCACCCATTTTGCAAACCAGTTTCTGGACTTTGTTCATTTAACGTGCATTTATCCAACACCTTCTATTGATTCATGCAGAGCACAGCTATGGATACAACAGAATCAAAATGAGAGCTCTCATGGGGGAGCTGACCAAAAAAAGTACTATATGTTACTATAAAATACTATGTTATGTTATGTACATTATGGCACTTCCCAGGTGGTGCTAGTGGTAAAGAACCCACCTGCCAATGCAGGAGATGTAAGAGACTCAGGTTTGATCCCTGGGTCAGGAAGATCCCCTGGAGAAGGAAATGGCAACCCATTCCAGTATTCTTGCCTGGGAAATCCCATGGATAGAGGAGCCTGGTGGGCCACAGTCCATAGGGTCGCAGAGTCAGACACAACTGAAGCAACTTAGCACATATGCACATGTTATGTTATAAGCAGTATAATTTTAAAAAATAATTACAATAAGAAAAAACTGGATAAAGGGAGACTGAAGGGAGGTGTAAGTTGAGCCTAAAATGTACAAAATGTTTCAACTCTATTAGGACTGACTGGAGATACACTGTTAAATGCCAGCAGATGGAGTAGAAACCACCACCATATACCTGTTGCAAAAAGTGGCTTGGCTAAACAAGGATACACCTGCATATTAGCAAAACTTGTTTGATTCCATTGATTACAGGAGAGCTGACTAGAACCCAGATGTAATTGGCTTTGTAGTAACCACTTTGGTAATTAAACCCATCAGTAAGCCCTTGTAGTAAAAGGTGCTGACAAGGTTAAATGGTTTTGCCTGATAGATAAAGCCAGCCTAGTTGTTGACCCTGGAACATTTGTTTTTGTTCTTAGTGTATAACAAAGATTGATTGGGTTCGTGTTTTGTTGGAATTAAGGATGTGGGGATGACTGGTACATCTTATTCTGCAGTTAGAAAAGCATTAACATTTATCTTACAAATCAGAGGCAGGGTTACCACTAATTGTTTATCTAAACCATTATCAGTTCAGTTCAGTTCAGTCGCTCAGTCGTGTCTGACTGGTTGCAACCCCATGAATTGCAGCACGCCAGGCCTCCCTGTCCATCACAAACTCCCGGAGTTTACTCAAACTCATGCCCATCGAGTTGGTGATGCCATCCAGCTCTCTCATCCTCTGTTGTCCCCTTCTCCTGCTGCCCCCAATCCCTCCCAGCATCAGGGTCTTTTCCAACAAGTCAGCTCTTCGCATGAGGTGGCCAAAGTATTGGAGTTTCAGCTTCAGCAGCAGTCCTTCCAATGAACACCCAGGACTTATATCCTTCAGGATGGACTGGTTGGATCTCCTTGCAGTCCAAGGAACTCTCAAGAGTCTTCTCCAACACCACAATTCAAAAGCTTCAATTTTTCGGCACTCAGCTTTCTTCACAGTCCAACTCTCACATCCATACATGACCACTGGAAAAACCATAGCCTTGACCAGACAGACCTTTGTTGGCAAAGTAATGTCTCTGCTTTTTAATATGTTATCTAGGTTGATCATAACTTTCCTTCCAAGGAGTAAGCGTCTTTTAATTTCATGACTGCAGTCACCATCTGCAGTGATTTTGGAGCCCCCCAAAAAATAAAGTCTGTCACTGTTTCCACTGTCTCCCCATCTATCTCCCATGAGGTGATGGGACCAGACGCCATGATCTTCGTTTTCTGAATGTTGAGCTTTAAGCCAACTTTTTCACTCTCCTCTTTCATTTTCATCAACAGGCTTTTTAGTTCCTCTTCACTTTCTGCCATAAGGGTGGCGTCATCTGCATATCTGAGGTTATTGATATATCTCCCGGCAATCTTGATTCTAGCTTGTGCTTCTTCCAGCCCAGCATTTCTCATGATGTACTCTGCACATAAGTTAAATAAGCAGGGTGACAATATACAGCCTTGATGTACTCCTTTTCCTATTTGGAACCAGTCTGTTGTTCCATGTCCAGTTCTAACTGTTGCTTCCTGACCTGCATACAGGTTTCTCAAGAGGCAGGTCAGGTGGTCTGGTATTCCCATCTCTTTCAGAATTTTCCACAGTTTATTGTGATCCACACAGTCGAAGGCTTTGGCATAGTCAATAAAGCAGAAATAGATGTTTTTCTGGAACTCTCTTGCTTTTTCAATGATCCAGTGGATATTGGCAGTTTGATCTCTGGTTCCTCTGCCTTTTCTAAATCCAGCTTGAACGTCTGGAAGTTCACAATTCACATATTGCTGAAGCCTGGCTTGGAGAATTTTGAGCATTATCTTACTAGCGTGTGAGATGAGTGCAATTGTGTGGTAGTTTGAGCATTCTTTGGCATTGCCTTTCTTTGGAATTGGAATGAAAACGGACCTTTTCCAGTCCTGTGGCCACTGCTGAGTTTTCCAAATTTGCTGGCATATTGAGTGCAGCACCTTCACAGCATCATCTTTCAGGATTTGAAATAGCTCAACTGGAATTCCATCCCCTCCACTAGCTTTGTTCGTAGTGATGCTTTCTAAGGCCCACTTGACTTCACATTCCAGGATGTCTGGCTCTAGGTGAGTGATCACACCATTGTGATTATCTGGGTCATGAAGATCTTTTTTGTACAGTTCTGTGTATTCTTGCCACCTCTTCTTAATATATTCTGCTTCTGTTAGGTCCCTACCATTTCTGTCCTTTATTGAGCCCATTTTTGCATGAAATGTTCCCTTGGTATCTCTAATTTTCTTGAAGAGATCTCTAGTCTTTCCCAGTCTGTTGTTTTCCTTTATTTCTTTGCATTGATCGCTAAGGAAGGTTTTCTTATCTCTCCTTGCTACCCTTTGGAACTCTGCATTCAAACGGGAATATCTTTCCTTTTTTCCTTTGCTTTTTGCTTCTCTTCATATCACAGCTATTTGTAAGGCCTCCTCAGACAACCATTTGGCCTTTTTGCATTTCTTTTCCATGGGATGGTCTTGATCCCTGTCTCCTGTACAATGTTACGAACCTCCATCCATAGTTCATTATACACATTCTTAAATATAATCTTAATACTCAACAACATTCAGTATGACAATATAAAAATTTCTCTTTGTTTGCCCCTTGAGATACTTCAAACTTTTATCTGTTGACTGGAGCTCACCATTCCTTAATCTGAGAGAAAAAGTTGCAGGGACTTAGAAGGTAATAAGTTATTTTAAGAGAAAATTTCTCTAGTTTTAAGAAGAATGACAAGAGAAACACTTTATCAAAACATGTTTAAAAGCAAACTATACTACTATTTTCTTCATTTAAAAAAAAGAGTCCATTTTTATTGAGAAATAGATAAATGAACTTGTTCTCAATCCTGTTACAGATAAATTAAGAAACCCATTTTCAAGGCTTCACATTTATTCTAGGGTCCTTGGACTACAAGGTACAATTAGAGTGCAGGATTTGTGTTCCCTTTCTGCCTTGTGAGGTAAGTCACTTATCTGTGAACTTCCACAGCCTTTCTTTAATATTTTTATTTGATCTCTTAACATTTCATAGATTAAAACTTTTTCCTGCTATTTTATTACTTGTTTTTGGAAGTAAAAAAAAAAGATGAGAAGAATCTTTATGGCCAAAATTTGTTTATATACATCAGTATATTGGATGCAGATTTTAATACATCTACTAAAAAGCCCCAAATCGGGAATACCATAAATGAGTAACCTAACTGAAAACCATTGCAGCAGTTAACTACCTATTGCAGTTTCTGGCTGAACCTTTTCTAAAGGCTTTTCAAGAAGAGCATGACTTGTCACCGTTTGCCCAGGACCCTCCCAGACTTCAGGAGGCCATGGCAGGCTTTCTGCAGACTTATGCTGGGAAAGGAATTATAAAACAAAGCATTCTGTAAGTGCTGATATAGTAATGGAATCTCTATTTCTCCACTGAGTCTTAGGAAACCAGTGTTGGGAAACAGGACACAGATCTCTGACCTGTATTTCCATTTAAACTCCCCCCCCCCCGCCCCACCCTCTCATTTCTCCCTGCTGCTAAGTCACTTCAGTCGTGTCCGACTCTGTGTGACCCCATCCCTGGGATTCTCCAGGCAAGAACACTGGAGTGGGCTACCATTTCCTTCTCCTATGCATAAAAGTAAAAAGTGAAAGTGAAGTCGCTCAGTCATGTCCAACTCTTCGCGACCCCAGGGACTGCAGCCTACCAGGCTCCTCTGTCCATGGGATTTTCCAGGCAAGAGTACTGGAGTGGGGTGCCATTGCCTTCGCTCATTTCTCCCTAAGGAGTACCATTTCCAGGAAAATGAGCCAGAAGCACCCGCCTTGGTTACTCTTACACTCCCTTCCAGAATCAAGGGTTGGAAACTGGCGTGGCCTCTTCACATGAAGCTTTCTCTTCATAGGATGGTGACAGTACAAAATCAGTCATCATTAGTTTTATGTTCCATAATAAAGCCCATACTGGGCTTCCCCAGTGGTTCAGAGGTAAAGATTTCCATAAAGCCCATATTGCGCTTCCCTGGTGGCTGAGCAGTAAAGACTCGCCTACAATACAAGAGCCACAGGAGATGCAGGATCGATCCCTGGGTTGGGAAGATCTCCTGGAGGAGGGCATGGCAACCTGCTCCAGGATTCTTGCCTAGAAAATCCCATAGACAGAGGAGCTTGGTAGGCTCCAGTCCATAGGGTTGCAAAGAGTCAGACAGGACTGAAGCGACTTAGCATGCACACATACACAGTAGTACATATTGGGCTCAGAAAGTATACCATCCCCTTCAGCTTTCAGAAAAAAGTTACTCATTGGCAGCTCCTCCCCAACCCCTACAAATATTCTGAATAATTAACTTGGCAAAGGGCACTCTAAATCCTCTCACTTGCTCATATGATCACAAAGTTTAGTGCAAATGTTAAGATTTCTTGAAATAATGTACCTAAAGTAACAAAGGGATTGAAATAAATTTCCACATTTTAATTCAATTAAATCTGAGAAGCAATGTCAAGAAAAAAGAAAAACTGACCAAGTTTCTTTCTCATCTAGCATAGCAGGATATGCTGTTTTATTTTAACAAAAATAAGTTGAAATATATTTCTAAATTTTTGTAAAGAAATCACAAGCAAATTGAAGATATATGTGTTGGAAATCACTAGAGGAAAAAAAAGAGACTTGATCAATAAAACACATTCCCTATGTATCTTTTCAACGCTGTGATAATTGTTCAAGGCAATTTTAGAAAACACTTGTATTTATGTGTTCCTTTGCTTTGTTCTGTTAAACCAAGGATTTCTGCACCATAAAGGCTGCTGCCTGGGGCACATTTGATGTTTGTATTTATTTCACAATCAACACAGTCTCTTTGAGTGCATACTGTCCTGAGACCTTATTTTGAAAGGATTAACATTTAAATGGGAGGTGAGAAAGAGCACGTGAGAAGAGAGCCCCACAAACTGGTAAGTGATGATACCAAACCACTGGTATAGACCACAGTGGCTGTACTAGTCCAGAGAGGCCCCTCCCAATGCACATGGCTAAAGGAGATGTGCTTGTTGGATGAGGCAGGCTTTGATGGGGGCTTCAGTGATGTTAAGAGTTGTAAAGACAGGAAGATGAAGACGCTCAAGAAGAAGAGCATTTCAGGGTGGTAAGAGCATTTGGCTAGACTGGAGGAATTGAGATGGGGGAGTGAATGATAAGACAGAAAAAGAGCTCTTGTTAGTCTGTATTAGTAGAAGGCACTGAATGCCATCATGAAACCAGAGAATCTTCCCTCTGACTTTTCAGGACTGAGCACTGCATGATTAAGAGACACATTTTTCTTTTGTGCCTCTGAAGGCCTTTTGAGCCCTGGGGCTCAGCGGCGGTGTTTAAGAGTGGAAGGGCGCTAGAGTCTGACTGCCTGTTTGAAACTCCCCTGTGCAATCATGAGCAAGTTACTACATCATTATTTTTTATTTGTTTTGTTTCAAATTTTTATTGGAGTATGGTTGATTTACAACATTGTGTTAGTCTCAGATGTACAAGAAAGTGAATCAGTTATACATATACATATATCCACTCATTTTTAGATTCCTCCCCCAGGTAAGCCATTATGGAGTGTTGAGTAGAGTTACTTATACTATACAGTTGGTCCTCGATTATCTATTTTATATATAGTGGTGTGTATGTGTCAACCCCAATTCCAGTTTATCCCTCCCCTGTTCCGCTCAGTAACTATACTTTGTTTTCTACATCTGTAACTCTATTTCTGTTTTGTAGGTTAAGTTCATTTGTAGCCTTTTAAGATTCAGCATATAACCAATATCCTATGATATTTTTCTTTCTCTGTCTGACTTTCTTCTCAGTATGACACTCTCTAGGTACATCCATGTTGCTGCAGATGACATTATTGTGTTCTTTTTATGGCTGAGTACTCTTCCGTTTTATATATGTATCACATCCTCTTTATTCATCCCTCTGTTGATGGACATTCAGGTTGCTTCCATGTCCTGGCTATTGCAAATAGTGCTGCAGTGAACACTGGTGTGTGTATTTCTTTTTGAATTTTGGTTTTCTCCAAATATATGCCCAGGAATGGGATTGTTGGATCATTTAGTAGTTTTATTTTTGTTTTTTTTTAAGGAACCTCCACACTGTTTTCCGTAGTGGTTGCACCAATTTATATTCCTACCAAAAGTGTAAGAGGGTTCCCATTTCTCCACATCCTCTCCAGCATTTATTGTTTGTAGACTTTTTGATGATGGCCATTTTGACTGGTATGAGGTGATATTGTAGTTTTAATTTGCACTCCTCTAAAAATAAGATGTCAAACATCTTTTCATGTGACTTTTTGGCCATCTTTAGCCTCATATTGTTTTTTTTTTTTTTTATCATGCCACATGGCATGGGAAATCTTAGATCCCTTACCAGAGATCACACCCATGCCTCCTGCATTGGGAGCTTGCAGTCTTAACCACTGGACTGCCAGGGAAGTCTCTGTACCCTCATCTTTAAAATGAGGTACAAAAGTTAGTATCTATGTCAGGAATTTTTGAGTATTACATGGGTTAACAAACTCATGGTGTTTAGAATATTGCCTTGCACACTGTGAACCATACATCTCAGTTAGCTATTCTTTGCTACTCCTCCTTCCCATTGCCTATGAAATTTATTTTCTGAAATTTTAAGCAGGAGAACGATTTGATGAAAGTGATACATTAGGAAAATTAATCTGGTAGCAGACCCGGTAGATTGAGAAGAAAAGGATGATCTATTGTTACAAAACAAGAAGGGGCTTTCCAATTCCCAAAAACCTGTCAAAGGACATCTTGACCATAAGAATTTTGTCAGTGCTTTTTTCTCTCCTACTGTTAATTATTTTTGAAGGCCATTAAAATTACAGTAGGATACATACTTTTCCATGTGCAGTCAGCTCTGATCTACCATCATGCAGGATAACCTATTCTCAGCACTTTCACATAGACCTGTTACAATGAGTTCTTTTTCAGTATCTTGTGAGCAGAAAAACTTTTGCAGTAATCTTTGAGAGGAAAGGAAGCCAACCCAGAAGTTTCTAACCAGTTCAATGTACCTTTTATATAATTTCCAGAAGTACCAGGAGTTCTTTTTTGCTGCTCAGTGTCACTGGTTCTCAGGAGAACAAGGTGAAGTCTTCGTGGTGAGCAAGTCATTCTATTATATTCTTAATTCTCTTGGGTATTTTTCTCCCTCCCTTATGTTCAGCATCAAGCTGTAAGGCTCCAGCAGTGAAAATACTTAACCAAAAGTTAAGATGGGAAAGAAGTTGTTGAATATGTTACTAAATTTCAGATAAGTGACCCTTTTCTTCTTAGAAAATAATTCAATGTATTCTTGAAATGAAGTAAGACCTAATATTTGAGTAATGTAACCCTGGTGGCTCAGATGATAAAGAATCTGCCTGCAATGCAGGAGACCTGGGTTTAGTTCCTGGGTCTGGAAGATCCTCTGGAGAAGGGAATGGCTATCCACTCCAGGTTTCTTGCCTGGAGAGTTCCATGGATGGAGGAGCCCGGCAGGCTACACTCCATGGGGTTGCAAAGAGCTGGACCTGACTGAGTAACTAACACACACACTTTCATATTTGTATGGTCTACTGTAGTCAACTTCAGCATCAGGAAGTAGACAAGTGGGGTCAGATGAGCAGGAATAAACCATAATTCTCTGGTTCTTATCCTCACCGGCTACTGAAAATTCTGCAGCTCCCTGCAGAATTCTATCTAGGGGGTGTTCATACGTATCACCTACTGCCTGTCACCTTCCCTGTGGCATCTGCATTTTCATTGTGTTTGATAGAGCATCATTTGGATACTCTCCATTGCCCAGGTGTCCATGGTGGGGCTCTTGTGTGGGGGCATAGTGTCTCTTGCTCCTGGATGCCCCCCATTGCAGCAAAAGGGTGCAGTTGTCTTGGAAACTTGGATAAGCCATTCTCCTGCAGAAAGAGGAACAAGTTGAATCTCTCTGTTTTGTGTTACACTTTGTGACATAAATCCCAAAGCAGTGTTTCCGTGCACCCCAGTGTCTATAGTTTTAAACATTTAAAGTCCCCATGCCATGGCTAGACTTAAAACAAATTTTAAGGAGCACACACTAAAAGGCCACTTTTGATCCAAGCCCATGTGCAGAATTTTGTTTTTGAAATGAATTTCTTCCAGGAAGTTTCTTGGTCCCACATGATGGCACTGTTTGAAGCTGGGACTCCAATACAGTTACACATTTTTGAGTATTCTACCCTTACTGAAGTGTTATATCATAGGCATTAACCATTTTTTTCTTTCTAGTTTAAGTTTCAAGCAGTTATATAGAATTACTAAATTTGTGGCTATGGTTATGGTGAAAATTTATTGAATTCAGCTGATTTTTGCAATTATATTCTATCCTAGAAAAGCTGTCTTCAAGAAAGACAAGTACTGTATGATATCACTTATATGTGAAATGTAAAAATGTCAAACCTGTAAAACATAGAGAGTTAAATGGTGGTCACTAGGGACTGGGTACTGGGGTAATAGGATTGTTGTTGTTTAAGGGTGCAAACTTATAAACAAGTAGTAAATAAGTCATAGAGATCTAATGCACAGTATAATGAATATAGATAATAATATTGTACTAATTGTGTAAGGTGATATTACTTCATTGGCAATATTATATATAAATGTATCAAAGTAACACATTGCACACCTTCATCATATATAATGTTACACAGATTTATTCATATACTTTTTTAATTAAAAGAGTATTTAATTTACTCTTAATTTAAAAAGAATTTAAAATTTAAAGAATTTAAAATTTTTAAAAAATTACTCTTAATTTAAAAAGAAGAGCCATCTTCTTTGTATCTTAGGTCATTTGATTTTATTTTCAGAGAAAATTGCTGTGAAGCAAAAATTTCATGTAGGGCTTCCAACTGAATGTCAAAATCGATTTATAATGATTTTTCTGTTTTATTTTGTGTAATTAAGTTAAACTGGAGTTCAAACCTTTTGAAGGCTACAAGTTCCTTGAGGGCAGGCTGGGTGTTTCATTCATCTCCCTAACCCTGTGCTCAGCATGGTATCTCGTACAGAGAAGGCATTTATTAATGTTGTCATCATTAATTACGCTCTTGAGGACATTAATATGGAAAGCTAGAAAAGCTGAATCAATTGGGCACAATCCTGTAATTTGAGTCAATCCATTTTTACCAAATGTGCATCTCTGTTGAAAGCTCCTACATCTTTCAGGGCTATTTTCAATATCACTTTCTCTTAGAAACATTTTCCTTACCAGCTCAAAAATATTTCTCTTTTGAAAATATATTTTTCAGAAGTACAATGATTAAATCTTTGGTTCTATTAGAAATGCATTTGAAGACATTAACCCATGGCTGTGAAATGCAAATGAAAATCCAATCTTAGCTGAATTATATGCTCTTAGATGACTATAATGACCAGGTTTGCAAATCCTGACTCTTTCCTGACCTGGTTTGGAAACTTTGTGTAAAGTGGCACTTTATCTCTTATTAATTCCAAAGATGACAGACATAGGATTTCATTGTCTAGTTAGTGGAAGCTGCGTTCTCTGATTAGCTGCCTTGCCCTTTTTGAAGCTTTGATTTATTGGGGCAGAGCAAGCCCTGGCTTTTGTGTGTACTGAAAGGAAACTAGGGTAAGGAATAATTTATGGTTCTCTCTTTGCAGCTGGAAAAAAAATAAAGGTTATTTTCATTATATCGCTACAGGAACTGTTCAAAAACAAAAGAAAGATACTGTAATAAGTAGAAACCCAAAGAATGACATTGAGCTACTGTTTCAGTTGACTTAAAAAATTTGTTAAAATCATATTTGGAAGTAGATTGGCTCTTCTGAACGCTTATCTTAATTTTACAGAGAATAGTGTCTCTTCCAATTTGGCATGAGGGCTGCGCAGAGCAGCATTTCTGAAGCTCCCAGGCAAGTTATATTTGCCAAAACAAAGCGTGGGCGGAAGGTAGCAGGAAAGAACTGGCTGGTAGCACTTTCTACCTGGGAAAATGCTGCCAAAGAGGAATCCACAACAGAAGTGCCAAGGAAAAAGCACTCAACTCTCCGCAAAGATTAAAGCATAGCAAACGTTAGACAACACCAAACTTGTTTGGGCTTCCCAAGATTTCATTTTTGTCCTTTTTATGCTCAATAAAGCCTGTGTTTGGTGAGGCGCTCGCTTCATAATCCTTCTAGTAACACATATTAGGAAAGCCTCACAGAGTCAGAGTATTTTCTGTAAGACAACAAAGTCTATATTGCCTCTTGTGAACCAGCCAAGACTCTGTTTAATCGCCACAGTGAGCGTGCAAACTCTTCCAATCGAGTTTATTCCAGTTCCAACCCCAGCTCTTACAGTCAAGGAGAAGTTAAGATTTCAAGATCTTGAGTAGGAAGCAAAGTGAACAGAGTGACCTCTGTTGGGGGTGGATTAGGGTCAGGTAGAAGAACATTCTTGGAGAAGGAAATGGCAACCCACTCCAGTGTTCTAGAGAATCCCAGGGACGGGGGAGCCTGGTGGGCTGCCTTCTGTGGGGTCGCATGGAGTCGGACACGACTGAAGCGATTTAGCAGCAGCAGCAGGAGAAGAAGAACATTCTAAGCAAAAAACAGCAGCAGGGACCGATGACCAGAAGTAGGAGAGTTGAGGTGTGTTTGTGGAATGGTAAGCCATCTCTGGTTCAATAACAGGTAACATTTTTAGGCATTTACAATATGCCAGGTAGGCACTCATTTATTTGTCGAAGGATTAATCTGAAGATACTGCTCTTTAGCACCATTTTGTAGATTAGGAAGCTAAGACTTGGAGAAATCCACTGACTCACCCAATGTCATACAACCAGAGAGTGGCAGACCTAGTATTGGTCACATCCAGAGCATGAGTTCTTATCCATGGTGCTACGTTCAGTAACCACAGTAACCTTTCAGTCGTGACAGAGGAGAGGTTCTTGGAGGAGGAGAGAGCAGTAGAGAAGTGACAGATAATCTGGAAATTTTGAGCACTCCAGCCCTTTCTTCTAATTGCTTGCTGGACATCTCCATGTGCATACAGTACCTGTCTTTCAAATCCAATTGGTGTGAAAACCAAGCTCATTATTGCTTCCATCTTCCTAGGCGACCCTCCCCTGGCAATTGGTATCCAGGCCACAGCACTGTCACCTTACTCAGGTGTTCAGGCGGAGCCCTCCCTCACCAGCCTCCTCCTCTGTCTCCCTTTGCCCTCTTCTTCCAGCCCAGCTGCTGCTGCTGTCCCAGCCTCACCTGGGTGCCTCACCTGGAAGTCTCACCTGGGCTGGTATAACCACCTACGAGCAGAAGTGTCTTTCTCTCTACCTGGGCATCCTGCAGAGGTCAGCTAGAATGTTGTCAGAAACCAGGGCTCTGATTGTATCACTCTCCTCAAATTACTGACTCAATGCATATGAATTTGAGCAAACTCTGGGAGATAGTGAAGGACAGGAAAGCCTGGTGTGCTATAGTTCATGGGGTCACAAAGAATTGGACACAACTTGGCGACTGAACAACAAAACTTCATGACTTGCTATAGAATGGCTTCACAATCCTGTCAGGACTCCTCAGCCTGGCTTTCCAGGTCCTCCATGATCAGGTACCAACCTACCCTTCCAGTCTCACCTTGTCCCCATAGTTTCACTGATGTGAAATTTCTGAGACCATGGGCCAGACTTTCCCATGGCCAGCCTTACACTTTCTAGCTTCCACTTTGTCCCTGTTGATGCAGTGCCTGAAACACCCTCTCCCACTTCTCAAAACCTTTCCTCTTCTCCCAGGTCAAATGAGTTCTCCCCACAGAATCTCTCCCACAGCATTTTGCTTATACCTCACCCTTCAGATTCTTCCATTCCCTGCACAATGTCACAGTCTTTTGAGTTTAAAACACTCTCCCCATTTAGATGACAAGCCCTTTTTGATGAAGGACCCTCATCAACTGATCATCACTCATCCATGTGATCCTACTGCTTAGAAGGGGGCTCACTGAAGTGAATTATGCTAAAATGAAGACATGCTCACTTGGTCCTAAGCAGAGGCTACCTTGGAGAATGGACATGATGGGTTCCTTTCTTCTCTGAACCAGGGGATCATCCTTGGTTATAGACCATGCCTTAAAAGAACAAGTGATTATGAAGCTATATAGAAACACTTCTGAAGTGTTTCATCACATAGAGTCCAAACCAACTAATTTGTGGAATGAAGGAAGAAGAGTTTAGAGAATTCTTTACCTTGGCATATTCTTAATGTGGAATATCTTTTCATAAAAAAGGGGATCCCAGTCATTCCCCATTTGTGTATGTGTGTGTGTGTGTGTGTATACAAGTGGCCTGGGAAGTATTTGACAGGCAGACCAGGACACCACACAGAAATGAAATCTGTAGATATGATAACCTACATATGTGTATGTGTGTGTGTGTATATATATATATACATATATAAATTTAAATAACCATAATGTACTAACTTCAAAACCATGAAAAAATGAAAGAAATAACTTATAATAATAATAACATCCATTTCAATAGCAAACGCTCAGTTTAGGACCCTGCTGAGGGCCTGGTGAAGCCATCTGGGCTTGCACCATGGTATTCCGACTCTGCAGGTGGGTGGGTGGGTTGTCTCAGGGACTCACACACATGAGCAGTGTTGCTGGGAAAGTGCCAGGCAAGACAACCTGCACAGTCTTCTCCCAGTTACATAGCAGTTGTATATCTGGAAAATTCCACATGTATTAAAATCATGCAAAACATATGTTGTTTTTATGTATAAAACAGAGTTTGTGTCTAGGCTCAGTTAATTATAAGCAGATGTTTCACCTAAATGAATGTCTGGTAAAACATCCAAAAATTGCATATAGGATATGGAACAGTTCTTCTCTGAGCAGTTCTGTGCCATGGTTTGTGGGACATTTAAAATCCCAGACTCTACCTAAACGTCAATACTCTCAAAAGTTATGACAACAAAAAATCACCCGCTCCATTTCCAAAATGGCCTCTCATAGGCAATATCACCCCCAATGAGAACCCCTGACCTATATCACTGGATTTGTGAGAAAGTAGGTTTAAGGAAATGAATGAATCACCAAAATTGTCTTTCTAGAAAGTAGTCAAATCAATTATACAGGTATTACCCACATCTCTTGAGTCCTAAGCTAGTGCTAGTTTGATAATCAGGTATATCTATGAATATATAGCTATATATACATATGTTACATTTATTCATATTTATACATTCTCACATATAATGACATTTCTTTCATTCAGAAATCATGTAGTCAGCATTTGACTGTCTGATTCATAAAAGCCTGTTCCAATATTTTGATTAAAGTTAATTCAGTCATGTTATTTAACTCAAGTCAACAGTTTTATATGAAAATATGGACTAAAGGCAGGTAAATGCATTTCTCACTATTTCAGACTTTTCCATTTCCAGTCATATGGCTGGCTAGGTAATATGACTACCTTTCTATTGAAAGCAACAACTTTCCACTGAAAACAACTGTAGAGTCAGGGAATTCCCCAAGACCACCCTTACTTCTAATGCCTGGGGCGTCCAAGATATGCACAAGTTTGATAATTTGCTAGAAGGACTCAGAGAACTCAATGGAAGCTATTATAGTTATGGTTATGGTTTATTACAGCAAAAATACTCAGATTAGAATCCACCATGAGCAGAGACATAGGGTCAGAGTCCAGGGAGGAAGCTTGTGTGAAGCTTGAAGCTCTACCAGTTGAGTAGAAGCATGTGAAGCTTCCCTTGCTCTACCAGTTGAATCACATGTAGGGCTAACTTCTCCCAGACCAGTGAATAACAATATGCACACAGAGTGTTGCCAAGCAAGGAAGCTCATCCGAGCCTTGGTGTCCAGAATTTCTACAAGAGCTTGGTCACTTAAACATGGCAGACAGTCTGTTGGTTGATACCCAGGGACTTCCATCCCCCACCATGGACTGTAGGTGTGACCCAAGGCCCTTAGATAACCAAGACACACTTGTATCAGGCAGAACATTCCAAGAGTTTAGAGATTACCTCCCAGGAGCCAAGACTAAAGTCAGACTCTCCTTTCAGTAAGGTTAATTCTTTGCTATACAACTATAGGAAAATACTAGAGAAAAAATACTATAAAATATAAGAGCCCTCTTTTTAAGACCATCAAAGATCTAACAAGGTAACCTAAATATTTGGACAAAATTAAGTGAAGGTGGGATGCAGAGAGGCAGAAAAATTCCTGAAGCCTCACCTGCTTTAAGGAAAATTGCTAGTCCTGATGGGCTGATCCAGCTGACCTAAGAGGTGTGGGAAACAAGACCAAGCCTGCTATGGGAAATATAATAGCAGACCCTTCACTCATCAGGCTGGGACCTCAAAGGGAAAGGGTAAACCACAAATATTCAATTCATATCCTCCTCCAAGTGAACACAAGGATATTTATATTGACATCAAGCAGTGATGGAAAGAGGGAAACACAAGACATAATGATAAATTGATCCGAACACAGATTTGCAGCCCAAACTTCCAGCTTTGCAGTCTAATAAAATGCAGGCTGTGAATTTTGTTTATGTTGACCTTAAAATTGGTGGTCCTTCCAACCACTTGGCAGAAGGCAGTTCCATTGCTCTCCAGAGGACTGCACCTTCATCCTAGGCCTCAAAGAAGTCTCACAGAGAATTTTCTGAAGGAAATGAGCATCTTAGAGTAAAAGATATCCAAGCAGATAAGGTCAGACACAAGAGGAAGAACCCACAGAATAAAAAACAGACCCACAAATATTTCAGATATTAGAAGTATGAGAGAAATGACTAAGCAATTCTGTTTTCTGTTTAAAGAAAATAAAACCCTAATTACTACCAAAGATATTAGGACAGTTTAGAAAAATGAACCTGCATCTTAAGACTATTCCAAGATTTGAGCCTTTTCACACAATACATACACATAGACAATAAATAAAAATCATTGATCTTCTGGAAATGTTTACAGAGTTGTGGGTGAGCTAAGTTGGCTCTAGTCAAAAGTACATTCTCTTAACCTTTGATGCTTCAAACAAAAAAAGGTGGAAATTTTATGATTTATATCACTCAGTGCTATTTACAAAAGAAGTGTAAATACAGCTATTCCTCAAACTGCCTCACTTTAAAAGTAAAACAATTTGGGTCTACCATTTACTAGTTCTTGGGCATTGGGAAAGTTATTTACTACCTTCAAGTCTAGGTTTTCTGTAAAATGAGGGCAATGATAGCAAGGACTTGGGTTTTAGTAAAATGAGGATAGGAATAATGTTGATTCATAGAAGCATCATGCAGGGTGAATGAGAAAATCCATGTAAAGTACTTAACACACCCAGCATAGAATGATCGATCAACGCGTGCAGGCTTCTTTTTGAAAAAGGAAGATGCAGTGTCTAAAAGAGGATAAGTTATGGGCCAACTGTTCACTTGACAAGTTTACATACAGCATCCTTTTTCATTGGAGTATAGCTGATTTACAATGTCGTGCTAGTTTCAGGCGTATAGCACAGTGATTCACTTATATATATGCATATACATCTCTTTCCGATTCCTTTCTATGTTGTTACAAGGTACTGAGTATAGTTCCCTGTGATGGCATTCCTTTAAATAGTGGTATACCTAAGACACATGGAGGAAAATATTCCCTTAGTCCTGAATAGACACGGGTGCCACAGAAACGGGGAGGCGAGCTAGCGGGGACCACGTTTACAATTTTTTATGTCGTCGGGCCATTCTATTCCTCGACTTCCATTTCCTCCTCACATCTCACTTTCCCTGCCTCTTTGTTTCCATGTCTCTCTCCTCAGTGAACCGAGAAAACAGCTGGACACATCATCAGCAAAAATAACACTTCAGAGACATGAAAACTATTTTATTGCCTTTTCTCCGTTGTGGTGAATAAGTCAACTCATTTAAACTCTTCACTTGGTCAGAGTTATCCAAAGCTATAATCATCACTAGTTTAGAACTTTTATGCATATGTGATACTGCACTTAAGTGTGGAGCCCAAGGAAAATGTTGTATCAAGTGATAGTCTGACTAGTGCTGACTCATTTAGAAAATGAGTTTCCTGAGTCATTCAGATGATGAATTTCCTGCTCCTGCTTATGTTTTCTAGTCCAGTCTTATTCCTGCTTTTATTCTTTCAGGGGTTGGTGACTGAAAGAATTTGGACTGCGGGCTAAGTCCATCCAGTGCCTGTTTTTGTAAATAAAGTTTTATTGGAACACAGCCACATGCATCATTTAAGTATTGTCTGTGACTGATTTCCTGCTACATCTGTAGAGTTGAGAACTTGGGACAAAGACCTTATGGTCCACAAAATTCCAAGTTATTTAATATCTGGCCCGTTGTAGGGAAAGTTTGCTGATCCCTGCTTTAAAAAAAAAAAAATTTTGGCCACGCCCCATGGCATGTGGTACCTTCCTTCCCCAACCAGGGATGGAATCCACAGCCTCTGGATTGGAAGGTGGAGTCTCGGCCGCTGGACCTCCAGGGAAGTCCCTGATTCCTCCGCTTTAAAAGGTTCCTGTGTTTCTGATGCACGTTTACTGGATGCTTCCCCGCTCCTCATCTCTCTGTACCTGTCTCTTGTCTGCTGTGTTCAGACCACACGTGATCTTGTCTCGGTTCCGAGACCTTTACTGCCCATGCAGTAACCACAGGATATTCACTTGGGCTGGAAGCGTCCTCTGTCTGGAATAGCCTCCTCGCCGCAGCTAACTGCTCCTCCTCATTTATGTTCCAGCCCATAAATGTCACCTCCTCAGAGAAGCTTCCCTGACCATTTTACCTAAATAATCCCTCTTCTCTCAAGCCAAGGTGTTCTTTTTCACATTCCTCTGCTCTTTTCCGTCAAAGCACATATAACCATTAGAAATTCAGGTTTTATTTGTTTGCTTACTTAAGGGCTCCCTCCCCCTCTCTCTCCCTCTCCCTCTCTCTCTCTCTCTCTGAGCTCCCTGAGTGAGAAACAGTGTTTTACCTAGTGCTCTATCCCGAAACCTGGCAGATAGTAGATGTTCAATAATTAATTACTGAATAAATGAATAAATGAATGGCAAACTTGCTTATGTACTGACCTTTCTTTTATTTTGCAATCTGTATTTTCTCTTTCAGTGTAGTACCTTGCTTGGATAATGTTGCTATATTTTCCTATCCTTTACTCCAAATTACCAAGGTCGTGCTGTATTTGATTTTTTTTTCTCCTTTGGAGTGATTCTCACTTAACTTGATGCCACCTGCAAACTTAATGACTGCTATTTCGTTATTCATGTGCTTTGGAGCCCAATGAATATAGGCTGTATGATGACTCTTGTCTTTGGGTCATTTCAGGAATAGGAACACTGCGTCTTCACAGAGAAAGTATCAACTCATTCCTGAATGAGATGCTGGAAATAGTATATTTGAATATTGATGAATATCTTGTCAATTGCATAATGTTTGTTTCTGCAATATTTGTATTTTTATGCCAGTGTGCATTTTGATTTCTAGAAAAGCCTTCCCATCAGCCAAAATTGATTACACTTATAAAGCATTCTTTAATTATAAAAATTTTCCTTTAAAAACTATCTGCAATAAATGTCTCTTCAGAGTCAAATGAGATGTAGCAGAGTAAATGAAAATCCTGGTGCAATGTACCAATTATGGCCCTGATTAAACTGTGTTTCTGCTTTGCAGTGATGGCTTTACAGAAATGAAAGCTTTGCTATTGCCAGTTCCACTGTACACATCCCCTCACCAACCACTCCATCAGGCCAGCCTCAGGATAAAATCCAACAGCTCCTTAACAATCCAAGAACAGGATCCAGAGGGGGAGAGAACTTAGAGCATGTAGGTACAGCCCGTATTCTCAGCGTACAGAGTGTGGGTCTTAGTGCAACTCTCCAGCATCACTGAGAACGGGTTACAAGAGCAAATAGGTGGGCCTAGTGAATCTAGAACTGGGTGGGTGTGGGGATAGCAGTCAGCAATATGTATTTTAACAAGGCCTCTGGAAGAATCTGAAATGGGTCAACTGCTGAGGAAAGCAGAAAAAAATTACCCCCGAGTAAACCCAGGGTGTGTTAGCTCTAGTCACTCAGTTGTGTCTGACTCTTTGCAACCCCATGGGGTGTAGCCCACCAGACTTCTCTGTCCGCGGGATTCTCCCGGCAAGAATACTGGAGAGGGTTGCCATTCCCTTCTCCAGGGGAATCTTCCCAACCAAGGGGTTGAACCCAGGTCTCCCACATTGCGGCCAGATTCTTTACCGTCTGAGCCACCAGGGAAGCCGAAGACACCCAGCTTGTATTTACGTAGGAAGCTTGTGTTTTAACTGACTTAGGTGAAGAGCAGAGGTCCCCCAGCTGTACACCGAAGCATGAGACTTTCCAGTTGGATCCATCCCATTGCTTCTGGGATGAGTCTCAAAAAGTCAGTGAGCTTCTTCTCTGTTCTAGAGAGACTGTCGGCAGACAGGTTTCACAGTCACTTCTCGTGACTCAGATGTGAGCAGTAATCAGGTAAGAGGTAAATAAATGCGACCTTTCTTCTCTACAGTCTGCATTACCTACTTAGTTACTAGACCTATGACCATTTCCTGCTTTTTGTTCCCCCCCATTAAAATGGACATTGGCTTCCTCTCATTAGATTAGCTTTGTCTACCTTGATTTCTTTACCTTCACAGTGCTGAAATGGAAGAGAGATTTTTAAATTAGAAACACAGTCACCTAGAGTCTCACTAAAGCGTTAAAAAGAATTCATTTGAATCAGTCCTAATGAGATGGATGAAACTGGAGCCCCTTATACAGAGTGAAGTAAGCCAGAAAGATAAAGAACATTACAGCATACTAACACATATATATGGAATTTAGGAAGATGGCAACGATAACCCTATATGCAAAACAGAAAAAGAGACACAGAAATACAGAACAGACTTTTGAACTCTGTGGGAGAAGGTGAGGGTAGGATATTTCAAAAGAACAGCATGTATACTGTCTATGGTGAAACAGATCACCAGCCCAGGTGGGATGCATGAGACAAGTGCTCGGGCCTTGTGCACTGGGAAGACCCAGAGGAATCGGGTGGAGAGGGAGGCGGGAGGGGGGATCGGGATGGGGAATACATGTAACTCTATGGCTGATTCATGTCAATGTATGACAAAACCCACTGGAAAAAAAAAAAAAAAAAAGACAATGATTGCTGACCCCTCCCCTACCACCACCATCTTTCTGATTCAGTAAGTCTGGGGTGGGGCCCAGAATTTGCATTTGTAACAGGTTCCCAGGCGATGCTGATGTTGTTGGCCTGGGGACCACATTGTGACAACCACTGATCTGGATGAACAAAAAATAAGTTTAATTCATCAAACAGTATGTGAGTGTTTAAAGCAGATATGTTTCCTAGTTATTCCTCCAAAGGCAATCCAAGAAGGAGGATTTTTTTTAGTTTATTTTTCATCTTGCACTAGGCAGTGTGGGAGTATGCTAAGCACCCTTCACCTGACAGAGAAAGTGAATCGTACACATCTCTTTTCAGCTCTGTGTTCATCTCTGTGGCTTGAAATTACCCATGGTAGTGGGAGGGATTTATGCCTTGGAAATCAGACAAACACTACAAATCAGGGCTCATCTCCCAACCTCTACTCCCAAAGTTGCTTGTTAAATATTTACCAGCACACCCCTGGGAAAAACCATAAATAATGAGCATACGGACGTAATAAGGTCTGACATTTGTTTTGCACGGGTGTATATCTGAATGGGAGGGGAGTTGGGGACGGAAATCAGTAAATATTTGTATCTTGCAAGGAAATGTGGAAGGAAACGGTGAGGTTAAAAGGGTATTCAGCAGCTTTGGGGATTTCCCTGGTGGTCCAACGGTTCAGACTTCACGCTTCTGCTGCAGGGGGTGTGGGTTCAGTCCTTATTCGGAAAACTAAGATCCCGCTTGTCACAGAGCACACCTCCCGCTAAAAAGTTATTCAGTTGCTTTTAAGGAAAGTTGAAAAGGTAGTGAGGTGATAGTATTAGAATTTGCATGGTAGGCTTTGGAAACAGATAACCCCGGGGACAGAATCTGGCTCTCATTTACTGGATGTGTGATCTTGGGAACAGCACACTTAACCTTTACAAAGTTTAATTTCCCCATTGGTTAAGTAGAAATAATGTGTTGCTATGAGATTCACATGAGAGAAGTAATTTAAAACCTAGCACAATGCCAAACAGAGTGAATTATTACTTTCCCTCTGGAAATGTTCATTATTATTTCTATTATTGTTGTTGTTACTAAGCCCAGAGGTAGTCAAAATTCTGCAAATAAATATTTACTAAAAGGAACACCTTTCAGTGCATGCACCCAACACTTTGCCACACACCATTAATAAGTTGTTTTAAACTCAAGGAGTTTACACTTTTACGGTGCCATCACATTTTCTAATCAGACTGAAAGAAAAAAAAACTGAAAGCTATTTATTTAGGTGAGCATACTAACACTTGGAGTATAAATATTTACAAAAAAGGAAGTAGACCAAAAGGATTCCTAGAATCACAAACTAAAAAGAATTTTGGTTTTAAAATGTAATGTGAAATGGTTGCTCTTTCTGATCGTGATTTAGGATAGCTGAAATAATTTCTGAGACCTAAAACACTTTGCAAAGAATACACAGAGAATAAAAAACTCTCTTGTTTAAGCAAGAGAAAATGTTAGTGTATAATTTTAGATGATTAAAGACAAGGACTGGGCTTCCCTGGTGGTCTACGCTTTAAGAATCTGCCTTGCAACGCAGGGTATACCAGTTCAATCCCTGGTCTGGAAAGATCCCACATACCACTGGGCGTGCATGTGTGTGCTAAGTCGCTTCAGTCATGTCTGACTCTTTGTGACCCCATGGACTATAGCCTGCCAGGCTGCTCTGTTCTTGGAATTCTCCAGGCAAGAATATTGGAGTGGGTTGCCATGCCCTCCTCCAGGGGATCTTCCTTACCCAGGGTTCAAACCCAAGTCTGCTGAGGCTCCTACATTGCAGACTGATTCATTACCAATGAGCCACCGGGAAAGCCCATAGGTTTGTCATGTATGGCTCTTATTATGTTGATGTATTTCCCCTTTATACTGCTTGAGAGTTTTTAATTATAAATGGACATTGGATTTTGTTGGAAGCTTTTCCTGCATCTATTGAGAAGAATATATAATTTTTATTCTTTAATTGTTAATGTGGTATATAATATTTATTGATTTGCAATATATTGAACCATCCTTGCATCCCTGGGATAAATCCCAGTTGATCATGGTGTATGATCCCTTTAATGTATTGCTGAATTTGCTAATGTATTGTAGGTTTGCTAATATTTTGTTGAGAATTTTTTCATTTATGTTCATCAGTGATGTTGGCCTGTGATTTTGTGTGTGTGTGTGTGATGTCTTTGTCTGGTTTTGGTACCAGGGTGATGCTGACCTTGTAGAATGAGTTTGGAAGCATTCCTTCCTCTTCAGTTTTTTGAATAGTTTGAGAAAGATAGGTGTTAACTGTTCTTTAAATATTTGGTCAGATTCACCTGTGAAACTGTCTAGACCTGGACTTTTGTTTTGGGGGAATTTTAAAAATTACTGATGCAATATCATTACTGGTTATATGTCTGCTCATATTTTCTGTTTCTTCTGGATTAATTCTTGGGAAGGAACATTTCCAGGAATTTATTCATTTATTCTAGGTTGTCAATTTATTGGTATGTAACTGTTTACAGAAATTTCTCTGGATTCTTTATATTTTTGTGATGTTGGTTCAAGCTTCTCCTTTTTCATTTGTTTTATTTATTTGAGCTCTCTCTCTTTTTGATGAGTCTGGCTAAAGGTTTATCAATTTTATTTACCTTTTCAATGAATTGGATCTTAGTTTACTAATCTTTTCTATTTTTTTAATCTGTACTTTATTTGTATCTATCCTGGTCTATATTATTTCTCTCCTTCTACTAACCTTGGGTCTTGCTGGTTCTTCTTTTTCTAGTTCCCTTAGGTGTAAGAAGGATAGGTTGTTTATTTGAGATTTTTATTATCCTAAGGTAGACTTGTATCACTATAAACTTCCCTCTTAGAATTACATTTTCTGTGTCCTATAGATTTTTAGATCATTTTCATTTGTCTTCAGGTTTTTTTTAAAATTTTCTCTTTGATTACTTTATTGATCCACTGGTTGTTTAGTATCATATCTTTAGCCTCCATGTATTTATTGGTTTTTTTTTCTTTGAGTTGATTTCTAGTCACATACTTTTGTGGTTTGAAAAATTGTGTGATATAATTTCAGTCTTTTTAAATTTATGAAGAGACATTTTGTGGCCTAACATGTGATCTGTCCTGAAGAATGTTCCATGTGCACTTGAAAATAATGTTTATTCTGCTGCTTTTGAATAGATGTCCTTCATCGATTAACTCAATCTGGCCTAATGTGTCATTTAAGGCCAGTTTTTCCTATTGATTTTCAATCTGAATGATCTGTGCATTGATGTAAATGAGGTGTCAAAATTCCCTACTCTTATGTGTTATTGTCGATTTCTCCCTTTATGTTTGTTAATATTTGTTTCATATATTTACGTGCTCCTATTTGGGGTATATACATATTCACAATTTTTATATATTCTTGTTGTATTTATCCCTTAATCATTACATAAAGTCCTTCTTTGTCATTTATTACAGTCTTTTTTTCAAAGTTTTTTTTGTCTGATTAAAGTGTTGCTATCCCAGCTTTCTTTTCATTTCTATTTACATGGAATATCTTTTCCCATCCCCTCACTTTCTGTGAGTGACTTTAGATTTGAATTGTGTCTCTTGTGATTTTGTTTTTGTATCCATTCAGCCTCTCTGTGCCTTTTTATTGAAGCATTTAATCTATTTACATTGAAAATAATTACCGATAGGTATGTACTAACTGCCATTTTGTTCATTATTTTGGGACTGTTTTTGTAATTCTCTTTTGTTCCTGTCTTCTTCTGTTACTCTCTTCCCTTAAGATGACTATTTCTAGTGTTATGTTTGGATCCATTTCTCTCTCTCTCTTTTTTTGGTTTGTATCTAGCATGGATTTTTGGTTGTGGTTACCAAGAGGTTCTCAATATAACAGCTTACATATATGTATGTGGTTACTTTAAGTTGATGAGCTTTTAACTTTGAATGCATTTAAACAACCCTGCATTACCTCTCCCATATTTAATGTTTTTGATATTATCTTTTAAATCTTTTGGGTCTTTTTGGTTTTCATTTGTCTGTCCCAGAGGTCTCCTAAACTGTGTTTGCTTTTTTCCAAATCCAGAATGGTGCTTGCCAGTGTCTGTGTCCTCCTGGCAGAACGAGCTGCTCCAAGTGGCTGCCACTAGTGTCTAAACCCCAGGAAGAGTGCCACTGCTCTGGGAGGCTTTCTAAGAGCAGCAACTGGGGCTGATCAGGCTTCTTTCCAATTGCTGACTCTTTTTGGAACTTGAACCATGTGAGGTTTTACCTGTGCTTTTTTTTTTTTTTTTCACCTGTGCTTTTAAGAGTGGAGTCTCTGTCTACTAGAGCCCTCCTGCTCTCCCATAGGCAAGCCTTCAGTTCAGTTGTGTCCAACTCTTCACAACCCCATGGACTGCAGCACACCAGCTTCCCTGTCCATCATCAACTCCTGGAGCCTACCCGAACTCATGTCCATTAAGTCTGTGGTGCCATCCAACCATCTGATCCTCTGTCATCCCCTTCTCTTCCTGCTTTCAATCTTTTCCAGCATCAGGGTCTTTCTCAATGAGTTGGTTCTTCACATCAGGTAGTCAAAGTATTGGAGTTTCAGTTTCAGTATCAGTCCTTCCAGTGAATATTCAGGACTGGTTTCCTTTAGAATTGACTGGTTTAATCTCCTTTCAGTCCAAGGGACTCTCAATAGTCTTCTCCAACACCACAGTTCAAAAGCATCAATTCTTCGGCGCTCAGCTTTCTTTATAGTCCAACTCTCACATCCATACATGACTACTGGAAAAACCATAGCCTTGACTAGACGGACCTTTGTTGACAAAGTAATGTCTCTGCTTTTTAATATGCTGCCTAGATTGGTCATAGCTTTTCTTCCAAGGAGGAAGCATCTTTTAATTTCATTGCTGCAATCACCATCTGCAGTGATTTTGGAGCCCCCCAAAATAAATTCTCTCACTGTTTCCATTGTTTCACCATCTATTTGCCATGAAGTGATGGGACCAGATGCCATGACCTTAGTTTTCTTAATGTTGAGCTTTAAGTCAACTTCTTCACTCTCCTCTTCCACTTTCATCAAGAGGCTGTTTAGTTCTTCACTTTCTGCTATAAGGGTGGTGTCATCTGCAAATCTGAGGTTATTGATATTTCTCCTGGCAATCTTGACTCCAGCTTGTCCTTCATCCAGCCTAGCATTCTGCATGATGTACTCTGCATCATATAAGTTAAATAAGCAGGGTGACAATATACAGCCTTGATATACTCCTTTCTCGATTTGGAACCAGTCTGTTGTTCCATCTCCAGTTCTAACTGTTGCTTCTTGACCTGCATATAGATTTCTCAGGAGGCAGGTCAGGTGGTCTGGTATTCCCATGTCTTTCAAAACTTTCCACAGTTTGTTGTGATCCACACAGTCAAAGGCTTTAGCGTAGTCAATAAAGCAAAAGTAGATGTTTTTCTGGAACTCTCTTGCTTTTTTGACGAGCCAACGGATGTTGACAATTTGATCTCTGGTTCCTCTGCCTTTTCTAAATCTAGCTTGAACATCTGGAAGTTCACAGTTCACATATTGTTGAAGCCTGGCTTGGAGAATTTTGAGCATTACTTTGCTAGTGTGTGAGGTGAATGCAATTATGCAGTAGTTTGAACATTCTTTGGCATTGACTTCTTTGGGATTGGAATGAAAACTGACCTTTGCCAGTCCTGTGGCCACTGCTGAGTTTTCCAGATTTGCTGGCATATTGAGTGCAGCACCTTCACGGCATCACATTTTAGAATTTGAAATAGCTCAGCTGAAATTCCATCACCTCCACTAGCTTTGTTTGTAGTGATGCTTCCTAAGGCCCACTTGACTTCACATTCCAGGATGTCTGGCTCTAGGTAAGTGAGCACACCATTATGGTTATCTGGGTCATGAAGATCTTTTTTGTATAGTTCTTCTGTGTATTCTTGCCACCTTTTCTTAATATCTTCTGCTTCTGTTAGGTTCATACCTTTTCTGTCCTTTATTTTGCACATCTCTGCATGAAATGTTCCCTTGGTATCTCTAACTTTCTTGAAGAGATCTCTAGTCTTTCCCATTCTATTGTTTTCCTCTATTTCTTTGCATTGATTTCTGAGGAAGGCTTTCTTATCTCTCCTTGCTATTCTTTGGAACTCTGCATTCAGGTGGGTATATCTTTCCTTTGCCTTTAGCTTCTCTTCTTTTCTCAGCTATTTGTAAAGCCTCTTCAGACAACCATTTTGCCTTTTTGCATTTCTTTTTCTTGGGGATGGTCTTGATCACTGCCTCCTATATAATGTCACGAACCTCTGTCCATAGTTTTTCAGGCACTCTATCAGATCTAATCCCTTGAATTTATTTGTCACTTCTACTGTTTAATCATAAGGGATTTGATTTAGGTCATCCCTGAATGGTCTGGTGGTTTTCCCTACTTTCTTCAATTTAACTTCGAATTTGGCAATAAGGACTTCATCATCTAAGCCACAGTCAGCTTCTGGTATTGTTTTTGCTGCTTGTATAGAGCTTCTCTATCTTTGGCTGCAAAGAATATAATCAATGTGATTTCTGTATTGACCATCTGGTGATGTCCATATGTAGAGTCTTCTCTTGTGTTGTTGGAAGAGGGTGTTTGCTTTGACCAGTGCGTTCTCTTGGCAAAACTCTGTTAGCCTTTTACCTGCTTCGTTGTCAATGTTAGATATTCTGGGTGCTCATCTTCCTAGTACAAGACCTCCAGAGTGCGGATCCTGGTGTGGGGCTCAAAACCCTTAGTCCTTGGGGAGAGCCTCTGCCTGGTGATTATCTTCCCATTTGTAGGTCATCTCTCATGGTCTTGACTATCCCATGTCTCTGTGCCTTTTCCCCATTTTGCTGCAATTCCTTCTTTTATCTTTTGTTGTGAAAAATCTTTTCTGCTAGACTTCTTTTTTTAACTTTACTTTCTGTTTGTTTTGCCAAACTTTTCTGCTCGTCTTCTGGTTGTTCTGATTAATAGTTGGTCTGTAGATAGTTGTTATTTTGGTGTGCTTATGGAGGAAGTGAGCTCATGGTTTCCCTGCTCTGTTATTAACCCTATTATACATTTTTAGAGCTCAAGTATATACATTAGCTTTATATATTTACTATTGAGTGGGGTTCTGATGTCAATATCACGTTCTTTTTTCATTAAATATTGGATGTTCATCCTTATCTAGGTGTCCAAGAAGGACCTCTGTTTTGACCTACTCCTCTCCTTTTGTTACCCAAATCACCTTATGTCGTCGTCTTGTCTCACGTGAATCTAAACCAAGAATGTAGCTTTGTGTTAAAATTATTTGGATTCTGTCACATGTATACTGTGTGATTTTTGGCAATTGACTTAACC
Source organism: Dama dama (assembly GCF_033118175.1). Lineage (NCBI taxonomy): Eukaryota > Metazoa > Chordata > Mammalia > Artiodactyla > Cervidae > Dama > Dama dama. The sequence goes on along the minus strand of NC_083708.1, from coordinate 22,526,887 downwards.
TCTCTAATCATTAGTTTCTTCTTCTGTAAGATTGTCAAAATAATAATTCAATTTCATATGATTGGTGTGAAAATTAATTAAATAATGCATGTAAAATATTTTGCATTTTGCCCAACACATTTGATGAACATGATAAACACTCAAAAAATAGTGTTGAGATTTGGTTTTTCTTTTCTTTCAGAGTTCTTATTGTTAATTGCAAATTGCCGCTGGTCAATGTATATGCAAATGATAACTGTTCACTTTAAGTGCTGTCTTTATAGAGATTTTTCTTTCACTGCGTTATGCAAAATGCCTGCCTTACTAGAAAACTGTAACTTGAAAAATTGCCTCTTGCTGTTATTAGACCCTGTTGTACCTCTCTCTCACCTGAATGTTTCTTAGCTGGGTACTAAGGACAGTGCTGGGTCCCCCATTTTGATGGCTGGGGTTTCTTCTTGCTGAGGGATTTTTCTTTTGGGGGGCTTTACTTAAAAATGTATGTCCATACATAGGTTCTGAGACTTCCTGGATCACAGCCTTAAATATCCCTGCTGTGTTCCATAAGCAGTTGAGGGAAGAACAATCTGAAGTCTTTGAAAATTAAAATGTATATTCCCAGCTATAGAAGCACTTCTGAAGATGGTGGGTGGGGTGGATGGAGGTGATGAAATTTAAGTCAAAATAGTAAAAATTAAAATAGAAGTTAGAAGTTTGGTTAGAGTCCAGGAGAGGAGAAGAAAGAGAAGTTCCGGCAACAATAAAGACTCTATCTCCACTGTTTAAGGAGCAGAGAAAAGAGGGCAGAGATTTAACAGGAGGAAGAGGGAAAATGAAGATGGTGCCAGGAATGATTTCAAGGGGAAGAAGCACAGAGTGAATGGCTCACGCCAGTAGGTGAATCTGAGAAGACTAGGGCAGGGAGCTGCAGTTGTCAAGGCAGCTTAACTGAGTTGCAGATAGGGTGCGGTGCTTGTGAGGGGGATATAAAAACTATGCATGTATGTATAAGTTCTCTTTGTCATCCCTCCCCCAACCCTGACCTCGTCCTATTCTGGAGAGCATGCTTTGTGTTGTAGAGGTTGGAGATTATTCGAGGAGGCAGGCAAAAGAGAACAGAGGTGTGTTGAGGTGAAGCTGGAGGGGTAGGATAATGGGAGGGTGGAGCTAGGTGGGTGAGAACAAGGTAAAAAGAAAAACAAGAAAAATGTAAATTAGCGCCTGAAATCTGAAGTAGTGTTTTGCAAGAAGATATACCCTTAAAAGTCAGACATTTTAAGACAAAGACAATGTCTAATTCTTCATGTATCAAGGCTTAGTGAACTTACCCTCAGAGGTGCATTGGACAGAAGTCCCTGCAGACAGGAAGAAGAGCCTGAAGTTGAGTTCCTTTGAAAAACCCTGTAACCTTGTGTGACCTGGCAGGGACAGAAAAATTCCTGCTTGCTCCCGAGAAGGGGGACAAGGGTGTGGGATATAGCCAGGTGGCACCACTTGGGTAGGAGAAATCATCTGCCTGACAGTTTTGGGGGGACAGTCTGGCCAGGAATAGGATGGGCCCTCTAGGTAGACCTCCAAGGTTGTACAGGCTGGTGGGGGCCAGGGTGGAGCTGACTCAGCAGCAGAGCCCCTGCCCTTGGTGGCATCCTAAATGGCATGCAGAATAACAGTGAGATGGCAAAGATGGCAGAGCAAGACTCTCTGTCATGGTATTTTCTTAAAGATGAGAGATGATGTTGGTACTGATGGATATTGGTTTTACTAAATCAGTTTTCCAGATTTTTATTGAAATTGTGCTTCAAAGATAAATAGCTAAAAATACAGAGGACAGGATGCATGCAATTCAGCCAGTGCAGCAGGAAAAAGGGGTTAAGAGAAAGTTTAGAGTACATCCTAAGAGTGAGGCACACAGTTTGTTTATAAGCTGCAGATCAAGAAGAGGCATTGACTATTCGAAAGGAGAGAGGTATTTTTCTTCATAACCAGGCAAATTTGTGATCTGCCAGATCAGATGTATGAATGTCATCAACACCTGCCGCACCTCCCACCCCCACCAAGCAGTACCCCTGGGATGAGCTAGTTGCTGGGGGAAAATATAAGTGTTTGGGGGAGAGCTGCTGAGCGAGGTCACTCATGAAACATATACTGTGGACTCTTCTGTAAAAGGGCTTCCCAGGTGGCCCAGTGGTAAAGAATCCGCCTGCAAATGCAGGAGACACAGGAGATCCCTGGGTGGGGAATATCCCCTGGAGGAGGAAGTTAGCATCCCACTCCAGTATTCCTGCCTGGAGAATCCCATGGACACAGGAACCTGGAGGGGTCCAGTCCAGGAGGTCGCAGAGAGTCAGTCACAACTGAGCACCCACGCCCTTTTCCCTTCTGTGAAAATGTTGACACTGAATCAGAAGGTGGCTAGAGGAAGAAGAAAAGGGGAAAGCAATTTGAAGGTAGAAAAAGTCATAGCTTTTGCAGACATCGTCACTGATAAAAGCCAGAGAAGGGTTGACTTAACAACCATCCTACTCTGTCAACAGTTTTATTTGCTGACAAAAAACCGGGCATCAGTGAAGGAGAGATTTATTCATACACTGAGTCTAATAGGGGCACATGGGCTCTGGGTCTTTGATGAATCCATCTGCTAGAACTGCCAGCAAAGGAAAAAAAAAGGAGAAAAAGCGCAGCAACTACAGGACTACCGCAGCAGCCTCCTCTGTGAATCACTTGACCGTCTGGGCAGAGGTGGGCACCTTGCTGCTCCCAGTCCCTGCAGGGCTATCGGCTTTCAATAATCATTAGCCATTTCCTGTTCACTGGATTGCATACAAAACAGATTCAGGAAAGGGTTAGCTGCCTACCCACTCTAAGACTCTTGGGAGTTAACACTCATCTGGGCAGTAACTTTCCATAAGGGCAGCTGGAGGATTTTTTTTTTTTCCGGCTAAGTAAATTGTGTGGCTCATGTTTGTAAGGGGGATGGGGTTTGGTGGATACCCAAGTGTGACAGGTGTTTATTTTGTATTAAGCTAGGATAATTTGTAATATGAAATGGCCCTGGAATATAAAAAGGGCCTCAATTCAACTTTCGAACCAAATATTTGCAATTTGAAGTAATTAGCAGCTAGGACAATAACATCTGGGACATTTGTAGCATATTTCAAGGAAATTTATAGTCATGGGCTCAATGACATTTATTGAATTCTGTTAGCCCAGTTGCAAATAGTTACCCACTCTCACTCTGCTGATTGAAAAACAGAAAGAGGGTAAATGACCTGCTCTGGACGAGTGGTTTAATGGCAGTGAGGATTAGAACTCAGAGAAGCTGATCAGGTCCCAGGGATCTGACCTTTGAAGCATAGCAGAGGTTACATTGCCGATGCCAGCCCCTGTTTGCCATGATTGATACCTGGAGAAATCTGTTGACTTCAAGGACATAATGTTGCTTCCATAAATAACACTTACCAGGTTATTTATTCAGGGGTTATGGATTATTCACAGGTCATCATAGTGGGTGAAGCCATTGCACTGATCATACGGTAGTGATTAATATTACATTAATACCTAGGATGATAGAATAAATACATTTTGGCCAGAGAGGTTGCCCAAACGGAATGGATGGTGCATGCAGCTTCTAGAAAGCAGCAGATTTGCCAGTCTTCTCCTCTAGGCCTTGCAGTGAATATGTTAGGGAAGCCTGAGGACACAGATAGGGAAGAGCATAAAATAGAGCTGCCTGTCAAGAGAACTGAGTTCTCATTTGGAACAGGAATAACTGACTCTATTATGAGCTGGAGGACTTGAGAAAGAAGCTTGCAAGGTGATAATCTTCATAATCCAATGCATCACTGTGCATGGGTCCTATCACAGGTCTTTACTCTCTTCTCTTCTCCACCTATGGAGAAAATCTGCATGCATTAGCAACTCAGTGTAACTTCATCTTACCGCAACACATAAAGATATTTATTGGCAAAACACCTCACTGGGGTGTTTTCTTAAAAAAATGAAGGCCATCTGTGCGGGCGTCTCCGGGTAGCACTTCTTTCTTCTCTTTTGTTCTGCAGAATTGCTCCACTTTGTACTTGCTCACTTTCGGCACAGAAGCAATTTTGTAAATGGTGCACTCAAATGCTCTGATGAAGTTATAACTGATACAGGCACTGAGATGAAGACGCCGCAGTGAAAAATGGGGGACGTCAAAGGAAACTGATTCGTAATCATAAAATGTGGATGAGGAGGCAGGAAGTGGAGAGTGTACCGCAGGTTGTCAGTTACCCACTTCCAGGTTTGTCCACAGCCGGAGGGAACCCTATCTTGTCAGAAGTGCTTGTGGATGCTAATCTGTCAACACTTGTTCAATGTCAAATTGTATCAGAGGGCTCAGTCTCCTTTTGGACTTCAGCAATCACCTCCTAGCTCTGTTAGATCTCCTTTGGTCAAATGAGCTTTCGTTTAAAAGCTGTCTGGCTCTTCTGTCTCTTTCCCCATGGAACTGGAAATGTGGGCGTGTACTGTTTACCTCTTTTAGCTGTGACCTGATAGATCTTTGATATAAAATTCCAGTCACCTCCCAGAAAACACACAATCCCCCACATGCCATCTTTCTGTGCCCCTCTGTCTAACAACCTTTCCTGCCTGGGTCAGTGATTTTCCTTCTGGTCGTGGGATACGGTTGCTTTACCTTTTCCTGTTGTAGATTTTTCTTATATGTGCTACTCTCCTCCCTGGGTACTTTTTCCTCTTTACCTACATGCATATCCCTTTCTCTTTTTCTCAGCAAATTAAATCCTTCTCTAAGATCAATCACCTCACAGACCTTTCAATTTCTTACTACCTAAGACTTTCTTTTTAGATGGTATTTTATATGAAATAACCTCCAAATCCTCCCATGACAAAATACTGAATGAACAATTTTTTAAACCTCTCCTATAAATGCAGAGATGAGTTCACAAAATGTAATCTCTAGGGAGTAAGTGAATTAAAAAGCTCTGACACTCTGGTGTGAGTGTGTGTGTGTGTGTGTGTGTGTGTGTGTGTGTGTGAAGGAGGGATGGTTTCCAGACGTCATGATAACCTGGGGATTTAGATGATAGTACCATGGGGGGACCAATGACAAGTTTTGGGCCCTATATGAGGTAGGAATTGGTACTGAGACCTTTATGGTGGGTCTCTTGAAGGCAGCACCCTCCATAAAAGTGTGACTAGAAAATTAATCTGCTCACCCTCACAAGGAGTCTCCTAAAACTAAGCATGTTTGCTGCAGGTCAGTCTCTTATGAATAATTTTATAGTCATTGCCTTGTTATCTCATAGATTTATGGTTCAAATGTATACTACATTGCATGATTTATGAACCCGCAAGTTGAAAACCAGTAGGTCAGTGAAACCCACGAGCTCATGAACACCTGGGAAAAGCCAACACTCAACCCAGTTCACAGAGGTTTCCCACAAAAATGGACACTCTAAAGATGAGCTCATGATTGAAAAGTATAAAACATTTAAGGAAATAATTCACCCTGAGCTAGAATTGGCAAAGACAATAAACAAACATCAGGATCATAACCTGAAGAAATTCAGATGTTACGTTCATCTATTAGACTTTTTAAAGGTGAATTAAAATGACTAAAAGAAAAAGTATAGAAGAACAAGATATGGATAGTATCAAAGAGACAGAACCTCTAGAAATTTACATGTAATCATTTAAGTAAAAATACAGTGAATATATTAAACTGAGTATTAGATACAGCTGAAAAGTGAATTAATGAAATGAAAAAATATATCTGAAGAAAACTACTTATAATGTAACTCAATTAAAATTATGGATAATGTGCACGTATATGTGGAATCTAAAATAGGGCGCAAATGAAACAGAAACAAAATCTATGAAACAGAAACAAAATCAGAGACATAGAGAATAGATTGGTGGTTGCAAAGAGGAGAGAGGGGTGAGAGAGGGTAGGAGTGGGAGTTTGGAACTAGCAGATGCGAATTGGTATGCATAGAGAATGAATAAACAACAAGGTCCTTCTGTATAGCACAGGGAACTGTATTCAATATCCTGTGATAACCCGTAACAGAAAAGAATATGAAAAAGAATGTATATTTATTTATTTGGAATCTGCCCACAATGTGGGAGACCTGAGTTCAATCCCTGGGCTGGGAAGATCGCCTGGAAAAGGGAATGGCAAACCACTCCAGTATTCTTGGCTGGAGAATTCCATGGACAGAGGAGCCTGGTGGGCTGCAGTTCATGGGGTCACAAAGAGTCAGACACGACTGAGCAGCTAACACACACACACACACACACACACACACATACACACACACTTGAGTCACTTTGCTATACTGAAGTAATTAACACAACATTTTAATTCAGCTATAATTCCATAAAAAATAAATATAAAAGAATTATAGATGATATGAACTAGCAATAAACATAAAGAATAGACTGAGATGCTTTAACATATATGTCTAATATAAGTCCCAAATGGAAGAAATAGAGAGTAGAATTCTCCTTAAAAGAAATGATTACATACATTTCTTCTTTGCTGTTACTGCATATCACATACATATCACTACATATCATAACTACCCATCCATTTAGCCATCCATTCATCCATCTACCTCTTCATTAATCCTTCCTTTCTATATATTCACTCAATAAACATTTATTCAGGTATATACTTGCCTTTTATGTTGTGTTATGTGCCCTGTGCACAGAAATAAAAACCTAATCCCATACTTACACTTCCAAAAATTGCTTAATGTTGTGTAATCATCCTTAGAATGATCAGAAACTCTCAAAGGGAGGAAACTAAAGTTTAATTAGGATCTCAGTCAGGTTACCAATCAAATGCTACATTATAATACAAGTACAAAACAGTAAAATTATCCTGAGGGAAAAAGAAAAGAGAGAAGGACATTGTGTAGGTATATAAATGTGTGCATAACACAGCAAGAAGAAAATATGCAAGTGCCATGAGCCAAGGTTGATGTTGCCTTCAGCAAGTACCTCTGATTATTTGGTTTCTTACTGAAACCTTCATTCCTGAGAATCTGAGTTCTTGATGTCCAATCTGTCTTGTAAGACTCTTCCACTGATCTTTATTCTTGACTTAATAGAGGCACCTTGGGATCGGCTGAGTTCTAGCCACACTCCTTCATGCCCCCATTTTGTAGCAAGATGAAACATCTTTTTTTTTTTTTTTTTTTGCTGTTTTATCTAGTGTCTCCAATAGGACTAAATGAACACATGATAGCTGCCACCTCTGTTATGTGGGATTATTGTTAAAACCTTTGATAAAATAATTTCTCCTTTGGATATTGAAAACTCCGAGTCAACAGAGTAAAAAATCATGGAAACCGGGAGTAAATATTTTGTGAGTAAGTCTTTGGATATAATTGTAAGAGGTGCCAATCTCATTCATACCTGGATGCTGGGATTCATGTCATCTAGCCAGTCCTCTTCAGAGCATTTACCATCTCCTATAGGACAGCATTTCAAGCTTGAAAACTGTTATGTACCAGTTGACATGATAACTGAGTATTTAATAAGCAGTTCCAGCTACATCTGGGTGATGGGAAAACATATGATTAGTGAATTTTTATTGCATTGACTTATTTCTATTTATAATAAAAGCCTTTCTTGGCCAGAAGCAATGTTGTGTGGCATTCCATGAGAATGAAAAAGCCATCCAATGAGTCTATGGTTGGTGTTACTTGAAAAAGACTCTCCAATATGGAAGTCATATCCAAGTTCAGAATAAATGTTTGTTCCAGGGGATGTAGCAGGATTCAGCATAATCAGTCTTCCACAAGATAACTTCATGGTTCAATTAAGTATTCTATCATATTGAAGGGTGTGGGCTGTTTTCAGCAGATTTGTTGACTGACTGGGACAATAGCCAGAATATCATAATGAGAACAGGTCCTTCTTGATGAGTCTGTATATTACCTCTGTTCCTGCCAGTAAGGATGACTGTGCAGAACCCCAGTGAACAAGATTGGCAAACTGGATAAGAGGCTAACATACCACAGGAGAGTTGAGCTCCACCTAAATACCAAGCCTCTTCTGTGCAGTAAAGGCATTATAATCAGCACCAATATGAGATAAAGATACTCTCTTTGTCATCAATCCTCTGATCCTGTCTCTTTTAAGAACTTGACAATCCACCAGTGAAACCAATCAGGACCTTTTGGGTAACATGGACAAAAAATGTACTTGAAGCTCTGCCGACTAGAAAAATTTCTTTCCTTTACTTTCTTCCTCTTCAGGGCCACCCCAGGGTGGGCTCTAATATCATGGTGATGGACCTCTGCCACAGATTTCTCTTCCATATCACCTAGCCTTCGGAAACTTCCCATGAAGCAGTATGAGCCCATGAAGTGAGCTGAGGGAGAGACACCAGCTTGGGAGGCGTAGCCCTGCTAGGAAAGTAGGCAATGTTCTTTTTCAGTTTTTTCCTTGAGGATCATCCTAAGGCTGGTCTCTAAATACACCAGCTTCTCCTTGGTTGTGTAGTACATTGCTTACAGTTTTAGAACTAGCTCAAACAAAACTCCAAGTTTATAACAGTCAACTTAGGAAAGAACCTTTGTATTCTATTACAAGTTTATCCCTAAAGTGATGTTGCCTATAAGCTTAAATTATATTTAATGGCCCATTTCTAGGTACCCTGCCTCCCAGGTAATAAACATTAAGCTAAAGTACCTTTGTTTAGCTCACAGAAAACATCCCGACCAGGCCCATCTGTAGGCCCAATGACTGTAGGAAAGAAGAAATTAGCACATCCTTTCTTGAGTCTGACCAGAACCAGGAAATGTTTGACTTTAACCCTCCCCCTTTTAGTATAAAAGAAGCCTAAATTCTAACTCAGGCAAGATGTTTCTTTGGGACATGAGTCCACCAATCTTATCAGTCTGCTGGTTTTCTGATTAAAGTTGCTATTCCTTGTTGCAACAGCTCATATCATGATTTATTGCCCTGTTGTTCAGTGAGCAGTACGAATTTGGACTCAGTAATAAACTGAGGTTGCTGATCAGCAGATGTGCTATGTTAAGCAGGACTCAGTGACCAGCAAAGAGTCGTTTTCCCAAAAAGTAGTTGCACACTAAAGAGGACATGGCTTTCTTTAAGATTCCTGGGAGCCTTCACTGTGACTCTTCTGCTGGGGTTTTGCCACAAGCTTAATACATTATCTTAATCTGCACAGGGCATTTAAACTGCCATACCATTGAATTGGATGAGTCACATGGAGCAAAGGACAGAGCTTTTGCAGTATAGCTGAGACAAGACAAAAACTCTTCTCTTGCTCTAGGCTTTATTCAAATTAAGTAGAGTTTCAGGTCATCATATAAACTTGTTACCTTGTAAATATAGTATAGCTTCCAAAATGCAAAAATCCCACCAAAAATTATATGTACATGAAACTGCAATTTATTTGGGGGATATATAAGAGATATCCTGTCTTGTACCAGTTTGCCTATCTGCCAAAAACTTCACTGAACTATCAGATCCTTCTAATTTTGTGACACCTACCTCCCATCTATGGAACCTGTGTCTAACTTGGACCCCCAGGCAACTTTCTATTTCGTGCTCTTCAGGTTGTATTACTGTTATCATCAATATGGTGGACCAGTAAGATGTTGCAGAATGGGAAAAAGTCAAGATCCTTGAGTACTGAATTGTGGCACAGACCTGGGGAGTTGATATATCTTAGGGCAGATAACAAAGACATACTACTCTCTATTCCAGCGGATTCTAGTAGTTTCTGGTATTTTTTTTTTGCTTGTGGAGATTTTAAAAAATTACTGGGTCAGTAGCTGGTTACCAGGTTCCATTGGTTATATTCATTTAGTCCATTAAAAAGATTATATCTGGAACAGCAGCATTTGTTGGCATCTTCAACTCACTCTCATTATGAAAATTCACTCTTACTTTCTAGAATCAATGTATTTTGCACAGCTAAACTAGAGAATTACATTGGGCTTGTTAGAATTACCACTCTGCATTTTCTAGCCTTTGATGGTAGCAATAATCTCTATGCTCCTAGGGGTGTAGTATGGCTTTTGACTTACTACTCTGTACAAAAAGAGAGATACACAGGATCCAGGTGGACGTATTTTTCTCTAGCTCTTACTGGATGACTTGGAAATCTACTGTGATTATTTTTACAGCTTCTGAAATGTATTCAGACATTATGTTCAGGACCTGGGGAAATAACCATTGTAATGGGCTCTGGGTCACACATACCCAATTGTTAGAGAGTCTTGCGTGAAAATTTTCTTCATAACTTACAGTTCTGGGAGTATAATGCATTGAATATTTATGTCTGTGTATATTATGGAGGGGATTTTCTCATTGGGGAAAAAGGCTAGATACTTCATGAGATATAATTGTTGGTGTTTGGGGACTTGAAAGAGTTCAAGGAAATCTCAAAAGATATAGGGTAAAAAAAAATGCCAATAAAGGAAAAATTATGAGGAGTCAGCAAACAGTAAACACACATGAAAGTAGGATGAAAGTAGGGATTTCTCCAATGTCAGGAATTGAGCTATCACCACCAATGCAAAAACTGTGCATTGCCCTGGAGTAAGATGGGGATGGGAATTCCCCAAATCTAAGTGTCTGGATTAAGCCTGGGAGGCTTGAAGATGGCCTAAATGGTCACAGGTTGGTAGCATATTCTGGATCAAGGCTAAAGGAAAGCAAATCCTTGGTAAAACACCTTCATTTTAGATTTCTTGGGTTTTCCACTTATTGTTGTCACTGAGTCTTTTATGACGCCATGGACTGAAGCCCACCAGGCTCCTCTGTCCATGAGATTTCCCAGTCAAGAATACTGAAGTGGGTTGCCATTTCCTTTTCTAGGGCATCTTCCTGACCAGGGATTGAACCCACGTCTCCTTCCTCAACAGGCAGATTCTTTACTGCTGAATCAGCAGGGGAACCCTTCCACTCAATGAGATGAATCAAATATAATCCTATAATCCAAGATTCACCAAAATGCAAAGGAACAAGCTACATGAGTGAGACAGCCTGGATAATCTATGATGTATTACATCCTGCACACTTTGGACACAGGAACAATAAAATAGACTTCTGCTAAGATGTGGAGCATAAAATGATATTCTAGAAAATTTTAAAAATAGAAGATGGAACAACCTAAATGTGCACACCCCAAGGCACTGTTTGAAATGTCTGGGCAGAGTGGTGGGGATGAACTGGGAGATTGGAATTGACATATATTCACTTCTATATAGACTAGATAACTAACAAGAACTAGTGTACTGCACAGGGAAATCTACTCAATACTCTGTGGTGACATAGAGGTGATATTATGTATACATATAGCTGATTCACTTAGTACAGCAGAAACTAACAACACTGTAAAGAAACTGAACTCCAATAAAATGCATTCATACATATATCATTCTTTTGTTTTCTGAATCAAAAAATAAAATGTCTGGGCACATATACAACATTATGAAATATAATTTTTAGAAATGAAAAATGTAATTGTTGAAAAATGAACAGATGGGTTAAAGAACAGATTTAATATAGGGTAAGAGAAATAGTTACCTGGGAGGCAACTAGCGTCCCTGAGGGAATTAGCTAGAATGCAACACAAAGAAGTAAAGAGGTGTAAAATCTGAAAGAAATGTTAAGAGAAGTGGAGGTTAGAAAGAGAAGGTGTATCATCATGTTACTTGAAGTATAATATATAGAACAATAGCAAGAGCTCCACTTGGAAAACTCAGCAGTGGCCACAGGACTGGAAAAGGTCAGTTTTCATTCCAATACCAAAGAAAAGCAATGCCAAAGAATGCTCAGATTACTGTACAATTGCACTCATTTCACATGAGAGCAAGATTATGCTCCAATTCTTTCAAGCTAGGCTTCAGCTGTACATGAACTGAAAACTTTCAGATGTACAAGCTGAATTTAGAAAAGGCAGAGGAAGCAGAGATCAAATTGCCGACAAACACTGGATCATAGAAAAAGCAAGGGAATTCCAAAAAAAATCTACTTCTGCCTCATTGACTACACTGAAGCCTTTGTCTGTGTGGATCACAACAAACTGTAATATTCTTAATGAGATGGGAATACCAGACCACCTAATCTGCCTCCTAAGAAACCTGTATGCAGGACAAGAAGCAACAGTTAGAATTGGACATGGAACAAGAGGCTGATTCAAAATTGGGAAAGGAGTATGTCAAGGCTGTATATCGCCACCCTGCTTACTTGACTTATATGCAGAGTACATCATGCGAAATGCCAGACTGGATGAATCCACAACTTGACATATGCAGATGATACCACTTTAATGGTAAAAAGTGAAGAGGAAATAAAGAGCCTCTTGATGAAGGTGAAAGAGGAGAGTGAAAAAGTTGGCTTAAAACTCAACATTCAGAAAACTAAGATCATGGCATCTGGTCCCATCAGTTCATGGCAAATAGATGGGGAAAATGTGGAGATAGTGTCAGATTTCATTTTCTTGGGCTCCAAAATCACTGCAGACGGTAACTGCAGCCATGACATTGAAAAAATGCTTGCTCCTTGGAAGAATAGTTATGACAAACCTAGCCAGTGTATTAAAAAGCAGAGACATTACTTTGCTGACAAAGGTCCATATAGTCAAAGCTATGGTTTTTCCAGTAGTCATGTATGAATGTGAGAGTTGGACCATAAAGAAGGCTGAGTGCTAAAGAATTGATGCTTTTGAACTGTGGTGTTGGAGAAGACTTTCGAGAGTCCCTTGGACTGCAAGGAGATCCAACCAGTCCATCCTAAAGGAGATCAGTCCTGGGTGTTCATTGGAAGGACTGATGCTGAAGCTGAAGCTTTGACCACCTGATGCAAAGAGCCAACTCATTGGAAAAGACCCTGATGCTGGGAAAGATTGAAGGCAAGAGGAGAAGGGGATGACAGAGGATGAGATGGCTGGATGGCATCACTAACTCAATGGATGTGAAGTTGAGCAAACTCAGGGAGACAGTGAAGGACAGGGAAGACTGGCGTGCTGCTGTTCATGAGGTGGCAAAGAGTAGAACACAGATTGGTGATTGAACGACAGCAACCACCACTTAGAAGATTGTCAGAAATTCAGACTCAGCTTCCCTCATGAATTCTTGAATCTGAATGTACATTGGTTAATAAACCCCCCAGGTGGTTCATATACACCCAAAGGTTTGAGAAACTGTGTGAACAAATGTATAATTTGAATTTCAGAGAGAGACTATAAACAGAATGGAGAAGCCATGTTCTGATAGATAATGAATTGATGGATGACATGAATTTACTTACACCAAGAAGGTTAAATCAGAGGAAATTTACACTTATAAAGATTGTAATCAAACTAGAATACCAAAACCCAAAAATATATCCTAGAGAGAAAAGACAGGTAGACATGTGACTTCAATAGCAACAATAGAACTGGAAAAATGTGGAATGATATCTTCAAAGTTCTGGGGGAAAAAAAACAACAACACTTTTCTTGTATCCACCAAAACTAGCTTTTAAGAATAAAGGCAAAATAAAGACATTTTCAGATAACCAAAAACGAAGATAATTTATCAACAGATCTATACTTAGGAACTTTTGAAGGAAGCGTTGAAGGAAGAAGAATGATTATTCCAGAAGGGATGCAAGGAGTAGTGAGCAAAGAAACTGATAAACTTGTAAATAAATCTAAACAAACATGATCTGTATAAAATCGTATCTAATTTGTTAGAATTAAAGAAAGAGAAGAATTAAAATACTTGACAACTAATATTATGCAAATTGGTTGGAGTAGTTAAAGTATTTTAAAATCTTTGCTTCATCTGGGTTAAGGTTAATATGTTAACTATGCACTGCACTGTGCTAGGTATTCACTATAATGTTCCAAGGAAAACCACAAGAAGAATAGAAATAAATGGAATAAATTTTCAAAAGAAAGTACAATTACCTGAAGAGTGCATAACTTCCAGTTTGACTTTAAAATAAAATTGTTTACTTGATTTTAAATGTATTTAGTATGGAATCAAAGTAAGATAGCATTTGAGAGACATCACCACTTGTTTAAAAGATACAAGAATAAGATTATCATTAACAGCTAGAAATTTTATATTGCTCTAGTTTTCACTTTAGGCTAGATTTGCATTTCCTCTTCCTGAGATATATATGTATATATATATATACACATATATACATGTATATATATATATAATTTTACTGAAGTATAGTTGATTTGCAATGTTGTATTAATTTGTTCTGTAAAGAGATTCAGTTATACATACATATATATGTATATATACACATATATGTTCTTTTCCATATTCTTTTCCATTATGGTCATAAAAAATTTAATATAGTTCCCTGTGCTATACAGTAGGATCTTGTTGTTTATTCATACTCTATATAACAATTTGCCTCTGCTAATCCCAAACTCACATTCCTTCTTTTCCCTACCCTGCCCCCTCGGCAAGCACAAGTCTATTCTCTATATCTGTACATTTCTCTCTTCCTTCAAAATTTATAGTAATATATAGCTGACCCTCTGTATCTGCCATTTTCTGCATCTTCAGTTTCAACCAACCGTGGATCAAAAGTGGTTTTAGTCAGTGGATGTGAAACCCGCAGATATAGAGAGCTGGTTGTATTCACTGTACTACAAGGGACTTGAGCACCTGTGGATTTTGGTATCCACAGAGACACCTGGGACAAGTCACCCTCAGATACTGAGGGACAATGGTACTTCCTGGTGGGAGGGTTTTAACTGGTCTATCACAACTCTTTCCATAATTAAAAGTGCTGCACTCAATATGTCAGCAAATTTGGAAAACTCAGCAGTGGCCACAGTTCTGGAAAAGATCAGTTTTCATTTCAATCCCCGAAAAAGGCAATGCCAAAGAATGTTCAAACTACTGTACAATTGTGTTTATTTCACATACTAGCAAGGTACTGCTCAAAATCTTTCAAGCTAGGCTTCAGCAGTATGTGAACCAATAACTTCCAGAGGTACAAACTGGGTTTAGAAAAGGCAGAGGAACTAGAGATCAAATTGCCAACACTTGTTGGATAATGGAGAAAGCAAAGGAATTCCAGAAAAACATCTATGTCTGCTTCATTGACTATGCTGAAGCCTTTGACTGTGTGGATCACAACAAACTGTAGAAAATTCTTAAAGAGATGGGAATACCAGATCACCTTAGATCTGAGAAATCTGCATGCAGGACAAGAAGCAACACTTAGAACTGGACATGGAACAACAGACTGGTTCAAAATTGGGAGTGGTGTACGATAAGGCTGTATATTGTTACCCTGCTTATTTAACTTCTATGCAGAGTATGTCATGTGGAATGCAGGGTAGAATGAATCATAAGCTGGAATCAAGATTGTCAGGAGAAATATCAACAACCTCAGATAATGCAGATGATACCACTCTAATGGCAAAAAAAAATGAAGAGACACTAAAGAGTCTCTGATGAGGGTTAAAGAGTAGAGTGAAAATGATAGCTTAAAATTTAACATTAAAAAGCTAAGATCATGGCATCTGGCCCCATCACTTCATGGCAAGTAGAAGGGGAAGATGTGGAAGATTTAATTTTCTTGGGCTCCAAAATCACTGCAGATAGTGACTGCAGCCATGAAATTAAAAGATACTTGCTTCTTGGAAGGGAAAGCTATGACAAACTTAGCATATTAGAAAGCAGAGACATCACTTTGCTGACAAAGGTCCATATAGTCAAAGCTGTGGTTTTTCCAGTAGTCCTGTGTGGATATAAGAGTTGGAATGAACAAGCACCAAGGAATTGATGGTTTCGAACTGTGGTGGTGGAAAAGAGTCTTGAGAGTCCTTTGGGCTGCAAGGAGATCAAACCAGTCAATCCTAAAGAAAATCAACCCTGAATATTCATCAGAAGGACTGATGTTGAAGCTGAAGCCCCAATACTTTGGCCACCTGACATGAAGAACTGATTAATTGGAAAAGACCCTGATGCTGGGAGGGATTGGGGGCAGGAGGAGAAGGGGATGACAGAGGATAAGATGGCTGGATGGCATCACCGACTCGATGGACATGAGTTTGGGTAAACTCCAGGAGTTGGTGATGGACAGGGAGGCCTGGCGTGCTGCGATTCATGGGGTTGCAAAGAGTCTGACATGACTGAGTGACTGAACTGAACTGAACTGAACTGAACCAACTCAGTGGACATGAATTTGAACAAACTCTGGAAGATAGTGAAGGACAGAGGAGCCTGGCATGCTCTAGTCAATGGGGGGTGGGGTGGGGGTGGGTAGTCACAGAGTCAAGTGACTTAGCCACTGAACAACAACAATTTTTATTTCCTATGCCAGTTTATTTTACTAAAATTTAAAATTTCATTTCCATTACACTTGTTAGTGCACAGTTGATCACAAAAAGACATGTATTCCATATTTTGACCAATATAGTTAAACACACAAAGTAAAATTTTATTGCAAATGCACCCTTTATTGGGACAGTACTGCTCAGTTTCAATGAATTTATGTATCTAATAGTTGCTGGAAAGACACAAGATTCAGCAGTTATTGTAGTCCTGTTTTGTGTTTTTTAAGATATAAATCCTGGGACTTCCCTGGTGGTCCAGGGATTAGGAATCCATGCTTCCACTGCAAGGGACCCAGGTCAATCCCTGGTTGAGGAACTTAAGATCCAAAGGAGCCAAAAAACAAAATTTCTATTTCCATTTCCTTCCCTTGTTGAATGCTTGTAAATTATCTGTGAGGAATAAAATTAAATGGTCATGCTTTTGAGGTACCAGTCTATAGGAACACCAGTGACAGTTGCAAGTCCAAGACACTCCAAGTGAGGGAGGGATTTTACGTGGCTGAGAAATCTCCTGGCCGGCAGCGCTTGCATTTTCCAAGTGTCTCTAGTATATTCTGCAATGGCTCAGGAGATACAGAGTCCAACTGCAATGCAGGAGACACAGGATTCGCGGGCTCGATCCCTGGGTTGGGAAGATCCCCTGGAGGAGGAAATGGCAACCCACCCCAGTGTTCTTGCCTGGAGAGTTCCAGGGACAGAGGAGCCTGACGGGCTACAGTCAATGGTGTCGCAAACACACCGGTGTATTCCAAGCATAATACATTCCTTACTACACCCCACTCTTGAGGAATGCACTGACTTCCTTTGCTTCCGTGAATGAATTTTATCAGTCCTTGTATTAGTTTTCTATTGCTGCATAACAAATTACTACAAATCTAAAAGCTTAAAACAACACTCACTCTTGAGTGCACAGTTCTATAGATCAGAAGTCTGGGTGGGTTCAACTATGCTCTATGTAAAGATCTCACAAGGCTGAAATCAGGATCATAGCTAGGCTGGGCTGGACTCTTATCTGGAGTCTCTGGGAAATAATCTGCTTCCAGACCCATTCATATTGGCAGAATCTAGCTCCTGGGGGCTGTGAGTCAGAAGTTCCCCGTTTCTATGCTGGTTGTCAGTAAGGGGTGGGTCTCTGCTCCCAAAGGCTATTTGCATCCCGTCTCATGAGGCCTTTTCTTCTTTAACTCAGCAATGGCACACTGAGCTCTTCCCATTCTCTAAATATCTCTGATTTCTCTTGTGCTTTTCCTTGGAGACATGATTTTAAGGGCTCATGATTAGTTCGGGCCTGCCTTGATTATCTTCCTTTCTTAAGATTAACTATGCCAAAGGGTTGGACCATAAAGAAGGCTGAGTGCTGAAGAATTGATGCTTTTGAACTGTGGTGTTGGAGAAGACTCTTGAGAGTCCCTTGGACTGCAAGGAAATCAATCCTGAATATTCTTTGGAAGGACTGATGCTGAAGCTGAAGCTCCAATACTTTGGCCACATGATGTGAAGAGCCGACTCATTAGAAAAGACCCTGATGTTGGGAAAGATTGAGGGCGGGAGGAGAAGGGGACGACAGAGGATGGGATGGTCGGATGGCATCACTGACTCAATGGGCATGAGTTTGAGCCAGCTCCAGGAGATGGTGATGGACAGGGGACTGACGTCCTGCAGTCCATGGGCTCACAAAGAGTCGGACACAACTGAGCAGCTAAACTACAACAGACTGTTGATTTCAGTGTTAGTGATGGCAATAGGGAGAAAAATGCAAGAACCATAACCAAAGGGAGACTTAAAGGGTGTAGCAATTGCAATGACAAAAGTAAGAAAGGAAAGAAAAAGCTTTGTTCCTGAGTAACTCAGAAAATGGTTCGACCATGAAGAAGCAAGGAACAGGAGATAGGGGCAAACTGACGTTGAGTTTGGAGAGAGGAGT
Organism: Dama dama; assembly: GCF_033118175.1. Classification (NCBI taxonomy): domain Eukaryota; kingdom Metazoa; phylum Chordata; class Mammalia; order Artiodactyla; family Cervidae; genus Dama; species Dama dama. The sequence goes on along the minus strand of NC_083708.1, from coordinate 22,508,639 downwards.
GGAATGTGAAAGAGTAAAAGAAAGATGGTCAAAAGTTGCTGAGGGACTTCCCTGGTGGTCCAGTGGATAAGACTCTATGCTCCCAATATAGGGGGCCCCGGTTCCATTCCTGATCAGGGAACAAGATTTCACATGCCACAACTCAGAGTTTGCATGCCACATGTGACAGATCCCGCAGGCTGCAACTAAGATCCACATAGCCAAATAAATAAATAAGGAGTTTTTTTTTAAAAAGCCACTGAATGCCCTTCCTTAAATCAACAGTCAACATTTATTTAAAACTTGCTACGTGCCCGGTACTATTTTAAGCACTTGACACATATTAATTCAATTGAAACCTTGCAGCAACTAGAGGTAGGGACTACAAATATCTCTATTTTACAGATGAAGACACTGAAGCACTGGCAAGTTAAATAATTGCTCGAGGTAGAATCTGAATGTATGCGTTGAACTTCTATACTTCTATACAGCCTTTCTAGAGTTTAACAGACAGTAGCCATTTTATAAGTAACATTCATCCCACAATTCACAATTATTCTTCACTGACCGATCGCCTGTAGACAACAAACAAATCATCATAGAGAATTTTAGTCTTAATTGATGTAATTTGGTTTTGAAATCTGGCTGGAAATGAGGCGAGCCACCTTGATGGCAAAATGAACTTGCTGTCACTGGAGTTTGGCACTTGAGGCAGATGTGAAGGGCAAGTTTAGAGGGATTCCTTTACCAGCCCGGGATAGGACCCACATCTACTCATATCCCCTCTGAGACACTGCCATCCCCTGTGAGAGAAATTCTGCTCTGTTGGTCTCCCTCTGGCTTCTGTAACATATGTAGAGGATTGTCTGTCTGGAGAGCTTGAGATTTTACTTCTAGGCATTATTAGTTTTGCAGCTATCTTTCTGGCACCATTCCTAAAATTTAATTTGCAGAAGTAATTGTTTCTCTACAAATGAGGGCTCATAGTATTCCCTTGATATTTAAAATAGCTTACCCCTATCACTCACTACGAGATAATTGTTTCCTTTATTTCATTTTTCAAAAGGAAGTTACACTGTCTGGCGTGTCTTTCTATGAATGAGGGGCCTGGGGAAAGGCAGTCATACACAACCTGCTGACCCAGGCAGGGGTGCATAAGAGTGTGCCCCTTACCTGGAGACAAGGAGCCCTCACAGCCCGTGCTGAGCCCTCCTGCCTCATTTGTGAAGCTTTCCCCATTCTGGGTTTGGTGTGTAATTCTTTGTTCTGCTTCAAGCAGGTGCATATGACACCATGACAACCCCACTGCCATGTTTGTTCCTGGCAGGAAGGGAAGGGGATCCTTTGCCTGCATCACAGGAGGGGTGCCTGCAGACCTATGTCTGCTGTGAGACAAGATGCGCTGGCCGTCGGGGACCAGCGCTCACTGGTGAAGATGATCTTGTTCTGTCTCTTTCCTGTGCGAGTGAAGTGTTGTTCTGTCCAGGGTCCGTGAGGGTCTCCTCTTTCTTAGCAACCCTCATACCTGCAGGCCATGCAGTGGCTTGACATCCTGGGACCACTGCCTCTGATAATGGGCGCCTCAGTGCAGTAAGACTCCCTCCCTGGAGGGAGTAACAGGTGTCACTTGCTTAACCAGAACCAAAACCCTACTGAAAAAGCAAGGAGACCAAATGTTAAACCTATTAGGCTAATATGAAGCCTTCAAGAGCTAAACATCAAAATCCAATAGTATTATTTTAAAATACAAAGAAAAGAAAAGCCATTTGCCATCCCATCATTATAGCACAATTACTGATAAAGTTTAGGGGCTTATCTTTCCAGTTATTTTCTTCTTCTATAAATACACACTTTAAAAAGTATTAGGTTTACAGACAAGCTGTCAGGAGAATACAGTATAGAGGTTTCCACATACCTTGTGCCCAGTTTCTCTATTATTAACATCTTGTATTAGTATTTGTTAAAATTAATAGAACAGTATTAATGTATTATAGTCAACTAAGCTATGTACTTTATTCAGATTTCTATATTTTTTACCCAGTATCCTGTGTCTATTTCAGGATCTCATCTAGGATACCACATTACACTAGTCATCCTTTCTCCTTAGGTTTTTCTTGGTTATGACAGTTTCTCACACTTCCCTTGTTTTTGATGACCTTTACAGTTCGCATCAGGAGTACTGAACAGGTATTTTGTAGAATGTCCCTTAGCTGGAACTCCTGTGATGTTTTCTCATGATTAGATTGGAATTATGAGTTGTTGAAAGGAAGACCATTCTGATTCCATCAAATTAAGGGTACAAACTATACGCATGACTTTTCACTGTTGAAGTTGACCTTGATCACCTGGAAAAAGTAGTGGTGGTCAGGTTTCTCCACTGTAAAGTAACTGTTCTCACCCCATCCCCATCCTGTCCTCTTTGGAAGGAAGTCATTATGTGTAACCCAAACTAATGGAATGGGAAGCTGTATTCTACCTCCTTGAGGACTGAATGTCAATAGGGATTATTTGGGATTCTTCTGCATGGGAGATTTTTCCCCTCTTATCTGTCTATCTTTATTTATTTATCAATGTGAACTTATGAATATACTTTGAATATATATGAATATACTTTTATATACTTTGGGTTGTAATTCAATACTGATTTATTTTCTTGCTTAGTTTTCTCCAACTTTAGCTTTTGGAAGCTCTTTTAGTTGGCTCTTGTGTCCGTGACCTTTGGCATACCCTCCCTAATTATAAGTGTGTTTGTTTGTTTATTTGTTTGAGTACTTCCTTACTTTCTGTTCCTGCAAGATGGTGTAGGCTCACCTTCAGGGTTCGATCCCTGGGTTGGGAAGATGCCCTGTAGAAGAGAAAGACTACTCACTCCAGTATTCTGGCCTAGAGAATTCCATGGACTGTATAGTCCATAGGGTTGCAAAGAGTCAGACATGACTGAGCGACTTTCACTTTCACTTCACCTTCATGGCCTGGGTCCTAGTCAGTCATTTCTCCAAGGAACCCTGGTCCTTTTATTAGAGAAATGGTATTAGGAAGCAAGATCTGGGTGTTAAGTGTGCTTATCATTACTGGGGTGTCATTGCTTTCAGGCCCTTTCAGCTGACAGAGCAAGTGCGTATGGTTCAATTTTAGCACATGTATAGCATAATTAGAGTTGGTAACTGGTACTCATATGGGAACCAACTTTATTAACTATACCACAGTATTTCTATGCAGTTTCTTTTGCTTTTGGTCTTATTGTTGCAGTCATTTCTAAAGTTACTTAGTCAACACCTTTCCCCCTACTTCTTTCAGTGAAGTTGTTTCAAACATTTATAATACAATTGGATTCTTTAATCACATTCTGCATTCCGTGCTAGAATTGATCTCCTAAGTGATTTTTTTAAATTGCATCAGTTGAGTTTTATTCTTTGTGCTGTAAAGTTCAATGAGTTTTGACAAGGGTAGGGGCTTCCTAAGTTGCACCGCTGCTGCGGCGGCTGCTGCTAAGTTGCTTCAGTCATGTCCGACTCTGTGCGACCCCATAGACCGCAGCCCACCAGGCTCCCCCGTCCCTGGGATTCTCCAGGCAAGAACACTGGAGTGGGTTGCCATTTCCTTCTCCAATGCATGAAAGTGAAAAGTGAAAGTGAAGTCACTCAGTCGTGTCGGACTCTCAGCGACCCCATGGACTGCAGCCCACAAGGCTCCTCCGTCCATGGGATTTTCCAGGCAAGCGTACTGGAGTGGGCTGCCATTGTCTTCTCCAAATTGCACTGGAAAGTGGTAAAAAGTCCACTTGCCAATGCAGTAGACCTAGGAAACTCAGGTGTGATTCCTGAATAGGGAAGACCCTAGGTTGGGAAGAATGGTAACCCACTCCAGTAGTCTCGCCTATAAAATCCCATGGACAGAGGAGCCTGGTGGGCTGCAGTCCATGGGGTCATGAAGAATTGGACACAGTGTGCGCGCACCATCACAATTTCATATAGAATAGTTTTATTGCTCTAACCACCCCCCTCAAATCTCTGCCAATAATTGGTCTTTTGTTTTGCCTTTTTCAGAATGTCATAACTGAAATCATATAGTATGTAGCCTGCTCAGACTGACTTTTTTCACTTAACAAAGTGCAGGGAATTCCCTGGTGGCCCATGGTTAAGACTCCATGCTTTCATTGCTGAGGGCGTGTCTTCTATCCCTGGTTGGGGAACTAAGATCCTGGAAGCCATGTGGCGCAACAAGAAAAGTGCATTAAAAATACATTCATATATGTTTTATGGCTTGATAGCTCATTTCTTTTTATCACTGAATAGTATTTCACATTTTTGTCACTGAATAAGTATTTTTGTTTATCCATTTATCTATTGAAGGACAAGTTGATTCCTTTTGATTTTCCCTTCAAAGCTGATATAAATCTTTACATAAAGGTTTTTGTGTGGATATAAGTTTTTGGATTTTTTGAATGTGCACCAAGGCCCAGGTGGCACTAGTGGTAAAGAATCCGCCTGACAATGCAAGAGATGCAAGAGTTGCAGGTTTGATCCCTAGGTCGGGAAGATCCCCTAGAGTAGGAAATGGAAACCCACTCCAGTGTTCTTGCTTGGAAAATTCCATGGGCAGAGGAGCCTGGCAGGCTACAGCATGGGGTCACAGAGTTGGACATGACTGAGCAACTGGACACATTAGGAATGCAATTGTTAGGCTTGGAAGAAACTGCCTAACTCTCCCAAATTGCCATACCATTTTGCATTCTCACCAGGAATTAATGAGAGTTCTTGCTGTTCCATATCCTGAACAACAATTGGGATGGTTAGTTTTTTGAATTTTAGGCATTATAACATCTGTGGAGGGAAATCTCATTATTGTTTCAATTTCTACAGCTGTTGTTGAGCATCTTTACATGTGCTTATTTGCCATTTGTATACCTTCTTTGATGAGGTGTCTGTTCAGACTTTTTCCTCATTTTTTATTGGGTTGTTTTCTTATTGTTGAGTTTTAAGAGATCTTTGCATATTTTGGGTGTAAGTCCTTTATCACATATGTGAAAATATTTTATAGGTATTTTCTTCCTCTCTGTGGCCTTTATTTTGATTTTCTTAACAGTGCGTTTGACAGAGCAGAGTTTTAAAATTTTAATAAAGTAAAACTATTTTTTTTATGAGTGATGATTTTTGTCATTGTATCTAAAAAGTCATAACCAAATCCAGGGCCACATAGATTTTTCTCTTTAGTCTTTTTTATTCCTATTTATTTTATCACATGAGATTGTAGTCTATACAGTACTATAATTGCTTTTTATACTTATCAATATATGTGAAAATTTTCATATTGTTAGGTATTCTTCTAAGGCATTTAGCATTGACCTCCCAGTATTATCTTATATAGAAGTACCAGTAAGCCTTAAATCAACCTTCTAATGTTGAATAAGATTGCTGTTGTTGTTCAGTCACCCAGTCGTGTCCAACTTTTTGTGACCCCGTGGACTGCAGCACACCAGGCCTCCCTGTCCCTCACCATCTCCCAGAGTTTGCCCAAGTTCTTGTTCATTGCACTGGCCATCTCATCCTCTGATGCCCTCTTCTCCTTCTGCCCTCAATCTTTCCAGCATCAGGGACTTTTCCAATGAGTCAGCTGTTCATATCAGATGACAAAAATACTGGAGCTTCAGCTTAAGCATCAGTCCTTCCAGTGAATATTCAGGGTTGATCACCCTTAAGATTTACTGGGTTGATCTCTTTGCTGTCCAAGGGACTTTCAGGAGTTTGCTCCAGCACCCCAATTTGAAGGCATCAGTTCTTTGGTGAAGATATTCTAAGTTTTATCGAATCGTTTAAATATACACATTTCTAAAAAGTTGTTTCAGGTTTAAATTTGTTAAACTAAATAAGGAATTTTTAGTCTCTGGATTGAAGGAAAAAATCTATATTATTTTTCTTCACTTTTTTTCTTCTTTCTATAATTATTTAATGCATCTATGCTATGTGTGAAGTTCTTTAGTCATTCACACCATTAGACTTTGGAGATGCTTCAGTGACCTGGAGTCCCTGCACTTCAGGAGGCTAGTGAAAGAGTCAAAACCAAAGATAGCTAATATGATTTCTGATAGTAATAATTATAGCAAAGGATAATATAAAAGAGAGTAAAGGAGTAATGATAGACCATGGGTACTGGGACCCAAGACAAGGAGGAGAATAAACACATTAAAAACTAATACACTGGAAGAGGGTGATGTTAGGGGGAAAAAAAATCTTGCTGAGGTTTCTGAACTGCTATAGTGGGATTAAAGGAAGAGGGACAAGACGTTAGAGAAAATATAGAGTTTGAATTCAAAGGAGAAGCAGTTCTGAGAGATGGTGATATCCTCAGTGTGATATGGGAAGGAGTAAATGGAATGATACAGGCTATGATCAATGGAACGCTAAGGAAACAGGAGTCTAGGGCCCAGGAGGGTGACCCACGTGAAGACACATAGGCTACTGGCTGTACTTGGAGAGCTGAGGAGTAATTTGAGCCATAAACTCTGCAGAATAGGGTGGAGTGAATGGAGATCAGAGCTGACAGAGATGAAGGAGGGCCACAGTGATATAGCTAAATGGCAAGGTTCTAAACTAAGCAGGGCTTATTATTCAGTAGGATAAAATAATGATCTGGAAATGGAATGCATGCTTTAAGAAAATGCTAACCCTACTTCAAGACCCTCGGGTATAAAGTAAGTTAGAAAGTGAGCTAGAATGATCTTCTGAAGGCTGATAATCTTTGGGAACAGCAATCTTAGTGGGGATAGGTTGTAAGACAGGGCAAAGGGATAGAAGATGCTTTTTGTGGACAGTTAATGAATGGAGGGGAGCTTGTTTTAGTGAAAAATTGGGGCAGAGGAGAGGAAGCACAGAGAAATGTTGAGACATGAGTGGAGAACATAGAAAGTAAGATTTGCTTCTGTTTGGGGCCAGGTCCAAGGAAAACAACAGGCCTTAAGGTTTTAACAGAACTCTTGGTGTCAGTGCAGTTGGAGACTCAAGATGAAGCTCATCATTGACACCTCGTTGTGGCAGAGCTCATATCAGGTCAAGTGGAGGTCATTGTTGGGAGAATTTGTAAACAAAGCTGTACTGCTAAAATAAATGGCATAAACAAAATTGTAGGCAGTTGGTGATATTTGAAGGAGAACAAAACATTTTATGCACTCTCAAACCCTTCAGAAATACCCATTTATCCTCAAATAAGTGACTCATTGGAAGGCACTCAGATTTCATTCAAAACCATTCCTTTAAGAAACTTTGTGTAATTATAATTCCTTCCCTACTTCCTGATAGTGTATACCTGAAAACAATGAAACTATTTTTATTTAAATATGTTTGTTATGGAATGAATGTCTGCGTTCCCCTCAAATTCACATGTTGAAATACTATCCCCCTAGTTAGGGAATTTGGGATTGACGTGTACCCACTGCTATATTTAAAATCGATTAAAAAAAAGGATAACCAAGAAGAACCTACAGGGAACTCTGCCCAGTGTTAAGTGGCAGCCTGGATGGGAGGTGAATTGGGGAGAAAATGGATACATATATATGTATAGCTGAGTTCCTTTGCTGTCCACCAGAAACTATCTCAAAGTTGTTAATCGACTAAAGTAAGTGTTAGTCACTCAGTCATGCCCTACTCTTTGCGACCCCGTGGACTACAGCCCACCAGGCTCCTCTGTTCATGAGATTTTCCAGGCAAGGATACTGGAGTGGGTTGCCATTTCCTTCTCCAGGGGATCTTCCCAACCCAGGGGTCGAACCCATGTCTCCTGCACTGCAAGCAGTTTCTTTACTGAGTGAGCTACAAGGGAAGCCCTTGTAATCAACTATATTCCAATACAAAGTAAAAAGTTTAATAAAATGTTTAAGAAGAAAGTTACCATATTTAAGATAGAATCTATAATCTTATCCCTCTTCAAAAAAAAGAAAAAAAGAAATCTTATCCCCCAACGTGGTGATATAAGGAGGGGAGCCTTTGGGAGGTGATAGGCAGGAGGAGAAGGGGATGACAGAGGACGAGATGGCTGGATGGCATCACCACATCGATGGGCATGAGTTTGAGTAAACTCCAGGAGTTTTGATGGACAGGGAGGCCTGGCATGCTGCGATTCATGGGGTTGCAAAGAGTCAGACACGACTGAGCGACTGAACTGAACTGAACTGAAGGTTGTGAGAGCAGAACCGTCATGGGTGAGATTAGTGCCCTTCTTAAAGAGACTCCACAGAATTCCCTCACTTCTTCCATCGTGTGAGGACACCGTGAGAAGATGACTGTCAGTGAGCCAAAAAGTGGGCTCTTACTGAACCCCAGATCTGCTGATGGCTTGACTTTGGACTTGGCAGCCATTTCGCCAGTGAGAACTAAAAGTTGTTGTTTAAACCATCCCGTCTATGATGCTTTGGTTATGGCAGCCAGAATGGACTAAGATAATGCTTAGTAACTTCAAAAGTACCCTGACTACCTTCTTCTAATACCATTACCTGCTGCTCCCCTCCCCTGATGGCCGTTTTCCTTGGCCTTGGTGCAAAAACAAAAAACGAAAAAACTCTTTTTTAAAAAAGATTTATTTATTTACTTAATTTTTGGCTGCCATTAGCCTTGGCTGCGGCACCGGCTCTCTCTGGAAAGCACGGGCTCCAGGTGTGTGCGCCTCAGTAGTTGCGTCTCCCGGGCTCTGGCACTGGCTTACTTGCCCCGTGGCACGTGGGATTAAACTTGGCAGGTGGGTTCTTTACCACTAGACCACCAGGGAAGCCCAGGAGGCAGCTCATCTTCTATGTTCTCCAGGCACGTCCCTGTATTTCTCTGTGCTTTCTCTCCCCTTCTCCAATGTGTCTGGCAATTTAGGCCGAAGGGAGGACTCTGGGGCCTGAAGAAGAGCAGAGCTGGCTAACTCACTTCCACAGGGAGAAGGAGTATCAGTGCCCAAGGGAAGGGTATGTTGTCCTTTGCCCAAAACTGGAAATGGGAAGTTTGTTTTTTTTTTTAACCCATAAAAGCTTTTTTAACTAGAGAAGTCCTCTTAGTCATATAGGAATGGCAGTTATTAAGCCAGTTCCCAGTGCCTGAAACATTATTGTTTGGGTTCACTAAATTCTACTCCAGTGTTAGAGAGGTAATAACTTCCAAATGGGTTTGCCCCATGATGGTGGAAATAGTTTTGGACTTGAAAGAAGTTGAATCTAAATGTATAGTTGTTGCTAATAAGGTTGCTATGTGAGAAAAAGTTACATCAAAGATTTGTTTTTTGTGGAGCTCTTTGTCTTAAAAGAGAGTGTAGCAGTAAATACACTTTGGATATGTGTAATAATAGATAAAATAATTATTTAAAATATTATAAAGTTATAGGTTTAAAACAATAAATAATTATTAAGTGTGTGACTACAATATAAAATCATTAAGGAATTCCTGTTATATTTAGCACAATAATATTTTATAAAAAAATTTTAGGAGCAACATATTATTGCCAAAGTATTAAGATATCATTTAGTAATTATTTGCAAAGGTTTTTTTTTAAGTCAATCAATTACATTTAAATTATTTGTCAAGAATTTGCTCTAAGTGTTGTAAATACATTATTGCTTCCAGTTAGAATTTTCAACTCAAAAGCTGGTGGTCTTTTCAGTAATAGAAACCTTGAGAGAGTCTGGCCATTGCCTTGGATAAGAGAAAGAAGCCCTTAAACAAAGACAGTAACTTCACATGTGAATGAGAACTTGCGATCTAGGAAGAAAAGTTCAGGTTCAAGTGGTCAGGAGAGAAAAATCTTCAGGTTCCACAAGGGTAGTAAAAAATTAGTGTTGTCTAGAAAAAGGTGAATTGTTAAGGTGTACTCCTTATGCTAACAGGAGAAAGGAGAAATTGAAATGTGAATGTGCTAAAGCTTACAGGTGCCAAGTGGCTTCACTGATACTGTCTTTTGAGCTGAAGGATAAAAGTATTTTTGTGTGGGTGGGAATGCACCAGGGTGAAAAAAAAAAAAACAGTGAACTTGTGGTTGTGTGGTATGATGTCCAGCATGCCCAAAGAACATTCTACAAAGTGACTCAGATTCTTGACGCTGTTGGTCAAGAGAGTAGTCAGCCTATCCAAGCATCTCAGTATAACAATTTTGTTAAAAATAATGGAAACTATTCACACAAATGAAAATTATATACATATAAAGAGTCGTAAATAGTCTGGAACTGAGACTTGCCTGAATGCAATGTGTGAAATGTGTAATTCCCTCAAGTGATTGTTTGCACGCAGTAATATATATAGGGACCAAAGAATCCGGAAACAACAATAATAGCAACCTCTTTTGAAATGTTTAGGGCTTCCCTGGTGGCTCAGATGGTAATGCAGGAGACCCAGATTCGATCCCTGGGTAGAGAAGATCCCCTGGAGAAGCAAATGGCTACCCACTCCAGTATTCTTGCCTGGAGATTTCCATGGACAGTCTGGCAGGCCACAGCCCATGGGGTTGCAAAGAGTCAAACAGGACTGAGTCCCTAACACTTTCACTTTTTTTTTTTTTTTTCACTCTTAAACTGTGACTTCCCGGGATGGTCAGAAATTTAGACATTTCTTATGGGTCATGGGGATGGAAGACAATGGAATTCAGGTTTCATGAAGCAGCACTGAGGATGCTTAGGGTCTGATGAAGTCGTGATTTCGTGATTGCAGGTATAATACAGAGGATGTTACACACACTTGAATCTGTCCCTCTCCAGCCAGTAAGAGGGCTCCTTGGAGGAAGCATTTGTGTTCTCAGTTCAAAAGAGTCTATGGAACTCTCAGGACACCAGATGAGAGGGCTTTAAGAATCTGTACTTAGCATAGCAGAAGCCCACGTGGCATACTTAGGACGGAAAGGGTGACAGTTCTGAACCACAGAAGCCAGCAGAGATGAAGATTGCAATCAGTTGAGGTTATTGGTTCTCTGATTGCTAATCACAGATCATGTGATTGGTAGCCCCAGGAATGGCTTTGCAATGTGTGTGGTAGATGTCTGTGTCTCTGATCCTTGTGCTGTCCAACCATGCTCTTCCTCTCAGATCATCATTCTGTATGCTATAGAACTGAGGCTGGGAGTTAGGTGTAATAGCAGAGGATGTGAATCTCCTTTGGTTGGAAGAACAACTTGCAAATTACAATGGAAATTGAAAATAGATTCACCCCTTGTGTAGTCCAGTGAAACTTCCCATGTGACACCAATAGCTTCCTACTTGCCGTGGCTCAGGAATAATTTAGGAGCGTTTCTATATAACCATTTCATGCCTGATATCATGTGGAATATTGCTTGCTCCAAATTGTGTCTCTACCGACTAGGATATCTTTGGTCACATAGTCTGAATTCCCTGGGGACCTGAGACAGTTTTGAAGATTGGCTCTACCCTGCTGACCATCCTGTATATTTACACAGATTTAATCTTTCAGTACATCCAGAGGATTATTAGTTCCCAGGGATGCTCTAACATGCTCCCTATAATTTTGTAAATCACTTGGTTAAATGATGTTAAGCAAGTTCCTTTCCTGCAAGACTTCTGAGTCTTAGTATGCTAATATCAGTTGGAACAGGAGATGATATGGTATTCAGAATATATTTGAATATTTCTCATGGAATGTTCATTAACATTCCTTTCTCACAGAATTTTTATTAATAGTTTGTAGGACAATACTATTTCAAGGAGTACAGTTTGAGAAATACTGTTCTACAGAAATTAAAAAAAACCTTATCCTGACCTTTTGAATTAAAAAAAAAATCCTATCAATCCCTGGCAGAGCTGAGCTATTATTTCTGGGTGAAATTCCAACTTCACTAACACAGTTATATTAGCCAAATTACCTCTCTGAGCCTGTGGGGACAATCTGTCACCGCCTGTTTTAAATTTCCCAATGATTCCCTTGGGAATTAACATCTAGTCCCCTGTAAGAAAAATTCTTCTTCATGGAAGAACTCCAACTGCTTTCTTATATATTCATGGTTACATATTTTTCCTACTTTAATGAGTTTTGTTTATGAAAAAAATCACTAACCGAATTGAAAAACGACATTGCCTAGGTCTCACTGTTAAGTTTTAGAAATGTATTTTATTATAATTTGGTATAGTAGAACAGTCATTTTCCAGGAGGATAATTGTCTGAATCAGACCTTTATTCTAGTCAAATATAGGAGCAAGCAACCAAGAACCAATGTCCCCGTTGCTTGTAACGATATGATTTACCTTTGAACACCATGTTCTCGGACAGTGGCTAGAAATGTGAACTTCCTGGTGCTTTAAAGTTCACTAGGATAGGGAGATAGCTGAGCTTGTGGGTCTCTCTAAGGAAAATAGAATCTTATGACCTCCAGGTATTTGTGACTAGGGACAGTTGTTTCCAAAGATGTGGATAATGTAATGTGTGATACAAAGAAGGGCAAAAAATGAGCGTGTGTTTTTTGACTGGAAGGTTGAGAGCAAGCCCTGTTTGGATGTGTGCTTTTTGACTTGATATTTGTGACCCCACACACTAGGTGTCTTCAAACCTGTTACCTTTAGCTGTCTAACAAATGATTACTTCATTGACCAAAGCAATCTAGCACAACTTTTTTTTGTTTTTAAATCAGGATCTCTTTTAAAATGCCAGACTAAATATATGCTATTCAATCTAAATATTTTCAAAAGACATTTTAAAGCAACAAACTCTGCTTTTATGAAATGATGCTAGGTAATTCGATGTTGTGTTAGTTAATATGAGCTAGGTTTGCTGTGTTAACAAACAACTCCAAAATCCAATGACCTACACCCAAATTTATTTTTCATCCACACCACATTAACATCATGGGTAAGCTACAACTGTCTCCCCATCATCTTTGGGATCAGGCTGGTGCAGTAGGGTCAATCTGGAGTATTGCCAGTTTTATTATGGAGGGAAGGGAGACAGTAACTCATGTGTTGGCTCTTACAGTTTCTGTCCAGAAGTGACATTTATCACTTTGAATATTTTAACAGCCAGGAACAAATCACAAGATCAAGCCTGCCATCAGTGGGGTAGAAAAGTATCGTCCTTCCCCAGAGAGGAGCAGTGAATGCTTTCGAATAAGAATGCAGTCCACCATGGAGACCCTGGGGTTGTTTTAGAAGGACATGGGTTATAGAACATGAAAGACTCAAGAACTCATTGCTATCATGGAAGCTGTCTGGCTGCCAACTCGTCTAGAGCCTCTTGAGTTGGGCAGTTCAGGTCTTTACTTCTACATGCACCACTTCTGTCATGCTCCAGACTGCCCTTGCTCCCCAAGGTAGGCTTAGAAGTATTCTGGTTGGGTCCAGACAAACAGTACAACATCATCTTTGCTTTAGAGGTTTTCTGGGCCACCAGGATGACTGTGTAGCCTGGGAGGGACTGAAGGCTGGCCTTCAAGGGCCAGCAACATCCGGGTGTCTGTGCTACCTTCTTGTCATCATGGTACCAACCTTTCGCAATTGATACTCCCTGACCCATATCTCTGCTCATAAAATCCTGGGTGTGTGTAGTGATAAAGACCTAAAATCTACACAGCTCTTTCTAAAGAGCCAAAGGAGCCCTTCGTAAGAAGAGGCCTCAAAAACTTTGTGGACACCCCAGAATTTCTGAGCTCAGGGCGGGGCAGGGGGAGGAAGAGGTAGGCTGAGGGAAGATGACTTTATTTCATCCAGAACCATTATTTTATCCAGAGTGACTCCATTTTTACCTGTTTCCACAATCGAGAACTCTCACAAGGTTGAGTTTGAAACCACAGCTAGGAGAGGATGAAGTCAAGTGCCTGAATCAGTTAAGGAGAAGAATAAAGTTTAAGGAATTTTCTATTTATAGGGATCACCAGAGCCTCTTTCATTACAAGAAGATTTTATACATTTCCACGCATATATTCAGCCTTTCCGTTTAAACCCATTTTCTTTAAGCCTATCATTCACAGTCATCTGGAACAGAAAAGCAGCACTTTACATGTGTCAAAAACCTTTCTGTCCCTCTTCTGAAAGCACTTCTTTGGGGACTTTTAAGTTTTGTTGTTGTTCAGTCGTTAAATTGTGTCCAACTCTTTATGGCCCTGTGGACGACAGCTCGCCAGGCTCCTCTGTCCTCCACAGTCTCCTGGAGTTTGCTCAGATTCATGTTCATTGAGTCGGATGCTATCTAACCATCTCATCCTGTGCTGCCCCCTTCTCTAAAAGTTAATATATAAACTTTTAAGTTTATATTTATATAAAATATATAAACAAATATTTTACTATATAGATTTATTTTTATTTATTTTGCAACAGTCACAAACTTACAGAACATCTACAGGTCAATTTCAAAGAATTTTTTTTTGACCCATTTGAGAGTAAGCATCCTGTTACTTGAATTAATTTTTTACAAACATGGACATTTTCCTACATAAGCACAATACAACCATGGTTATTAGTTTGCCAGGGTTGCCATGACAAAATATCCCAGACTGGGTGGCTTAAACAACATCAGCTTATTTTGCTCTCAGTTCTGGAGGCTAAAAGTCCAAGATCAAGGTGTTGGCAGGTTTGGTTTCTTCTGAGGTCTCATTTTTTGGCAGGCAGGTGGCCTTGATCTCTGTATGTCTTCACATGGCCTTTCCTCTGTGCACGCACATTGCTGGTGTCTCTTTGAAGCTCCTAATCTCCTCTTCTTAATAAGCACACCAGTCAGATTGGAACACCAGGCAAGTCCCATCCCAACAACCTCATTTTCACTTAATCACCTCTTTAAAGGTCCTATTTCCAAATATAGTCACTCTTGTAGGTACTGGGAGTTAGAGCTTCAACACTGAATCTGGGAAGGTTTGAATTTGAGAAGGGACATAATTCAGCCCATAACAACCATCAGAGTCTGGAAATTAACATGAAAAAAGTACTATCTAATCTTCAGACCCCATTTGCCAAATGCCCTAATGATGTCCTTTATAGCAAAAGAATCCAGCTCAGAATCATGGGCTGCATTTAGTAATCAGATCTCTTTAGTCTCATTCCACCTGGGCCACTTTCTCAGTTTTTCCTTGACTCTCATGGCCTTGATACTTTTGAAGTTATAGGTCAGTATTTTTGTAGAATATCCCTAAGTTTGTTTTGTCTCATATATCTTCATGATTTGATTCAGATTAAATCTTAGCAGCAGTATCACAGAAGTGATGCTGGCTTCTTCTCATTGCATCCTAAGAGGAGGTACCAATGCTGATTTGTCCCATCATTGATGATGTTCACCTTCCCTTGATTAAGGTGATGTCTGCAAGCCTTCCCAAGAAGCTTATTTTTTTCCTTTTGTGTGTGTGGGGATGTGCCCTGAGACTATGTAAATGCCAGTTCCTCATCAGATGTTCAGTTTATTTATAACTGTATTGTCTCAGGTTTTCCTAGTTCAGTGAGTTAAAATCTAGTAGCACTATTATTTATTTTGATGATCTAATTGTCTCCAGTTTGGCCAGTGGGAGCCCCTTCAAGATAATTTCTCTGTCCTTTAAAAATATCTCATTTATTCTGTGAGCATTTTCTGGCACAAGTTGTTCGAGGCTCATCTTAACATTTTGCCTGTTTCAGCCCTGGAACAGGAACCCTGCTTCCTTCAAGTGAGTAATTGTATTTAGATGTGTTTTAACAACAGTATGCCTAAATCTATCTGTGTGAATAGTATCCTATTGTAACAATAGGATATTGACAATAAATACTACTGCCTCTTCATCCTTGACTTCTACAGAAACGTGTGATCTGAACAGGTTACCATTAATCTTTTCTATGTCTTGGCATTTTGGCTAAGATCAAGTGTGGTACCTGTTCTCATCAGCTTAATGTCTGGTATCCTCTATCCAGGCTCCCACGTGGCAATAGGGGTAAAGAACCCATCTGCCAATGCAGGAGACATAAGAGACACAGGTTCAGTCCTGAGGAGGGCATGGCAGCCCACTCCAGGTTCTTGCCTGGAGAATCCCATGGACCAGGAGCCTGGTGGGGTCTATGGCATCTCAAAGAATCGGACACGACTGAAGTGACTTAGCAGACACCCGCACGCACACATGTCCTCTATCCAGGGCTCCCCAGGTAACTCGCGGGAAAGAATCCGCCTGCAATGCAGGCGACCTGGGTTTGATCCCTGGGTTGGGAAGATTCCCCTGGAGGAACTGGCAACGCCCTCCAGTATTCTTGTTGGGAAATCCCATGGATAGAGGAGCCTGGCAGGCTGCAGTCTGTGGGGTCACAAGAGAGTTGGACATTCTTGAGCAACTGAGCACACACACATATAGGGGAATACACAGATGTAATAATGTGTATAAAGGAAAGAACACAACCAAATATCTGTATATAAATTAGCATAGATGAGTCCTAGTTCTGGAATTTACTTCTGGGAAAGAAATGAATCTCATTTATTTCCAACAGGGAAAGTTAGATAAGAAATCCAATTAGTTTCCCAAATCCTGCTTTCATTCTTCAAATCAGTCCATTAGAGAGGTCACATTGTTCCTTTCAGAATCCACAGCTTGAATTTCATCGGAGAGCCAATATATGGCCACTCCTAAAACTAAAGTATGAAATGTAATCTATTCGGAATGTGATTTTAAAACATTGGCCTTAGGTGCCTCTTCCCACACAAGGACAATCGCATCTAAGTTAAAAACACTTGATCTGAAGGGGTGCTTCCTTTTGTTTATTTTTCACTTCTTACTGAGAAAATAGTTCTGATTTTCTTGAATTCTCTTGGAGGTAGTTGGAAAAATAACGTAATTATTTCTATTCTTGGTTTCAAAACTGCTCTTTTTCTCTTTCCTTCATTATGCTTCTCACTTCCTTTTGTCCTTCTCCTTCCTTGCCTGCTCCAGCTTTTTCAGTTCACATCCTCTCTGGATACAGTCAGAGTCATCAGTGGTGGAAAAATGTGACTGCCAGGAAGTCTCCATTCATTTTTAAAAGTAAATAGCTTGACAGCCTCTTAATTTACACCCTTGTCAGAGATGGCATGGAACATTTAAGCTTTGTTACTGATTACTGACATTTAACTCTGTCGAACAGTGTGGAAGATGAAATCCAAAACTTCATATTGGTAAAGAGACATATTAATTTCTTTACAATATGTGTCTTTTAAAATTCTTCTTTCAGAATAAATTCTGTGGCCATAAAAATTATATGTTAACATTAAGTAGATCATGATTTTCTAAAAAATGAAGTATTCTTGTTTCTTAAACTCACAGATAAATGATGCTTTCTCAAAGAAATGTCATAAGTAATTTGCAAAAGAACGTATAAAATGTAAGATGTATTAAAATTCATGTTGAATATAATATAGTTTTCCCTGATGATTTAGGTCTGTTGTAATCAACTTTAGTTAAAAAAGAAAGCAAATATTGTGGGCAATAATTGAGGTATGTAAACCTTTTTTATTCCATTAAGAAGATGACAGGCTTCTAAAAGAGAAAAAGCCCTTCTTTCAGAAGCTGTGACCATGGCCTTCTAGAAATGGAATTTTTTGAGAACTCTAAATATGTATGTTTCTTCCATGCAAAAAAACAAACTACTTTTGGACAATGGGCCTGTTAGCAAAAGCCTAGCAGGTAAATTATCTATAAATGCAACCTTCAAATTCTGGTGTTTGTGAAAGGGTCTCTCATACTATGATGAATGATGTCATAGACAATACTTAAAAGTGGGCAGATTTTAAAATAATTTCACTTTTGCAATTTTTTGGCTTCTGTGACTCAGGAATCATATTTCTCTCATATGGTGCTTGATAAATTTCAGTGTATACACTGTAGTTCATATCCAGCCTTAGCCTGGTTCTTTTAAATTGTCTAGGGACTTGTCTAAAAGAATGTTTAGAATAAACTCTGTGACACATAAACCATTTAATTTAAAGGTCAATGGAAATGTAAAAATCCAAATACACATTAGAAAGTATAATCAAATAGCAAGTCAGAATTCATTTCCTCTTATTTTTCATCCTCATTTCTTTTGAAATATAAATCAGTTCTTTAGGTTAACAAGCATTTACAAACTAACATGTATTTGATGTTAGCAGTTATGCAAACATATTATCATGCATTTAGATTCTTTTAAAATTTTTACAAAGGAAGCTTTTTCATCTTCATCCCTTCGGGCTATTGTAACAGAATCCCATAGACTGGCTCCTAAACAACAGAAACTTTTTTCTCACAGTTCCAGAAGCTGGGAAGTCTAAGATCAAAGCATTGGTAGATTTGGTATCTGGTGAGGACTCACTTCCTGATTCATAGATGGCCATCTTCTCATTGTCTCCTCAGATAAAAGAAGGGGCAAGGGAATTCTTTAGAGTCTCACTTATTTATAAGGGCACTAACCCTGCTCATGAGGGCTTCACTCTCATGACCTCGTCACCTCTCCAAGGCCCAGCCTTCAAATATTACCATCACACTGAGGATTGGATTTTAATATATGTATTTTGGGGGGGATACAGACATTCAGAAGTCATATTCTTTCTGATAAAGAAATTTAATATAGTCACCTGTCCACAGAAGGCTGAATAATAACTAGAGCTCAATTATGACTCCTATTTATTGAGCAAGCATGCGTCCAACTCTGAGATCTTAATGGACTGTAGCCCACCAGGCTCCTCTATTCATGGGATTCTCCAGGCAAGAATACTGGAGTGGGTTGTCATGCCCTCCTCCAGGAGGTCTTCCCAGTCCAGGGATCGAAACTGTGTCTCTTATTTCTCCTGCATTGGCAGGCGGGTTCTTGACCACTAGTGCCACCTGGGAAGCATAACTGGCTTTTTCATATATCTCTCATTTAATTCTTATGGCAGGTCTACAAGGTAAATAATATTATGTCTCTTTTACAGGTGAGGAAAATGAGGCTCACTGGGCCTTAAGTAACTTTCCCATTATCTCACAGAAAATGATGAGATGATGGAGAAACCCAAGTCTTACTAATTAAAAAATTCATAAGAATGCTTTTCATTATATCAACAGTCTCTGAACAAGCCTTCCAATGCAAATTTGACATATTTCTGGTCTTAGACCTGTTCTAACTACCCATGTACTGAAACATGAACCCTGATTCTGAGGCTCATACTTTCACTTTTCTATATACTCAGCAAAAATTATTCAGAATTATGTAGCATTATTTTCATTGAACATTATAGGCCCCAATAAATATTTATTGAGTGCAGAATTCATTCTAGAGCAATACTATTTTCATGTTTTTAAAGGACAATAACGCCTTGATAAGCACGGACCTGCAGCGCCGTGTGTGCTGATAGAATCTCTGGACAGCCCTAGTTTCCAGATGTCCACAGCAAGGTCTCAAAAGGTAAGACATTCATTCCTGAAATAACAACTCCTCCCAGTGAAGTAGCTTTTAAACCACACCAACATTTTACAAATACAGTCTCTTTCAGCCAATCGTTTCTTGGGATCCTTGTGTAAGGATCTGAATGCGGATTATGTTTGTTTAAACCACTCTATATTTTTACACCTGAAAAGGGAACTCAGTGACAGTTGCTAAAGTCATCTCAGCTTCCTTTTGAAAGGCATCTCTTCAAGGTCAAGAATTAAGAAGCTAACTTTTTGTTCCTTTGGATACTGTCATGAGAACTTGAAGATAAATAAGCTGTGTACTATGCAGAGATTCAAAGCAGCAGCTACATACTACATGTTCTAATGAGTCTTCTTTCTGTGATATGCTGGGAAATTTACATTTCTTTTAAAATTAGATTTCTAATAAAATGCCAATCTAACTAATTTTTAACTAAAATTACCCCACTACACAAATCAAATTGAGACATTGAATAATACATTTTTATTCCACACTGGGATGTCTTCCATTATTTTTCATAAAGCATTCTCATTTTCTTGCCACTAGATGTGCTTGTTGAATGAAGTAATTCTTTAGCATTGTGAGACCTGTGCTTCAACTGGAGGATGAAAATAAGATATATGTTATGAAAATATGACTTCCTTTATCTTAAGTACTCATCACAGGATCTTTTCCTTCCTGAAAGACTATAAGTGGCTGAGGATGAAGCGTGCTCTCTTGACACCTGGGAACCCAGAAAATTGCTCTCTCCCTCTCAGTATGTATTTCAGTCCTCTGCAAGAGATACTCCCAAAGGCTGGCAGGGCAAATTTGAAATAGGACTAACTCCTATTTCAAGAGGTGACCAAGGATCCTCGAGTGTAAAAGCAGCCTTCGAAAGCCCATTTATCTTGTAACAAGACTCTACAGCCCATCCTGCTGGAATCTGGGTTGCCTTCAGAAACTCAGCTCATTACCTGGGAATGTGAAAGGTCTTGATTGACCTGTCCTGCTTCTACAGTTAATAGAACTGTCAAATCTCCTGTCACTCGGCCATCACCAGTCCTCAGATATAATAAAGGCCTTGAAGGTAATACAGGAAGTGAAGCATCCAAAAGGCCTCACTGTCTCAAAAAGGAAGCTGCTTGTGGAACTAAATACTCTCCTTCAAATGTCTGAATTTGCAGCGTAGGAGAGTGAACATGAAATAGCGTTGGTTTTTTTCATCAGTGTCATTTTCTTTTCCAACTCGGTGTGTTCCTATCACTTCAATCTATGAAGTCCCAAGTGTAACAATGTAAAGTTGAACCTGGCAAGGACAGAAAAGCTAGCTCAGAGAAGGCCATGATTTGTGTGTGTGTGTTGAATGATGTGCATGTTTAACAAGGATTAGTTGTAAGGGTGCTTTGTCTAAAGGAAAGCTAAAACCTAGGTTTCAGTCAATTAATATTCAATTCAATTCAATTTATTGAACCAGTAGTCAGCATATATTGAGCTTTGAATCTTGACTGGCATTGTTCTCCCTGCTGAGGTTAGAGACAGAAGATACTCTGACAGAGATTGTTTATGCTCACAAAACATCCATGTTCTCATTTACAATTCCCAGACTTTCTTGCTATTGTTTGGACCACGTGACTAAGTTCTGACCAATAAGATATGACCAGGTGACATAAACCATTTGTAGACTTGACCCCTCAACATATATCACATGACTCTCCATGTCTCTCTTCTTTTCTGTGTGACCTTGGAGACCACATGTACCAGATGGCATAGTTCTAGCTTTAGCTTTTAGGCATATGAATCATTTCACATTAATTATTTGTACATGGTAAAGTTTGAGATTCATTTTTTCTTCCATGTTGACATGGAACTGTTTCAGCACTATTTGTTGAGATAACTAAATTTTCTTGAGTTTTCATAGTAGAAAATTTGAAGGATTTTAACTTGTTCAGTGGTTGAGACAGATAATTCTCTCAGACACTTCTTGGACAACTTGACTTCTCACAGCAATTGTAAGTAGATTTTATTTTGGAAAGGAGATTTTATTAAGACTGCAGCTGCTGCTAAGTTGCTTCAGTTGTGTCCAACTCTGTGCGATCCCATAGACGGCAGCCCACCAGGCTCCCCCATCCCTGGGATTCTCCAGGCAAGAACACTGGAGTGGGTTGCCATTTCCTTCTCCAGTGCATGAAAGTGAAAAGTGAAAGTGAAGTCGCTCAGTCGTGTCCAACTCTTTGCGACCCCATGGACTGCAGCCCACCAGGCTCCTCCGTCCATGGGACTGTCCAGGCAAGAGTACTGGAGTGGGGTGCCATTGCCTTCTCCTTTATTAAGACTATGAGTGAAATAACAAAATTATAGGGAAATAATATTTTACCACCCATAAATTGAAATAGGAATCTATGTTAATATTTATTAAACTGTGTCAGCCTACCTCTGGATGTGTATGGGGGCCACTTTCCATGACTCTGGCTTCTCTTCTGCCTAGTTCTTTTTTTAAAAATTAATGTATTTATTTTAATTGGAGGCTAATTACTTTACAATACTGTAGTGCTTTTTGCCACACATCGACATGAATCAGCCATGGGTGTACTTGTGTCCCCCATCCTGAACCCCCCTCCTCCTCTAATTCTTATTAAAACCTAAGTTCTTAATGTGACTTTCTAATGTTTGAGATTTCTAACATGTGAGGTTTAATTTTTTTTTTGACAATGTAGAAGTTCTGAGTCAAATTTTCAATTTATTTCATATAATTGTTCATGCTATACTTTTTTATTTGATCAGATTTTAAAAAACCTCGTAACAACTTGTTATACTGTTTTGGTAAAATGTCTCAAATCCTCTTTTAAAATGATAAAGTATAAAGATTTTCAACACATACTATTGTTACAGGCACTGTGTTAGGTACTAGAGACCTAAGTCAAACCTTGGTTTGTAGATTGTAAGAAAGAACATTGAAGTTTAATGAAAATTAGTAAGAATGTCCCCACCCCCTAAATATATGTCAGTTCAAAGAGATTTCTGCAACCATAAATTTTTTCATAGATCTGAAAGTAGGAAAGGATTAATAGGGGTATTTAATACAGCGTTTTCCAAATGTGTTCCATGGAACACTGTTGCAGAAGATAGTAGTAGTTTCACGAAATAAATGAATGTTTCTTGTGGTGAAATAATCACGGCACAAAATCAATGGTGAAGAAAAGTCCTGGTTGCTTAGTATGATCAAGGGAGCAGTACATGTGAAGTAGAATGTCTGTTTTGAAGAAAACTTCTTGTGGATTTGTTTGAGTTGTAACTGAACTAGCTCTGTCATTCCTCAAACACTAGGAAATATTTCTTTTTCATTTGAGAAAATGACTACAGATAATTGATATTGATACATGAATATTTAGCTGACATTTAAAGAAAAATGAATTAATTGGTCCTATCACTTCAAGGAAAACAACTGACATCATTTGTTGTCAATAATTTTTAAAAAATTTTCTGAAATATGGTTGACTGACAATGTTTTGTTAATTTCTGCTGTAGTACAGCAAAGTGATTGAGTTTTATATATAAAACTGATTATATAGATATATATATATATATATATATAATCTTTTCCATAGCCTTTTCCATTATGGTTTAGCACAGGATATTGAATATAGTTTTTTGTTCTATACAGTAGGTCCTTGTTTATCCATCCTATGTATAAGAGTTTGCAACTGCTAATCCCAAACTCTCAATCCTTCCCTCCTCCATCCCCTTCTCCCTTGGCAAATACAAGTCTTTTCTCTATGTTTGTGAGTTTGTTTCTGTTTTGTAGATATGTTCATTTGTGGCATATTTTAGATAACACATATAAGTGATGTCATATGGTATTTGACTTACTCTTTCTGACCTTTCAAATGAAAATTTGAATTTTGGAAAACTTTTATTTGCCATCATGAGCCTAATACCTTTCCAGTACATAAAAACTTTTCTGATGAGATTCGTGGTGATATTAATTGATGTGTTTTTTTATGTTATATGATGAAATCTGTAAGCATAACTCAGTGAATCAATATGCTCTAAATGTTGCAGAATGACGTGTGGGTAAAAGATCCATTCAAAGAGTAAGCTAGACCAATAGATTTTAATGTAACACAGAACGAAAGTTTGTGGTCAAGTTTTCTGATTCAATATTGCCGTTAATCTTTTAGAAGTGACCACTTGTTGAATTTTGGTGTGGTGTCAAAGAGATCCTCGATTATCTTAATGCTAAAATATTTTCTCCTTTCCAGATCCTAGATCTTAAGATGCTAGATTTTCTTTATATGACTTTAACAAACACAACATAACACAATTAATTGAATGCTGAAGCAGATATGAATATCCAGAAATACAAACTCAAAAGAGATTTTTTAAAATGTAAAAAAAAATGGATACTCTGTTAAATATTTTTTATTTTAGAAAATGTATTTAGTCTTAAAAATAGGTTATTTATGTGACATGTATCTGGTATACTATTGTTATTTTAAATGAATTACTAAGGATAAAAAATGTATCAGTTTTAGTTTCTAAAAGAGTAAATATCAATAGAAATATTGATGAACAAAATGAACAAAAGCAATTTGTGTCCTCAATAATTTTTAGAGATGGAAAGGGATCCTGGGACAAAAACATTTGGGAACTACTGGACTAAAAGAAGTCCACATTTAAGCCCTTTCCTTTATGCATGTCTGTGAAAATTAAAACCAGATTTGTAATTCTATGATATTAAAAAATAGCCATAAAATTTTTGATAGTATCATAAATGTGAGAAATATGTCTTTTTCTGGTTATTTGTAGGAACAAACTTTATGAAAATACTGAAATGTTAAACTTGTTCTATTTTACTAAAACTACACAAAAACGCTATTTGTGTATCAAGTAAGAGTTCTCCAAAAAGCTTAATAATATTAATATTAAAATAATGTTACTATACAGATAAAAGATGAGACTTTAAAAAATAGCAGCATAAATAGAAATTCAATAGTGAGGAATACATTCGGTATACTTTCCCAAAGGCTTCTTTTTTTATATAGAATTATGACACTTGACAAATGACTGCAGGGAAAATGTGCCAAATGAGTTCTCCTGTTGTTTACAGCTTGTCACAGGCAGACGCAATACAAAGAAAAGATGAATGCATCATCTTCCACTCCAGAATGTCTCTACTCATAAAAGGGAGCTGTTCTCTACCCATTCCAACAATGATTGGCTTAGATCACTATAACAGATCAATGAAGTTGTGGTTGCTTGGGAAGTTTAGGGAAACAGAACAAAAGAAATGGTGTCCCACTCATGGAATTCCTTGCAAAGTCACCCCACACTAGCCAAGGCTGAAGAAGCTCTGTTTATATTTTCTACAGGAATCACTTTTCTAGTATTCAAATTGCCTTTTTGGTTACATATTGATACCTATGGGAGCTTTACTGCTGCAAGAGTGAGTCCCAGACCAGCAGCCTTCACATCTCCTAAAACTTTTTATAAATGTAGACTCTTGGGCCTCATCTTAGACATCCTGAATCAGAATCTGCATTTTAAACAAGATGTCCAGGTGATGTGTATGTTTATTCATGTTGGAGAATCATTAATGTACATCAGATGATCTCAACCATGACTGCACTTTGAAATCATCTAGGAAATTGTTAAAAATCCCGATGTTTGGGCTACACTGTGGAGGAATCAACCCACTCCAGTATTGCTTAGGAAACCCCATGGACAGAGGATCTGGTGGGTTACAGTCCATGGGGTCTCAAGAGTCAGACACGACTTAGCAACTAAACGACCACCAGGGGTTGGTTGAGGAGGAGCAGAGCAATTAGGTCAAAATCTCTTAGAGTAGGACACTCCATTCAAGAATAGGCCTTCTTCACTCCGTTGGAGATGCACATTTGGATTTATTAGGGAAGTCAGTGGCAAAACATAGTTCTTTCATTGGCAACTTTTAAAAAATACCTTTATTGAAGTAAATTGGTATTTTAAAACATTGCATGTATTTAATTTGATGAATCTGGATATAGGTATACACCTACATTGTGGAAGATTCTTAAAGAGATGGTAATACCAGACCACCTTACCTGCCTCTTGAGAAATCTGTATGCAAGTCAAGAACCAACAGTTAGGATCAGACATGGAAGAACAGACTGGTACCAAATTGGGAAAGGAGTATGTCATGGCTATATATTGTCACCCTGCTTATTTGACTTATATACAGAGTACATCATGTGAAATGCCAGGCTGGATGAAGCACCAGCTGGAATCAAGATTGCCGGGAGAAATATCAATAACCTCAGCTATGCAGATGACACCATCCTTATGGCAGAAAGCGAAAAAGAACTGAAGAGCCTCTTGATGAAAGTGGAAGAGGAGAGGGAAAATGTTGGCTTAAAATTTAACATTCAGAAAACTAAGATCATGGCATCCAGTCCCATCCCTTCATGGCAAATTGATGCAGAAACAGTGGAAAAAGTGACAGACGTTATTTTCTTGGGCTCCAAAATCACTACAGATGGTGACTGCAGCCATGAAATTAAAAGACACTTGCTCGTTGGAAGAGAAGCTATGACCAACCTAGACAGCATATTAAAAAGCAGAGACATTACTTTGCCAACAAAGGTCCATCTAGTCAAAGCTATGGTTTTTCCAGTAGTGATGTATGGATGTGAGAGTTAGACCATAAAGAAAGCTGAGCACTGAAGAATTGCTGTTTTTGAACTGTGGTGTTGGAGAAGACTCTTGAGAGTCCCTTAGACTTAAAGGAGATCAAATCAGTCAATCCTGAAGGAAATCAGTCCTGAATATTCATTGGAAGGACTGATGCTGAAACTGAAACTCCAATACTCTGGCCACCTGATGTGAAGAACTGACTCATTTGAAAAGGCCCTTATGCTGGGAAAGATTGAAGGCAGGAGGAGAAGGGGATGACAGCAGATAAGATGGTTGGATGGCATCACTGACTTGATGGACATGAGTTTGAGCAAGCTCCAGGAGTTGGTGATGGACAAGGAAGTATGGTGTGCTGCAGTTCATGGCGTTGCAAAGAGTTGGACACGACTGAGTGACTGAACTGAACTAATACACCCATAAAACTATCAGTACAATCAAAGTAATAGATATATCCATTACCTCCAAAATTTTCCTGTGTCTTTTATGTGTGTGGTATGAACATGAGATCAACCCTCATAATGAATTCTGAGTACACAACACAATATCATTGACTCTGGGTACTGTATCACAGGAATTTATGTTGCATAACTGAAACTTCATGCCACTGGACAGCTCCCCATTTCCCCCTACTCCAGCCCCTGGAAACCAACCTATCCTCTTCTTCTATTATTTTGACTATTTTCGATACCTCATTTAAGTGGAATCATGCAGTAATTGTCCTTCTGTGATTGCCTTGTTTCACTTAGCATAATACTGTGAAAAATCCAGAAATGGAAAAGCTAAAGCCACTAAATCAATAAAAAGTATTTAGTAAGAGTTCATTGTGTATATGAGAACAGTTCACAAACTGGGAAATTTCAAATTCAAAGTTCAGGGGCATGACAATACAGAATGGTTTATAAAGTGAAAATGAGAAAGTTGGTTAACCTTACAATGATTAGTTATTACAATGGGGATTCCCAAGCAACAGGGGATTGGTTGAAAATGATTATCTTTTCACTTTTTAGGAAGTGACTTAAATTTGCTTTATGAGTTTTAGGAGCATTTTCAGGAAGTAGCCCAGGTTAAGTTTCACTTGTTTTGCACAATAAGCCAAATTAAGTTTGACTTATGTGGCTTAAATGGTTTTGTCTGCTCAGGGAATTTTCCATCCTGGTTTCCATTTTGTATTTAATTTTAACAATGTCCTCTGTGTTCATCTATGTTATTACATATGGCTGGATTTCCTTCTTTTTAAAGCCTAAGGAATATTTCATTGTCTGTATACACATTTTAAAAAATCTATTCACCTGTTAATTTGGACATTTGAATTGTTTCCATATCTTGGGTATTATGAATAATGCTACAGTGAACATGGGACTGCATATATCTCTTTGAGATCTTGGTTTCAATTCTCTTGGATATATACCCAGAAGAGAGACTGCTCCATCATATGGTAGGTCTATTTTTAATTTTTTGGGGAACCTTCACACTATTTTCCATAGCAGCTGCGCTATTCTACATTCCCACCAGTAGTGCACAAGGGTTTCAATTTCCACATTCTTACCTGTAGGATGTTGCTATTGCTTATCTTTTTTATAATAGCCATCTTAACTGGTGTGAGGTGATGTTTCATTGTGATTTTCATTTTCATTTTCTGATGATTAGTGATGCTGAACACCTTTTCATTTACCGGTTGGCCATTTGTATGTCTTCTTTGAAGAAATGTCTGTTCAGGTCCTCCACCCATTTTTTAATTGAGTTTTGTTTCTTTTCTTTTTTGATGTTGACTTGCAGGAGCTTCTTATATATTTTAGATATTAACCCAGTATCAGATATGTGGTTTGCAAATATTTTCTCTCATTCTTTAGGTTGACTTTTCACTTTGTTTCTTTTTTCATGCAGCAGCTTTTTAGTTTGATATAGTTTCACTTTTATGTTTTTGTTGTCTGCATCAAACCCAAGAAATCATTGCCAAGACCAATGTCACAATGTATATCTCTCTGTTTTCTTTTAAGAGTCTTATAGTTTCAGGTCTTATATTTAAATCTTATCCACTTTGAGTTCACTTTTGTATTTGGTGTAAGATAAAGATCAAATTTCATTCTTTTGCATTCAGATATTCAATTTTCCCAACACCATTTGTTGAAGGGACTAGTCTTTCCTTCCTTGTGTATTTTTGGCTCTTATCAAATCAGTTGGCTCTTTACATCTGAATTTATTTGTAGGTTTTGTATTCTGCTCCATTGGTCGATATGTCTGTTTTTATGCTATACTGTTTACTGTAGCTTTGTCATTTAAAATCAGGAAGTGTGATGCCTATATGAGGCTTCCAGCTTTATTCTTTCTTAAGATGTCTTTAGCTACTCTGAGACATTTGTGGTTCCTAATGATTTTAGAATTCTTAAAAATTTTTGTAAAAATGTGCTTTTGACATTTTGATGGGAATAGCATTGAATCTGTAGATTGTTTGGGTAGAATGGACATTTTTATAATATTAATTCTTCCAACCCATGAAGACAGATATTTTCTCACTGATTTGTGTCTTTTTCAATTTATTTCATCCATGTTTTTCAGCTTTCAGTGTATAAGTCTTTCACATCTTTGGTTGAGTTTATTTCTAAGTATTTTATTATGTGATTGTAAATGGAATTGTTTTCTTAATTTCCTTTTCAGATAGTCTGTTATTAGTGTAGATAAAAACAACTGATTTTTAAAATTTATTTTTTAATTGAAGGGTAATTGCTTTACAGAATTGTGAACAACTGATTTTTGTATGTTGATTTTTGGTCTGGCAACTTTACTGAATTCACAACTTTTTGTTTGTAGAAACATTACAGTTTTCTGTGTATAAAATCATATCATCTGTGAACAGAGTTAATTTTATTTCTTCCCTTCCATTTTGAATGCCTTTTATTTATTTTTGTGTCTAAATGCTTTGGCTAAGATTATGTTGGACAGAAGTGGCAAGTGTGGGCATCCTTGTCTACTTCCTCATCTTAGATAAACAGCTCTCAGGTTTTCACTATTGAGTATGTTATTAACTGTGGGCTCAGTCATATATATCCTGTATCATGTTGAGGTATATTCTTCCTATACCTAATTTGTTGAGAATTTTGATCATGAATGGAAATTTAATTATATAATGCTCTTTCCTCATCTGCTAAGCTGATCATATGATTTCTATTTTTCATTCTGTTAATGTGGTATATCAGATTGATTGATTTGCAAATTTTGAAACATCTTTGTATCCTAAGCGTAAGTTCCACTTGATCATGATGTATGATCCTTTTAATATATTGCTGAATTTGGTTTACTAGTATTCAGAATATTGCATGTATGTTCACTAGGGATCAGTTCAGTTCAGTCGCTCAATCGTGTCTGACTCTTTGCGACCCCATGAATAGCAGCACGCCAGGCCTCCCTGTCCATCACCAACTCCCGGAGTTCACCCAAACTCATGTCCATCGAGTTGGTGATGCCATCCAGCCATCTCATCCTCTGTCATCCCCTTCTCCTCCTGCCCCCAATCCTTCCCAGCATTAGGGTCTTTTCCAATGAGTCAACCCTTTGCATGAGGTGGTCACTGTATTGGAGTTTCAGTGTCAGCATCAGTCCTTCCAATGAACACCCAGGACTGATCTCCGTTAGGATGGATCTCCTTGCAGTCCAAGGGACTCTTAAGAATCTTCTCTTGAGAGTTCAAAAGCATCAATTTTTTGGCTCTCGGCTTTCTTCACAGTCCAACTCTCACATCCATACATGACCACTGGAAAAACCATAGCCTTGACTAGACAGACCTTTGTTGGCAAAGTAATGTCTCTGCTTTTTAATATTCTATCTAGGTTGGTCATAACTTTCCTTCCATGGAGTAAGTGTCTTTTGATATTAGCCTCTAATTTTCTTTTCTTGTAGTGTCTTTTCCTGACTTTGGTATGTGGATAATGCTGGCCTCATAAAATGAGTTTGGGAGTGTTCCCTCCTCTTCAGTTTTTTGGAAGAGTTTGAGAAGGACTGGTGTTAACTCTTCTTTAAATGTTTGGTAGAATTCAGCCATGAAACCATTTGGTCCTGAGGTTTTCTTTTCTGGGGGGGGGCGGTTTGTTATTGATGCAATCTCCTTACTAGTAATCTGTCTATTCAGATTTTCTATTTCTTCATAATTCAGTTTTGGTGGGTTGTTTGTTTCTAAGAATTTATCCAGTTCTTTTAGGTTCTTCAGTTTGTTGGCATAGAATTATTCATACTAGTTTTTTTTTAATGATTCTTTGTGTATCTCTGGCTTAAGTTATAATGTATGCATATTCATATTTGATTTTATTTATGTCTTCTTTTCTTTTTAGTCTAGCTAAGGGGTTATCAACTTTGTTTTTTAAACTAGCTCTTAGTTTTACTGATTTTTTTCCTATTGTTTTTCTAGTCTGTATTAATTTCTACTTTAATCTTTCTTATTTCTTTCCTTTTGCCAACTTTGGTCTTAGTTTATTCCTCTTTTTCTAGTTTCTTGTGGTGTAACATTAGATTGTCTATTTGAGATATTTCTTCTTTTTTAATGTAGATGTTTATTTTTAAAAACCTCCCTCTTAGGACTGCTTTTGATGCATCCCATACATCTTGGAATGTTGTCTGTTTCCATTTGTTTCAAGATACTGTCTGATTTCCATTTTGACTTCTCCTTTGATCCATTGTTTTGTCAGGAGTGTGTTGTTTAATTACTACATATTTATGAATTCTCCTGTGATCCTCCTGTTATTGATTTCTAATCTAATATCCCTGTGATCAGAAAAAATATTTGGTATGATTTCAGTGTCCTTAAATTTGTTAAGTGTCCTGATATGTAATCTATCCTCAATGCTGTTTTATATGTGCTTGAGAGGAATATATATTCTGCTGCTGTTGGGTGGAATGTTCTGTCTGTGTCTGTTAGCTTCATTTGGTCTACAGTATTGTTCAAGACTGCTGTTTCTTTATAAACACTTCTACCCGAGGTTATGAAGTCTCCTAAAATTATTGCATCACCATTTCCCCTTCAGTTCTGTCAATGTTCACTTTATATATTTAGATGCTCTGATGGTGGGTGTATATATAGCTGTTAATTTTCCTGATAAATTAATCCTTTTACCATTATATTATATCCTTCTTCCTCTTATGACCATTTTTAACTTAAAATGTATTTTGTCTGAAGTAAATAACCACTCATGTTTTTGTTTAGTATTTGTAATGGAATGTCCTTTTCCATTCCTTTATTTTTAGCCTGTGTGTGTCCTTAACTCTGCAGTCCATGAGGTCGCTTGGAGTCGGACACGACTGAGCAATTTCACTTTCACTTTTCACTTTCATTCATTGGAGAAGGAAATGGCAACCCACTCCAGTGTTCTTGCCTGGAGAATCCCAGGGACGGGGGAGCCTGGTGGGCTGCCGTCTATGGGGTCACACAGAGTCGGACACGACTGAAGTGACTTAGCAGCAGCAGCAGCAGTCCTTAACTCTAAAGTGAGTCTATTGTAGAAAGCATATAGTTGAGCATTGTATTTTATCCATTCAGCTACTCTATGTCTTTTGACTGGGGGATTTCATTCACTTAGTTTAAATATTGATAGGGAAGGACTTCTTTTGCCATTTTCTGTCTGTCTAGTAGTTCTTTTGTTTCTCTTTTCCTCTCTTACTATCTTCCTTTGTGTTTCATTGATGTTTTGTACTGATATTCTTTTATTACTTTTTTTATATCTTTATGTATTTTCTGTAGGTATTTTCTGTGTGGTTACCATGAGCATTATATAAGACATCTTATAATTTTAACAGTCTGTTTTAAGCTGATAGAAATGTAGCCTCAATCACGTACAAAAACTTTACATTTTTATTCCACCCTACACATACACCCTTTCTGTTATTAGTGTCACAATTTACACTTTTTGTATTGTGCCTCCATTAACATGAAGAAAAATGGAAATTTTCATAATTAAAAGCTTGGGCTTTGGTGTATAAAGATTTAGTTGTATGGTGAATCTGCCTGCAATGTGGGAGACCTGGGTTGGGAAGATCCCCTTGAGAAGGGAATGGCTACTCACTCCAGTATTCTGACCTGGAGAATTCCATGGACTGTGTAGTCCATGGGGTTGCAAAGAGTCAGACATGACTGAGTGAGTTTCACTTTCACTAGAACTCTTTGGTTGCAAATAACAGATGTTGAAACTGAGTGGGGCCCCATAGGATTCTCTGGCACAGAGGCTTTTCTGTCCCTCCATTTCTTATAGGTAAGACTCCAGCCTCTGTGACCTTTCCTGAGTTTGAAAGGGTGGATTCCAACAGTTGCTCATCAAGGGAGGAGCAGCCAAGAAACCACTTGAGGAAAGATTGAAGGACTGGTTCAACATTTGCAAAGGAGTTCATCAAGGCTGTATATTGTCACTGTGCTTATTTAACTTATATGCAGAGTACATCATGCAAAATGCCAGGCTGGATGAAGCACAAGCTAGAATCATGATTGCCAGGAGAAATATCAATAAATTCAGATATGCAGATGACACCACCCCAATGGCAGAAGGTGAAGAGGATCTAAAAAGCCTCTTGATGAAGGTGAAAGAGGAGAGTGAAAAAGTTGACTTAAAATTCAACATTCAAAAAACGAAGATCATGGCATCTGGTCCCATCACTTCACGGCAAATAGACGGGGAAACAATGGAAACAGTGACAGACTTCATTTTCTTGGGCTCCAAAATCACTGCAGATGGTGACTGAAGCCATAAAATTGAAAGGCACTTGCTCCTTGGAAGCAAAGCTATGACCAACCTAGACAGCATATTAAAAAGCAGAGACATCACTTTGCCAACAAAGGTCTGTCTAGTCAAAGCTATGGTTTTTCCAGTAGTCATGTACAGATGTGAAAGTTGGACCCTAAAGAAGGCTGAGCACTGAAGCATTGATGCTTTTGAACTGTGGTGCTGGAGAAGACTCTTGAGAGTCCCCTGGGAAATAAGTAGATTAAACCAGTCAATCTTAAAGGAAATCAATTCTGAATACTCTGAAGGGCTGATAATGAAGCTGAGGCTCTGATACTTTGACTACCTGATTTGAACAGCTGATTCACTGGAAAAGACCCTGAAGCTAGGAAAGATTGAAGGCAGAAGGAGGAGAGGATGACAGAGGATGAGGTGGTTTGATGGCGTCACCAATTCAATGGCCATGAACTTGGGCAAACTCCAGGAGGTGGTGAGGGACAGGGAGGCCTGACATGCTGCAAAGAGGTGAAGATCACATGGGGTGGGTTTCAAAGAGTTGGACGTGACTTGGCAATTGAACAACAACCCTCTAGATTTATTGAGTGGCTCACATGTAATAATACATGTCAAGTTCTTAGGGTAGTGTCTAGTTTATAATCTGAACTCAATAAATGTTAGCTATTATTATTGATAATGAAACCATGCAAATGACTTGGCAACATTATTATAGTATCAAGAGTTGAAGAGAAGGTTGAGTTGCCAGCTCCTCTCTAGGTCTACCCTTCAGCCTAGAAACATGATAACACTAGGGTCCTATTATTAAATTAGGACTCATCTCTTTTTATACACTGCTTTGGCTGGGACTTGGGAGTGGAGAATGAAAAAAAATCTACAGGGGCTTATAAAAAAGCACAGATAAAAAGAACTAAATGACTTAAAGTTCACACACACACACACACAAAATGGGATTCAAAGAGTTACGTCTTCTTATAAAGAAGTATTTTCTTTTGGAGTTCATTGTCTCCATGAGTCCCATAATCACTCTTAGAGTGCAGTATACAATAAGAATCACATGGGCCAAAGAAGGAGAATGCTGGGTGGATGTTCTTTATAGGAGAGTGTATTTTTAATTTAAAACATTAGCATATGTTTGTTCTCTATGAAAGCCCATTGCAGAGTCCAGGTTACCGCTAATGGATTTAAACCTCAGATCTCAGTAGGAACCCACAGATGTTGACTGCTCACTGATGCACTAAAGCTTCCTAAGTTTCTCACAAAGGTTCAGAGTAATTGTAAAATATTTCTTGAGATCCATGGATTAGTGAAGTCATTATATGGGGAGGTGCTGTGAGGCCTGAGCTTATGCTGTAATAAAACATCTCTTTGGTGAAGACATCATAGAGAACAGACTTATAACAAGGAGGATGGGGGAAAGAGAGGGTGGAACAAATGGAGAGAGTAGCATGGAAACATATACACTACCATATGTAAAACAGATAGCCAGTGGGAATTTGCTCTATCAGGGAACTCAGACCAGGGCTCTGTGAAAACCTAAAGGGATGGGATGGGGTGGGAGTCAGGAAGGAGTTTCAAGAGGGAGGGGACGTATGTATACCTATGGTTGATTCATGTTGATATATGGCAGAAACCAACACAATATTGTAAAGCAATTATCTTTCAATCAAAAATAAATAAATTTTTAAAAAAGTCTCTGGGAAAAGAAAACTTCTTGGTGGGTTTGTGAGTTGTAGGGTAACTTTTCAGCTGGCAAGTACAGCTAATGTTCATATAGACCCAGCAGAAGAAAGGATTCCAAATTTGTAGAATCTGAAGCTTATAAAATTTGGGAAGGTCCTCTTTAGGAAACTGATCTTAATGAACTACAGTTAGCATAATTGTACTTTTGCAAATTTTACAAAATCGTATCACCATGTGAGATGCTATAACGGGGGTCACCCAGGGCTCCAGAAGTGGTACATGCATATCTAGGGCACTGTAGTTTAAGCTTCACTGAGTTGGGGATAAATCCACCTCTATCTGGTAGTGAGATTAAATAGTCTTACTTTTTATCTACAAAACATGATCTGGAATTAGTGTTCTGCAGCCTATTTTTACTTATACTTTTGGCTCAGAGTGGTCTCAGCAATTCACTTGCTCACTTGCACTCCTTAGTGTCTTGGTTTGTTCTGAAAAACATGGATATAAATGTTTTTCTTCTGTCAGTGTTGCTGCAGCAATGACTATTTTTTAAAGATATTTAATATCTTTCCTTGGGAAGAAAATTGTACCAATATACCATATTACTACATTTTTCATCCTAAATTAATCTTCTCAGTGACCTCAGACTCTGTGGAGCGGAGCCTCAAATTGGAAATCTTTTTTTGTGTGTCTTAAATATCCATCAATATAACAATGGAAGAGGGACAGGCCTTTGTTTTGAAAACCCACAGCTTGCCCAGATAACCTATTTGATAAAAATTGTGTGTTGTTACACAGACTGAAGTGTTATCAAATACCAGGTTAGTAAAACCAAAAGATAAAAACTCAAGTTTTCAATCAAGTATTTGTAGGATTACTCCATCACAAATTGAATGAAATATCATTACAAAAGTGTCTTGGTTAAAGCAAAACTGAAACATAGTGAGCCAAATAGAGACAATGGGCTTATTCAGACCAAGTATTAATTCTGAAGACACCTACAGAATTGTTATGCTTTACCCTCACATGGCAACAGAAGCAAATGATATTAAGAAGCAGAAGATATTAAGAAGAGGTGGCAAGAATACACAGAAGAACAATACAAAAAAGATCTTCATGACCCAGATAACCATGATGGTGTGCTCACTTACCTAGAGCCAGACATCCTGGAGCATGAAGTCAAGTGGGCCTTAGGAAGCATCACTACGAACAAAGCTAGTGGAACTGATGGAATTCCAATTGAGCTATTTCAAATCCTAAAAGATGATGCTTTGTAAGTGCTGCTCTCAATATGCCAGCAAATTTGGAAAACTCAGCAGCAGCCACAGGACTGGAAAAGGTCAGTTTTCATTCCAATACCAAAGAAAGGCAATGCCAAAGAATGTTCAAACTACCACACAGTTGCACTCATCTCACATGATAGCAACATAATGCTCCAAATTCTCCAAGCCAGGCTTCAACAGTACATAATCCATGAACTTCCAGATGTTCAAGCTGGATTTAGAAAAGGCAGAGGAACAAGAGATCAAATTGCCAACATCCGCTGGATCATCGAGAAAGCAAAAGAGTTCCAGAAAAACATCTATTTCTGCTTTACTGACTATGACAAAGCCTTTGACTGTGTGAATCACAACAAACTGTGGAAAATTCTTCAAGAGATGGGAATACAAGACCACCTGACCCACCTCCTGAGAAATCTGTATGCAGGTCAAGAAGCAACAGTTAGAACTGGACATGGAACAACTGGTTCCAAATCGGGAAAGGATTACATCAAGGCACCTAAAGAAACAAAAGACCTAACCTAAAGGATTACATCAAGGCTGTATATTGTCACCCTGCTTATTTAATTTATATGCAGAGTACATCATGAGAAATGCTGGACTAGATGAAGCATAAGCTGGAATCAAGATTGCCAGTAGAAATATCAATAACCTCAGATATGTAGATGACACCATCCTTATGGCAGAAAGTGAAGAAGAACTAAAGAGCCTTTTGATGAAAGTGAAAGAGGAGAGTGAAAAAGCTGGCTTAAAACTCAACATTCAAAAAACTGAGATCATAGCATCCGGTCCCATCACTTTATGGAAAACAGATGGGGAAACAGTGGAAACAGTGACAGACTTTTTTTTTTTTTTGCTCCAAAATCACTGCAGACGGTGACTGCAGCCATGAAGTTAAAAGACACTTGCTCATTGGAAGAAAAGCTATGACCAACCTAGACAGCATACTAAAAAGCAGAGACATTACTTTGCCAACAAAGGTCTGTCTAGTCAAAGCTATAGTTTTTCCAGTGGTCATGTATGGATGTGAGAGTTGGACTATAAAGAAAGTTGAGCACTGAAGAATTGATGCTTTTGATCTGTGGTGTCCGAGAAGATTCTTGAGAGTCCCTTGGACAGCAAGGAAATCCAACCAGTCCATCCTAAAGGAAATCAGTCCTGAATATTCATTGGAAGAACTGATGTTGAAGCTGAAACTCCAATACTTTGGCCACCTGATGCGAAGAACTGACTTATTTGAAAAGACCATGATGCCGGGAAAGATTGAAGGCAGGAGGAGAAGGGGATGACAGAGGATGAGATGGTTAGATGGCATCACTGACTCAATGGACATGAGTTTGAGTAAACTCTGGGAGTTGGTGATAGGCAGGGAGGCCTGGCATGCTGCAGCCCATGGGGTTGCAAAGAGTCAGACACAACTGAGCAATTGAACTGAACTGACTGAGTATTCTGTTTTATATAGGTACCACATCTTCTTTATCCATTCATCCATCAATGGACATTTAGGTCACTTCATTGTCTTGATTATTGTGAAATAATGCTGCTATGAACATAGGAGTCCATGTATCTTTTTGCCACTCCAGATATATGCCTAGGAGTGGGATTTCTGTGTCAGATGGTAGCTCTATTTTTAGTTTTTTGAGGAACCGCAATATTCTTCCACAGTGGCTGTACCAACTTGTATCTCCACCAACAATGTTGGAGGGTTCCCTTTTTTGCACCCTCTCCAGGTTGAATAATACCCTAGTATTAAGAAGTGCCTGAAAACTTTGCACTTGTTAAGAACTTGTATGCACTTGTATGAAGAACTCTCACACTATTTGAGATGGAACTATTTACTTCCTCTGTGTCCCGCAATATATTTGTCTTTTAAAAAAGAAAAAAACAAACTAGCTTGGTTTTCCCTTTCCACCATAGCTATGGCACCTTGGGCATTAGGGTGGGCTCTGCCAGAAATTACACCCTGAGGCAACAATTTGAGTGGAAGGGAGGGTAAGCGTGGCAGGGAGTGAAGTGGGGGAAGGAAGCCAACACAGGGTGTGTTAGAGGGTAACTTGTTTCTAGGAAAAGGAGTAAAGCATACTTTAGGGTTGTGTCATTGGAGGGCGAGGAGTTGTTTAATCTAATTTCCTGTGTCATTGACTGAGAGCTTGTCCAGAAGCATTAACTCCCAAAACCTGCCTCTTACCCATGCATAAGCTCCGTGTGCTCCTGTGGCCAGAGAAAAGAGCCAGGCAGGTAGAGACACAGATGTTCTCTGCGGGATGCTACGGGCCTCTGTGGGAACCTTGATGGTGAAGAGTGCCAACAGCCTCTGCCATACTTGGCAAATCACAGTTTCAGTGCTGGACGGAAGCTTTGAGTTCACCCTGCAGAATCCAGTTCCTTTCATTGCAAAATGAGGATTGTCTACTAAATTCTTGTCATTTTCAGCTCTGATTCTTTTTATTCTTTCTTTAGCTGTAGATCTTTCTTTACAGTTCTGGACTTAGTAGGATCACTGTACAAAATCATGTTCTGAACATGCCTGGTAAAGTGTATTTGCTAGAAGCATGAGAGGAGTACCAAGAGGCTTACAAATACTGTGGAAATGCACAAATCCAGGTCTTTTCATTCTATACCAGTATTAGCATGGGGACTTTTCATATGAATGTCAAAGGTGTGATGTGAGATAAGGGTGCCTGAATGAAAATGACTGCTATTTTGAGGTAGTAAAAAAGGAAATCTAGAGTGAATGAAATCAAATAGAGAACTTAGCACTTAACTTTAACCTGGTTTTAAAAGTAGTGTCAACTCAGGCAATTACTGAGGTTAAACAAAGTTAAAGGGTAGCTATTTGAAAATAGCAAGAGAATGATTTTTCTCTATTTATCTCTGAGTTCTTCTTTCTTAAAAAGGAACCAGGGAAAATCAGCAGACGGTTGGCTTTCCCTCAGTGGCCATGTTTAACCTTCAGCTGGCCTCTATTTTGTGTCTGCTACCTATCCAGCGGGGAAGGAGCAAGGATGGGTGCTCCGCTTTGAGCAGCCCAGCCAGAGATGCAGGCAAAAATCCCTCCCTGACGCGGGAAACTGCCCTTCCAGAGCCAGAGATAACCTGCTAACAATTAGCAAGGCAGGTGGTCCGGTGCTGGAAAGGGGCTACAGCAGCTTCTGCCCATCCTGTGAAGTCCAGGACCTGGCTGCCAGAGGCCCTCTGAGGGTGAAGCTCTATGCCTCATCTGTGAATAGGCCTCAGATCACCACACAACAGACATCAATCCATCCGGCCTCTGCGTGCCTGGTGTTTTCGGGGAACAGGATTATTCTGGGTCCAGCAGACTGACAGCAACCTGGAATAGCTGCACGGATGTGACTAGTTTTGCTGATATATTTTAGATGCCTTTAAGAACTAGATGGGGAAAGTCTTTCATATGAATCAATTACCAGAGAATGAAAGGGGATCCTTACACTTTAATTCCTTTATGAATCATCTGGTAAATTGTTAAAATGCAAAGTCATGGACCCTTAATAGTTCCTGGGTGGGGCCCATGAATCTGCATTTTAACTTTCCCTTGGTTGATTTGGAAGCAGCTGGTCGGTGGATTGCACCTTGAGGAAATACCTTGTCCTGTGGATCCATCTGGTTTTAATGAAGGGGTTCGGGTGAGAAGGTAAATGAGGGGGAATGTCCCTTCTCACCTTGGAGTAGAAAATAACAGCTGAAAAGACACAAGTCTTGGATTCATTTTGGTTGGTTTTGTGGAAAGCACACTCAATATTTAACTATTTGAATTTATATCTCCTAGGCCCTTTCATGGAGAAGGCAATGGCACCCCACTCCAGTACTCTTGCCTGGAAAATCCCATGGACGGAGGAGCCTGGTAGGCTGCCGTCCATGGGGTCTCTGGGAGTCGGACACGACTGAGCGACTTCACTTTCACTTTTCACTTCCATGCACTGGAGAAGGAAATGGCAACCCACTCCAGTGTTCTTGCCTGGAGAATCCCAGGGATGGGGAAGCCTGGGGGGTGCCGTCTGTGGGTCACACAGAGTCGGACATGACTGAAGCGACTTAGCAGGCCCTTTCAAATGTAAAAAAAAAAAAAAATAAATCTGGGGAGACCTTTTTGAAAGAATTGTGACTGACTTAGGCTTTTGGAAGCCCAAAGTTAAGATTTCATGGTTTACGTGAAAGTATGGTTCCATGCAAGCCATTCCCTTAAACTGTGAGACTATGGATAGATAACGTTGCCTACTGGTTGGCTTTACTGAAGAGCCTAGCATGCTGTGGTTGTTAGACGCTAGACTATTTGTTGCTTGACATCAAGGACTGTGGTTAGTTATCTTTATATGTCTCATGTCTAGCATACTGCCAGCTTATACTTGATTGTAATTAACTAACTCAAACTCAAGTTCAGTTCGCTATTGGAATAAATTAAGTAAACTTTGCAAGACCTGATGATGACACTGAGGATATTGGAAGAGTAATTTACCAGATGAGCGACTAGGGCAAAATGCAGCAAATACCGAGCATGTAAGTTGCCATTTTCTATTCTTGATTTCTTAGCAAGATATTGCTAATGAATTACAGCACTTTTTCTTATTGGGCCAGGATGTTGTCTCTTGATCACAGTTCCCCAGGAGAGTCACTCCCAGTTAATCAGGATGGAAGTGGGGAGTGGGGAAAGGTTAAGGGGTAAAAAAAGGAAATCTTTTTTTTTTCCCTTTCAACAGTTCAATACTAAGGCTTAAATAAATTAATACTTTTTACTTCCAAGAGGATAAAAATTCCATAAAGATTACAAACAAATTTCAGCTCCCATACACACGTGTCTCTAGCCCTGTTGTAGGACTCGGGGGTTATAAATAAGAATCTTAAAGACCAGTTAATGGTTTTTGTCCCGGGCAAGTGAGAGAAGAGTGATAGCACTCGGCTCGTCATGTTCCAGCCCTTCTCAGCAACACCTTTAGCCCATGGGCTGCTCTGAGCCCAAGTAGAGGAATGGAGATCCTGGAGTCGGGGAAGGAAGGACAGTCGCAGAGTAGAACCAGAGGAAGTCATCTAGAGGAGAAGTCGTCCATGAAAGAAATGAAGAAGGTCTATGCAGGGCCAGCATGAGAGACTGTCACCAACAGGGACCTCAGATGCCACTGGGTGGCTTCAGGGCTCCAGGCTGCCTGTTCCTGCGCTGAGCTGTCATGAATCTAAATTTCCATTCTGCAGAGCAGCTGCCACATTCAGAGTTACACTGTGAATCTAGGAGTCAGATTGCAATGGAATTGGAGGAGAAAGGAGAACCAGGGCTACAGGATGGACAGGAACTCAGGAGAAATAGTCTGAGGTGCATCAACCCTCTGCTCCCCTCTGCCTGGCCATCTCCATCGCAACAGTTATTGAACAGGTCTTATTCAGAGATGAGGAAGACCTGTTCTCTACCTTCAGGGGGGTCCCAATCTGGTAGTAATAAAAGATCTGTCAACAACAGCACCCATTAAAAAGGTGAGAAGCATCATGATATATGTCTGAGCAAAGAGCTAATAATTCTGCCTAAGGGGGTTGGGGAATTTCAGCTGTGGAAAATATTTAATAATACTCCACCTTAGGAGATATTTATTTTGATAGATTGTTAGGAAGATAAATAACTTGCTGTTGAAAGAGAGATTCTATCCTCGTATAGAATTGCAAAATAGATGCAGCCTATTTCAGTGTATTGATGGATTTATTAGGAAGAGCCTATAACACTTGAGCATGTCTTTCCTCTTAAAAAATGTATGATACATGTGCATTAAATTTAATGAAGCAAGCCAAGAGACATGAATAAATGTGCTGGTCAGTAAAAGACAAATTACTTTTTTTCTGCAAAAGGTAACCTAGTGTTTGCTGATTTGAATTTAATTTCTTAAAAAAAAAAAAAGAAAAGAAAAGAAAAAGACTTGTGACTCAAGATGACCCTAGAATGCTTGTGTTTAATATCAGTACTCTATTGATTCCTAAAGGCAAGAACTCCATAATAATCTAAAGTATGTGAAGCTATTTAATCAGTTTAAAGTTGATGGGTATTAATTTTTGCTGGTCTAATTGTTTACTGGAACATCCTCTGGAGTCCAAGCACAGATAAAGGGAATCCATTCTTCTGTAAGAATGGCTTATATTACAGACCTATTGCCCATTGTGGATTTTCATTAACTGGACTTTCCAGTGGGCGGTTCTGTTTTATGTGCCCAGTGGTTGCTCTATTGATCTTCTCAGGGGGTTGGCAGGCATTTCACAGCTTAGGATTGCCTGAAACATTTTGGAAGGAATGTTTAATTTTAGAATTGTTGCCTGGATCCATTCTGTTACCTGCTATGAAGTCAGACTATCAGTCCCCAAGGAGCTTACACTAAT
Source organism: Dama dama (assembly GCF_033118175.1). Classification (NCBI taxonomy): domain Eukaryota; kingdom Metazoa; phylum Chordata; class Mammalia; order Artiodactyla; family Cervidae; genus Dama; species Dama dama. Next base: position 22,466,664 of record NC_083708.1, on the reverse strand, counting down.
TAAAGGGCAAGGTTCAAGAGCACATGCTTCTTGTTTCACCAGAAACCTTTTATATGAAATAATGACCTGGAGTATAGAAATAAACAGTCCAATAGAGACTCTGTGTAATTTCAGCTTTTATGGTGAGAAGTTGAAATAGCCTTTTGGGAAGATAAACTTTAAAATGAGGTGACTGTGTAGATACCATTTGCACTAGGTTCCATAAATGTGACACTAAAAAATTGTTGAAATAAGAGTTTGGTCAAAACCCATTACAGATTTAATTGAGAGTGAAACATATATAAGAAATTGTGTAAGTTGGCAATATATACATTACAAGAAGGTCAAAAAGCATTCAAATCTGAGAAATTCAGATCATTCAGGGACTGAAAAAACAGATTTGAATCTATCAAGCAATTTGGGAGTCAACACTGGGTGATATTTTTCTTAACCCTTCTGATAAAAAGAACTTTCTTCTGGGATTATGCTGTCAGACGTGATTAGTTTTCTCTCTTTTTATATGATTGCTTACTATTTATCAATCTTTATGCCTTTAAACTCTTCTCCAAAATATGAGCAAATGTAACATACATTCCTTTTCAGAAACAAAGTAAAGTAAGCCCCTATTCTCTTTCTGTTTTCTCTTCCTTGAATTTTTCTTACTTTTTAAAAATCAAAGTATAATTTATTTTAATGTTATATTAAATTCGGTGTTCAATATACTGATTTTTTTATCCACTACACAGTGATCACCATGATAGTTACCATCTGTCACAATACAGTTATTACAATATTATTGACTATACTCCCTATGCTGTATATTGTACACTTGTGACTTAATTTATAACTAGAACTTTGTAACTTTTAATATCTCTAACCTATTTCACTCATGTTCCCATTCCTGCAACCACTCCCCTGGCAAACACCAGTTTGTTCTCTGAATTTGTTTCTGTTTTGTTTGTTCATTTGGTTTATTTTGTAGAGTCCACACACAAGTGAAATCACATGGTATTTGTCTTTCTTTCGCTGACTTAGTTCACTTAGAATAATATCTGAAGTGAAAGTCACTCAGTCGTGTCTGACTCTCTGCGACCCCGTGGACTATACAGTCCATGGAATTCTCCAAGCATCCTGGAGTGGGTAGCCGTTCCCTTCTCCAGGGGATCTTCCCAATACAGGGATTGAACCCAGGTCTCCCACACTGTAAGTGGATTCTTCACCAGCTGAGCCACCAGGGAAGCCCAAGAATATTGGAGTGGGTAGCCTATCCCTGCTCCAGTGGATCTTCTTGACCCAGGAATTGAACCGGGTCTCCTGCATTGCAGGTGGATTCTTTACCAGCTGAGTTACCAGGGAAGCCCAATCCATATTGTCACCAATAGCTAGATTTCATTTTTTTTTATGACTAAGTAATATTCTTGTATGTATATATGTGATATGCATCACATCTTCTTTATACATTTATCTATCAATGGACACTGAGGTTGCTTCCATATCTTGGCTATTATAAACAATGCTGCAATGAACATAGGGGTGTATATATCTTTTAAAATTAGTATTTTTGTTTTCTTTAAGTACCCAGAAGTAGAACTGCTAGTTCCTATGGTAGTTCTGTTTTCATAAGGAACCTTCATACTGCACCAATTTGCATTCTCACCAACAGTGCATGAGGTGCACTTTCTCCACATCTTCGCCAGTATTTGTTATTTGTGTTCTTTTTGATGATAGCCATACTGACAAATATGAGGTGATAGCTCTTTGTGGTTTTGATTTGCATTTCCCTGATGATTAGCAATACTGAGCATCTTCCATGTGCTTGTTGCTTATTTGTATGTCTTCTCTGGAAAAAGTGTCTATTCAGATAGTCTGCCTATGTTTTTGATCAGACTGTTTTTGATGTTGTGTTGCGTGAGTTCTTTATATATTTTGGATATTAACCCCTTATCCTATATATCATTTGCAAATATCTTCTCCCATTCAGTAGGCTGCCTTTTCATTTTGTTGATAGTTTCCTTTGTAGTGCAAAAATGTTTTAGTTTGATGTAGTCCCATTTGTTTATTTCTGTTTTTGTTTCCCTTGTCTAAAAGGAAACAGATCCAAACAATATATATATTACTAAGACCAATGTCAGGGGGAAGACTGCCTCTGTTTTCTTTTAGGAATTTTGTGTTTCAGGTTTTACACATAAGGTTGTATGTCTTGACTACACCACACTCTGCTCCTCCTACCTCTCTTGTGTTTCCTTTTTTGCATATTTTCTGCTAGTCTCCAGGTTGTTATCACAGATAGTATCTCTGTACATGGTTGTTACTTTGATGTGCCCATGGGAGGAGGTGAGATCAAGGTCTTTCTACTATGCTGTCTTGACCACACCTCCCTCTTCCTTGAGTTTCTAAATGGACAGATTTTTCTTTTTCAGTCTGGATGAATCAGCCTACACTATTCAGTTATTGTGTCGGAGGCAGAAGGATCGTCAAACAAAATCCTGTATGAGTTAGTCTGCAATAAAATCCCATCTCTGTAATAGTGAAATAGCTTATTTTTATAATGGACTTGGAATTTGGGGCATTAGGACTTCCAGTGCTTATATTGCCATAATAGTCATATTGGGTAAAGTTGATTGCATAATGCAAATATTATATGCATTTAGACATGTAAATTTAGACAAGTTAGTAATTTTGTGATTAAAAAAAATTTCACCTCTGGCTTAATCATTGTTTTTGAAGAGATTTCAAAGTCGAAAACCACAGGCCAAATCCAACCTATAAATGAAAAAAAAAAAGATTTTTTGAAAGTTCAAAATACATCTTCTGGTTGTAGAGTGAAAGGCAAGCCTCTCTTCTGCCACTGTCCTCCTGCTGAGAGACTAAAAAATTTATTTTGTATCCTTCCATATAGTTTTTACGTACATGTTATAAACTCACATGTACATCCATTTCCAAATGAAATTTATATGCCCTGTTCTACACCACTTTTTCCTTCCTTCTTTTTCTTTCTTACCATTATATCTTGGAATTCATCCCACTTCAGCACATTTATTTCAGCACATTATTATTCCTTCTGATTCTATCGTATGGATGTATCAAAATTTATTTAACCATTTCCATGTTGCTGTCAATTTTGGTTATTTCCAAATGTTTGCTATGTTTATGTGACTAGGATTCCCTTGAACAAGTCCATAGATATGTGAGTATATATTATCTGTAGGATACATTTCTATAAGTGGAATTGCTGAGTTAAAGGATAAGGACATTTGTAATTATAATGAGGTTGAATAGTCTTCCATAATGGTTGTATGAATTTGGCCTCCCAGCAGAAATGCATGAGAACTCCTGTTCCCTTACCACAGCCAGCCCAGTGTGTTATTATCTCTCTGATCTATGCCAATACAGGTAAAAAAAGAATCTCAGTGTTGTTTTATTTAGCCTTTTTTTTAATATTAAGAGTGAGATTTAGTGTCTTTTCATATGTTCAAGAGCCATTTTTACTTTCACTTCTGCAAACTCCTCAGAGCTTTTTAAAATTTGTCTGTTGGTCTTTTACTTACTGTTGTAGAAGGTCCTTTTATTTTAGCAATCTTAGCCATTTGGAATATGTGTGTTTTGTTTTGTTTTTACTCTTTATTTTTCTTTTTTCCTTTGTGTTTTGGCTTCACAATGTGGAAACTTGTGTTTTGTATATTTTAAACTATCAGTTTATCAGTCTTGGGAATCTTCTGGTGGTCCAGTGGTTAGGATTTTGTACTTATAACACAGTTCCTGCTTGGTAAGCTAAGATCCCACATGCTTCACCAAGTACCCCCACCCCCAGAATTTATCAGTCTTTTATGACTTCTGGATTTTGCATCAAACTTAGAAAATTATAATTTATATGAAAATACTTCCCCCATGGCATTTCACAAAGTATTTTTATGTTTAATTTTTTTACTTTTAACATCTTAATCCAGCTAGAAATGATCCTGCTTCAAGGTGTGGATATTTTTCCCATATGGCTACCCGTTTTCCCCAGCACTATTTCCCTTTCTCACTTGTTAGAATGTCACCCTTTTAACATCCTAAATCACCTAATGAATTTAGGTTTATATCTCAGCTAATTGTTCTGTCTGTTCATATATCATAGCACTGTTTTAATTATTGAGATTTTATGATTTTATAAAAATCTAGTGATTATAGTTCCTACTTACTCCTTTCATTTTCAGAGTTTTTTGCTTCTTCTCTATCTTTTTTAAATGCAAACTTCAGAATCCACTTGCTTATTTAAGATATCAACTGGTATTCTTACTCAGATATAATCAAATATTTAATTGTTAGGTAGCGTCGACCTTCTTATAATATTGAGTCATCCTAACAGTTTCATTTGTTCATGCCTTCTTTTGTATTATTCAGTTCAGTTCAGTTCAGTTCAGCCACTCAGTCGTGTCTGACTTTTTGCTACCCCATGAACCACAGCACGCCAGGCCTCCCTGTCCATCACCAATTCCCAGAGTCCACCCAAACCCATGTCCATTGAGTCAGTGATGCCATCCAACCATCTCATCCTCTGTCATCCCCTTCTTCTCCTGCCCTCAATCTTTTCCAGCATCAGGGCCTTTTCCAGTGAGTCAGCTCTTTGCAGCAGGTGGCCAAAGTATTGGAGTTTCAGCTTCAATATCAGTCCTTCCAATGGACACCCAGGACTGTATTATTATTCAATAGCCTTTTAAACTTTTCCTCATAATGTCTTGTCCATTTCTTGTTCATTTTATTCCTTGGTGATATGATATATAAAGTCATTTTTTTATATTATATCTTCTGTTATTTTAACATATATAAGTTAGTGATTACTACTGTATCAATTTTTTTAACCCTGATCCTTTACTGAATTCTCTTACTGTTTGCAGTTAATTAGTTTGGCTGTTCCAGATATACAGTCATATCACATAATCTGCAAAAAAAAAAATTACTTCCTGTTTTCTGATATTTTATACCTCTAACTCTTCTTGGCAAATTATCTTGGCCAGTAGCAGTAGTAAAATGTTAAATAACACAAATGGTGGCAGGCATTACTTCTTGCTCATGCCTTTTGTAAAAATGCCTCTAATATTTCACTATTAAGCGTGTGGTTGGCTTTGGAGCCACATTAAGAAGGCTGTCTGTCTTTTTCTATTTTACTGAATGTTGTTCTTCCAAGAATGATTATTAAACTCTTTTCATATAATTTCATAATAAATCTCATGTGGTTATGTTATATTATTCTGGTAACACGCTGCCAGATTTTGTTTGCAAATATTTTATTTAAGATTTTTGTATTAATATTTATAAATGAGATTTGTCTCTGGTGTTCATTATTTATGCCCTTTCATCAGTGAAGTTATCAATGTTAAGCTTGCTTCACAGCAATCATGTAAATGTCTGTCAATACCTATAATTTGAGCAGTTTAAAATCATTGGGATTTGTTGGAATTATCTTGTGAATAAATTGGACTTCGTGCTTTTGTTGTTGTTTGAAGCTTTTTGACACTTTAGATTTTTTTTCTTTTGTGGTCTGTTTCTGTAAATGACCTTTCCTAGAAAGTTATCTATTTCATAAAAGTTTTAACATTTATTTTCATAGAATTTGCCAAATTCTATGCAAATTAGTCTCTTGTGATTCTTTAATTTCTTATGTTTTCATCTCCAGTTTATCATCTTTTTTGTATATGCAGTTTTTCCTTTGTGGTTTTTTTGATATGTTTAGCTAATTATTCACTCTTCCTCTTTCCTTGAGAAAAAGCTTTTAGATTTATTTAGAAACTCTATCATGCATCTGTTTCTAACTTAATAATTGCTATCATATTGTCTTTATTAATCCCCTTTATATGCTTTCCTCTTGTTAATTTTCCTGATCTGTATATAACTTTTAAAGTTAGATGCTTCTGTCATTAGTCTTTATTCCTTATTATTCAAATAGGCATTTAAGGCTATGAATTTATTTTCAGCAATGTGCTGACTGTATCTCATTTATCTTGATATGTTACATTACCATAACTATTATTTTCTAGAGATTTGGAAATTTTGCTTTTTAGTTCCAATTTTACTCAAGCATTGTTTAAGAGAGAGTTTTACTATCTTTGGATAGAATTTTCATTTTAATGACATTGTGACTTCTACTTTTTGGATCTGCAAGTTTATTTGGGGGAGTCTAATATATTGTGAATTTTTGTGAATGTTTATGGTTCGTCAAGGCTGTATATTGTCACCCTGCTTATTTAACTTATATGCAGAGTACATCAAGAGAAACGCAGGGCTGGAAGAAGCACAAGCTGGAATCAAGATTGCTGGGAGAAACATCAATAACCTCAGATATGCAGATGATACCACCTTTATGGCAGAAAGTGAAGAGGAACTAAAGAGCCTCTTGACAAAAGTGAAAGAGGAGAGTGAAAAAGTTGGCTTAAAGCTCAACATTCAGAAAACTAAGGCATCATGGCATCAGGTCCCATCACTTCATGCTAGATAAATGGGGAAACAGTGGAAACAGTGGCTGACTTTGTTTTTCTGGGCTCCAAAATCACTGCAGATGGTGATTGCAGCCATGAAATGAAAAGACACTCCTTGGAAGGAAAGTTATGACCAACCTAGACAGCATATTAAAAAGCAGAGACATTACTTTGCCAACAAAGGTCCATCTAGTCAAGACTATGGTTTTTCCAGTAGTCATGTATGGATGTTAGAGTTGGACTATAAAGAAAGCTGAGTGCTGAAGAAGTGATGCTTTTGAACTATGGAGTTGAAGACTCTTGAGAATTCCTTGGACTGCAAGGAGATCCAACCAGTCCATCCTAAAGGAGATCAGTCCTGGGTGTTCCTTGGAAGGACTGATGTTGAAGCTGAAGCTCCGATACTTTGGCCACCTGATGCGAAGAGCTGACTCATTTGAAAAGACCCTGATGTTGGGAAAGATTGAGGGCAGGAGGAGAAGGGGATGACAGAGGATGAGATGGTTGAATGACATCACTGACTCAATGGACGTGAGTTTGGGTGAACTCCGGGAGTTGGTGATGGACAGGGAGGCCTGGCGTGCTGCAGCTTATGGGGTCGCTAAGAGTTGAATACGATTGAGCGACTGAACTGAACTGAACTGATGTTTGTATGAAACGAAAGTTTGTCTCTATTTTCAGGTTGCACAATTTTAATTTATCAATCAGATCTCTGTTGTTAATTTTTATTTTATTCTTCTATAACTTTGCTTACTTTTCCTCTGCACAATTTGTTAATGGACTGAGAAAAGTCATGTATTTTTAGGTATTTCTTTGAATCTCCTATAATTTCTGCTCTACTTATAATACTGCTGTGTTATTTGGTGCAGAAATATTCTAGCACTTGTATCTTCAAGGTAAATTTTTTATTTTGTCATAATAAATTGATTTCTTTGTCTTTTTAATGCTTTTTGCTCTGTAGTCCATGCTGCCTGTTGTGAAAACTTTAAGTCCCAGTTTTTTTGTATTAGCTTTTGCTTTTATAATACTGCCTATCTCTTTGTTTTCACTTTCTGAATCACCTTAGTTTAGATTTCATATATACATGTATCATATATATAAGATCAAATGTAACTTTCTTGTAAATATATTTAAACTGTGTGGACCATTTAGTTATATTGAAAAGAAGTTATGTTTGATCTTGATGTTGCTGTATTAGTTCACATAATATTTTCAGTTTCAAAGAATCCTTTACTGGGGTCTTTTTTTGTTTGCCTGTGTTTAGTTTTTCTGATATTAAGAAGTTTGCATTTTTGTTCTAATTATCTTTCCATAATGTTTTTTTATTATCCTTTTATGTAGTATCTTTAGTCCTCCTTGTTTTTACACCGTACTTATTAGTTTCCTCGTATATGCAATATTGAAATTAGCATGTTCTCTTTTCCTTCTCCTGCTTCTCTTTTACTTTATCAATTTATTTCCATCAATAAGATTAGTTGTTTTAATATTTCCCTTCCTAAGTATGTTGAAACATATCATTTGGCTTTATTGCCTTCGAGATCCTTTCATTTTCAGGTATCAAAGGTGAGGTAATCAAAAAACTTATCATCTTCCTTCACAATTCTGTCCAAATTTTTCTTACTATGCTGAAATATTTTTCTTTGGTTTACAATGAAATACATTCAGTGTTCACCATCATTTCTCTTGCTATGTTTTTCCCAGTTATATTTTGATTGGATAAAACTTGTTATCCAATAGTTTCTCAAAGAGGGATCATGGCACTATTCCCTACATTTTTCCATAGTTTTAAGTGGTTCGACTGAAACTTTTGTAAAACTTGATTGAACATAAATTCCTGAGCTCAAAATTATTTCTTTGAAAGTATTAGGTATTGATTTACTTGTTTTGGGCAGTAGATCCTGTGGAGAAATCTGAGATCAGTCTTATTTTTTCATCTCATCATATACTCCTGTTTTGTTTTTGGCCTGGCTTCCCCCCAGATTTTTGGCTTGTTTTTGAACTTCAAGAATTTTTGTAAGATGTCTCAATTTTGATCATTCTGGATTATTCCTGGATCAGTGTGTACTCTTTAAAGGAAAAACTCATGAGATTAGACATGTCATATTTGTTATAAAACATATTTAAAATATAAGTTGCATTATACAAATGTATAATAAATGCTTACATTTTCCATTAGCACTGAAATTCAGTTACTTTGCACTTGTTAATGTCTGTTCAAATAACGGATAAATATTCATAGGTCTAGTCTATCCAATTCAACAAATATTTGAATGCCATTTATGATGATAATAGGTGAAATGAATCATTTGAGATCCTTCTCTGCTTTATTTTGTCTCATCCTCAGAACAACCCTATGTGTAAATTCTGCTATTTTCCCTGTTTTGCAGAGGAGGAGATTGAAGCTTAGAGGTGACAGGCAACCCACCTACATTACAAAAAGGCAGAACCAGGATTTAAACCTAAGCCATCTGACTTTATAGTCAAAGCTCATAATCACTAGATCAGTCAATTACCTAGCTATTTAGATGCCTCACTTAATACTGAGGTATTATTTGATCTGTCATTGTATCCCACTTATGCAAACTATGAGCTTGAAGGTTTTTGAGCTTTAGATCCTTCAGTTAGTCAGTTCTTAACCAGAAGTAATTTTACTTTCCAGGTTACATATAGTAATGTCCAAAATGTTTTTGGTCATTTAAAGTGGGAAGAGGGGTAGTGCTATTGTCTGGGTAAAGGCCAGGGATGCTGTTGAATATTCCACAATGCATAGGACATGCATTCATAGCAATGAATTATCCAGCCCCAAATGTCAATTGTGCTGCTGCTGAGAAAATCTGAGTTAGATGGTAATTTTCCTGAGGTAATTTTCTTTTCTTTTACTTGTATCACTCCATAGTGCATTTAATATAAGATGCATAGAAACTTGACTGTTATATTTAACAAAAATGATATTTAGGAATATTTTTTAAAGTTCTAGTACTCTTCAGAAATTCATTACTTTGGTGATAAGGACAAGCAACCAGTTGTCCCTTGATTGAGATTAGAATAAGTTTTTTGAAAGTTGCTTTTTTCTTTCCCTGATATAATTTTATATCAATAAATATTTCAGTAATAGTTATCTCATCATTGAATTAAAGGGAGGCTGTTCATTAAGGAACTTCATGCCCATTACTGATGAAGAGCTCTAAATTAATTATTTCCTGATTGCATGTACAGTATTTATGAAAATTAGTAAAAATTGTTCATTTTTCTTTGGGGGTGGAGAAAAGGATCATTAAAATAATGAAATTGGACAGAATTGACAGAGTTTCTATTTAAAAGACCATTTTATTAATTAGTCTTTCTCTCCCTTCAGGGGATGACATCAACACTGATTAAAATTTGCTGAAGATAACTTTCCTTATGAAAAACATACCTTTTAATTTTGCCTTTAATTTTATCTTACACGTTAGTACAAATAGAACAATCACACCCCATAGTTATAATAAAGTCTGGCCCCCTCAAAGACAAGTGTGTGCTCAGTCATGTCCAACTCTTTGTGACCCCATGGACTGTGGCCCACCAGGCTCCTCTGTCCAAGGAATTTTACAGGTAAGAATGCTGGAGTGGGTTGCCATTTCCTTCACCAGGGTATCTTCCTGACCCAGGGACCAAACTTGCGTCCACTGCATTGGCAGACAGATTCTTTTTCACTAGCGCCAACTGGGAAGCCCAAAGACAAGGCCTGATGCCAAAAATGATAATTTAAGGATTACTGACTATATCCTTTTCTTTCTTCTTTTTCAAATTCCTGTAAGTCATACGTATGCAAAGCAAGAACTTGTAGTAAGTGCCTCTGGAGAAGAGTGTGGATGTATGTCACAGTGCTCTAAGCCCAATATATTTTTTGCTTATATTCTTTTCCATTATGGTTTATTACAAAATATTGAAATAATTCCCTGTTCTACACAGTAGGACCTTGTTGTTTATCTATTCTGTATAAAATAGTTTGCATCTGCTAAGCCCAAACTCTCAATTCATCCTTCCCTGACCACCCCTACTGCCTTGGCAACCACAAGTCTGTAAGTCTATTTCTGTTTCGTAGATAAGTTCGTTTGTGTCCTATTTCAGCTTCCACATATAGATGATATCATGTAGTATTTTGACTTTTTCTTTCTGACTTACATCACTTAGTATGAACCTCTAGTTCCATCTATGTTGTTGCAAATGACATCATTTCATTATGTGTTATGGTTGAGTGGTATTCCATTATATATACATATGTGTGTGTGTGTGTGTGTGTATTATATATAAAATATATCTTCTTTATCCATTCATCTGTCGATGGATATTTAGGTTGTTTCCATGGTTTGGCTTGGCTATTTTAGCAATGATGAAGATGTTTGCCTGTGTCTATTGACCATTTGTATGTCTTATTTGTGCTTCCCAGGTGGTTCAGTGGTAAAGAATCCACCTGCCAATGCAGAAGTGGGTTCAGTCCCTGGGTCAGGAAGATACCCTGGAGAAGGAAATGGCAACCCACTCCAGCATTCTTGCCTGAAAAATCCCATGGATGGAGGAGCCTGGCGGGCTACAGTCCATGCGTTTTTAGTCGCTCAGTCATGTCCAACTCTTTGCAACCCCAGGAACTGTAGCCAGCCAGGCTCCCCTGTCCAGGGAATTTTCCAGGTAAGAACACTGGAGTGGGTTGCCATTTCCTACTCGGGGGGATCTTCCTGACCCAGGGATCAAACCTGAGTCTCTTGCGTCTCCTGCATTGGCAGGCAAATTCTTTGCCTCTGTGCCACCCGTGAAGCCCGTGGACAAAGGAGCCTGGCAGGTTACAGTCCATGGGGTCTCGACTAATTGACTGAGCATGCATGCACACATATCTTCTTTGGAGAAATGTCTATTTAAGTCTAATTCCCTTTTTGATTGGTTTGTTCGTTTTTTTGTTACAAATTGTATGAGCTCTTTGTTTATTTTGTAAATTAAGCCCTTGTCAGGAGCAAATATTTGCAAATAGTTTCTCCCAATCTGTAGGCTGTCATTTTGTTTTGTTTATGGTTTCTTTTGCTGTGCAAAATGTTGTAAGTTTAAGTCCCATTTGTTTATTTTTGCTTTTATTTCTATTGCCTTGGGAGACTGACCTAAGAAAACATTGGTAAGGGTTATGTCAGAGAATGGTTTGCCTATGTTCTCTTCGAGGAGTCTTTTGTTTTCTTAAGATTTATTTGTTTATTTTTGGCTGTGCTGGGTCGTCTTTGCTATGCACCAGTTTTCTGCAGCTGTGGTGAATGGGGGCTGCCCTTCATTGTAATGCTCGGGCTTCTCCTTGCAGTGGTTTCTCTTATTGCAGAGCACAGGCTCTAGGCATGCAAGTTTAAGTAGCTGTGGCTTGCAGGCTTAGTTGCTCTGTGACATGTTTAATCTTCCTGAACCAGAGATCGAACCCAGGTGCCCTGCATTGGCAGGTGAGTTCTTAACCACGAGACCACCAGGGAAGCCCTCTTCTAGGAGTTTTACAGTGTCATGTCTTATATTTAAGTCTTTGAGTGATTTTGAGTTTATTTTTGTGTATGATGTGAGGGTGTGTTCAACTTCATTGATTTATATGCAAGTGCAGTATTTTTTTTTCTTTTTTAATTAGGGCTTCCCTGGTGGCTCAGTGGTAAAGAATCCACCTGGCAATGCAGCTAAGCTTGAGTGCCACAACTACTGAGCCTGTGCTCTAAAGCCCGGGCGCTGCAACAACTGAATCCACATGCGGCAGCTACCGGAGCCCGCACATTCTAGAGCCAGGACTCTGCAACAAGAGAAGGCACCGCCATGAGAAGCTCACACACCACAGCTAGACAGTAGCCCTTGTTCGACACTACTATAGAAAAGCCGGGGTAGCAATTACGACCCAGCACGGTCAAAAATACATAAATAAATGAAATTATAAATAGTGGATTAGCAGTATACCCAACTAGGAAGTTTATTTTATTTGGCACTGGTGTTTAAAGTGAAAGCCGCTCAGTCATGTCGGACTCTTTGCAAACTGATAGACTGTATAGTTTCTCCAGGCCAGAATACTGGGGTGGGTAGTCCTTCCCTTCTCCAGGTGATCTTCCCGACCCAGTGATCGAACCCCGGTCTCCCGCATTGCAGGCGGATTCTTTACCAGCTGAACCACCAGGGAAGCCCAAGAATACTGGAGTGGGTAGCCTATCCCTTCTCCAGTGGATCTTCCCAACCCAGGAGTCGAACCGGGGTCTCCTGCATTGCAGGTGGATTCTTTACCAGATGAGCTACCAAGGAAATACTAGTGTTCAAAACTGTTTGCAATTCCCCTATAATACAATACCAGCAGGTACCAGTCAAATATTTGGGAAGTTTTAAAAACATTTCCGGGCAATGATTCCTGTTGTAGGCTTTCATAAGCTTACAGGAAAAAATTTTTTAATTGGTAATATATCTTTCTTATCTTAATGAGCTCTCTTAGTATTGGAAGGAAACTGATTTAGGAAGGATAAATTGTGCATTTGAGAACAAATAAGGAGCATAACTAAGGTATTTATCAGTATGAATTCCTCCGAGGACAGGTAAATGCTTTTCATAACAAGTTCTCCAGCTAAAAGTTCCCATCAGCAGCTGTTCGGTTGTTAATTGTGTTTCTTCAAAGAGTAGTCCCAGAAAGGTTTCGTGGCGCCGGCGTTCTTTCTGTGAGTCTCCTCCATCCACATTCAAAGGCATCCTTAGAACATCTGGAGGACAGTATGACAGATAGCGCAGTCCTTCTGGTACCTGCTCCCCCATGTGTCTCTCTACGTCTTCTTAATTAGGATGCAAAGTAAAAGTGACAGAGCTGTTGCTAGCGAACAGGCAGCAGCTGGCACCTCCGTGAGAGGGGGCAGGCTTAGCCATCGGGGATAGAGAATCATAATTCATCCACCCTGACACACAGGAACACCTTAAAAATGGAATGTCGCAGGGTTCTTTGCCAGTCACATGTGACTTCCTTGTTGTATTTTGCAGTTTTGTGTGATGAGAAGAAACGGTGACTCAGGTTCCACCAGGTCTCTAACTTCTGAAGCACTCAGGGTAGAGTTACGGGGAGCCGAGTTTCCTCAGGAGACAGGGGGGCAAATTGAGACATTTCTTTGGAGAAGATAACTTGAATAAGGTGGAATAAAATGTCTTAATGTAGAAGTTCAGTGTAGATGTTCATGATGATGGAGTTGATTGCACTTTTTAAGTAATTAGAATTGTTAAACATGTGAAGGGCAGATACTTGAGTTATGGTGCCAAAAGGCTGTTGGTAAGTTTTATAATCAGATCATGAAAAAGTCTGCAGGTTAGAAACCTACATCTTCCCTCTTATTTGTAAGAAGACCGTAATAGAGAAAGAAAACAGGATTATTGTGCTATATTCATGGAACTCTTAATACATACAACCAAAACGTGAAACATCAGTGTTGTCACCTGGTGAAAATTAGTCAAATTGTGTACTTTTCTGTGTATATATAATTTAATAAAACCTTTGAAAAATTCACTTAGCTGTTTCATTCTTACAATACCTACTGAGCAGAGTGACCTTTGCTTCCTTTTAATTCACCAGATTGTTTATTAAAATGATTTATTTACTATTGAGGTGTGCTGTTTATACTGGATAGCACACGGCTCTGAAATCCCACTGTTCTTCCGCTTACTGTTAGCTATAGGCAAGTTTGGGCAAGACCAATTCCCCAATGGCTCAATGGGTGAAGAATCTACCTGTGATGCAGGAGACATAGGAGACATGGGTTCAATCCCTGTGTCAGAAAGATCCCCTGGAGGAGGAAAATGGCAACCCACTCCAGTATTCTTGCCTGGAGAATCCCATGGACAGAGGAGCCTGGTAGGCTACAATCCAAAGGGTCATAAAGAGTGGGGCATGACTGACTGACTAAGCTCAGCACAATAATCTTTCTAAGATCGACTTTCTCCATTTGTACAATGGCGCTAATAACATTTGTTTTGTAGGATTGTCTGAGGATTAGAGATCCCAAGCTCTCAGCCTTGCATCTGGCAGGTGGTAAAACCACCATAATTGGTAGCCAGCAGGATGATTATGGTGATGATTGATGGTGATGATAATGTAGCCTGTAGTCCTGCAGGAAATAGAAACAAAACAAGTTTAATATAGCAGAAAAACACTTTCATGCAGTTGTTCAGAAAATACATATTGAATACTTACCTCCTGTAAATCACTGTAGTAGTAATTTGGAGAAATAGATAATCAGAACTAGTTTATTCTGGCTGAGTGAGGTCTTGCCTCAGACCTGGTATCTGATGTTCTCAGGCTGTATTCTAGGTATTGGCTTATACTCAAGTTTCTTATACTCTGTAACACTAAGAGGGACTGTTCTCTGTCTTGAGTTCACAGATAAGCCTTTGTCAAAGTCTCTCCCAGGCCAGAAAGAGAGCCCTGGAATCATGGCTCCAGTGACCCTCAGATTTCAGATATTCCCTGCTGCCTGGGCTCTGCTATTGATCCCCCATCCCCCTCCCACCCCAGTTGATGGGACCATGTTCAGTATCAGGTCTTCCAAAGGGTACCCATCCCTCAGGCTCCTTTAAACACATCCATTAGATCGTAGGTTGTTTCCCTGGGCCCAGCTCTAGTCTAGTCCATTACTCCAGTCTCCATTTCTGCCCCAATTAAAATGCTCCATCATTCTTATGTGTCCTCGAGCCTCTCAGGAATTTTGTACTCACCTCTCAAAGCCCAGAACAAACATTACGTCCTGATGAGATCTGTCTCACCATTTCCAGGCCAAGATTTTCTTTCTTTCTCTTTTAATGCTCAGAATAATGTTCATACTTAGTTCAAACCAAATTCTCTTGCAAACTTCTATCTTTGTGCTGTGTCACATTGAGGGCAAGGGAGAAAATTCTTCTTCTACTAATTTGCCTTCATCCCAGGAGTACACAGCAAATTTCTTGCCCATCTTCTATAGCAGCCCAGTGAGTCTGTTGGGCCCAGCCAGTGTTTACACCATGATTTCCTTTACTCTCTTCTATTTAAAGTTGTTCCGGTGGTATTCCCACGATATCTGTATTTTCATATCTCCACCTCAAGTGTTTTATGACAAGGTGACTGAACCCTCACACATGAAAATGAACAGGCTGTGGGAAGAGACTGGATTGGGAGTTGATAGAAATCTATTCCTAGTTCTTCATGTGTGACCTTAGGTAAGTCTTTTAATCTCTTGGCACCTCGATTTCCCATCTATTTCTTGGTGTCTAGAGATAAAACAGATTAAAGTCTAGTACAATGGCCAGGACATCGTAGCTCTTTAATAGGTAGTAGAAGTTGTATTTACCAATGTTGTGATTATAATTACTGTGCCTCTGATTCTTTGCTCTTCCATAGTTGCAGCCTTGGTATTTTCTTTTCTCAATCTTATTAGACCTCTCACCCTCTCTCCATTCCCATACCTCTAGTTGCTCATAAAATATGGGTGTTCCACTCATCCCCAAATCAAGTGATTCATTATCTGCCCTCCCCACCCCCAAGTCCTACCAGTCACTCCAGCCCAATTTCCTCACTGCTGTCAAGAGCTACAGCACATCCGTGGTGGATTCATGTCAATGTATGGCAAAACCACTACAATATTGTAAAGTAATTAGCCTCCAATTAAAATAAATAAATTTATATTTTTTAAAAAAAGAGCTACAGTATTTTTCTTGTCCCCTCTACAGAGAACATAGAGCCAGATATCTCACCTGCTTTTCTGCCTACAGGAAGATTTGTACATTTCTAGGTCCTTTTATACTATTACCATTCAGTTTAGTTCAGTCACCTAGTCACATCTGATTCTTTGCAACCCCATGGACTGCAGCATGCCAGACTCCCCTGTCCATCACCAGCTCTTGGAGTTTGCTCAAACTCATGTCTATCAAGTCGGTGATGCCATCCAACCATCTCATCCTCTGGCATCCCCTTCTCCTGCTGCCTTCAATCTTTCCCAGCATCAGGGTCTTTTCCAGTGACTCAGTTCTTTGCATCAGGTGGCCAAAGTACTGGGCAAAGAGTCGGACATGACTGAGCCACTATTACCATTAAGTCCTAGTAATTATTACCTTAGGTTTTACATTATTTCAACAGCCTGAAATACCAGGCTTTCCATTTTCAATCTTCTATTCTTCTTCTTCTGTTTTTTTAAGAGTTTATTTTATTTCTTGGCTGTGCCGGGTCTTAGTTGAGGCTGGACCTTCGATCTTCACTGTGGCATGTGGGATCTTTAGTTACGGCATGTGTGATCTAGTAACCTGGCCAGGGGTGGAACCTGAGCCCCCTGAGCTGGAAGTGTGAAGTTTTAGCCACTGGACCGCCAGGGAAAGCCCTCAATCTTCTCTTCCAATGCATCGTACACAGTGCTGCTCAGATCTGTCTTGTTGAAGATGGGTTTTATCATGTCACTGGATAACTCAAGAATCTTAAAAACTCTTCACTCTCTAATGCAAAGATTTTAATGTTTTGGCCTTGCCTTTATTTTCGAGTAGTTATGAAAGTTATTTACCCCCAGTTTTTCAAAGACAAATTAGTATTTTCAAAGGAGACCATTATTCAATGAGAGGGGGTTAGCGTTTTCTTTTTTAACTTTAGGAAAACCATGATCTTACATATTGATACAATTTATAGGATTTGAACCTTGAATTTCTTTCCTTCATTTCATTCCTGAAATAGGCATGGGCTCTGGGCTGATATAATTCTCTGTACCTCTCAGAACCTATGTTTTTTCTCCCTTGGCCTGGTCCCAGCCTCATCATCTCCTCAGATGCAGAGCTGGGCTTCATTGGAGTCCTCTCTTGGACACAGTGAGCTGGTATTGACCTCCTGGATGAAATCTGTTGAACCAAGACAGCCAACACATCACTAGCAGTGATGGGCTGGGACAGTGAGCACCAGCTTGTCGGAACTCATCCACTCCCCTTTCCTATTCCACAAAGTCCACACTTTGTAGGGGCCATCCCACTTTTTCTTACCTCTGATCTGAGTGATGTCTCTGGTTAGACAATTTGCTGACCAGAAGTGATAGACAGGTCCCCATCCCAAGAAATAATCATACTCTTTCCGGCTCTGTCCCAGTTCCATCACCTGCCCATGAAATCTCTAATGGACTGTACCTGGGAAATTGATCTTAAATAATTCTGGTTCTCATAAGCTATACCGATAACTCTAAGGAATGATTTTCCTTCTCAGTTCAAAAAGCAGTGACACTGCTGTTCAATTTTTACCTGACCCTAGTGTCTGCTGGCAGTTTATTGATACTTCTTAGTAACAGGTTGTTGTTGTTGTTGTTCAGTTGCTCAGTCGTGTCTGACTCTTTGCGGCCCCATGGACTGCAGCACGCCAGGCTTCCCTGTCCTTCACTGTCTCTTGGAGTTTGCTTAAACTCATGTCCATTGAATCAGTGATGCCATCCAACCATCTCATCCTCTGTTGTCCCCTTATCCTCCTGCCCTCACTCTTTCCTAGCATCAGGGTCTTTTCCAGTGAGCCAGTTCTTTGCATAAGGTAGCCAAAGTACCTTCACCTTCAGTATCAGTCCTTCCAATGAATATTTAGGGTTAAGAATGAGCTTTACCTCACTCAATCTCATTCCTTTTTATCTTTCTCAGCTTGAGCCAGAACCCTTGTTCCTATAACCTGCCAAGCTTTGTCCTGCTCTGGCTCCTGCAGGCACTGTGGGTCTTAGCTGCGGGTCTTCAGCAACAATTACTGAGCAGAAAATGCATTTCTCCAAAAAGAAAGTAGTTTGCAAAATTCAGCCATGACGCAGTCCCTGCAGTAGTAGATTCCCACAGTGATGATGCTCTTGAAGGTCTCTGTTCAGAATGATTCAGGTGTCCAGGGATTGGTCAGGGCTCCCAAACAGGGCTTCTATTAATTTTGCTTTCAATTCTATAAAAAAAAAAATTGCTCTGGAAGTCCCTCATACTCACCACTTCAGAAAACAAGTATGAATTGTGCTGGTGTCTCCCTTCACTTGAAACAATGATTGCTTAATTCAGTTTTAATGTCATTTGCTCCTTTGAATGATTTGCCACTTCTCCCTTGAGTCAGGACGGGCAGCATCTCAGCTTCCAGAATCCAGGTAAGGCTGGGCTGAGTGATCCTTACTCTCAAGCTCTGCTTCCTTTGCCATGCGCTTTGCCCCACATGTCCTTTCTCTCTGACATCTGCTTTACCTTTTTGGCCTGTTTTCTTTTTTATTTAAATTATTTTATTTATTTGGCTTGCACTGGGTTTTAGTTGTGGCACGTGGGATCTTTGGTCTTCTTTGCAGCATCTGGAATCTTTAGTTTTGGCATGCGAACTCTTGGTTGTGGCATGTGGGACCTAGTTCCCTGACCAGGGATCAAACCCAGGCCCCCTGCTTTGGGAGCGTGGAGTCAGCCACTGGACTGCCAGGGAAGTCTCTGGCCTGTTTTCTTTATTCCTACAGGAGCTAAGCAAACCTGTTCTTCATTTCCCACACTCTTTAATTTCCTCATTTCTTCTTCTGGCTGTGGGAGATTTTGTCTCTTCTCTAATCCCCTCTGCCAAGTCTGTAGACCTCACTTCTCTCAACCGTGGCTTGAAGCTGACCTGTTTCAGGGAGAGAAGAGAATGATCACAGCCCACAGTCTGGTCGTGATGGACATGCAGTTCACAAAGCACTTCTCTGAAGTTATCAAATGGACGTCACCTAGAATCTTCACTCTTCTCGCTAGTGATTCCCCAGTAGTTAAACCTCAGCACTGTTGTTGCTTGAATGTAGAGATATTATCTTCTGGGTTCTCTGCTGTTTCTTTCTGTGTGTAAACTCACTCTTCCCACAGAAATGGTAAGTTTCTAGGGAATGGTAATTATTTCATTTCTTTTGGAAGAGCCACCATTTTCCACTCAATTAGCATCCTTTTTAAATGGGGGTGGGGAAGGGAGGTCAAAACAGGCAGTGAAGAGACAGTGACTGAAGGTAGGAGGTGTGACATTGATGACTGTGTGCCTCAGTCAGGAGGAAGAGATGAACTCGGCCTCAGTGATGGGTGCCTTGAGCCCCCTGCCCTGCCCCAACCCTCACCCTCGGTTCTACCCACCCCTGGCTGAAGCTGCGCCTTGTGCAGCCTGAGGTGAAAGAGAAAATCAGTCACACTGATCCTGTCTTTGTTAAAATTTTGTTATTTTGTTTATTGTAGATTTTTTGTGTTAATTATGATTTTTAAAACATGGCATCAAAGTATTATCTATTTTGATTACTGCATGTTTTGGTACCTTGCTTGCCTCACCCTAGTCCTAGTCTTAAGCTGAAGCCCCACTGTCAAACATGGGAGACTTTTGCTTGTGAGTTTATGTGTCTACTAAAAGGACACTGACTCCTTGGAGGCAAAGCTATGACAAACTTAGACAGCATATTAAAAAGCAGAGACATCACTTTGCCAACAAAGGTCATATAGTCAAAGCCATGATTTCTCCAGTAGTCGTGTACAGATGTAAAAGTCAGACTATAAAGAAAGCTGAGTGCCAAAGAATTGATGCTTTTGAACTGTGGTGCTAGAGAAGACTCTTGAGAGTCCCTTGGACAGCAAGGAGATCAAACAAGTCAATCCTAAAGGAAATCAACCCTGAATATCCATTGGAAGGACTGATGCTAAAGCTGAAGCTCCAATCCTTTGGTCACCTGATGCGAACAGTTGACTCACTGGGAAAGACCCTGATTGGGAAAGATTGAAGGGAGAAGGAGAAGAGGGTGACAAGGAATGAGATGTTTGGATGGCATCACTGACTCATTGGACATAAGTTTGAGCAAACTCAGAGAGATAGTGAAGGACAGAGGAGCCTGGCATGCTGCAGTCCATGGGGTTGCAGAGTGGGACATGACTTAACAATTGAACAACAACAACAAAAAGGATAAAGTAGAGATGCACAGACTCAGAGCAATAGCTATGGAACCTCAGGAATCACCACACTCACCTTTACCTGGAGGGAAAACACAGATCGCTGGGCCTGTCCCCTGAGTCAGCAGAATCCGCATTTCTAACAAGTCCCAGGGGAAGCTGCTACAGCTGTTGGGGGGAACCACATCTTAGGAATCACTGATGTGAGATTCCTCCATTTGAGATTGCTCAGCCTGGAAGAGGTGAGCATTCAAGGTTGGTTCCCTTTAGTCTTTTAATTAGTTTTTTGTTTTTTCAAGGTTTTGACCACACCCTGTAGCCTGTGGGACCCTAGTTCTCGACCAGGGATTGAACCCACTCCCCCTGAACTGGAAGGGCAGAGCCTTAACGACTGGACTGCCAGGCAAGCCGCTCTTCTTTCCTTTCCTTTCCTTTCCTTGTGTATATGTGGAAATGAAGCAGTAATAACATACTGATGAACCCAAACACATCTAACCTTAGGTAAGAAAGTTTTTTAGTTTTCTACGAAGACTTTTTAAAGAAAAAATTATAATAATTTTCTGAAATGACATTATAATATGTTTTTAAAGTGTTGATTCTGCTATATTTGGCTCAGTGGTAAAGAATCCGCCTGCTAACGCAGAAGCTGCAGGAGACTCAGTTTCAGTCCCTGTATTGGGAAGATCTCCTGGAGGAAGAAATAGCAACCCACTCCAGTATTCTTTTTGAGATAATCCCATGGACAGAGGAACCTGGCTGGCTACAGTCCATGGGGTTGCAAAGAGTCAGACATGACTGAGCGACAGTGTACTCACTACTATGTTTTTACAAATTAACAGACTTTGTTTTTAGAGTAGTTTTAGATTTACAGGAAAATTGAGCAGAAAGTACAGAATTCCCATATACTACTCTCCACACGGCCCAAAAAAATAGTTTCTCCTAGTAATATCTTGCTTTAGTGTGGTACATTTGTTACAATTGAGGATTCAGTGTTAATACCAATACATTATTATTGACTAAAATCTGTAGTTTACATACAGAGTCCCTCTTTGTACATTCAGTAAGGCTTTTTTTTTTTTAATATTTATTTCTTTGGCTGTGGTGGGTCTTAATTGTGGCATGCAGGATATTTAGTTGTGGCATGTGAACTCTTAGTTGCAGCAAATTGGATCTAGTTCCCCGACCCGGAATAGAATCTGGGCACCCTGCATTGCGAGCACAGAGTCTTACCATTGGACCATCAGGGAAGTCCCCAGTTCAGTTCAGTCACTCAGTCGTGTTTGACTCCCTGCGACCCCATGAACTGCAGCACGCCAGGCCTCCCTGTCCATCACCAACTCCCGGAGTTCACCCAAACTCGCGTCCATTAAGTTGGTGATGCCATCTAACCATTTCATCCTCTGTCATCTCCTTCTTCTCCTGCCCTCAATCTTTCCCAGCATCAGGATCTTTTCAAATGAGTCAGCTCTTCGCATCAGGTGGCCAAAATATTGGAAGTTCAGCTTCAACATCAGTCCCTCCAATGAACACCCAGGATTGATTTCCTTTAGGATGGACTGGTTGGATCTCCTTGTAACCCAAGGGACTCTCAAGAATCTTCTCCAACACCACAGTTCAAAAGCATCAATTCTTTGGTGCTCAGCTTTCTTTATAGTCCAACTCTCACATCCATACATGACTACTGGAAAAAACCATAGCCTTGACTAGACGGACCTTTGTTGACAAAGTAATGTCTCTGCTTTTTAATATGCTGTCTAGGTTGGTCATAACTTTCCTTCCAAGGAGTAAGCATCTTTTAATTTCATGGCTGTAGTCACCATCTACAGTGATTTTGAAGTCCAAGAAAATAAAGTCTCTCACTGTTTCCACTGTTTCCCTATCTATTTGCCATGAAGTGATGGGACTGGATGCCATGACCTTAGTTTTCTGAATGTTGAGCTTTAAGCCAAATTTTTCACTCTCTTCTTTCACTTTCATCAAGAGGCTCTTTAGTTCTTCTTCACTTTCTGCCATAAGGGTGGTGTCATCTGCATATCTGAGGTTATTGATATTTCTCCCAGAAATCTTGAAGTCCCCAGTAGGTTTTGAAAAATGTATAACACCCCCACATCCACTATTACAGATGGTATTTTTATACAGAATACAGTCAACCCTCGAGTAACCCTGGGATTAGGGGCACGATCCCTTGTGCAGTTGAAAATCTGCAAGTCAGCCCTCCGTATCTGTGGTTCCTCTGTATTTGCAGTCCCACATCTCAAGGATTTAACCAACCTCTGATCCTGCAGTACTGTAGTATTTATTATGGGAAAAAATCTACATATAAATGGACTTGTGCAGTTCAAGCTCATGTTGGTCAAGGGTCAACTGTAGTTTTACTGTCTTAAAAATCCCTTGTGTTCTATCTATTCATCCTTCCCTCACTCTCTCCTCCTGAACCTTTAGCAATCACTGATCCCTTTACTGTATCCATAGTTTTGCCTTTTCAGAATGTCATGGAGTTGGAATCATACATTTCATACCCTTTGCAGATTGGCTTTTTTCACTTAGCAATATGCATTGCAGGTTCCTACATGTCTTGATAACTTTTTTTAATTGCCAAAAATATTTTATTGCATTGATATACCTCAGTTTGTTTATCCATTCGCCCATTGAAGAACATCTTGGTTGCTCCTAAGCTCTGGCAGTTTTGAAAGTGTTGCTTTAAACACTCATGCATAGATTTTATATCAACCTAAGTTTTCAATTCATTTGGATAAATACCAAGGAATTGCGATGACTATTTAAACTTTTATTTACTTATTGAACCGTGCCAGGTCTTAGTTGCAGCACTCAGGATCTTTGATCTTTGTTGTGGCATGTAAGATCTTTAGTTGCCACATTCAGGATCTTTTAGCTTCCCGGGTGGTGCTATGGTAAAGAATTGACCTGCCAATGCGGGAGATCTAAGAGATGTGAGTTTGATCCCCGGATCAGGAAGATCCCCTGGAGAAGGACATGGCAACCCACTCCAGTATTCTTTCCTGGAGAATCCCATGGACAGAGGAGCCTGGTGGACTACAGTCCATAGGGTTGCACAGAGTCAGACATGACTGAAGTGACTTAGCAGGCATGGAATCTTAGTTGTGGCATATGGGATCTAATTCCCTGACCAGGGATCAACCTGGCCGCCCTGCACTGTGAATCTTAGCCATTGGACCATGAGGGAAGACCCTGCAACAATTTTTAAAACCTCCCATCACTGTGTTTCCCATAGGGAAATGGTGGCATGGAATACAGTCCTCAAACGGAATACTACTGTTACAGGGACAACTGCCCACTACTTTTCATGGAGTAATTTAGTTTATTCATATGAAGTGCTCAGAGAAGTGCCTGGCAAAGATAATCATTCAGTAGAGGTTGTTGGTGTCATTGTTATCATCATCTTCATAACTGTTTCTAGATTCCAGACCCCATGTGAGGAGTTTCATATACTTTGTCTTCTCAAAGAACCTGGCAAGTTAGGACTCTTTTTTCCTGCTTTACATGCAGATAGCTAAAGCTCTGAAACATGTCCATTGTCACACAAGTAGAGTGGCATAAACAAGATGTAAAATTAGGCCTTTCTGAAGCTTTAAAAACAATTCCATGGCAAGGGGAAGGAGTTCCCTAAAAAAAATTAGAAAGAAAGGAAAATACTGATAATTAAACTTTGGGATTTTTTTTAAAAGGCATTATTTAAAAAAGAAACAAACCCCCAAAATTAATTTTATCAACACTTGTAAAAAAAATTATGTTATAATTACATGGTATAATCATAGGTCTAAATATTGTAAATAGTTCATTATGCATATTTGTACAAGTTACAAAATGAGTTGTAATTATTCCCACGAGGTAAATAAGTGATAAGTGACTAAATGCTGCTTGAGAAACATAATGGAATAATTTTTCAAGTTCAGTATTCTTATTGAAGCAAGGGAATTCCATGTTAATTCTTTTTTTAAAATTTATTTATTTTAATTGGAGGCTAATTACTTTACAATATTATAGTGGTTTTGCCATACATTGACATGAATCCGCCATGGGTGTATATGTGTCCCCCATCCTGAACCCCCCTCCCACCTCCCTCCCCATCCCTCAGGGTCATCCCAGTGCACAAGCCCTGAGCACCCTGTCTCATGCATCGAACCTGGACTGGTGATCTAGTTCACATATGATAATATACATGTTTCAGTGCTATTCTCTCAAATCATACCACCCTCACCTTCTGCCACAGAGTCCAAAAGACTGTTCTATACATCTGTGTTTCTTTTTCCATGTTACTTCTTAATCTACCTGGGTAGAATAAAATAAATTCTATTTATTTATATAGATAAATATAACTATTATGTGGATATAAATCTATTATATCTATATACTATATAGATATAATATTTATATAGAATAAACTTCTGCCACACCCAAAGACTAGCATTTTAGTTATAGCCACACCTTTCTAAAAGGTGTTGCCTGTCTCTACCACTTTGTGAGATTCATACATTTCTTTACTATTTTTCTGTTACAGTCCAGGGAAGTCCATCTTCTGAACAATGCAGTATCTAAATATGGGTTCTAAAATAGAAGAGTATAGTTTAAAATACTGTGTTTACCCTTTATGAGCTGTGTCTTCACATGGGACATATTACTTACAGGCCTTCTTCTGTATAGTGCTGATAAAATGGTATCTGACTAATGGACTGTCATGAAGATAAAATAACAATACATAAACACACACACACACACACACACACACTTAGGATGTGTCTGGTCTGGAACATAAAGAGGAATCAGTCCATGTCGCAGCTATAATCAGGGCTAGATTCTCATAGATGCTCTTAAAATACTGAGTCAAAGATTCAGTAATTTGGGGAGATGAGCATGAATGTATATGGAAACAAGAAATATTTCATATCAAAACTGTCCACTAAGTAATTTATTTGTTAGATTCATTAAATACTTCTTAGTCAAACGTTTATTTCCAGAAATTTTGTACTGTTCTGGGAAGACCAAAAACAGTAAGACAGATCCCCTGCCCTCATGGAACTCACATTCCAGAAGGGGAAGAGAGATATGTAAACAGAGAAACTAGTAAATGGTACACTAGTAAATGGTAAACTAGTAAATGGTACACCGAGGACTGTAAAAAGGTAGAGTAGGTCCCCTGCTTATGAACCTTCAAGTTGTGAACTTTCAAAGATGCGAACATGCATGTCAGCCCCTGGATGCCAGCTATTGTACTTACTACTACACTTTTTAAGGTACTGTACTGTAAGATTAAAAATGTTTTCTTTATTTTTGTGTGTGTGTGTTTGTTTTCTATGTATGTATTATTTGTAGGAAAGGTATTATAAACCTATCACCACACAGTACTATATAGCCGATTGTGTTAATTAGGTATACTTAGAGTAACAGTGTTGGACTTACGAAGGCAAAAAGAGAAGGGTGCAGCAGAGGATGAGGTGGTTAGATGGCATCAGCGACTCAATGGACACGAGTCTGAGTAAACTCTGGGGTGTAGTGAAGGACTAGGAAGCCTGGCGTGCTGCAGTCCGTGGGGTCACAAAGAGTCAGACACAACTTAGCAACTGAACAACAACAAACAATTGGACTTGCAAATGTGCTCTCAGAATGGAACTCATCCCTCTGTAAGGGACTTACTGTACAAACACTGAATTACTGGATATTTTTAGTCTCCAGAGGCAGGGAGCTATATAGGCGAAATTAACCTGCTCAGAGTCACCTGGTAGAAATCTATTCGCTGCTGCCTTCACATCAGGGCAAAAGGAAGCCTTAAGGAGATAGAGTCATTATTCCTGGTTACCTCCAGGCCCTGGACACAGTGCAATTCTAATTTCAGTTGTCGATATCACTGGCCAGAAAAAAGCATAGTAACCAACTATGCTTTTTGTCTCCAAGGCCACATAAAACCTTTATTAACCAGAAGAGTCACAGAACTCCTGGTTACATTGAAAATTAATCAAAGAATTTGATACGGAAATGAGATGAGAACTACAGGCTAATATGAGAGCAACTCAGGACTCCCAAGAGGGTGGTGCCATCCTTGTACAAACACTGAGCTACCTCCGTGAATTTCCTTTGGGCTGTCTTCCTGTCTAACACATCTTTGTGACCCTTGGGTCCTAGCAAAGTCTAGTCACACAGACTCTTGTCAAAAGTTTTTGAATCCAAGTGAATTGAATGATTAGAGTTTAAAGACTTAAAGACTTGCCAAATACTGAGTTGGCCCACAAAAATCCTTATCTTAATTGAAGCATGAGGCTTATGCTACAAAAGTGTCAATGCCCAAGAAATTCACTATTCTTAAAGGACTCTAAATGAATGCTCCAGAAAGCACTGCTGGCTAAATAATAGCATTCTTCTTTTTGGTAGAAGAATAATTCTAGCAACTTTCTATCCATGGGAAGAATGTTTTAATTTTTTTCTTTCAAAAGCAATGAATAGCATATTGCTCAATTGTCCACTTTTCTTGATGGAGTTCTACTTATTTTAACCATGAATTTGTGTTATTTTTGATGTTTAAATTATAAGGAAGTGCATAATGAGACTATTTTCCCTCCTCCACCTACTGCTCCCTAGTCTGACCTCTTGGTGTACATCTTCCCAGGCTTTTTATGCATAAATTCACATCTAAACGTATACTTTTGTATTTATATGATATTTTAACACAAAACTGATCATATTACATATTTACTCTCTGCAACTGAGAGGCCTTTTGCTTAGGACTCAGTCTTTATACAGAACTAATGTAACTGTACATTTCCTTCATTTTTTAATTTTTAAATTATTATTATTATTTTTGCCTGCATAGACTCTTCACTGTGGTACATGGGCTTTCTCTAGTTGTGGTGCATGGGCTTAGTTGCCCCACAGCATGTGGGATTTTACTTCCTCAGTCAGGTATTGAACCCATGTCCCGTGCATTGAAAGGTGGATTCTTAATCACTGGACCATCAGAGAAGCCCCTGTACATTTATTTCTAAGTTTATCTTCCCTACCAGACTGTCAGTCCCATAAGAACTGTTACTCTCCAATGTACACTCACATGGTACTTAGCACAATTCTAGGCCCATCAGAGTCCTTTGACTAATACTGATTGAGTAAATGAATGAAAAACATTGTCACTGTCATCACATTTTGGACTTCTTTTCATGTGTGCCTTGAACTCCCCTCTGTCCTTCTGACATCCTCCAGGGTACCGTTGTACAGACACGTTACTGCCTATTGGAGAAGATACTTTCAATTCTCTGTGGTGAGCACTCATCTTCATCTTTTCTCATTTTAAGCTAGTCTTTTATAAAAGTTAAAATTTTATTTAGACACGTCATGGGCTATTCAGACTGCTGTAACAACCAGTGTAGTTTATAAAAAACAAATTAATTTCTCACAGTTCTGGAAGCTAGAAGTTCAAGGCCAGGGTGAGATTATGGTCTGGTGAGAGCCCTTTTTGGGTTGCAGGCTTCTCACTATGTCCTCATGTGGCTGAAGGGCTAGGGAGCTCTGTGGGATCTCTTTTGTAAGAGCACTAATCCCATTCATGAGGGCTCCACCCTCATGACATATTCACCTCCTAAAGACCTCACTTCCTAATAATAATAATAATAAATAACCCCTTTGAGGGTTGGATTTCAACACATGAATTTTGGAGGGGATACAAACATTCAGACCATAGCAACACAGTAAAAATATTCAAAGCATAAAGAAAAAAAATATAAGATGAAAAATAATGTCAATACTTGCTATCTCTCCCTACCACTAATTCTCTTTCTCAAAGAGAATACTAGTGTTGCTTTTGACTACTTTTGTTTCATATTTTATATATTTATTTTATATTTATTATTTTTATATATTTATTTTTTATATTTTATACTTTTGTTTATATCTTTTGGTTCTATCATTTACAATTTAAATAAGATATTATGATTCATAGCTCATAATTCACAATTTGGATGGCACCTTTTAATTCTCAACTATGGAATATGACAAAGTTAGTATATATGTACCTCAGCCACAATCCCCTCAATTTTCTGCTTTCAAAATCTTTTATTCTTATTTTTTATAATGAAAGTTTATAACATTTACAAAATGATTGGTAGCTAGAAATCAGCATTCCCTGATTTATCTATAGATTGACCTAAAATCTTAAACTCAAATAAAAATAACATTTACAATATTAAAATATGCTTTACTGCCAAGTTTTCTTTTTGCTCTAGAAAAACAAAAGCTGTGTCTCTGAACTCTTTTTTTTTTTTAATTTATTTATTTTTTCATTTATTTATATTAGTTGGAGGCTAATTACTTTACAACATTGCAGTCGGTTTTGTCATACACTGACATGAATCAGCCATGGAGTTACATGTATTCCCCATCCCGATCCCCCCTCCCACCTCCCTCTCTACCCGATTCCTCTGGGTCTTCCCAGTGCACCAGGCCCGAGCACTTGTCTCATGCATCCCACCTGGGCTGGTGATCTGTTTCACCATAGATAATATACATGTTTCGATGCTGTTCTCTCGAAACATCCACCCTCGCCTTCTCCCACAGAGTCCAAAACTCTGTTCTGTACATCTGTGTCTCTTTTTCTGTTTTGCGTATAGGGTTATCATGACCATCTTTCTAAATTCCATATATATGTGTTAGTATGCTGTAATGTTCTTTATCTTTCTGGCTTACTTCACTCTGTATAATGGGCTCCAGTTTCATCCATCTCATTAGAACTGATTCAAATGAATTCTTTTTAATGGCTGAGTAATATTCCATGGTGTATATGTACCACAGCTTCCTTATCCATTCGTCTGCTGATGGGCATCTAGGTTGCTTCCATGTCCTGGCTATAATAAACAGTGCTGCAATGAACATTGGGGTGCACATGTCTCTTTCAGATCTGGTTTCCTCAGTGTGTATGCCCAGAAGTGGGATTGCTGGGTCATATGGCAGTTCTATTTCCAGTTTTTTAAGAAATCTCCACACTGTTCTCCATAGCGGCTGTACTAGTTTGCATTCCCACCAACAGTGTAAGAGGGTTCCCTTTTCTCCACACCCTCTCCAGCATTTACTGCTTGTAGACTTTTGGATAGCAGCCATCCTGACTGGCATGTAATGCTACCTCATTGTGGTTTTGATTTGCATTTCTCTAATAATGAGTGATGTTGAGCATCTTTTCATGTGTTTGTTAGCCATCTGTATGTCTTCTTTGGAGAAATGTCTGTTTAGTTCTTTGGCCCATTTTTTGATTGGGTCATTTATTTTTCTGGAATTGAGCTTCAGGAGTTGCTTGTATATTTTTGAGATTAATCCTTTGTCTGTTGCTTCATTTGCTATTATTTTCTCCCAATCTGAGGGCTGTCTTTTCACCTTACTTATATTTTCTTTTGTTGTGCAAAAGCTTTTAAGTTTCATTAGGTCCCATTTGTTTATTTTTGCTTTTATTTCCAATATTCTGGGAGGTGGGTCATAGAGGATCCTGCTGTGATTTATGTCGGAGAGTGTTTTGCCTATGTTCTCCTCTAGGAGTTTTATAGTTTCTGGTCTTACATTTAGATCTTTAATCCATTTTGAGTTTATTTTTGTGTATGGTGTTAGAAAGTGTTCTAGTTTCATTCTTTTACAAGTGGTTGACCAGTTTTCCCAGCACCACTTGTTAAAGAGGTTGTCTTTTTTCCATTGTATATCCTTGCCTCCTTTGTCAAAGATAAGGTGTCCATAGGTTCGTGGATTTATCTCTGGGCTTTCTATTCTGTTCCATTGATCTATATTTCTGTCTTTGTGCCAGTACCATACTGTCTTGATGACTGTGGCTTTGTAGTAGAGTCTGAAGTCAGGCAGGTTGATTCCTCCAGTTCCATTCTTCTTTCTCAAGATTACTTTGGCTATTCGAGGTTTTTTGTATTTCCATACAAATTGTGAAATTATTTGTTCTAGTTCTGTGAAAAATACCATTGGTAGCTTGATAAGGATTGCATTGAATCTATAGATTGCTTTGGGTAGAATAGCCATTTTGACAATATTGATTCTTCCAATCCATGAACACGGTATGTTTCTCCATCTGTTTGTGTCCTCTTTGATTTCTTTCATCAGTGTTTTATAGTTTTCTATGTATAGGTCTTTTGTTTCTTTAGGTAGATATACTCCTAAGTATTTTATTCTTTTTGTTGCAATGGTGAATGGTATTGTTTCCTTAATTTCTCTTTCTGTTTTCTCATTGTTAGTATATAGGAATGCAAGGGATTTCTGTGTGTTAATTTTATATCCTGCAACTTTACTATATTCATTGATCAGCTCTAATAATTTTCTGGTAGAGTCTTTAGGGTTTTCTATGTAGAGGATCATGTCATCTGCAAACAGCGAGAGTTTCACTTCTTTTCCTATCTGGATTCCTTTTACTTCTTTTTCTGCTCTGATTGCTGTGGCCAAAACTTCCAACACTATGTTGAATAGTAGTGGTGAGAGTGGGCACCCTTGTCTTGTTCCTGATTTCATGAACTCTTAACTACTGGGAAAAGAATACCCAAGTTGCCAAAGAAAAATGGATTTGCATCTTCAGTTTTCTTTTCATCTTTTAAGAAATACTCAGTTGCCATGATTTCTTAGATCTCATGTCATATTCTTTCTTGTTTTGCTAAAGTTTTCTTATTTATTTACTTTTGGCTGTGCTGGGTCTTTGTTGCTTTATGAGGGTTTTCTCTGGTTGTGTTGAGTGGAGGCTACTCTTCACTGCAGTGCAGCAAGCTTCTCAGTGCAGTGGCTTCTCTTGTTGTGGAGCTCAGTCTCTAGGCACATGGGCTTCAGTAGTTGTGGCACATGGGCTTCATTGCTCTTTGGCAGGTGGCATCTTCCCAAACCAGGGATCCAACCCATGTCCTCTCTATTGGCAGGTAGATTCTTACCCACTTTGCCACTAAGGAGGTCCTGAAGTTTTCATATGAGATATCTGAATGTAAGTTTTCTGAATCTGTATATACAGTTGAAAACTTTTTATTCTCATCAAATTTGATAACTCATATAGGTATAAAATTCTAGGTTGAAAATTATTTTTCCTGACCTTTGGAGATGTTGCAACTTGGTACTCTAGTAACCAGTGTTGCCAGGTTATTTCTCATTTCTTTGTAGGTAGGTGTGAGTCTTTTTTTTTTTTTTTTTTTTAGGTGTGAGTCTTTAAAAAATTATTATTTTTTTAAAGTAGTTCATGATTTCCTCCAAATCGTTGCTGTTGATTGAAAATCAAGTAGTTCTAAAAATCTTATTAAGTAACATGTTTTACTGCCACTTCTTGTTTTTTGTTTGGGGAATTATCTATTAATCTTTTATTATGGAAATTGAAGATTCATCATTCTTTCATTAATTCTGCATGCAGTCTTCCATTCCTCCTGTCTTTCTGATGAACTTAAGCACAATTTTGTTTTGATCAATTTTATATTTTTATGATTATGCCCATGTTAACTTTATTTAAAAATATTGCACATCTTTTTGCTCTCACTGGACTTATTCATTCCTTTTCCATTTTAGTTTTTAAAATACATTTATCCTTAATTTAAGCTCAAACTTTTTGAAAATTATTTAAATATCCTTTATACATAGATTTGTGTCCATGTGGTATACTATCAATTTTGTCTCTTTGGAGAATTCTTTACTGGAAATTTCTGAACTTCTCTAATTTGGACCTACGTCTTCCCAGGCTTGTTGCCTAGCTAGGTCTCCTCTCACCATCACTTTGGGAATTTCCTCATCTCACGTAGGTTCAGTTTCCTGTTCTAGGATCTCACTGACTTGTTTCACATATTCATTCTGGAGGAATACCTCATCCAGTAGCTTCTTGAGAAACAGTACACCATGCATTGAATACACATTTTGACACCTTACATTTCTGAAAACATCTTCATTCTATCCTCATACTTAATTGATTATTAGCTAGATTGGAAATGAATCCTGAGTTGGAATCCATTTCTTGCAGAATTTTTGAAGGCATTTCTTTATTCTCTTTAAGTTTCCACTTTTGCCTTTGAGAAAGCTGATGCAGTTTTGATTACTATTATTATTACTTTGTACACAATTGTTTTTACTCGCTGAAAGTTTTTAGAATCATCTTTGTTTCCCGAGTTTTGATGTTTATCCATCATATATGCAATTTTTAATATATGCCTTTTTGCTCTGGAACTCCTTATTAAAGCATCCTAATTTTATGGATGTAACATTTTGTTATTTCTGCAAGAATATTCATGGCAGTATTTTTTTTTAAGTTTTCTTTAAAACAGACTGTTTCTCCCAACTTTATTCATTCTGGATATGGCTTTGCTCTTTCCTATTAGGCTTTCCTCAGATATATATTGATCCCTAGTTCTATGTTCTTTTAAGAATGGGGTATTTTAGTGATATTGATCAGACAGTTCAATTCCTAGGTCTGTTCTTTGGGGCTCTTCTCATTTCCCAGAAGCTTGCCTAGTTTTTTGTCTGCGGAGTAAAACATTACTGAAAACATTCTGAGATCCAGTTGGGAACAGGGCAAGTAGTCTCAAGATTCTGCATGCACCTCGACTTTCACTCATTCCTCTGTTTTTCATAGAGTAACCCATCCCTCAGCTGAATCTTGTTCCTCTCAATCAAGAGACTGTTTTAGTCTCAGGTATGCTAAGTCAGTAACCAGTTTTAGCCTCCAAGATTTAGACTGGATTTACTTTATGGATGTCATACTCACTTTTATGTCTTTAAGAATATTATTTGCACTCCTCTTAAAGGCTTATTCTGTTTGCTGTTATTTTCTCAAGATGCAAGTGCTTCTATTTGTTATGCTTGGTGATGTTGTACATCAAAATATTGGTGATTCCTGGCTTTGCATTATTTTTTGATTTCTGGTTTTCCTTCAACCTTCCTGTCTGCAAAGCCTGTTCTTGGAGAGGGTAACGTGGGCTGTCTGATGAGGCATATTCTCCATGACTGGAGGAGAGGCAGATGGGCTTATATTTAGAGGATATAGGCCCTTTTCTGGATTAGTGAATATCCACCTCTTCTCCTTATGTTTCCAGAAGGATGATTCTTTCCAGGGCCTGAGAGTGAGCCATGGTTTGCGGGAAGAAGTTTTATATATATATATAATTTTTTTTTTTTTTTTTTTTTTGGCTACACTGGCGGCTTGTAGGATCTTACTTCCCCAACCAGGGATTTAACCCAGGCCCTTGGCAGTGAAAGCATGGAATCCCAACCACTGGACAACCAGGGAATTCCCAAAGGGAAGAAGTTTTTATGAGCAAAATTTGGAATGAGGACTGGTTGTAGTGTGTGTGTGATTTTCTTCTGATTGATTGGTGAGGTAACAGGACGGTGCTCTAGAAATCCTGTGCTCAGCCTGAAGTTGCCATCCTCCCCCAGGGTGGGGCCTTGGTTCTGCAGAAAAGCTCAAAGATATCCTTATATATATTCCTTGAGGAGAAACCAGGACCCTGCCCCAAGTCTATAATACAGTTTCTTGACTGCTCCTCCCTTGTTTCTTCATCCACTCCCTTCCCTGATGTACATGAGTTTGAGCAAGTTTCAGGAGTTGGTGATGGACAGGGAAGCCTGGCATGCTGCAGTCCATGGAGTCACCAAAATTTGGACACAACTGAGCAACTGAACTGATCCCTTCCCTGATTAGCAGCTATTTGAATCTGCCCTTCGGAAGGTCAAGGCTTCTGTTCAGTTCAGTCTCTTCAGTCATGTCCAACTCTTTGTGACCCCATGGACTGCAACATGCCAGGCCTCCCTGTCCTTCACCATTTCCTGGAACTTGCCCAAACTCATGTCCATTGAAACAGTGATGCCACCCAACCATCTCATCCTCTGTCACACCGTTCTCCTCCTGCCTTCAATCTTTCCCAGCATCATGGTCTTTTCCAGTGAGTTGGCTCTTTTCATCAGGTGGCCAAAGTATTGGAGTTTCAGCTTCAGCCTCAGTCCTTACAATGAAATCTTGGTTGATTTCCTTTAGGATTGACTGGTTTGATCTCCTTGCCATACAAGGGACTCTCAAGAGTCTTCTCCAACACCACAGTTCAAAAGCATCTTTTCCATGCTTAGCCTTCTTCATGGTGCAACTTTCTCATCCATACATTACTACTGGAAAAATCATAGCTTTGACTCCACAGAAACTTTGTTGGCAAAGTGGTGTCTCTGCTTCTTAATGCACTGTCTAGGTTTGTCAAAGCTTTTCTCCCAAGGAGCAAGTGTCTTTTAATTTCATGGTTGTGGTCACCATCTGCAGTGATTTTGGAGCCCAAGAAAATAAAGGCTGCCACTGTTTCCACTGTTTCCCCATCTATGTGCCATGAAGTAATGGGACTGGAGCCATGATCTTCATTTTTTGAATGTTAAGTTTTAAGTCAGTTTTTCACTCTCTTTCACCTTCATCAAGAGCCTCTTTACATACTCTTCATTTTCTGCCATAAGGGTGGTGTCATCTGCATATCTGAAGTTATTGATATTTCTCCTGGTAATCCTGATTCCAGCTTGTGATCCATCCAGCCTGGCATTTTGCATGATGCACTCTGCGTAGAAGTTAAATAAGCAAGGTGATAATATACTGCCTTGACGTATTCCATTCCCAATTTGGAACCAGTCCATTGTCCCATGTCTGGTTCTAACAGTTGCTTCTTGACCTGCATACAGGTTTCTCAGCAGGCAGGTAAGGTGGTCTGGTATTCCCATCTCTTTAAGATTTTTCCACAATATGTTGTGATGCATACAGTCAAAGGCTTTAGCATAGTCAATGAAGCAGAAGTAGATGTTTTTCTGGAATTCTCTTTCTTTTTCTATGATCTAACAAATGTTGGCAATTTGATCTCTGGTTCCTCTGCCTTTTCTAAATCCAGCTTGCACATCTGGAAGTTCTTGGTTCACATGCCATTGAAGATTAGCTTGGAGGACTTTGATCATGAGCTTGCTAACACGTGAAATAAGTGCAATCGTGAAGTAGTATCAGAATTCTTTGGCATTACCTTTATTTGGGATTGGAATGAAAACTGACCTTTTTCAGTCCTGTGGCCACTGCTGAGTTTTCCAAATTTACTGGTATATTGAGTTCCGTTCAGTTTAGTCACTCAGTCGTGTCCGACTCTTTGCAAATCACACAAATTAATAGCATCATCATGTTGACTAAAAAGATGCAGAAGTTGAGAGTTGCAAGTTAAGTTTTATTTGGGGCAAAATGAAGACTGCAGCCTGGGAGGTAGCACCTCAGATAGCTTTGAGAGACTGCTCCAAAGTGGTAGGTGGGGAAGGTCAATATATAAGGTTTTGGTGAAGGGGGAATTCAATACCATTAAGCTCTCAAAAGGTTTTTTGCTAGTCATGAGGATCTGATGTCACCATGAAGAGATTGAATTCAGTTTAGTTCAGTTCAGTCACTCAGTTGTGTCTGACTCTTTGCGACCTCTTGGACTGCAGCACACCAGGCTTCCCTGTCCATAACCCGCTTTCTCAATTTGTGTCCATTGAGTTGGTGATGCCATCCAACCATCTCATCCTCTGTTGTCCCCTTCTCCTCCTGACTTCAGTCTTCTCAGCACCAGGGTCTTTGACAATGAGTCAGTTCTTTGCATCAGGTAGG
Source organism: Dama dama (assembly GCF_033118175.1). Classification (NCBI taxonomy): domain Eukaryota; kingdom Metazoa; phylum Chordata; class Mammalia; order Artiodactyla; family Cervidae; genus Dama; species Dama dama. Next base: position 22,430,727 of record NC_083708.1, on the reverse strand, counting down.
CAAGGGATTGGAGCTTCAGCTTCAACATCAATCCTTCCAATGATTAATCAGGATTGATTTCCTTTAGGATTGACTGGTTTGATCTCCTTGCAGTCCAAGGGACTCTCAAGAGTCTTCTCCAACACCACAGTTAAAAAACAGCAATTCTTCAGTGCTCAGCTTTCTTTATGGTCCAACTCTCACATCCATACATGACTACTGGAAAAACCATAGCCTTGACTATATCAACCTTTGTTGGCAAAGTAATGTCTCCGCTTTTTAGTATGCTGTCTATGTTGGTCATAGTTTTTCTTCCAAGGAGCAAGTGTCTTTTAATTTCATGGCTGCAATCACCATCTGCAGTGATTTTGGAGCCCAAGAAAATAAAGTGTGTCACTATTTCTAATGTTTCCCCATCTATTTGCCATGATGTGATGGGACTGGATGCCATGATCTTCATTTTTTTGAATGTTGAGTTTTAAGCCAACTTTTTCACTCTCCTCTTTCACTTTCATCAAGAGGCTCTTTAGTTCTTTGCTTTCTGCCATAAGGGTGGTGTCATTTGCATATCTGAGGTCATTGATATTTATCCCAGCAATCTTCTCTTCCAGCCCGGCATTTCTCATGATGTACTCTGCATATAAGTTAAATAAGCACAGTGACAATATAAGCCTTGATGGTGACAAGGAAGCCTTGATGTATTCCTTTTCCAATTTGGAACCAGTCCATTGTTCCATGTCTGGTTCTAACTATTGCTCCCTGACATGCATACAGATTTCTCAAGAGGCAGGTAAAGTGGTCTGGTATTCCCACCTCTTCAGGAATTTTCCACAGTTTGTTGTGATCCACACAGCCAAAGGCTTTGGCATAGTCAATGAAGCAGAAATAGATGCTTTTCTGTAACTCCTTTGCTTTTTCTATGATCCAATGGATGTTGGCAATTTGATGTCTGGTTCCTCTGCCTTTTCTAAATCCAGCTTGTACATCTGGGAGTTCTCAGTTCACATACCTTTGGGGCCTCACTTGGAGAATTTTGAGCACTACTTTGCTAGAGTGTGAAGTGAGTGCAATTGTGTGGTAGTTTGAACCTTCTTTTGCACTGCCTTTCTTTGGGATTGGAATGAAAACTGACTATTTCCAGTCTTGTGGCCACTGCTGAATTTTCCAAATTTGCTGGCGTGTTAAGTGCAGCACTTTCACAGCATCATCTTTCAAGATTTGAAATAGCTCAGCTGGGATCCCATCACCTCTTTTACCTTTATTCATAGTGATGCTTCCTAAGGCCCACTTGACTTCGTACTTCAGGATGTCTAGCTCTAGGTGAGTGATCACACCCTAGTCTTTATCGGGTCATTAAGACTTTTTTTTTTTTTAAATAGCTCTGCTGTGTATTCTTGCCACCTTTTCTTTCTTAATATCTTCTGAATGGATTTAGTGCTCTCTAGATATGAGGAGATGCAAGGACTGAGATCATAAAATCTATTCCTAAAAACATTCAACTATCTAAAGACCTGTCCCACTAGATTCCCTGGTGAAGAGAGTGCCTTACTCCAACCTGAATTCCCTTAGAGGTTGTTGAAGGTCAACAGCATGGGGTTAAAGCTCCATAGAGACAGATGGCAAATACCTTTGTTGTTCAGTCATTGGCAATGTTCTTCTCAAGTGCCAATTTGTAGTTGACAATCTTTTAGGATTTGAAGTCGCTCAGCTGGGATTTTGTCACCTCCACTAGCTTTGTTCATAATGATGCTTCCTAATGCCCATTTGACTTTGTACTCCAGGATGTCTGGCTCTAGGTGAGTGATCACATCATCATGGTTATCTGGGTCATGAAGATCTTTTTTGTATAGTTCTTCTGTGTATTCTTGCCACCTCTTCTTAATATCTTCAGTTTCTGTAAGGTCCATGCCATTTCCGTTCTTTATTGTGCCCATCTTTGCATGAAATGTCCCTTGGTATCTCTAATTTTCTTGAAGAGATCTTTAGTCTTTCCCCCTCTATTGTTTTCCTGTATTTCTTTGCATTGTTCACTTAGGAGGACTAAGTGGATACAAAGCAGACAGCGTCAGCCAAGAAGACTTAATGAAGTCCATTCCCTACAAGGTATGCAGGCAGTGGGTGGGGACGGATGGGTGACTGGGGGTGGGTGGGGGACTGGGCAGACACAGGAAGGATTTGGCCCCAGGAACCCCACAGAGTTTCTTCCCAGCTTCATTAGTTGACTTATATCTTGAAGTTTTTACTGAGCACTAGTTTTACAGTGTTGTTTTCCCTACTTTCATTCAAATATGTTCATTTGGCCATATTTGCTTTCTTTCTTGCTGTTTGCTTCAGCCTTTCTGTTCTTCTGTTTGATTCCTTTCTTGCTAACCCTGTTATAGGTCCATTTAAAAAACAAGCAACTTTTCTTCCTTTTCAATAAGACACAAGAGGAGGAAAGGTAGTCTGATGTGCGTCTTTCATCTTGAATCCAAGTGCTATTCTGTGAATTCCTACACTTTTCCGCAAATGTTGGAGTGTTATTTGTGGCCATTGGCAACAGCACAGCCTTTTATCCCTGCCTGTGGCACTGAATCACAGTTTTGTTTTTGGGGGGTTTTTCATTTATTTGTTTGTTTTAATTTGCTCGCGTTGCTGTGACTCACAGTTTCTCTTTTCTGTGGCTAATCACACAACATCGTGGATATTTATGAAACTCAGCCACCCATTCAGACCAGAATATTGGCCCTTCCCAAACTTCTGCCAAAAGGTTGAGCAGCAGATTCTGTTTCCAAGTTAGCCTGCTCGGTGTCTCCCAACCCCACACATCCTGTTTCTCTCCAGTTCATAACTAGGAAAACATGATTCTTTCAGGAAATCTTTCTTGTGTCTCTCCAAGAGCAAATACAAAGACTAGGATTAAATAAATCTCTTTAGTTCAAGCTAAGATGGAAAAGAGCATAAAGAGAGAGAGCGTAAAAAATACAGACTGATCTCATTTATTAGATTAGAGCCACTCACTGATTTGAAAAGGACCATTTTAGAAGAGAATGAAGCAAGCTCTATTAACGGATAGCATTCTGTGTAGTAAATATTGCAGCCTGTGTGTTATTAACACTTGCCTTTTATAAATAGGGTTTGCATGGAAATGAATTTATGACTGAAAATAGTAATATGTATTATTTGAAAGAAGAGCTTATATTGACAAATGCTGTGTAGTCACTTTTACTCAATAGTTAAAAGGGTTTGGCTATTATGTGTCGAGCTGGGGAAAATTTGGGGGGCCTACAGAGGATTCATGCAGATATCTTCTGTCTGCTTCCAACCAAGTAAAGAGGGTCTTTCTCTTTCCTGAAATGTCATAATCTTAGATTAATCAGTGTGGAGCACATTTCTGTAAGTAGAGAAAGTCAATCTGAAGAGAAATACAAATAGCTACTGGAAAGCTATTATCCAGATTCTTAAAACTATAGTTTCAGCTCGAACTTATTTTTACAAAAGACATTGATTTTACATCTGTAATTACGAAGGTGTATAAATAACCCCCAAATTAAAGCATAGTACTTTCTTTATTCCTTCCACTTGGGAGATTGAAGTAAACTCAACCCCAGGGCAAGGCCTCATCTATAATACCCTCATGTCACTGTGCCTGCTTGGCTCAATATAGACTCAAAAGAGTTGACTCTATCTTTATAGTCTTCTGGAAGATGTCTACAGCTAGCTGCTAACCATTAGATGAATTTAAACCTACAAAATATTGAATCTGGCAGTTTTGCTCTCTCTTTTTTTTAAATTGAAGTATAGTTGATTTACAATCTTGTGTTAATTTCTGCTATACAGCAAAATGATTCATCTATGCATAAATACATTATTTTTTCATATTCTTTTCCATTATACTTTATCACAGGGTACTGAATATGGTTCCCTGTGCTATATACAGTAGGACCTTATTTTTTTAATCCATTCTATATATAACAGTTTGTATCTGCTAATCTTAAACTCCCAATTCATCCCTCCCCCAGAGTTGTGAAAATCACAACTCTGTTCCCTATGTCTGTGAGTCTGTTTCTGTTTCATAGATAAGTTTGTTTCTGTCATAGTTTTCATTCCATATATAAGTGATATCATATATTCGTCTTTCTCTGTGTTAGTTACTTCACTCAGTATGATAATCTCTGGTTCCATCCATGTTGCTGCAAATGGCATTATTTCACTCCTTCCTTATCCATTCATCTGTCAGTGGTCATTTAGGGTGCTTCCAGTAGTCATGTATGGATGTGAGAGCTGGACCATAAAGAAAGCTGAGCACTGAAGAATTGATGCTTTTGAACTGTGGTGTTGGAGAAGACGCTTGAGAGTCCTTTGGACTGCAAGGAGATCAAACCAATCAACCCTAAAGGAAATCAGTCCTTAATATTCATTGGAAGGACTGATGTTGAAGCTGAAGCTCTGATACTTTGGCCACCTGATGCAAAGAACTGACTTATTTGAAAAGACCCTGATGCTGGGAAAGATTGAGGGCAGGAGGAGAAGGGGGTGACAGAAGATGAGATGATTTCATGGCATCACTGACTCAATGGACATGAGTTTGAGTAAACTCTGGGAGTTGGTGATGGACAGGGAAGCCTGGTGTGCTGCAGTTCATGGGGTTGCAGAGTCAGACACAACTGAGCAACTGAACTGATGTTGTGGCTATTATGAATAGCACTGCTGTGAACATAGTGGATGCCTATATCTTTTCAAAGATAAGATTCCTATATATTTTATAGTTTTTTTTTTTCCCCCAGGAGTGGGATTACTGGATCATATGACAACTCTGTTTTTAGGTTTTTTCTCTGAGGAACCTCACACTGTTTTCCATAGTGAGAGTACCAACTTACATTCCCATCCACTTTTGCTCTCTTATGCTCAAATCAGAAATACCCTATGTGACCTCCATTTATGTCACTCACCACCAAACCAATACTAAGGATGGGCTTAGTCAGGTTAAAATACCAAGTCAGGTTAAAATAAATCCCACTTTGAGCCTTTTTAAATTAAGTGACCCAAGACAGTATTAAAGATCACAAGAATTTGAAATAAAATAAGGGGGCAGATTTCTGGTTGTGACTCCTCGACAGACAGTGGTCCTATTGGTTTTTAATGTCCTGATTTTCCCAGGATTTTATGTATTTTCATCTGGTTGATGAAAGAATAAGATCACAGTCATGAGTGCTGTGGCAGAATATTCCTGGCAACTCTCCTACCGTAGAATGGAAAGGCGTGTTTGTCTCTTTAAGAACACAAGTTTTCAAACAAACCTAGGGATTTCTGGGCGTTATCTGTGGGGATTTAGGGGAATATGGAGCAGGTTGGTCACTGGAGAGAAGACAAGCTGGCTGGAGGCCAGACTTTATCTCGTCCCAAACTCACAGGCCTTCATCATCATGTATACCCAAATTTTACTGAGACACTATGCTTCAACATAAGATTTCAGTTTAATAAAGCTTGTCTTCCTTAGTACAAAATAACTAAACCCCTTTATGTTTGGAAACTGGTGCTTTCAAAGAAAATGTGTGGTTCTTTGCTTTCTGAGAATGCAGTTATGTCCAAAAATTTTGAGATCTTCTAAAGGAAAGATCAGTCAGATGAATTGAAAACCCCCATTCTCTGAATGTGACTCCAGGGATATGGGGTGGCATGAGGGCTGTGAGGAAATTGGAAGCCACGTGTCCTTGCCTTCAAGAACTGGACACATCTGGCTTCATATTCAATTCAGATTCAGATTCCATTCAGATTCAGATTCAACCATCAGTTACATTTACATGCATCTTGTTGTACATCTCGCTGTGAGTTTTTATGCACTGCATTTTACCCTTTCCTCATAGCACTTTAGTGGTATGTGTTGTTATCCTTATAACTGAGGAAACAAAGGCTCATGGAGGATAAATGTTTTGTGCAAAAATACATAGCTCATAAGTAACAGCCAATATTTAAACCTATCTCTTCATAGTTTTCTAGTTTAATATGATTTAGCTCTTAGACTCTAAAACTCTGAAAGTTTATATGTTCCATCCTATTTCCATATTATTTGCACTGTTTGTGATTAGAATTATATTATTATCCTTCAGTAGGTGAATGGATAAACTGTGATACATCGAAATCCAAACAATGGAATATTATTTGGTGCTAAAAAGAAATGAGCTATTAATTCATGAAAATACATGGAGAAAACTTAACTGTATATTACTAAGTGCAAGACGTGGGCTTCCCTGGTGGCTCAGTGGTAAAGAATCTGCCTGCAATGCGGGAGACCTGGGTTTGATCCCTGGGTTGGGACGATCCCCTGGAGAAGGGAACGGCTACCCACTCCAGTATTCTGGCCTGGAGAATTCCATGAACTGTATAGTCAATGGGATCACAAAGAGTCAGACATGACTGAGTGACTTTAAAGTTGCTCAGTTGTGTCCTACTCTTTGCGGCCCCATAGACTATACAGTCCTTGGAATTCTCCAGGCCAGAATACTGGAGTGAAAGAAGCCAATCTGAAATGGCTATGCACTGCACTGTTCCAACTATATGATGTTCTGGAAAAGGCAAAACCATAAAGACACTGGAAAGATCAGTTGTTACCAGAGGTTGGGGGCGGGGCGTGGGAGGGATAAGGATCAATAGGCAGAGCACAGAGAACTTTTAATGCCATGGAAATACTCTGTATGATGCTGTGATGGTGGATACATATACATATACATATACATATACATACATATGTTTGTCCAAACCCATAGAATGTACAAGTCCTAGAGTGAACTGTAGTGCAAACTATGGACTTTGGGTGATTGTGACTTGTCAATGTAGGTTTATCAGTTGTAAACAATCTACCACTCTCAGTGGGGAGGCTATTCATGTGTGAAAGCAGAAGGTATATAAGAAAATCTCTGCATTTTCTGCTTCATTTTGCTGTGAACCTAAAAATAAAGTCTTTTTCTTTTTTTAAAAAAAGAAGGTATACTTAATGCTAGATACAAAACATATATTGATTATAGGAAATAAAATTCTATGTACTTTGAGTGAGTCACTTATACAGTGATTCCACGAGGATGCCTTTGGATTTCCAAGGCCTTCCTCTCCTTACAGCAACAAGGCATTAAAACCTGGGCATTTCTGGGAAGTCAGAATATAAGGATACCCAGGTTTGAGAATTCAAGGTATTCTAGGGGATCCAAGAAACTCCTTACAACTCCTCTGCCCCATCTTCTTCATTTTAGGAGTTTTCAAATGGGTCCAGTATCAATTAATGCATTTTAAAGGGCTGATTTAACTCTGAAAGCAGTTGCCTACCTGGTTTGTAAGCAAGTTGTAATAAAAGATTTATTATGAATGTTTTGTTTAGCTTCTTGAAAGTTTTCTGATTTCCCAATATCATTATATTTGATAATGTCTTTGTGTGTATTTTCTCAAGTGCTAAGATAATAACTAGCCAGACTGTATTCAGAAAAGGTCTTTCCTTATACATAAAATATATTGTACCAAATGATGGTGCTTTCTCAGCACTATTCAGTATTATTGTGTGTTCTTGCATCTTTTAAAAAAAGTATGTATTCTTATTTTGAATTTACGAAACACTGCTGGCTTGTGAAATATAGGAGGTACTGCAAACATTTCTTTGAAGAAATGAAAAGCCTGACTCAGCAATGGTGCGGCAAAGCTGGAATCACATGGAGGCTGAATTTATTTTCTCTCTCCTCTCCCATTATTGAATGGTCTGTGCTTTGTTCTTGAATGTCCCTGAATGCCACTGCAGATTTTTTATCCCTAATCTACCTACAATTTTCTTAGACAAAAAGATTATAGTTTAATATACATACATACATACATATATGTTACATATGAACATATTGTATGAAACTATGAATTGTTCAAATCGGGCCATAGTTTCCTGGGCAGTGTGAGATGGTGGGAATCATGTCAATTCTTAGCTACCAGATCCAGAAAAATAAAGCCAAGATCATGGAATCATTATCTGTGTTACTAAGAAATATGTTTCTTGGGTTGGTAAAATGTGCCTTGGGTTTAAGGTTCTGTTTCTTATTAATTGAATGGCCTTGGGCAATTCCATCCTCCCTTTATGCCTTAGTTTCCTCTTATGTAAAATGGTACTATTAGTCCCTAACTTAGAGGGACCTAATACTGCTGCTAAACGAGTACTTTCCCCATGACTGTCCCAGTGGAAAAGGCTCTAATATGTTAGAACATTTAATCTTCCCAACAGTTCTGTGAAGGAGTATTCTTAGTTGACTTTCATGGGTCTCAGAGAAGTTAGTCAACTTTGTCCAGTGGCACATGCCAGGGAGTCCTGAGTGAGATTCCAACACAGATTCCTCTCTGGGCTCCCAAGCCCATGTGTCAGGGAGGCTGTGAAATTGCCTTATAGACTGGAAAGGTTTTCATGGGTAAGGTATTTTCTTTGGGGAAAGGAGAGTAAGGAAGGTGGAACAGGGCTGGACAGGACAGGAGATGAGAGAAGAGATCAAGGAGCAGGCAGACATGAGCAGGGGCTCCCGTTTCTGAGCTCACGGTCTGCAAATGAACCTGCCGGGGGACTAGTGGATGGACCGTCTGGGTGCTGGCTGCTGCTCACATATCAAGCACCCACAGTGTCTTAGGACAGTTTCTTTCAGCACATTTTGTGCACCTTGGTAGGCAGTTAGCCCCTTTGGAAAGGATGCTAAATTCTAGGTGCCTGAATCCCTCCCTGCTGGGCCCCAACCTGCCAGCTTTACGCTGAGGGTGTCACCTGCTTCCTCTGAGAGTCCAGACAGGAAACAGGACCCATAGAAAAGGAAACATTCACAAAGGTCCTGCTCACATGGGAAAACTGTTCATCAGAGCCTGTGTATAAGGAGAGAGTGTTCACTGCTGCTTCCAGAAAGCCAGACCTGGCCCACCATAGAGTCTTCACACAGTGGATAATTTCCCAGGGCCTTTTCCCATGGATATTTGAAATTTTAATGTATAGCTAGAAACTGATCACCTGAACAAAAAATTCTAAAGATCCTTGAGGAATACTATATTAAAACTACCTTATGATCTGCATTAATATTCTTAGTTTTCTTATACTTCAATGATTATAGTGACCTCCCCCCACCACCCCCGCTCCTGCGACCCAAGTGCTTCTGCTTCTTACTCCAAAAGGAAGTGACCTCTTGAAAAATAATTTCCATTTATAGAAGGGGAAAAGAAGGACTTTTGTCTCTTTCCATTGCAGGTCAGGGCTGCATGAATAACAAAGCCTTAACAAGCTTAGTGATCAGTCTCCAACAACCAGGTATTTTTGTGCTACAAGAAAACTGTACGTGAAACTGTGGCACTTTACAGAGACCAGGAAGTGTCCTATGAAAACAGTAACTAATCACTGATATTTACATAGTGTTGTTGGGTTAATGTTTTCACAAGTCTCATGTAATTCTACATTCAGCATTTAATATGATTTTTTAAAGGTAATAGCTAGCATTCTTTGAGTCTTACTATGTGTCAGACAGTTATAAATCCAATAATCAATTATCTCATTCACCCCCGAGACAACCTTAATGCTGCTTCCATTTCACAGATGAGAAACTGAGGCTCAAAGCTGTTCATGATTCCCCAGATAAGACATCAGAACATGGCGACTTTCTAGCTCTTCACACCCACAGCACCTGCAGGAGGCTCTGGTGAAATCATCACCCAGTAGACTAATGCATACTTCAGTACTGGGCTTGTCTTGGAGGATATTGCTCTTTAACCCATGTCACCCTGTGTTCTGGTAACTGTTGGTTCTGCAGGGTGCCAGTTGTTGTAAGGAAAAAATGCTCTGTGGTCAAGTGAGTTTTTGCACTGTTGCATTACACAAGCTTTGTGGGCTTCCCAGGTGACGCTAGTGGTAAAGAATACACCTGCAATGCAGGAGACGTGGGTTTCATCCCTGGGTCTGGAAGATCCCCTGGAGAAGGGAATGGCAACCCGCTCTAGTATTCTTGCCTGGAGAATCCCAAGGACAGAGGAGACTGGTGGGCTACAGTCCATGGGGTCACAAACAGTCAGACATGACTGAAGTGACTTAGCATGCACACCAGCAAGCTTTTTACATTTTGAAAAAAGTTACTTTCCAGGATCTTTATTTCCCTAAACATACTTTGGGTGGATGCTGATCTGGGTTATGCTCCCCAAGAAAGATGTTCTAGGGACTTCCCTGGGAGTCCATTGGTTATGATTTCACCTTCTAAAGCAAGGGGTGCAGGTTCAGTCCCTGGTTGTGGAGCTAAGACCCCCACAGGCCAAGGGGCCAAAAAAACCCAAAACATAAAACAGAAGCAAGATTGTAACAGATTCAATGAAGACCTAAGAAAAAAAACAGAGGCTCTAAAGACAGAGCTAGAAGGTGAGTCTCTTTGGCCTCTTAGGTTCTGTAACCCATTCCTCTTTCTATCCTGAAAGATAGTTGGAAAAATCCTGAAATAAAAGCAGCTTCACATAGAAAAAGCAGATTAAAAAATATTGCTGCTCAGAGCCACCCCATGTATCTGTTGTCTTCCCCAGCTCCAACATCAGCTTCCTCATTCTGGGTCAGAGCATCACTCAGACCTCACCTGACCTCCCCAAGGTGGTGCCATCATGGGGCAAGATGTGGGAAGGGGAGGTAACCGGCTTTCAGATTCCATCCCACCCCTGCCACCCTCAAGCACTGGGATTTGGGTAAGTTATTTACCTTCTGTGCTTCTATTTCAGTATCTACAAAATAGGAATAGTAATACTTTCTTCATGTGGTGTTTGTGCAGATTAAGATTTATTAGCAAGGCAGCTAGTATGAAGTATGGCATGGAGCCCTGTGATCAATAAAGGTAGCAACTCTGGCAGGCTAGAACAAGAGCCTTCAAAATAAAAGCTGAACTGCGCTGTGGCCTTGGCCCTGGCATTCAAAAGGGGTTTAGTAAATATTTGCTTTGCTGGCTTCTTTTTGTGTGCAGTGTACATTGAGTAATATTCAGCAGTTTTTATATTAGCCACCAATCTCCATGTTGTTGCTTAGCCAAAAAAGTTAAAAACGTAGTATATTTTTCACACACAGCAGTAGGTTTGTATAGGGCAGTCCTTAGGGGAATCCTTCTGTAGGTCCTTGTAGGTATTTGATTCTAAGTGGATTTAAGAGGAACATGAACTAGAACAACCATCCCCTCTAATTCCACAGCCTCACACCACTTGTACGCACCTTGCATCCTCACTGCCAAACCGTCTGTCAAGGTGAAATCTCACTCGTCCATGGAGCTTCATCCCACTCAGTGGCTTTAGAAAAGGGGCCCGAGCCCTTCTCCTCAGGACAGACCTTCCAGTCTCTGCAGCACCTGTCATGTTCTCCCCACAACCTCTTCCCTCTGTGTGTGTGTGTGTGTGTGTGTGTGTGTTAGTAGCTCAGTCATATCCAACTCTTTGTGACCCCATGAATTGTAACCCACCAGGCTCCTCAGTTCATGGAATTCTCCAAGAAAGAATACTGGAGTGGGTAACCATTCCCTTCTCCAGAGGATTTTCCTGACCCAGGGATTGAACCCGTGTCTCCTGCATTGCAGGCAGATTCTTTATCATCCGAGCCATCAGGGAAGCCCTCCTCCTCACGCGTAGATACCGACGACAAGAGAAAGACATCTGGATTGTTAGCATGAGCTTCTATTTGCTCTACTGCTAGTACTTAGGTCTGTATCAGAGGGATTTTTCCAAAATGCGGAGAAAAACTCCTGGCTCTCCTGTATCCCGAAGCCCGCTGAATGAACCAAATTCCTTGGCAAGGCCTTCATAGCAGTCACAACCTATCTTTCAAGTTATTCTCTCTGGTCTCTCCTCCCCCATCAGCCCTAGTAGATCTACTCTCTCATCATAGTAGATTCACTCTCTCTTTTCTCATATAATGTCCAGTTTTATATCTTCGTGTTTTGTTCAAAGTATTTCTTTGGCACAAGTATTTGATTCCCCTGGTCTTTCACGCATGCTCCCTTCCATTCTCAAGGCTCAGCTGAAATGTCACATCCTGCAACTTCTCCAGGCAGTTATTTACTTCTTGCTGTGCCTGCTCATGGCCTGTGAGCACATTACTGCAAATGTAGAACTTATGACACTCCAAATCAGTAATTTGGTTTATAATTGGTCTATCTCATCTGCAAGGCATGGGTAGGGACTTACTCATCCTTGTGCCCCCAAGCACTTGGTGCAGTATCGGAGGCAATTGGTAGATGCTTGATAAATGTCTGTCAGATAAATGAATGGAGCATAGAGGAATGAAAGAATCTTTCTACCTCGTGAATTGACCACCAGCCAGGGATTCATTGGAGTTGGGAGAGGCTGGTGATTTGAGACGCTCCTGTTCTGAGTGGAGTCATTCATGTTGGAATAGTCGTCTCCCAGATCCAGCAATACCAGGAGGACCTGCGGATGGAAGTGAAATTGCCAGCTGAAACCGCAGACTGAGACTTGAACCAAGTCATACCTCAGATTGGGGCTCGAAACAAGTTACACCTCAGATGGGATTGGAGCCCAGCCCAAACTCAGATTGGAACTTGAGCCTGCAGGCTAGGACTCAAACCTACTCTCTTTTAATTAAAATTACAAACCTGGTCTCAGGACTTACTGAAGATCAGGTTCTTTATGTCTCAGTGCAGAAGGGATTGAGCAGAGGCAAAGTGATAGGCAAGAAGTAGATTTATTGAGAGAGATACATACTCCATAGGCAGAATTCAGTCCATCACAAAAAGCAAGAGTGGTCCCAAAATATGAGGTGGTTAGTTTTTATGAGCTAGGCAATTTCATAGGCTGAGTGGGAGGATCGTTCCCAGTATTTGGGGAAGGGATGAAGTTCTCTAGGAATTGGCCTAGCACCCCCTTTTTTGGCCTTCTATGCTCTTCCTCAGAACTGTCATGGTATCTGTGAGCGTGTCATTTAGCACATCCTAATATATTATAATGAGTGTATAGTGAGGCTCAAGGTCTACAGGAAGTTGAATTTTCCACCATCTTGGACCTAGTAGGTTCCAACCAGTTTGTGCCATGTCCTCAATGGTTATATCATGTTTTTAAAGGTTATGCCCCACCCCCTTCCTTCCTGTCTCATTAGCATGAGATGAAAGGAGGGAATGATTGTGTCCTATGCTCCTCACCTTGCTGATAGGAGGAGGTGGAGGGCCCAGCTCTGTGACCTGAGGATGTGCGCAAGAGTGTTCACCTCAAGAGTCTGGAAGCCTCTTGCCACTCAGATTTTGGGGCTTTCTTACCCAGTGTAGCTCATCCCTGTAAGTTTTCAAGGACCTGAAAAGTCAAGTGAGCTCTCCAAAATATGAACCAATCAGAGCAGGCAGTTCAGCTGACATAATGAGGAAGGTGGAGGATTTACAGGGAGGGCAAACCTCCTGGGTTGATGCAGCCTTGGATCTATCTGTATGTCTGCCCAGGTTTTTGGGCAGAACATCACTTTTCAGCAGGATCAGCTTCCTGTAGGGCTTCCCTGGTGGCTCAGCTGGGAAAGAATCCGCCTGCATTGCAGGAGACCTGGATTTGATCCCTGGGTTGGGAAGATCCCCTGGAGGAGGGCATGGCAACCCATTCCAGTATTCTGGCCTGGAGAATTCCATGGACTCTACAGTCCATGGGGTCGCAAAGAGTCAGACACAGCTGAACAACTTTCACTTCACTTCACTTTACCTTCCTCTAAGTCTCCTCAGCTGAGTCTGCTAACTTCAGCAAGTTTCCTTGGTGGCGGAGGAGTCAGGGACCAGAAAACAGGTTCACAACCCAATTAAAGGATCGTGGAATGAGCTGGTGCCAGCTGCTGGGGAACAAAGCAGGTTTGCAGGGACCTGAGGGCCCCGGAAGAAATCAGGGCAAAGCCATTTCATTGCAAGTCTGTAAATAAACGTTCTCATCTGATGAATAGGCATGACTCCACGGGATCAAGCCCGGGGATTTGTTACCTTGGGGGTGGCTGTGGAATTTTCTTTCCTGGAGATTTTCACAGCAGGTTACATTTTTGTCTGTCTAGAGTCGTTCAGCTCTGAGCCATCCTGGGAGTGGGGCGGGAGTGGCAGCTTCCAGAGATTAGCCTCCCTTAATTACGGACGCTCCTCTAGAGAAGGAATGAGGGGAATTGTGCGTGATCTATAGGTTTATTTTTACCACCAGCAAGTTTTCCTCTTGTTAGCCATAGAGGAACAACTTGTTCTCCACGGTGATTCAGAGATCTCGGGACTCAGTGTGTTAAATGAGCCCCTTAATCAGTATCCAGAATAGCGTAAGAGTTCCGGAAGATGAACAGATAGATATAAACCCCAGAAGTTAAACTCATCCAGTAGGCTAAAAACAGCTTTTAAAAAGCCTGAATAAGTAAGGTTATAAACAGGTTGTTAGAATAAGTAACTGCACGTTTAATGTGAGAAGCAGCATGCTGTGGCAAATTCACTCTGGAGCCAGATTTTAAGTTCTCATCTTAACTCTCCCACTCACTAGCTGTGTGACCTTGGGAAAGTTCCTTAACTTCTCTGTGCCTCAGTTTTCTTCTATGAAAAGAAGAAAATAGCAATTCCCGCTTCATATGGACATTATAAGTATTAAATGAGTTCATTCATGTAAAATGCTTAGTACAGTGCCTGGCATATGAATTAAAGTATGAATTAAAGTATGTTAACTGTTACTGTGTTTGCAAAAATATTCATATACTATACCTCTAGTTGTTCTAGTTTTTTGAGCTATAACTGATACATATATATACACCTCATTGTATACATTTAAGGCATACCGTACAATGGTTTGACTTACATGTATGGTAAAGTGATTACTACAATAAGTTTAGTTAATATCTATCATCTCCTAAAGCTATAAGAAAAAAGAAGACAAAAAAGAAAAAAAAAAAAGATTTTCCTTTGTGATGGGAACTCTTAGGATTTACTCTCAACAACTTTCACATACATCACACAACAGTGTTAGCTTCAGTCACCTTGTTGTACATTGCATCCCTAGTATTTATCTTTTAACTAGAACTTTGTATCATTTGATACATTCTTCCAATTCCTACACCCCTCACCTGCTGCTTGTGACCACCAATCTGATCTCTTTTTCTATGAGTTTTGCTTTTAGATTCTACATATAAGACATATCACAGTATTTGTCTTTCTCTGCTTAACTTTTCATTTACCATGACGCCCTCAAGGTCCATCCAGTCCAGTTCAGTCACTCAGTCATGTCCAACTCTTTGTGACTCCATGGACTGCAGCACTCCAGGCTTCCCTTTCCATCACCAGCTCCTGGAGCTTGCTCAAACTTGTGCCCAGCAAGTTGGTGATGCCATCCAACCATCTCATCCTTTGTCATCCTCTTCTCCTCCTGCCTTCAATTTTTCCCAGCATCAGGGTCTTTTCTAATGAGTCATCTCTTCTCATCAGGTGGCCAAAGGACTGGAGCTTCAGCTTCAGCATCAGTCCTTCTAGTGAGTATTCAGGGTTGATTTCCTTTAGGATTGACTGGTTTGATCTCCTTGTGGTCCAAGGGACTCTCAAGAACCTTCTCCAACACCACAGTTCAAAAGCATCAATTCTTTGGCACTCAGCTTTCTTTATGGTCCAGCTCTCACATCCATACGTGACTATTGGAAAAACCATAGATTTGACTATATGGACCTTTGTTGGCAAAGTAATGTCTCTGCTTTTTAATATGCTGTCTAGGTTGGTCATAGTTTTTCTTCCAAGGAGCAAGCATCTTTTAATTTCATGGCTGCAGTCACCATCTGCAGTGATTTTGGAGCCCAAGAAAAGTCTGTCACTGTTTCCATTGTTTCCCCATCTATTTGCCATGATGTGATGCGACTAGATGCCATGATCTTTGTTTTTTTAATGTTGAGTTTTAAGCCAGCTTTTTCACTCTCCTCTTTCACTTTCATCAAGAGACTCTTTAATTCTTTGCATTCTGCCATAAGGGTGGTGTCATCTGCATGTCTGAGGTTATTGATATTTCTGTCTGCAATCTTGATTCCAGCTTGTGCCTCTTCCATCCCGGCAGTTCACATGATGTACTCTGCACATAAGTTAAATAAGCACAGTGACAATATATAGCCTTGACATACTCCTTTCCCAATTTGGAACCAGTCCGTTCACTGTTCCATGTTCTAATCTGGTTCTAATTGTTGCTTCTTAACCTGCATATAGATTTCTCAAGATGGAGGTAAGGTGGTCTGGAATTCCATCTCTTGAAGACTTTTCCACAGTTTGTTGTGATCAACACAGTCATAGGCTTTGGCATAATCAATGAAGCAGAAGTAGATGTTTTTCTGGAATTCTCTTGCTTTTTCTATGATTCAACGGATGTTGGCAATTTGATCTCTGGTTCCTCTGCCTTTTCTAAATCCAGCTTGAACATCTGAAAGTTCATGGTTCAAGTACTGTTGAAGCCTTGCTTGGAGAATTTTGAGCATTACTTTGCTAGCCTGTGACATGAGTGCAATTGTGTGGTAGTTTGAACATTCTTTGGCCTTGCCTCTCTTTGGGATTGGAATGAAAACTGATTGTTTCCAGTCCTGTGACCATTGCTGAGTTTTTCAAATTTGCTGGCATATTGAGTGCAACACTTTAACAGCATCATCTTTCAGGATTTGAAATAGCTCAGCTGGAATTCCATCACCTCCACTAGCTTGTTCATAGTGATGCTTCCTAAGGCCCACTTGACTTCACACTCCAGGATGTCTGGCTCTAGGTGAGTGATCACACATTGTGATTACCTGGGTCATTAAGATCTTTCTTGTATAGTTCTTCTGTGTATTCTTGCCACCTCTTCTTAGTATCTTCTGCTTCTCTAACGTCCATGCCATTTCTGTACTTTATTGTGTCCATATTTGCACGGAATGTTCCCTTGGTATCTCTAATTTTCTTTAAGAGATCTCTAGTCTTTCCCTTTCTATTGTTTTCCTCTGTTTCTTTGCATTAATCACTTGGGAAGGCTTTCTTATCTCTCCTTGCTATTCTTTGGAACTCTGCATTCTGATGGATATATCTTTCCTCTTCTCCTTTGCCTTTCACATCACTTGTTTTCATAGCTATTTGTAAGGCCTCCTCAGACAACCATTTTGCCTTTTTGCATTTCTTTTTCTTGGGGATGGTTTTGATCACTGCCTCCTGTACAGTGTTATGAGCTTCTGTCCATAGTTCTTTGGGCACTCTATCAGATCTAGTCCCTTGAATCTATTTGTCACTTCCACTGTATAATCATAAGGGATTTGATTTAGGTCATATCTAAATCAATGGTCTAGTTGTTTCCCCTATGTTCTTTAAGTCTGAATTTTTCAATAAGGAGTTCATGATCTGAGCCACAGTCAACTCCCAGTCTTGTTTTGGCTTACTATGTAGAACTTCTCCATCTTTGGCTACGGAATATAATCAGTCTGATTTCAGTATTGACCATTTGGTGATGTCCATGTGTAGAGTTGTCTCTTGTGTTGTTGGAAGAGGATGTTTGCTATGACCAGTTCATTCTTTTGGCAGAACTCTGTTAGCCCTTGCCCTAATTCATTTTTCACTCCAGTGCCAAACTTGCCTGTTATTCCAGGTATTTCTGTGGTTGCAAATGGCAGAATTTCCTCTTTTTTGTGACTGAATAATATTCCATTATATATACGTATATATATACACGTGTGCTCAATAGCTAAGTCAAGTTTGACTCTTTGCCACCCCATAGACTGTAGCCCACCAGGCTCCTCTGTTCTTGGGATTTCCTAAGTAAGAATACTGGAGGAGGCTTCCATTTCCTTCTCCAGGGGGTCTTCCTGACCCAGGGACTGAACCCACATCTCCTGCATTGGCAGGCATATTCTGTACCACTGAGCCAACAGGGAAGCATATCCGTATGGACATTTAAATTGCTTCCATGTCCTGGCTATTGTAAATGAGGCTAGTATGAACATGAGGGTTCAGGTTTTTTTTTTTTTTTCAAATGTATTCTTTTTGTTTCCTTTGTCTATATTCCCAGAGGTAGGATTGGATTGGATTGGATGGTGCTTCTACTTTTTTATTTTTTGAGGAGCCTGTATACTGTTTTCTGTAACGGCTGCACCAATTTACATTTCCACCAGTACTGCAGAAGGGTTCTCTTTCTCCACACCCTCACCTGCATCTGTTATCACTCATCTTTTTCTTGATAGCCATTCTAACCGTTTTTGTGTGGCCAAATTTTATTTGACTGTGTTAAAAGTATGGAAATGAATATCTTACAGATTCTCACCCTGAGTAAAAAAGTCCTCAGCCATGACTGGGTGATTTGTCAAGTTAATATAATTAGCATACTCAGTAAGAATTTGTTCAGACATAACCAACTTCTTCAAATAGATTCTGAAGCTTTACATAGCATTTCTTCCCTTTTTGCCTCACACACCCTCAGTTGTCTGTTCTATCTTGGAATCCCTCACTCTAACAGGTTTCTCTGCTTATCAGACACTCACCCATCCTTTGTGCTGTGCCGTCCTCAGTAGCTCCGTTGTGTCTAACTCTCTGCGTCCACATGGACTGTAACCCATCAGGCTGCTCTGTCCATGGGATTTTACAGACCAGAATGCTGGAGTGGGTTGCCATCTCGTCCTTCAGGGATCATCCTGACCCAGGAATTGAACCTGCACCTCTTGAATCTCCTGCATTGGCAGGCAGATTCTTTACCACCATGTCACTTGAGACACCCCTCCTATCCTTCAAGAGCCTGTCAAATCCTACCTCTTTAGACATGGATTTTTCTTCTTTTTTTTGGACTGAGCAGCATGACTCGTTGGACCTTATTTCCCCAACCAAGGATGGAGTCCAGGCCCCAGCAGTGAAAGCACTGAGTCCTAACCACCGGGCCACCAGGGAATTCCCTCCTCCTCCTTTATCTTTAATAATCTTCTACATACATTTTAGGGTACTTATCACTTTCTGTATTGTTTCATAACTTTTTTTTTGCTTTTTTTTCTGATTTTTTTCCTACTTTTTGTAAATGTCTTATATTTTCCATATCCCCTAGCATAAAGCCTTCTGAATCATGAGTGCTTGAAACCATGTATAGCACTAAACTGAAATAAATCTTATAATGTAATGTTTGCTGTGAAAAACTTCTATTTTGGGAACATCCATGTTGAGCCCAACCACCTATGCTTCTGGTATTATTAGATATCCCTAGGCATTACCAGGAAGAGTGATTGAACAAAATATTTATTCTCATGTTGAAAAGTGTATGTTCATGGAAGAGGGCAGAAAGCTTTGCACTGGGGCGCAAATGTGATACTGTATTACATTCTGGCGAGTGTATTTTAACCCATACACTCACCAAGTAGGATATAGTAAAGGTTGGTGTCTTGGGGAAGTAAAGGGTTTATCTCTAAATGAAGAGGTGTGATAACAAGGATGTACAGCCTGGGTCTTCACCCAGGTTCTCATTGCCTTCAAATATTTGAAGAGTTGTCATGGTGATAATGAGGGAGTTAAACTCTGAAATGCTTCAGAGGACAAAACTAGGACCAGTGGGTGGAAATTACCAGGAGGCAGATTTCAGCCCAATATTAGAACATTCTAATAACTGTCACTTTTCATCGGTGGAAGGGGCTGCCTGAAACAGTGGTTAGCTCGCCATGTGGAGGTTTTTGAACACAGGCTGAATAAACTCCTGGCTGTGGGAGTGTTGTGGGGAGTGCGGGTGTGTTGACCTCCAAGACCCCTTCAGCTCCAAAGATTAATTGATTTTATGGAAATCTGTATTTGTGCAAAGGATGGTGGGTTAAATATCCTGCATTGCACTGCATTTTAGAGGCTGGCTAAGTTAGGAATGAAGAAAAGAAAAAAAAGTCAATGGTTTATTTCTTTGCTTTTCCCAAGGAAAGGGATATAAGCTTTCATTTAGGGATTTTATAAAATCCATTCAGTTTGAATTTCTTGTCTCAAGGCTTAAGTGCAAGAAGGTGCTCGTCCAGCTTTCTACTTGGTAACAGGCTGAACTGTATTGCCACAGATTCTTTCCTAAGAATCTTGCTTTGAGTCCATTCTTATAGGCTGTCCTTGATGCCAGGACTGTGTTTCTGTGCCTTGATAATTCCTGTAAAGATGCTTATGCTCTGATGTTGGGGGAGGGAAGAGGTATTTGTAATCTCATACTAACCTGAATTTCCTGAGTGACTCAACATTTTCACACACTTTCTACACTCCTGTGAATAATGGCATTGCTGGCATGCTCCCATGCTGTTAATATATTCATGTGTGTTCTGTTTAAGATGAAAAAAAAAGTGCAGTGTGTTGGCTGAAGTGGTCCCTTCATTTTCTCCTCCTCTGTCTCTCCTGGGCAGAACCAACTCTTTCCTGCCCTTGATAAAGACTATGCTTGCATTTTCAAAGTAATTAGCAAGGAATTCTTTCTGCATTTTTTTGGTGTTTGCAGTTTGTAGTCACACCATCTGATGCAGAGCTTGGATTTATACCTCATATTGACTGAATCATTTATATCAAAGACTCATGTCTCAGCTGCTATAACCTTACAGTTTAGACAAGATCCACTAGACATCTTCTCATCCATCAGATCATTGGAAAAATGGGAAGTATTTCCAAATTCTGATTAAAAAGAAAACAGTGTCCCACCTCAACCCCCCAGCCCTGCACTCTCTCTGGGCTCCCCTGAGGTACCAGACAGTAAGATTATTCCGGAAATTCTAGGTATCTCAGGGCAGCTGAAAATAGGAATTGGCTTTAATTAAATTGAAACACAAAATAAACAGTCTTTGTGTGGAGTGGCATTCCCCTGGCTTTTCACCTGCAGAATTTTGATTTCATGAAACTGAAGGACCCAAAATGGACTTCAGTTAATTTAAGCAACAATGGGGAATATCATAGGTATTAATAATGTTTGTATTAATTTATATTAGGTTAAGAAGCTATTCTTCTTAAAAGTGATTACTGAAATTTACAAAGCATAGCTTCTGAATAAGCAAAAACATCTCAAGCTCTGACCCAAAAAGGAGACCAAGAGAGGGAAAACAAGATATTATTCATCATTCATCTATTACAGCTCTCTGTTCTCTGTTCTTGTTGGCAACATTTGTCCTTTTCTGAAATTCAACAACAGAAAAAGGAAGAAGGGAGATTTTTTTCCAATCTTTTGTTCAAATCAGAGGACAGAAGTTGCTGCAGAAAATAAGCTCAATTTTCTCGTTCTTCCTTAGGATCAGGAAGTAGGCATAGGACACATTTCTTCTCTCTGTGCTTAACATTTTGTTCTGTTCTCAGTGCTTTATTTTGGAAGAAATTGGTTTCACATACCACCAGCTAGAGCAGAGGGAGAAATAATTTCCCCAGGAGGTGACCAAGCTATTAGGATATTACTATAGAAACAGCACTGACATGCTCACACATCAACATTTGTTTATGTAGAAGATGAACTATTTTAAACCATCCTGATTGCACTTGGCCCCACCCTCCACTAACTGAGCCTTCGTCTGGTTTGGATTTTGGTTGTTTTGTATTTTTTTTAAACTCCACTGAATTGGGTTTCTCCTTGCTTATACATTACATCTGCCACCTGTACTATTGCAACCTGCATACAGGATACCTTGAATGGTCCTACCTAGCTTCTGTGATGTGATCAGAAATGTCATTTCATTTCATCAGTGTTTGAACTTTACTTAGACTTTTATGAGCAGAGTTGGAAGCGCATCATTGCCAACTTTAATCCTTAGAGGTCAGGCTCTCATCTACACGGTGGCAGGGAGCTGTTTGGGAGGATGTGCTGTCTGTCATCTTTAGAATAAAATCTGTCAGGCTTTAGACACTCTTGGTTTAGATATTAAGTTCAGATTTATGTGCTAACTAAATCATCATAGCTTTCTAGGTGTCAAGGTGGTTTTAATATCCCTAACTCAGGGGAAAATTCAGAGCAAAACATTTAAAATAAGAACAGAGCAGAGAGGGATGGACAATTAAGATTTCTACCATCGACTTGACAAAACCAGAAATGTTTCCTTCTTAACAAGAGTCATTCATCCTGGTGACTTCTCTTAGACTTTTTAACATGGTACCTCATTTTGGCAATGGAGTCTTCTGCCTTGTGAAATTCAGGCTGCTGGGAGACTGTACTGTGGTCAGAAAAAAAGGGGAGACCTTGGGGGACAGTGGGAGGAGAATGCTTCCTTCTGGAATCACTGGCATACCTTTATAATGCCATTCTCTCTGATTGTCATTGCCATGAAAGGACAAGTGGTTCAATATGGCTGTTTGTGATACAGGCGATATTTGGACTTCAGTTATTCCAATGATAACTTCCTTACGGTCAATTCAACATAAATGAGAATTTTACAACCCATAACAACTGCCCATTGACACTATCCAGGTCACATTTATTCTGTTTATCCTATGATCATTCGCCAAGAGAGACTGTCATCAATTGCCAAGTGTCACTTCTGTAGCCGAAGTCTGAATTATTGCTTGGGGTGGGGTGGAGGATTTTGAGGAAACAATGAGGGTGTCAAGGTTAAGACTTTTCACTCTTTGTAGAGTGTGGACACCGTGGGCTTTGTTGGTGACAGTAGTAACATCAATCATGTGCACAGAGAACGGCTCTGAGAATGTTAGGGAGAGTATATGAAGCAGGAAGGAACAGCTGGAACTTCCATGGTGGTCAAGTGGCTGGGACTCCATGCTTCCAAAGCAAGGTCCCTGAGTTGGATCCCTGGTTAGGGGAGTAGATCCCACGTGGCGCAACTAAGACTGGGTGCAGCCAAATTAATTAATTAATGAAATAAAATAAATAAGTAAATATTTTAAAAAAAGGAACACCTAAGGGATGATGCAGAAGAGTCTGCGTATGTTGTCAGTGGGGACAGGAAAAGGCAGAACCAAGATGGAGCCACTTGGTTCTCATGAGCTAGGGAACTTGGCAGTGTTTTAGAAGTGAGAACCAGCTTGTAAACGGTGACGCCGATGGCGTTTGCCTTCGGTGTCCCTCTCAGCCATTTCTCTGCCCTTTCCCTTTGGTTCGGGAGCCTAGGAGCATTGCCAACTCTGTGTTCATCTCCTTCTGTGTTTTCAGCACACCATTTGTAGTGTTCTGCTTTCCTTCAAAGCTTCTCCCATTTTCTTACTTTATTTCATCTTGAAATATTAAATGACAGTCATCAGTTGCTTTAGGACCATGCATTTTTTCCTGGGGATGTATTAATTGCCCCAGTATACGACTTGGGCCATTCTTTCTTTTCTCTTATAGTAGCATGGGACTCCAACACCATCCTCTGTGTTATCCAAAGCAAAATGGTCTGAGTTTTCCTGTAGTTTTAGGAGTTCCTTTGGAAGAGGTGGGAGAGGGCCATGAAAGCCCTGCCGGCCTCGGGGCTGTTGCTCAGCACTTAACCGGTGGCGTCTTTGGAGCCGCCTGCAGGTCCCTCCTTCCTGAATCTGCTCTTGGACTGTCTTCTCAGCGGATCTCTCAGGGTGTCGCTTTGTCCATCTGGAAGGTGTACTTGAGGATTGTGAGAGCCTTGCTGGCAACTGCTTGGAACCCCCGCTTCCTGCCCCGCCTCCCTCTTCCTGCTGCCCACGCTCCCAAGGAGAGCCTGAGGAGGCCCTGCAGGTTGTGAAACGTCCCACTTGGAGTGTGAGCCTTCCTCTGCGTGTGATCCCCAGTGGGAGCTTCCGGTTCCCCAGCTCAGGAAACTTCCCTAAAAACACTTCACCTTGCAGGGTCAGGCTGCTGGGGTGGGTGGGGGTGTGGTGGGAGGGGGAAGACCTGCCCCCACCCCTGTTCGTTTCTGGACGATTCTTTCTCATACATGTTCTCTCTCTCTCTCTCCCTCTTTGTCCTCCGCCAGACCTTTTTGTTCTGTTCCTCTGTTTTGTGTGATGATTTGGAGAGATTCACAGACTTCTCCAGCAAGCCGCCATTTTGTCCCTCTCAGAAGGCTCCTTGCATTGGTCAGAGTTCTCTAGAGAAACAAAACCAGTGCATGTATATTAATATATGTGTACTTATAGGGTTGGCCAAAAAGTTTGAGTTTTTCCATAAGATTGAATAAACCTGGATGAACTTTTGGCTAACCCATTAATATTATATGTATGTAAGTTTATATTTATATAATGATTATATATCATGTGCATATATATATACTTATGTATGTGTGTGTGTGTATACATGCTTCCCTGGTGGCTCAGTGGTAAAGAATCCGCCTGCCAATGAAAGAGACCCAGGTTTGATTTTTGGGTCGGGAAGATACCCTGGAGAAAGAAATGGCAACCCACTCCAGTATTCTTGTCTGGGAAGTCCGATAGACAGAGGAGCCTGGTGAGCTACAGTCCATGGAGTTGCAGAGTCAGACATGACTTAGCTACTAAGAAACAATAACAACATATATATATATATATATTATATAAGATTTATTATAGGAATTGGGTCCTGCAGTTACAGAGGTTGAGAAGGCCCAGGTCTGCAGAAAATCCTCTGGGGAACTAGGAACTCTGTGGTGAGATTCAGCACAAGTCAGAGGCCTGAAAACCAGGACTCCGTCCCTAGGTCTGAGGGCAGGCGGACATGGAGTTTAAACAAAGAGCTCTTTGTCCCATTCAGATCCGCAGTGGGTTGAATGATGTCCTCCTGCCTTGGAGAGCTGTCTCCTTTCCTCAGCCTACCATTTCAAATACTACTCCCTACTGGAAATACCCTCACAGACAAATCCAGAAATAATGTTTTACCAGTTATCCGGGCGTTCTTTAGCCTAGTGGAGTTGACATAAAATTAAACATCATACCATTCTTCACCTCTAGGTTGAAATCATTCCTTCTTTGGATTCTTTCTTTGGGTTCCAGAGTTTCAGATCATAATTCTCTTTGGGCAGACTACTTCTTTGATGACTCCAGTACAGTTTTATAGTTCATTCATCTAATCTCCCCTTCTTATGTGGTCTTCAAGGGCTGTATCCTTAGCCTTTTTGTCCATATTTTTCTGGGCAATCTTTACTGTACCCACTATTTTAAAATATTTTTCTCTTTGGTTAAGATTTCTCTGATAAAAATCCAATTCCTAGATCTCTGCTAGACATCAGACCTTTGTTTCTGGTTGCTAGTCATGTATACAACAGGTGAATTACATTTGGAAAATTTCAAAATAAATCTCTTCAATTTTCCATGAAAAACTGTTTTACCCTAATTCAACTGGCCAGAATCAGTTTCTTAAAAACCACAAAGTTATTCTGACTTCTTCCCTAGACGCCTCTATTCTTGGGTCTCAAACTTCTGTCAATTCTAGCATTGCTGTGATCTGAATGTTTGTGTTCCCCCCAAATTCATATGTTGAAAACCTGATCCCAAGTGTGTAATACTATTAGGAGGTGGGGATTTGAAGAGGTGAGTAAGTCATGAGGGTAAGACCCTCACCAATGGGATTAGGGCCCTTATAACAGAGATCACAGAGAATGTAACACACAGCATGGTGACTATAGTTTACAATACTGTATGGTAAATTTGAAAGCTACTGAGTGAGTAAATCTTAAAAATTCTCATCACAAAAAAATTGTTTTTGTAACTTTGAGGTGATTGATGCCAACTTGTGATAATCATTTCACAGTATATACATACATCAAATTGTTAAGTGGTATACCTTAAACTGGGCTTCCCTGGCAGCTCAGATGATAAAGAATCTGCCTGCAATGCAAGGGCCTGGGTTCAATCCCTGGGTTGAGAAGATCCCGTGAAGAAGGGAATGGCAACCCACTCCAGTATTCTTGCCTGAAGAATTCCATGGACAGAGGAGCATTAATACAATGTTACATGTCAATTAAATCTCAATAAGACTGGGAAAATAATTTTTTAATTAAAATGTAACAGAAAAAACTATACTGTTCAAATTAGTATTATGTAAACAATCAAGTTAATATTGCCTTAACACCATTAAGATAAATTAGACTTTTATGTGTTTTGAATAAATGTTTTTATAAGAAAAGTTTAGTAAACTGTTACATTTTTATGAAAAATATAGCTTGTCTCAGTGTATATCAACATAATTTTATAAACATCATTAATTTTTCACATTAACAATTGCTTTTGCAACTTATGTAATTGAGCAATGCTTCAAAAGCATTGAAACAACCAAAGGCAAAGGAATTTAGCAGAAAAATAAAGCAGTAAATTTATTAGCACAAGATGAATTCTTGTCTTCAAGAAAATTGCTATATGTATATGGGATCAGTCTACTCTATAACATTCCTGGGAAATTTTTTGTCACTTTGAAATGCTTTTTCCTGTGCTTTCAGTTTTTCTGGCAAGGAAAACACTGTTCAGAAACTCACTCACACCAAAGGAAAAATACATTTCTGATCTTTTTCTTTCCTGAGTCAAGAGGAGCTTATATGTTCCTCTTTGACTTTCTCTTTTCTTGAAGATTTATTTGTAGTCCCAACTTCCTCATATCTGCATCAGTTTTTCCAAGGCAGACCTTGTTTTCTTTTTTCTGCATTACATACATGCATTATTTTTTTAATATATGAACTTCTTTGTTTCATCAATTTTATTGCTGTTATTCAGTTGCTAAGTCTTATCCAACTCTGTGACCCCATGAACTGCAACACGCCAGGCTCCCCTGTACTTCACCATCTCCCAGAGTTTGCTTATGTTCATTGAGTCAATGATACCATCCAACCATCTCATCCTCTGTTGCCTCTTTTTCCTGCCCTCAATCTTTCCCAGCATCAAGGTCTTTTCCGATGAGTTGACTCTTCGCATCAGGTGGCCAAAGTATTGGAGCTTCAGCTTCAGTTCTCCCAGTGAAATATTTCATCAATATTTTGGTACATAAAAGCAAACTTTTATCACTAGCATTGTTATGACACTTCATTTATTTTTTCCCCCTACATTTTTCCAGTAAGTTAAAAATTCAGAATGGTGGGCTCTAGCTTTATTCTGAAATAATTTAGTCCAATTATTGCTGAGGATACCTCTAGTTTTTATTTTTTAACTAAGAAGGTTTGTGCTCAAGTATGTGTTCAGTCGCTCAGTCATGTCCAACTCTTTGCAACCCCATAGACTGTAGCCTTCTAGGCCCCTCTGTCCCATGGAATTTTCCAGGCAAGAATAGTGAAATGAGTTACCATTTCCTCCTCTAAGGGATCTTCCTGGTCCAGGGATTGAATCTGCATCTCTTGCATCTCTTGCATTAGCAGCGAGGTTCTTTACCACTACCGCCCCCTGGGAAGCCTGAGAAGGTTTGATTTGTACCATCTTTGGAACATGAAAAGTGATATTTACAGGCTAGTTGTCCTGTTATATATCTTTAAAATGATTTTAATCTTCACTGTCTTTATGTGTTATTATTTTGCAAATTTTCTCTAAGTCTTTCATTTTTCAACTTTAAACTATTTTATTTTTTTTGCTAAAGAAAATTTGATAAAGGTATAAACCATTTTCTCTTTAAAGTTGTTGTAATCTAGTGCCATTTTAAAGTTAAGGAAAGGAAAGTTATTTTAAAATGTTTTGCAGAGAAAAGAGTATTTTCAAATAGATAGGCCAAATTAATTCCAGAATGGATATCAGCCACTAGAAAATTTAAACATTCAAAATTGCTTTTTAGAAATCTGAAAGCCTCATGTTAAAATGAGAAGAGGGGTCAGAAGTTCAAATCTTCTCTTAAAAAATGGGGATATTTAACATTTTTTTTAAATGAAATGAACATCTAATGAGCCTTGTTTATAATATATACATAAAGAAATGCATCACATTTTTGCAAAATCTAAGTTATGCAATCATTTTATATGCAAGAATGCTAATAGAGAAGATTGGATACTTCTTCAAATTCAGTTAGCCTGACCCTTAAAAGCTTCAGGGCCCATTCCTTCTCAGAAATTTGACTAAACCAAATTTTAAATGCCAGCTTGCACCCAGGAGAGAGAAACTGACCTTGTGGATATGCTTGTAATTTCTTTTCTAGTAGTGGCAGGCATAGCCAGATGTGCCTTTCCTCAGATCTTTAGAATATCTGTATAGGTACATTATTTTATAGTGATATATTACTGTAGGGAAACTTTTTATTTTTAACTGAGGTATAATTGAATTTCCTCCAATATTGTGTTATTTCTTGTGTATAGCAAGTGATTCAGTTATACATCACTATACATATTCTTTTTCATATATTTTCCATTATGGTTTATTACAGGATATTGAATATAGTTCCCTGCACCATATAGTAGGACCTTGTTGTTTATCTGTTTTATGTATAGCAGTTTGTATCTGCAAACCCCAAACTCCTAATTTATCCCTCCCCACCCCCTTTCCCCTTTGGTAACCAAAAGTTTGTTTTATATGTCTGTGAATCTGTTTCTGTTTCATAAATAAGTTTGTGTCACATTTTAGATTCCACATATAAGTGATATCATATGGGGTTTGTCTTTCTCTTCCTGACTTCACTTAATATGATAATTTCTGGGACTGTCTCTGTGGCTGCAGATGGCATTATTTCATTCTCTTTTATCGCTAAGTCATATTCCATTTCATATATACCACATCTTCTTTATCCATTCATCTGTCGATGGGCACTTAGGTTGCTTTCATGTCTTGGCTACTGTAAATCATGTGGTTTTGATCACTGGGGTACATGTGTCTTTTTGAATTAGAGTTTTGTCCAGATATATGTCCAAGGGTGTGATTGCTGGTTCATTTGTGCATGCTAAGCCACTTCAGTCATGTCCCACTCTTTGGGACCCTACAGACTGTATCCTGCCAGGCTCCTCTGTCCATGGAATTCTTCAGGCAAAAATACTGGAGTGGGTTGCCGTGTCCTCCTCCAGGGGCTCTTTCCAACCCAGGGATTGAACCTCCATCTCTTACATCTCCTGCTTGGCAGGCATGTTTTCACCACTAGAGCCACCTGGGAAGCCCGCTGGATCATATGGTAGCTCTGTTTTTCGTTTTTTTTTTTAAAGGAACTTCCATGTTGTTCTCCACAGAGTCTGCACCATTGACATTCCCACCATCAGTGCAGGAAAATTTGTAGGGAAACATTTTGAGCTTTGGATTCACAAAAGAGATGAGACAATATGTAGTTTAGACCCGGTGGGAGTCATGATGGGGCCAAATGAACACTAAGTTTAAAAAAAGGCAATGATGTAGAATTAGAATTATTTTCACATGGACTCCTGATTTCTCCCCCAGACTTACTCCTTTCTTTCTATCCCCCCACTGATGGACTCTGCTTCACTAACATTTGGTTCCTCAGGCCGAAAACTTTTCTGAGCCATCATTTAAAGCTTTCTTTCTTTCACATCCCACATGTAATTCACCAGCAAATCCTGTCGGCATTACATTCATATCACAGATTTGACCATTTCTCAACACGTTCACCTCTACCACCCTCATCACCAAAATCTTTTTCACCAGGACTGTTAAATCGCCTCCTAATTAGTATTCCCTATTTCCCTCTTGTTCCCTTGCTTGCTTTCTTGTGCCACCCAGCAGCCAGAATGATCCTTTTAAAATGTAAATCAGATTATTCCCCTCCTTTGTTCAAATCTACTACACCTTCCCATCACACTTGGTATGAGTCCCCACATCAGCTGTTCAGCACATTAAAATCACCTGGGGAGTACTGACAAATCACTGTTGATTGGGTACCACCACAAATCAACAAGCTCAGATCTCTGGGGTCAGGACTTAGAATCTGTGAGGTTTTTTTTTTTTTAACATAATATTTATTTATTTTATTCATTTATGTGGCTGTGCCAAGTCTTAGTTGTGGCATGCAGGATTTTCAATCTTCATTGCAGTTTGTGGGATCTGTTTAGTTGTGGCATGTGGGATCTAGTTCCTGGACCAGGGATCACACCACTCTGCATTGGGAGCCTGCAGGGTTAGCCATTTAGACCACCAGGGAAGTCCCTCTGTGAGATTTTAAAGCTCCCCAGGTGTTTCAGAGGTGAGGGGTTGCAAGTCTTCTCTGGCTACCTCTCCAACCCCGTTGTCTACCACCCTCCCCGCTGCACCCCCACTTTGACTTCCTTGTTGCTCCTCAAGCCTGCCAAGGATATCTAGGACTCAAAGCATTTGCAACTGCTGCTGTTCCCTCAGCTGGCCACAATCATAGCCTCACCCCATTCAGATCTCTGCTCAGTATCACCTTCTCAAAGAGGTCTTTCCTGACCCTCATCTTGTTCTATACCATTGCCTTCTTTAGTTTTCTTAAAGGAAATTATATTACAACTACTTGTTTGCTGATTTCCCCCCTCTGTCTCACTGCTAGAATGTAAAATCCAGGAGGCCAAGACTTTGTCTCATTTGTTCACTGCTGTTTCGGGTTCGTAGCACAGTTCATAAACCAGTCCCTAGACATTGTAGGGACTTAATAAATATGTATTATTGTTGTTTAAAAACAAATTTTTTTTAACTTATTTTAGTGTGCTTGGGCAATGGCCAAAAGGATGTCACTGCCCAGGATCTGTGGTTGGAAAATCTGGAAATTTGGCTTTGCCTCCTACTGGGTTTTGGTTTGGTTTTGACCTTGGAATTTCCCGGCAGTTGTTTGGCCATGGAGCCTGCCAGTCAGCACAGACGGGCCTGATGAGTGGCCGGATGACCTGCTTCAGTGGGCTTCGGGTGGAAAATTCCAACAAACCTCAGGCTCGTTGGGGGCGGGGCAGGGGCGGAGAGTCAGCTGAGCCTGAAGTCAGCCCAGTTGGGCAGGCTCTGTGAGGCCGGAAGCTGCTGCCGTCGTCTCCGCCCTGGTTTTTCTAGAACTTATGCAGGCGTCGCCAGCCCCACCTGGGCTATAGGAAGGACCGGAGAGAAAAAACCTGAAGCTTTAAATCTGCTCGTTGCTCAGTTATTTCAAGATTGTGTTCAAAATGCAGAGGAGGTAAAATAGAAGTTAGTTATATTTGTTTGTTCATGTTGAGACATTACTGACATAACATTGTATTCTTTCAGGTGTACAAAGTAATGATTTGGCATGTGTAGTATTGCAAAAGATCACCACAGTAAGTCCACTTAACCTGCATTACCACACGTGGTTACAAATTTTTTTGTTTCTTGTGATGAAAACTTGCAGCAACTTTCAAGTATGTGATATAGTACTATTAACTGTAATCACCAGGCTGGTCATTAAATCTCCAGAGTTACATGTTTTCTGACTGGAAGTCTGTGCCTTTTTCCCTCCACCCATTTTGCACCCCTCTACCCCCTCAACCACAAATCTATTCTCTGTATCTATGAGTTCTATTTTTTATTTTTTAAAGTTTCACATATGCATGAGATACATGGTATTTGCTTTTTCTGACTTACTTCTCTTAACCTAATGCCCTCAGGGTCCATCCATGTTGTCAAAAATAGCAAGATTTCCTCATTTTTTGTGCTGAGTAATATTCCATTTCGTGTATACATACACACTCTATCCATTTATCCATGGATGAACACTTAGCCCTATTGTGAATAATGCTGCAGTGAAGGTGAGGGTAAATATACCTTTTTAAGTTAGTTTTTCTTTTATGAAAATACCTTCGATTGGAGTATAGTTGCTTTACAATGTTAATTCCTACTGTACAGCAAAGTGAATCAGCTGTCCGTATATACACACCCCTCTTTTTTGGATTTAGTTCCCAGATAGGTCACCACAGAGCGTGAATGGAGTTACCTGTTCTCGACAGTAGGTTCTTATTAGTTATCTATTTTATACACATTAATGTATATATGTCAATCCCAGGCTCACAATTCCTCCCACCACCACCCCTTTTTCCCTTTTGGTGTCCATACATTTTTTCTCTACACCTATATCTCTATTCCTGCTTTGCAAATAAGATTTATACCATTTTTTCTAGATTCTGCACATATGCATTAATATACCCTATTTGTTTTTCTAACTTCACCCTGTATGACATTCTGTAGATCCATCCATGTCTCTACAAATGATCCAGTTTCATTCCTTTTTATGGCTGAGTAATATTCCATTATGTATTTAATATTCCACATGTACCACAACTTCTTTTTTTTTTTTTACTGCAACTTCTTTATTCATTCCTTTTCTAACTTCACCCTGTATGACATTCTGTAGGTCCATCCACGTCTCTACAGATGATCCAGTTTCATTCCTTTTTATGGCTGAGTAATATTCCATTACGTATTTAATATTCTACATGTACCACAACTTCTTTTTTTTTTTTTTTACCACAACTTCTTTATTCATTCCTTTGTTGATGGACATTTAGGTTGTTTCTATATCCTGGCTATTGTAAATATTGCTGCAATAGACATTCGGGTGCATGTGTCTTTTGAATTATAATTTTCCCTAGTTATATGCCTAGTAATGGGATATGGTAATAGGGTGGGATATGGGTCATATGGTAGTTCTGTTTTTAGTTTTTTAAGAAACTTCCATACTGTTCTCTATAGTGGTTGTATTAATTTACATCCCCAGCAATAGTGCAAGAGGGTTTCCTTTTCTCTACACCGTCTCCAGCATTTATTGTTTGTAGACTTTTTGATGATGGGCATTCTGACAGATGTGAGGTGATTTCTCTTTGTGGTCTTGATTTGCATTTCATGCATGATTAGTGATATTGAGCATCTTTTCATGTACCTGTTGGCCATGTGTATGCTTTCTTTTGAGAAATGTCTATTTAGATCATCTTCCCATTTTAAAAATTGTATTATTTGTCTTTTTGCTATTGAATTATATGAGTTCTTTATACATTTTGAATATCAGCCTCTTATCTGATACATAATTTGGAAATATTTTCTCCCACTTGGTAGCTTACCTTTTCATTTTGTTGATGATTTCTTTTACTGTGTGACTTTGTTGTTTGATGTGGTCTTATTGTTTATTTTTGCTTTTGTTGCCTTTGCTTTTAGTGTCAAATCCAAAAAATCATTGCCAGGACTGATGTCAAGGAACTTAAAGCCTGTTTCCTTGCAAGAGTTTTATGGTTTCAGGTCTTATGTACAAGTTTAATTCATTTTGAATTAATTTTTATGCATAGTGGTCTAGTAGCATGTGGCTCTCCAGTTCCTCCATAACAATTTATTGAAGAGAAAGCCCTTTTCCTACTACATTCTTGAGACTTTTGTTATAAATTAATTTACCATGTGTGTATGGGTTGATTTCTTGCTTTCTGTTCTATTCCATTAATCTATGTGTCTGTTTTTATGCCAGTATCATACTGTGTTGATTATTATAGCTTTGTAATATATTTTAAAGTCAGGAAATGTGATTTTTGAAGTTTTGTCATTCTTTCTCAAGATTACTTTGGCTATTTGAGGTCTTCTGTGATTTTATATGAATTGTAGGATTGTTTTATTTCTGTGGAAAAATACCATTGGAATTTTGATAGAAATTGCATTGATTCTATAAATTTCTTTGATAATATGGATATTTAAATAATACTGATTATTCCAAGCCATGAGCATGGAATATCTTACAATTTATTTGTTTCTTCTTCAGTTCTTTTAATCAATGTCTATGCTTTTCAGTGTATAGTCTTTTATCTCCTTGATTAAATTTATTTGTAGATACTCTGTTCTTTTTGATGCAGTTGTAAATGGGATTGTTTTCTTAATCTCTTTGATAGTTCATTATTGGTGTATTGACACACAGCTGATTTTTTAAAACTTTTAATTTTGCATTGGGTATAGCCAACTAACAAAGAATGTTGTGATAGTTTCAAGTGAACAGTGAAGGGATTCAGCCATACATATACATGATACATGGATCCGTTCTCCCGCAAACTCTCCTCCCATCCAGGCTGCCAGATAACGTTGAGCAGACTGCCATGTGCTAAACAGTAGATCCTTGTTGGTGACACACAACTAATTTTTGTGTGTTGATTTTGTATCTGGCAACTTTACCAAATTTGCTTATTTTCACAGCTTTTTAATGGAGTATTTTGAGTTTTCCATACATACTATCATGCCATCTGCAAATGGAGACAGTTTTACTTTTTTCCTTTCTGATTCTGATGTCCTTTATTTCTTTTTCTTGACAAATTTATTTGGCTAGGACTTCCAATACTGTGTTGGATAAAAGTGGTGGGAGTGGGCATCTTATCTTATTTCTGATCTTACAGAGGTAAAGGTTTTAGCTTTTCGCTATCAAGTATATTGTTAGTTGTGGACTTGTCATATGTGGCCTTTATTATGTTGAAGTACATTTCATTTATATTTACTTTATTGAGAGGTTTTTAACCATCCATGGATGTTGAATTTTGTCACATGCTTTTCTTGTATCTATTGAGATGATTATATAGTTTTTGTTCTTCAGTTTGTTAATGTGGTATATCACATTGATTTATCTGAGAATATTGAACCATCCTTTCATCCCTGAGGTAAATCCTTCTTCACCGTGGTATATGAAACTGTTGACTTTAAAAAGGCACAACCTAAAAGTTGAGAGTTCTATTTGGTGGGAAATTTTAGGAATTCAGGCCCAGGAGACAGCATCTCAAGTAACCCTGAGAGAACTGCTCCCAGGAGGCAGGGGAAGAAGTCAGGTTATATATAAGTTTGTCACAAAGGGCAGATAGTCTGAACCTCAAAAGGTTATTGTTAATTAAGGAAAACCAGATATCACAAGTTAAGGAATTTAGTGCTTTCTATGTATGGGAAGGTACAAGAGTCTGGGCTCTCTGAAATCATTCCTTTCATATGTATCTCAGCTATATGGCCTCAGTGTCCTGCCGGATCCCCTCCATGCTCCATAGGGAGTGGCTGCAGCTTGATGGCTATGGTTAGCAGGTATTACTCTCTTTACTGGGTGCCCTCTGGGGCATTTACATTTGGATGACCAGAATCAGTGATGGCTGTGACATCCTTGCTTATGGATATGGCAGGAAATATGACATTTCTCAATCCCTTCAATGTATCATTGAATTCAGGTTGCTGATATTTTGTTAAGGATTTTTACATCTGTGTTCATCAGTGATATTGGCCAGTAATTTTCTCTTTTTTTGTGATCTTTGGATTTGGCATCAGGGTAATGCTGGCCTTGTAGAATGACTTCACAAGTTTCCTTCCTTTGCAATTTCTGGAAATAGTTTAAGATGAATAAGTATTAATTCTTCTTTGAATGTTTGATAGAATTCACCTGTGAAGCCATCTGTACTAGGCTTTTGTCTGCAGGTTTTTGATGACTGATTGAATCTCCTTAATAGTAGTCAGTCTGTTCAGATTTTCTGTTTCTTCATGGTTCAGTCTTTGTAGTTTGTATATTTCCAGAAATTTATCCATTCCTTCTAAGGTGCCTAATTTTTTGGTATGTAATTTCTCATAGTAGTTTCTTATGATCCTTTGTATTACTGTGGTACTGGTTGTAATGTTTCTTTTTTTCCTTCTCTTTTTATTTATATGCATTTTCTTTCTTTTGTCTTGGTAAGGCCAGATTAAGATTTGTCTATGTTATCTTTAAAAAAAAAAAGCTCTTCGTTTCTTTGATCTTTTATACTATTTTTTAATCTCTATTTTATTGATTTCTGCTCTGGCTTTTGTTATTTCCTTCTACTAACTTTAGGCTTAGTTTGTTTTTCTTTTTCTGGTTGCTTGAGGTGTAAAGTTGTTATTGTTGTTTTTATTTTAGATCTCTCCTCAGATTAGGGAAGTTTCCAGCCATTAATTGTTTCAGTAAGTTTTCTGCCCCTTTCTTTGGCTCCTTCTTGGATCACTAGTGCAATTATTTGTTTGCTTGGTATTGTCCCGTAAGTCCTTTAAGCTATCTTCATGCTTTTTCTTTTTGCTCCTCTAATTGGGTGAATTCCATTGCCCTGTCTTAAAAGTTTACTGATCCTTTTCTCATTTCAGCTTGTCTGCTATTGAACCTCCCTATTGAAGTTTACAGTTCAGTTATTGTAATCTTTAATTCTATGTGTCTGTTTGGTACTTTTAAATATTTTCTCTTTTTTGAAATTCTTATTTTATTCATGCATTACTTTCCTGATCTCAGCAATCTTTGTGATCTTTATCTTAAGCTCTATCAACTAAATCTTCATTAACTTTTTTTTTGTTGTTGATGTTTTGTCTTATTCTCTCGTTTGTAATATATTCCTTTGTTTCTTCATTTTTCTTGATTCTCTGTGCTGGTTTGTATCATTAGATAAAACAACCACTTCTCCCAGTTTTGAAGTAGTGGTATTAGGTAGGAAATGACTCTTACTGTTCAAGCCGGTCTGAGCTCTTGGTTCTCTTTCAAACCTTTGTGATTGCCAAGCAGGCTCTTTTGTTTTTAACAGCTCCCAGTAGTTAAGGGTGCTCCAAGACCTGTCAGTGCCCTGATTGGGAGAATCTCAGTCAACAAGTGACTTCAGGCTGATTGGAAGGTTGAACCTCAGGTTGCAGCTTTTAAAGAATGCAAATATATCTCTTTCAGGGGAAGACAGGGAGATGGGTGCTTCTGTCTGCTTTCTCTGTGCTGAGCCCTGGGATGATAACCAGTTCAGAACTGGTCTCTTGTTTGCTACCATCCTGTTGAGCCCATGAATGTAAGCCCCACTGGACATCAGAGCCAGGTATGAAGGGATATGTCCTCTGGCTACACACGAGCGAACATATCTTATGATAGTGTTGTAAGGCACAAATGAGTATGTGTTGTGTATTGTATACCACATTTATTTGTAAAATTATTTCTGTGCTGTTTTAACATCCAAGTGAAGAGACAATTTGAATCTGATGAAAGTGGTCATTAGTGGACATAGAGAGAAAGGCAAGTTGTAAGAATGATCAGGAGTTGGCAGTAGAAAAGATATGGCAAAAAATAAACTGAGAAATGAAGAGGGCTGTCGTGAAGACTGGTGAGGGAAGTGATTATTTTTGGAGGACAGTGTTTTGGTTTTGTGCTTTTGGCTGCACAGTGCACCTTTGGGATCTTTCCTGAGCAGGGATCACGCCTGGGCCCTCGCAGTGAAAGCACCAAGTTCTAACCACTGGACCACCAGGGAATTACCTTGGAGCGCAGTTTTTGCTCATGAATCTAGAGGGTGGTTAAGACTTTTGTTCTCTCTCTTTTTAATTTATCTCTGTCCCTGTCCTACTAACTTCTATATACCATTTTCCTGCAAGCATCTATAGGCATGTAGCCCTAAACAGAGGATAGTGATAAATGAGGACAGTCATTCATTCCTTCAACAAGTGATTTTCACTTAGCATCTATTCTAATCCAGGCACTGGACTACAATAAAAGATGAATGTTTCCACAAAGAAGAAACAGTTCTTTGTTCCAGGGATGGTAGAGTCCAGCAAGGGGACAGACAATAGGCCATAACAACAGTTTGTTGCTAAGATAAGAGTAAATAGGGGACTAGGGGAACCACAAGGGTAAACAGAGGAACTACTAGGGGAGCTCTCCCAGAGTTGGGGCAGGGGTGCTCAAGGAAAGCATCTCTGAGGTGATGTTTGAAGGAAGAATTGGCCAAATCAAGGAGGAGGAAGAGGAAGGGAAGGGTGTACCAGGCAGAGAAGCAACAGATCGAGCATCAGCAGAATAGCAAAGCTCACCATAGATGGAGTGTGGACAGTAAAGGAACTTTTTGGGAGATTTGCAGAATTCGGGGGTAGATTTGGCATGTTCCAAATGTATTGGTGTAAGTGGTGCCTAGAGACTGAAGAGCACCTATGGATCCTTGTTGAACCATTTCCTGGATATAGAAACCTGTCTGCCAAGAGGCACAGGTTAAGAGTCAAGGTTTCGCAGTTGATTGGTTTCCTGTGGTAAATCCCTCTCTCGTCATTTTATAACTTGGAATGAACCTACTACAAGGCAAGAAAAGAATTCTCAAAGACTTGGTCTGTGTATTGTGACAGATTGTAGAAACTCAAGAAAATGTTTCTATCTGTTCCAAATAGTTGGATATGTTGCTTATGACTTCTACAAAACAAGAAATGAAGACTAGGCAGTGTGAAGCAATGGGAAGGTGGCCACATCTTGGCAGTCTTATTTTCAGAAGACTGTCTGGTTTTCTTTATTGAACCAGGAAAAACAAGCTTCAAGGCAGGGCAGTTGAATCTCAAGAGCTCCTGTCCTTGAACTGCAGACTTAAAGTGAGGATAAATACTGGCCAAGATGTAGCAAGTAAGGATGTATTGTAGTGACTCACATTTTGTCATTTAAGAATGTTAACTGAACAATTTTTTTTTATTGTCTAAATATACAGAATTCAAGGAACAGGCTAAATTACCTTCTTTGATCACTTTAGCAATTATAAATCACTGATTAAATGTTTGAGATATTTTTGTTATTTACAGAAGGCTGATAACTTTTAATTTGCATAATATTTCATGATAGTTCATTAAAAATGATGAACAGTGTAGAAAGCAATATTATCATTTAAATTACTTTTTTTTGTGATTATGTAAAATTTATTTTTAGGAGTTGCATGATAATATATTTAGTGGTAAAATGTCATGATATCTGTAACTTACTTTCTTTTTTTTTTTTTTTTTATTAGTTGGAGGCTAATTACTTCACAACATTTCAGTGGGTTTTGTCATACATTGATATGAATCAGCCATAGATTTACACGTATTCCCCATCCCGATCCCCCCCTCCCACCTCCCTCTCCACCCGATTCCTCTGGGTCTTCCCAGTGCACCAGGCCCGAGCACTTGTCTCATGCATCCCACCTGGGCTGGTGATCTGTTTCACCATAGATAGTATACATGCTGTTCTTTTGAAATATCCCACCCTTACCTTCTCCCACAGAGTTCAAAAGTCTGTTCTGTATTTCTGTGTCTCTTTTTCTGTTTTGCATATAGGGTTATTGTTACCATCTTTCTAAATTCCATGTATATGTGTTAGTATGCTGTAATGTTCATTATCTTTCTGGCTTACTTCACTCTGTATAAGGGGCTCCAGTTTCATCCATCTCATTAGGACTGGTTCAAATGAATTCTTTTTAATGGCTGAGTAATATTCCATGGTGTATATGTACCACAGCTTCCTTATCCATTTGTCTGCTGATGGGCATCTAGGTTGCTTCCATGTCCTGGCTATAATAAACAGTGCTGCGACGAACATTGGGGTGTACGTGTCTCTTTCAGATCTGGTTTCCTCAGTGTGTATGCCCAGAAGTGGGATTGCTGGGTCATATGGCAGTTCTATTTCCAGTTTTTTCAGAAATCTCCACACTTTTTTCCATAGCGGCTGTACTAGTTTGCATTCCCACCAACAGTGTAAGAGGGTTCCCTTTTCTCCACACCCTCTCCAGCATTTATTGCTTGTAGACTTTTGGATAGCAGCCATCCTGACTGGCGTGTAATGCTACCTCATTGTGGTTTTGATTTGCATTTCTCTAATAATGAGTGATGTTGAGCATCTTTTCATGTGTTTGTTAGCCATCTGTATGTCTTCTTTGGAGAAATGTCTGTTTAGTTCTTTGGCCCATTTTTTGATTGGGTCATTTATTTTTCTGGAATTGAGCTTCAGGAGTTGCTTGTATATTTTTGAGATTAATCCTTTGTCTGTTGCTTCATTTGCTATTATTTTCTCCCAATCTGAGGGCTGTCTTTTCCCCTTACTTATAGTTTCCTTTGTAGTGCAAAAGCTTTTAAGTTTCATTAGGTCCCATTTGTTTAGTTTTGCTTTTATTTCCAATATTCTGGGAGGTGGGTCATAGAGGATCTTGCTTTGATTTATGTCGGAGAGTGTTTTGCCTATGTTCTCCTCTAGGAGTTTTATAGTTTCTGGTCTTACATTTAGATCTTTAATCCATTTTGAGTTTATTTTTGTGTATGGTGTTAGAAAGCGTTCTAGTTTCATTCTTTTACAAGTGGTTGACCAGTTTTCCCAACACCACTTGTTAAAGAGGTTGTCTTTTTTCCATTGTGTATCCTTGCCTCCTTTGTCAAAGATAAGGTGTCCATAGGTTCGTGGATTTATCTCTGGGCTTTCTATTCTGTTCCATTGATCTATATTTCTGTCTTTGTGCCAGTACCGTACTGTCTTGATGACTGTGGCTTTGTAGTAGAGTCTGAAGTCAGGCAGGTTGATTCCTCCAGTTCCATTCTTCTTTCTCAAGATTACTTTGGCTATTCGAGGTTTTTTGTATTTCCATACAAATTGTGAAATTCTTTGTTCTAGTTCTGTGAAAAATACCGTTGGTAGCTTGATAGGGATTGCATTGAATCTATAGATTGCTTTGGGTAGAATAGCCATTTTGACAATATTGATTCTTCCAATCCATGAGCATGGTATGTTTCTCCATCTGTTTGTGTCCTCTTTGATTTCTTTCATCAGTGTTTTATAGTTTTCTATGTATAGGTCTTTTGTTTCTTTAGGTAGATATACTCCTAAGTATTTGTTGTGATCCACACAGTCAAAGGCTTTAGCATAGTCAGTGAAACAGAAGTAGGTGTTTTGGGGAATTCCCTTGCTTTTTCTATGATCCAGTGTATGTTGGTAATTTGATCTCTGGTTCCTCTGCCTTTCCTAAATCTTGCTTGAACATCTGGATGTTCTCAGTTTACATACTGCTGATGTAAGGCCTAGCTTGAAGGATTTTGAGCATAATCTTGCTGGCATTTGAAATGAGTGCAATTGTACAGTAATCTGTACATTCTTTGCATTGCCTT
The DNA here is from genome assembly GCF_033118175.1 of Dama dama. Taxonomy (NCBI): domain Eukaryota; kingdom Metazoa; phylum Chordata; class Mammalia; order Artiodactyla; family Cervidae; genus Dama; species Dama dama. Next base: position 22,390,216 of record NC_083708.1, on the reverse strand, counting down.
TCTTTGGGATTGGAATGAAAACTGACCTTTTCCAGGCCTGTGGTCACTGCTGAGTTTTCCAAATTTGCTGGCATATTGAGTGCAGCACTTTCACAGCATCATCTTTTAGGATTTGAAATAGCTCAGCTGCAATTCCATCACTTCCATAGCTTTGTTCGTAGTAGTGCTTCCTAAGACCCACCTGCTATATATGAAAAGTTGGTAAATTTGATCTTGGGAAGATATGGAATTCTCTTCTGTTTACATCTATTTTCCCACTGAAGTAAGAGGCAAAGCCATTGGTTGAGAATGAAGAGGGCAGGAAATGTTTGAGGCCTAAGGAGAGAAAAGGGACTAATTGGAAGAGTGAGAGAGTGAATTGCATAGGGAATGTATGGCATGATTGCCAGGCAACATCGCACCCACCTGAGGTTTGTGATCACAATTTCACAGTGAGATCAGATAACTGTTGAGCACAAATGCAAATTAGGAGGTTCAAGGAGGGAGAATTCCCTGGTGACCCAGTAGTTAGGACTGTAGGCTTTCGCTGCTGAGCCCATGGGTTCAGTCATTCCCTTTGTGGGAAACTAAGACCAGGGGGAAAAAAGATGGATGAGAATAACCAGCTTTGGGTATTTCCAGATGAGGGAATTGTGGTGTCTGATCCCATTTCTCATGTGACTTTCCTTACCAATTGTTACAGACTTTGATGGAGAATCCTGGGCCATGTGGTGGCATGCAGACCTCCTGTTCCTGGGAAGTGATGGGAGCTCCCTCCTGGGAGGGGCAGGAGTGCCCTCCCTTGCCTCCACCTCCCCATAAGGACCTGGAAGAATCAGACTATCTTCCATTGCCCTGGGGGTAGGAGGTCCCCTTCAGAGCTGGTCAGGGAGAGAATCTATTCTAGAATAGATGTTCTTACCTCTTCCGCCTATTACTGTGTCAGGTAGCTGTATTACTTATGCTTTAGTCGCTCAGTCGTGTCCGACTCTTTGTGACCCCATGAATCGCAGCACGCCAGGCCTCCCTGTCCATCACCAACTCCCGGAGTTTACTCACACTCATGCCCATAGAGTCGGTGATGCCATCCAGCCATCTCATCCTCTGTTGTCCCCTTCTCCTCCTGCCCCCAATCCCTCCCCAAATCACGGTCTTTTCCAGTGAGTCAACTCTTCGCATGAGGTGGCCAAAGTACTGGAGTTTCAGCTTCAGCATCAGTCCTTCCAATGAACACCCAGGACTGATCTCCTTTAAGAGAGACTGGTTGGATCTCCTTGCAGTCCCAGGGACTCTCAAGAGTCTTCTCCAACACCATAGTTCAAAAGCATCAATTTTTCGGTGCTCAGCTTTCCTCATAGTCCAACTCTCACATCCATACATGACCACTGGAAAAACCATAGCCTTGACCACATGGACCTTTGTTGGCAAAGTAATGTCTCTGCTTTTTAATATGCTGTCTAGGTTGGTCATAACTTTCCTTCCAAGGAGTAAGCGTCTTTTAATTTCATGGCTGCAGTCACCATCTGCAGTGACTTTAGAGCCCCAAAAAATAAAGTCTGACACTGTTTCCACTGTTTCCCCATTTATTTCCCATAAAGTGATGGGACCAGATGCCATCATCTTAGTTTTATGAATGTTGAGCTTTAAGCCAACTTTTTCACTCTCCTCTTTCACTTTCATCAAGAGGCTTTTTAGTTCTTCTTCACTTTCTGCCATAAGGGTGGTGTCATCTGCATTTCTGAGGTTATTGATATTTCTTCCAGCAATCTTCATTCCAGCTTGTGCTTCCTCCAGCCCAGCGTTTCTCATGATGTACTCTGCATATAAGTTAAATAATCAGGGTGACAATATACAGCCTTGATGTACTCCTTTTCCTATTTGGAACCAGTCTGTTGTTCCATGTACTTATGCTAACTCCAATCTTGTTGTTGAGTCACTAAGTCACGTTCAACTCTTTTGCAACCCCATGGACTGTAGCCTGCCAGGCTCTTCTGTCCATGGAATTTTCCAGACAAGGATACTGGAGGGATTGCTGTTTCCTTCTCCAAGGGATCTTCCCAAACCAGGGATTGAACTCACATCTGCTGCATTTGGCAGGCAGATTCTTTACCACTGAGCTATCAGGGAAGCCCATTAACTCCATCTTAGAGTGTTCTTTTGGATTATCAAAGTATTCTGTGTCAATCAAGTTATCTAGGAAGTTAATAAGCCATTTTCCAAGGAAAAGGTACATAGCGCATAAAAAGGCATGTTCATACTGAATTTCCATTATTTATAGGGGGTAAATATACGCCTTATTTCACTTGCCTTAAGGGGTAGGAAAATAAAAACAAATGAAGTTAAGGGTGTAACTTTCCTTGCTCTTTCGCCAAAGTGTACTCAGTCAATTTCTGTACCAGTTTGACTCCACTGGTAGCATTTTATTTTCTCTATTGACTTGTTTCTGTTAAGGCCTTGAGAATAGGAGTTACAAGCAGTTTCTTTTTTTTTTTTTTCCCATTTACTTTTTTTATTAGTTGGAGGCTAATTACTTTACAATGTTGTAGTGGTTTTTGTCATACATTGACATGAATCAGCCATGGATTTACATGTATTCCCCATCCCGATCCTCCCTCTCACCTCCCTCTCTACCTGATCCCTCTGGGTCTTCCCGGTGCACCAGGCCCCAGCACTTGTCTCATGCATCCAACCTGGCCTGGTGATCTGTTTCACCCTAGATAATATACATGTTTCGATGCTGTTCTCTCGAAACATCCCACCCTCGCCTTCTCCCACAGAGTCCAAAAGTCTGTTCTGTACATCTGTGTCTCTTTTTCTGTTTTGCATATAGGGTTATCGTTAACCATCTTTCTAAATTCCATATATATGCGTTAGTATACTGTATTGGTCTTTGTCTTTCTGGCTTACTTCACTCTGTATAATGGGCTCCAGTTTCATCCATCTCATTAGAACTGATTCAAATGAATTCTTTTTAATGGCTGAGTAATATTCCATGGTGTATATGTACCACAGCTTCCTTATCCATTCGTCTTACAAGCAGTTTCTTTACCCTTCCTGCTTGGATTTGCACTGTGGTGAAACATGACCAGGGAAGCCAGAGAACAGAAGGGAAGCCAGCAGTTTGTGCCTGTCCTGCCTCCACAGGGCCTTGACTTTTTCTTTCAAGATTGAGTTCCAGGATTACTGCTCTTTCCCTTGCTCTTATGTACAGCCCTTTGTCTCTCAAGCAAAAGCTATTTACCACCTGGTGTGGAGGTCCAGGGCACACCCTACTGAGGCAGGCAATGAAGAGTGTGTGTGTCTCTGCTCATCAATGGAAAGGCAGTGTGAGATGAGCGTGGGCAGACAGACCTCCAAAGTCAGCTGGACCTGGGCTGGAGTACTGATGTATTGCAAATTACAATAGTTTTTCTAAGTCTTATATCTAATTCTTCCTCCTCCTTCTCCTCCTCTTTCTTCTTATCTTTTTTTTTTTTTTGGCCATGGCCTGAGGCATGTGGGATCTTAGTTCCCCAGTCAGGGATCGAACCTGTATACCCTGCATCGTAAGTGCAGAATCTTAACCACTGGACCACCAGGGATGTCCCTCTTTCTTTTTTTCTAAGGTGTTCCATCACCTATAACATAAGCAGAGAAATCAAACTGGCTTCAGCCATAAGGATTTGATGGACTTGTGAAACAGGAAATCTTAGGCAAAACGACTTCTGAGTGACCTCATTCCAAGGCCCTTGCTCCCTGTGTATTTCTTTAGCTCTTCACCCCTGAGTGGACTGACTTCATTCCCAGGCTGGCAGGAGCTCTGGGCCGTTCATCACACACGAGAGTCTTTGAGGAATGTCCAGAATGTCTTCTAGAAGATTGGGCAGAGCTTTAGCAGAAGCCCCAGGAAGTCTGTCCATGGTCTCAGTGGGCCAAAGGACAATTTTCCAACCTCTGGAAAGGAGGATGGGATTGCTTTTAGACAGCTAAGACTCACCCTAGGACCTGGGGATGGGGTCAGCCTTCTCCAAGGCTGTGTAGGGGAAGAAGAAATCCAGAGAAAGAAATTGAGAATTTTGTTAGGAGGGATGAAGGAAGGAATGGATGCGGGGCAGCCAACCAGCAGTCCAGTCTACCAGGGGCTGATGTACTGCTCTCTCCCAGGGCTTATGCTTACTGAACCAGCAAGCTCCCTTCTCTGTTTGGTTCCAGGTTAAAATTGTTTGGCCGCCGGGCCCCAGAGGTCTCATTTATGTCCCCCAGAAGCATTTTCCTGAAGTTGACTTTCTGGGAACACTGTCTATGCTAGAATCTTAGATACTCCATTTGTTACTCAGTCTTTTTTTTTCCCCCCTATTGTTTATTCACTCATTTATTTATTTATTTGGCTGTCGTGGGTCTTTGCTGTGGCATGCAGACTCTTAGTTGTGGCATGTGGGATCTAGTTCCCTGACCAGGGATCACACCTGGGCCCCTTGCCTTGGAGCCTGCAGTCCCAGCCACTGGACACCAGGGACGTCCCTGTCACTCAGTCTTTCTTGGTGCTTTCTGGTGGCCCGGCTTTTCTGAGCAGGATTTGTCTTGTGTTTTTTTTTAAATTCATGAATCCTCTCCCTGGCACTAACCATCCAGGGCTTCGTGGCTCCCATTCAAGATTCCTGTGCTCTGCCCAATGAGTCACCTTTCCTAGGAACTCATCCTCTCGTCTTGTTACTGACTTTGGCATCAACTTTTGGAAAGTCTAAAACTCAACCATGTTTGATGATGCCCCATCCATGACATCAAATTCTTTTCCAGTCCCATTTTAGTTTCATCGTCATCGCCCAGGAGCTTGAACTGAGTAGGGGAGATGGTGTGAGGGCAGAAGCAGATTGCTGCTGGAAGGAGCCACAGGTAGGATTTTTTTTTTCATTTATTTTTATTAGTTGGGGATTTTTTTAATGTGACCAGAAAGACTCCACTGGAGGGACGCCTTCCCAGCCAGAGCCTGGAAGCCGTGGCTCCACAGCCCCATGTACGACATGAAGACCAGGTCTGCTCCTTCTGTCCAGGGGAGTTGCTGCCACTGAGGAAAGGGAAAGCGTTGGGTCCCTGGAATCACGTCCTCACCAGCAAATAATTGCAGAAAATCTTAAAGCATTTTCCCAGTTTTCCAGAAATACAAATTAAAAACTGACTTACTGCCAGGCTGTTTTGCACTCCTGTTAACAACTGTACATCACAATCTGTCAAACTCCCTCCCTCCAGGAAGAAATATGTGTAATTGTGAATACAGAGGGTGAAGCAGGCTCTTTTCCTATATTCTAATACATTTTTTTTTTTTTTTGGTCCCTTGGAAAGAAAAATGGCACTAACTTTGTGATTATAAATGCAAACTTTAGGATCTTTTACATATGTCCATACACTTATGAAAGGGTCAAGGACCAAGGAACATTATTATCATGATATTAGCCAACTTTGAGAACATGCTGAGTAACAGATGTTATTATTTTTTTTTATTGGAGTATAGTTGCTTTAAGATGTTGTGTTAGTTTCTGCTATACGGCAAAGTGAATCAGCCGTGTATATACACATATCACCTCCTCTTTGGATTTCCTTCCCATTTAGGTCACTGCAGAGCATGGAGTAGAGTTCCCTGTGCTATTACAGTAGGTTCTCACTAGTTATCTATTTTATACAGAGTATCAATAGTGTATATATGCCAATTCCAATCTGTCAATACATCCCACTCTCCCTTCCCCTCCACCGCTGTGTCTGTATGTTTGTTCTCTACATCTGTGTCTCTATTTCTGCTTTGCAGATAGGCTCCCCTGTATCATTTTTCTAGATTACACATATATGCATTGATATATGGTATTTATTTTTCACTTTTTGACTTATTCCACCCTGTATGACCCTCTCTGGGTCCATTCACATCTCTGCTAATGTATGTTGTTGTTGTTTAGTCGCTAAGTCATGTCTGACTCCTTTGAGACCCCATGGTCTGTAGCCCACCAGTCTCCTCTGTCCATGGAAGTTTCCAGGCAAGAATCCTGGAGTGGGTTGCCATTTCCTCCTCCAGGGAATTTTGAGACCCAGGAATCAAACCTGCGTCTTCTGCATTGGCAGGTGGATTTTTTTTTTTTTTTTTTTTTTTACCACTGAGTCACTAGGGAAGCCCTGCAAATGTATGTGCCAGATATTAAATGTATTAATTTATTTAGTGGTCACAGACTGCCATGAGGGTAAGTGCAGGATTCATCTGTGAATGCTAAGACTCAGATTAATAAATCCAAATTAGCCCACTTGGCAAACTGCAGAGTTGCTTACCAGCACGAGTCTCCAAAGTTCTTGGCCTTGACTGCTTGCACCCTGCATGGAAGTCTGTCCCCCACAACACATCCCTTGTGTGAGAGCACGTTGTGTTACTTCTACCTTTAAAACTATTCCTTTATTATCTTTTGTGAGGGCTTCTTTTCTCTTCCCTATTCCTTTTTACGATTCCAGCACCCTTTCCCAGTGGAGGGAAGTTCACACCAGTAAGGTGGGGTCTGACAGGGATGCTTGGGCCTGCGGGGGTGCTGGGCCGAGTCAGAAAGGTGTATTAGACTAGATGAACTCAGTGAGTGAGTGATAAGTTCCAGTGGATCAGGATGATGCCAAGGGCTTAGAAGAGAGCGGTCCAGAATCTTGGCAGTAGAAAGTGATACTCGGAGGCCTCAGGAAGCATCAGACACTGGGGGTGGGGCCACAGACCTTCCGTTTCTTACCTCGGCTTGTCTCCCACTTGATTCTCTCTATTTAATCCAAGTTCAAGTGAGCAGATCATCTACATGCCCTTTCCAGCGTGGGTCCTTTGACATACCTTCATTTTGGCTTTGTCAGTCCTACGTCAGCTTCATTATTTTAAAGGATTCTGGACCTTCCTGAATGAAATACAAAAAATAAATCTTAGAGCAGAACATTTTTTGTATTTTTTTTCATGCGTCAAAGATTCATTGAATATTAACTGTATTTCTGGTATTGCCTTAGGTTCAGGAAATTATTCAGAGTATAAAGACATTTTTAGCCCATCTATAATAGGGGCAAAAAAAGTGGAAAAGGAAACTTTTTTTTTTAACTTGGTTGTGCTGGGTCTTAGGCGCTGCATTTGGGATCTTCTACTTTCATTTCGTCATGTGGAATCTTAGTTATAGCAGGCAGGATCTTTAGTTGCAGTGTGTGGGATCTAGTTCCCTGACCAGGGATCAAACCCAGTCCCCCTGCATCAGAGGCTCAGAGTCTTAGCCCCTGGACCACCAGGAAAGCCCCAAGAAAACATTTTAGTCCTACAGATATATGTACATGAGTAAATTCTGGTTAACATCAGGTGGTAATGTTTGTCTTGACCTCCAGTCCAAACCAGGTGATAAAGTTTGTTTCAGTCTTTAATCCAGACCATTACTTTTCATGAGAAGATTTAGTTTTAGTCAATTATCACTAGACTCAAAACTCTGTGGACCAGATTTGTGTCTTTACCTCTGTATTTCAGCACCTGTCACAGAGCCTAAGATACAGCAGGAGAAACAGGAAGCATTTATTAGGAAAGATCACTTCTCATAAACCAGTCTGTAATATTAGTATGCCCTGTGTATGGATTTCTTTTGCCCTTTCTCCCAACTTGACTGTCAGCTCTTTCAAACTTTCTAAAGTCTTTGATTGCAAGAAGGATCCAGGAAATAAAGAGATTCTCAGGGAACTAAAAAAAAAAACTGTCTGGAGGAGAGAGAGGTTTGACCCAGATGTTGATGTAGGAGACTCTTGAACACCTCTCCTCCCACGGACACACTAACAGCCAGACATTTATGGCCACACACAGAGCAGTTACATCTGAAAGAAATCCAGAAACTAACTAGTGACTCCTACACAATGGAAAAATGAAAAAATACCCACATCAAGATGAGTAGGAAAAGCTGGAACATGCTCTTGCCATAAACCACACCCTTGGCACAGCACCATACGATGTGGGGGTTGCTCCCAGCTTCTCCCTGATCATTGAAGTTTGGAACCCACACTTAGCATCCCAACCTTTAAGACTCCCATCTGAGATACAGGCCCCCATAACATTGAGCTCTGAAAGCCAAAGAGTCCTTGTGTCTACAGGACCAGCAAGACGGTAGCAGACAGAGGAGCAGCTATTTACAGGGCACACTCATTGTATCTGTTTCCCAGGACTCCCCACACCGAGGGAGCAGGCAAGATCAACCATCTCCCAGTGTTTCCCTGAAAGGGGTCCATCTCCATACTTTGAAAACTGCTGTCTGAGGATCAGACTTCTAATTTAGCCCATGTCTAGGGGCTGCCAGCAGCCTTCCTTGGCGACCAGGGAAAGTGATGGTTTCTTCTCTACTGTCTCACTATAGGCTGCTTCATGTGTCTTCAATTTCTTGCTGGAAAGAGCTTGTGTACATGCCTGTATCCCCAGCTTTTGCTCTGTTGCCCAAGGGATGCGTCCCTGGATTGCAGGTTCTGACAGCAATTGGGCTTGCATTCATGGTCCCACAGGACTGTAGCAATCAAAGAAGCAGTTACAAATAAGTGTAAGAGCAGCCCTCCTTCATGACTATATACATAAGCCTAATGCAGAGAGAAGAGGTAAAAAAGGCCCATCTCCCAGCTTCTCCCTGGAACGGGCTTAACTGCACACTTTCTTAGCTGCTTCCTGAGGATGCAGCATCCGATCAACCTGTGTCTAGGCACTGAATGTGCCCCCCACCTTTACGACACCATTGGGTTTTGGCGTACCCTCAACGACTGGGAGCCGCTAACAACAGAAGAGGTGACACAGACAAGGGAGAGACAACAGGAGCTAAGGTGGGGCTGCAGGATCAAGTTCATTTCCTGTGTGAAATCATGCTGTCAAGGCTGGGAGAGGTGGCCGTCTTACCTAAGGCACAGAAGACAACACGGATCATCAAGGAAAATGAAGAAACAGGCATTTGTCCCGAACAAAAGAACAAAATAAATCTCCAGAAACAGATCTTAATGAAATGGAGATATGTGATTTAACTGATGGGAGATCAAAATAGTGGCCGTAAGGATGCTCACTTAAGCCAGGGGAGCAATGCATAAACAAATTGAGAGTTTCAACAAAGAGATACAGAATTTATAAAGTACCAGACAAAACACAGAACTGAAGAATGCAATAACTGTAAATTTCAGTAGGGGAGCTCAATAGCAGAAGACATGAAACAGAAGAAAGGATCAGAGAAATCAAAGACAGGGACATGGAATTCATCCAGTTAGAGGAACAAAAAGGAAAAAGAATGATGAACAGTGAAGACAGCTTATGAGACTTATGGGACAGCATCCAATGGACCAGAGTGCATTATAGGGGTCCCAGAAGGGGAAGAGGAATATAGGCAGAAAGCTTATTCAAAGAAAAATGGCTGAAAACTTACCTAGTACAGGGAAAGAAATGGACATCCAGTCCAGACCCAGGAAGCCCAGACAGTATCAAATAGGATGTATCAAAAGAGACCAACAGTGAGACACATTATAATTAAAATACCAAGAATTAAAGACATAGTGAGAACTCTAGCAAGAGAAAAACAACCAGAAACCAGTAATTATCTGCCAATTAAAAACAAATTAAAAAAAACAACTTATAATAGCCAAGGTAATCTTGAGAAAGAGAAACAAAGCTAGAGGCATCACATTTCCTGATTTCAAACTGTATTACAGAGCTATAGTTATCAGAAGAGTATAATGTTGCAATAAAAACAAGCACATGGATCAGTGGGACAGAATAGAGAGCCCAGAAATAAGCCCACACATATATGGCCAGTGAATTTACAACAAAGGAGCCATGAATATATACTGGGGAATCAACAGTCTCTTCAGTAAATGACATTAGGAAAACAGCCAGATGCAAAAGAACAAAACTGGACCACTACCATGCACACAGATCAACTCCAAATGGATTGAAAACTTGAATGTGAAATTGGAAACCACAGATCACCTAGAAAAAAACATGAGTAAGCTCCTCAACATTGATTTTGGCAATGATTTTTTTTTTTTTGCATTTGATCCCCAAAGCAGAGGCAACAAAAATAAAAATAAGCAGTTGAGCCTACATCAAAGTATAAAACTTTCACTCTGTAAAGGAAACCATCAACAAAATGAAACCCATGGAATAGAAGAAAATAATCTGCAAAGTACATACCCCATAAGGTGTTAATATCTAAAATATATACCAAGGAACTCATACAATTCAATAGCAACAATAAAAATTAAAAAATCCAAAAAACAAACCAAAAAACCAACCCCAGCCTGGAACCCACAAACAGAAACAAACAAACAAACAAACAAGAAAAACCCACATGCACACACACACAAACATGCACACACACAATTTAAAATGAGCAAAGGACCTGAATAGACATTTTTTCAAAGAAGATATGCAAATAGTCAATAGATACATAAAAGGTGTTCACCATTACTAATCAAGAGGGAAATGCAAATCAAATCTACAGTGAGATATCACCTCACAACTGTTAGGATAGTTATTATAATAAAAACAAGAGAGACTTCCCTGGTGGTTCAGTGGTTGGGAATCCATGCTTTCCAATGCAGGGGACACGGGTTCAATTCCTGGTCAGAAAACTAAGTTCCCGTGTGCCACACAGCCTAAAAATAAATAAAATTTGTTTTTTAAGAAGTTCTTAAGAAAAAGACAAGTGATAACAATTTTGGCAAGGATATGAAGAAAAGGGAAGCCTTGTATAATGTTGGTGGAAAATGGTACAGATGTTCCTCAAGAAATAAAAACAGATTCAGCCATCCCTTATGTGTATATATCCCCCAAACCCCATATTATTTTCTCTATAGGATATCTGTAGTCCCATGTTGATTGTAGCTTTATTCACAATAGCCAAGATGTGGAAATAACCTAATTATCTGTCAGTAGATGAATGGATCCAAAGATGTGATATACACATGCAAACACAGAGATGCCCAGAGAAGAATATTATTTGGGCATAAAAGAAAAAAATTTAAGGAGATCCTGTCATTTTCAACAGAATGAATGAACCTGGAGCACACTATGCTGAATGAAATAAGCCAGACAGAGCGAGACAAATCATGCATGGTGTTACTTCTATGTTGAATCTTAAAAGAAATCAAACTCATGGAACAGAGTAGAAAAGTAGTTGCCACTGGATGCTGGTTGGGGGGAATAGGGAGAGGCAGGTAAAAGGTTATAAACTCTTAAAGTTATGAGATATGTAAGGGCTGAAGATCTAATATATAAAATGTGACTGTAATTGATAACACTGTACTATATGATTGACATTTACTAAGAGACTAATACTTCTATGTTCTTATCAAGAAAGAAAAAGGGTGAATGTGGGAGGTGATGGGTGTGTTAATTACCTGGATAGAAGGAATCCTTTCATAATGTGTGTGTGTGTGTGTCTATATATATATATATTAGGTATAAGGTGATACATAAGTATCACCTTATGTACTTTAGATATCTTACAATTTTATTTCTCAATTATATCTCAGTAAAACAGGGAAAAATCCATTCTGCTGCTTTTGCCTATGATTGGGGTTCATGGGAAGGTGAAAACACAGGAGCGAATTCTGTGTGAAACTTTTGCCTGGAATAAAGGTGGCGCTTGTGGTAAAGAAACTGCCTGCCAGTGCAGGAGATGTAGGAGATGTGGGTTCAATCCCTGGGTTGGGAAGGTCCCCTGCAGGAGGGCATTGCAACGCACTCCAGTATTCTTGACTGGAGAATCCCATAGACAGAGGAGCCTGGAGAGTTACAGTCTGTAGGATCACACAAAGTTGAACATGACCCAAGTGACTTAGCAAACATGCACAAATCCGAATTAAACTTTCATCACTGCATATGATAGGATGTTGTGTTTGTCTAATGAGTGCTGATATTTTCTTATCTTCCTATCATCTTCAGATACAGGAGATTTGAGGCAGGAGAATGCGGGAGAACAGAGGTTTCAGAGCTGAGGGTGCATGGGATGAGCGAATCATGGCTGAGAACACCGCCTGGCATCTTCGCAGCTGCCACGTGCGGGAGAAGAGGGAGGAGGGAGAACTGAGAGGTGGGTAACGTGGCCGTGGGAGGTTAGCTCTTTGCTCCTGCATGTTTCCATGTTCGGGTGAAGATGCACAATGACGTAGCAGGCTGATCTGTTTTAGCACCAGAGATAAAATGCTCAGAAGAAAGATGATCATCTCACCGAGTTATTAAAAATCCAGCAAGCCATGGTTGAAAAGGTTTGACTAGAGCTTAGACTTCGAGGGAAACAGTGCTGAGCTGTTTGCCTCGGGACCTTGTATGGGCTCCCTGTTATTGTTGGTGTGCTCACCCCAGCAGTGTGAGTGACACCCCCTCGCTCCTCTGCCTCTTGCTTCACTGGCTTGTGGCCAGCCTCCGCTCTCATGGTTAAGCTGTGGACAAAGAGTGTTGTCAGTTGGCACAAATGAACTTATCTAAGAAACAGAAGCAGACGCAAATACAAGAGCATAGACCTGTGGTTGCCAAGGGGGAGTGAGGGGCTGGGAGAGATGGACTGGAAGTTTGGGATTAGCAGGTGCAAATGGATAAACAACAGGTCCTACTATATAGCACAGGGAGCTATTTGGTATCCTGCAATAAACCATAATGGAAAAGCATATGAAAAAGAATATGTATAGGTATAGCTGAGTCATTTTGTTGTATACCAGAAACTAATGCAACCAGTATGCTGCTGCTAAGTCACTTCAGTCGTGTCCGACTCTGTGCGACTCCATCCCTGGGATTCTCCAGGCAGGAACACTGGAGTGGGTTGCCATTTCCTTCTCCAATGCATGAAAGTGAAAAGTGAAAGTGAGGTCACTCAGTCATGTCTGACTCTTCGTGACCCCATGGACTGCAGCCTACCAGGCTCCTCCGTTCATGGGATTTTCCAGGCAAGAGTACTGGAGTGGGGTGCCATTGCCTTCAAATTCAACTATACTCCAAGAAGAAAACAACTAAGAAAAAAATAGTTTTGTCAGTTGGAAGCCTGAGAGTATATTTTCCTTCTCAGTCCTAATTCTGAATCATGTTCACAGGCAGTCCAACCCATAAAACCAATGCGCTTTTCATGCTTTCATTTTCTTCACCTTATGGAGCCTCAGTTTCGTCATCTGTAAAATGGAGAAACTTGATTTCAAAGTTTCCTTCCAGCTCCAATATCCTATGGCATCTATGATCTGTCTCTGTTGAGTAGAGAAATGTGTGTGTGTGTGTGTGTGCTCACTCGTGTCCGACTGTTTGTGACCCCATGGACTGTGGCTGCCAGGCTCCTCTGTCCATGAAAATTTCCAGGCAAGAATATTGGAGCAAGTTGCCATTTCATACTCCAGAGGATCTTCCCAACTGAGGGATCGAGCCCACATCTCTTGCACATTCTGCATTGGCAGGTGGGTTCTTTACCACTGGGCCACTGAGGAAACCCTAAGATAAGTAAAGGTGTTCATCAATGAGGTACCTCATTTTAAATAGCAAGTGAGTGAATTTCTGACAAAGCATGTGTGTGGAAAATTGAATTTTAGACATGCCAAAAATGATTTTTAAAGGACATTTTTAGTGACTTGCTTTGGAAAGTTCTTTTCTTCAACTTCACCTAATTTGATGCATACTTGACCTAAGAAAAAGAAACACACTTATCTCTTGTTTTCTGTCTATAAAATATATCCTTGTTTTACCGTGTGCTTGTTAAATAAAAAAAAAGCATCAATAAAATCCTCTGTCTCCATGGTGTTGTGTGGAAATCATCTGAAGAAAGTTAAATATACAGCGCTTGCTTCTGGGAGAGTGTCTGATGTAGCAGTTGTGCATATAGATAAACAAAAGCACAGAAAACAAGTTCTTAAGTACAATATTTTAATTGAGTTCAAGGAGCAACAAATATATCAAGTGATACACTGAGTGAATTTTTATTTGGTGAAAGAAGGCACCAGGTCCTATAGTAAATTAAAGAACACAGCCTGAAGGACATTGGGACCTATGAATTACAAGGGGAGAGGAAAATTCCTCATCACTCTGGGGAGAAGGCGTGGGCCTCTGATGACGTCTGGATGACTTGAAGACAGCTGTGCACTTAGCTCATTCTGATGAAGATCTGGTTTTCTTTACCATGGGAGGCGGAATAATGGCTCCCCAAGGAGGTCCATTCCTGATTCCAGGAACCTGTGACAATGTGACCTTACATGGCAAAAGACACTTTTGGAGGTGTGCTTACGCATAAGGACCTAGAAATGGGGAGGTGAGCCCAGTCTAATCACGTGAGTCCTTAAAATCAGAGAGCCTTTCCAAAGATGTGATCACAGGAAAAGGGTCAGAAGGATGGGATGTTGCTGGCTTTGAAAATGGGAGAAGGGACTATGAGCCAAAGAGTGCTGGCAGCCTCTAGAAGCCAGAAGAGTCAACAAAACCAATTCTCCCCTCAGGCCTCCAGGAAGGAAAACAGCCCTGCTGACCCCTTGGTTTCAGTTGATGAGACGTGTCCTGGATGAATAACCTACAGCACTGTAAGGTAATAAAGATAAGCTGTTTTAAGCAACTAAATCTGTGGTAATCTGTTACAGAGCAATAGAGCACTAATGTACTTATTCAAATTCATATCCATGTAAATAAAAACCCTGACATTTCAATGTCAAGTGATTTTACATTGAAAAAAAAATTTTTTTAAGAAAAAAAATTAAGGTTTTATCTTCCAAATCCCATATGTTATGCTCTGCCAGGGAAGTGTTTATATCTTACGAGGCTGAAACCAGATCAGAATAAAAATTGGATGCTTCCTTAATTTCTCTGACCACCTGTGGCCTGGCCGTGTCTCATATGGGCTGACTGTGTTTTTCTTGCCCTTCCTTGATGTACAGCTTGCTCTGTCTTGGGGATAGTTGTTCTCTGCCTTTCACCACTAATCTGCCCTAAAAGCCCTTCACCTTATACCTTATTTGAATGATTAAAAAAAAAATCATTGGACTATAATTGCTTTATAATGTTGTGTTATTTTCTGCTGTGCAGTAAAGTGAATCAGCCGTACGTATACATAGATCTCCTCTTTTTTGGATTTCCTTCCCATTTAGATCATCAAGTTATCTATTTTAGACGCGTGTGTGTATTTAGTTGCTCAGTTGTGTCCTACTTTTGGGGACCCCATGGACTGTAGCCTGCCAGGCTCCTCTGTCCATGGAATTTCCAGGAAAGAATACTGGAGTGGGTTGCCATTTCTTACTCCAGGGCATCTTCCCAAAACAGGGATCAAACCTGGGTCTCTTGTGTCTCCTGCACTGGCTTGCTAACTCTTTACCATTAACACCACTTCATATTTTATACATAGTAGTTTATATCTGTCAATCCCAGTCTCTTAATTCATCTCCTCCCCCTCCCCCGTCTTGGTGTCCATACCTGTTCTCTATGTCTGTCTCTCTGCTTTGCAAACAGGTTCATCTGTACCATTTTTCTTAGATTCTACATCTATGTGATTATCATATGTGTCTTTCTCTGTCTGACTTAGTTTACTCTGTATGATAGTCTCTAGGTCATTCACATCTCTGCATATGGCACAATTTCTTTCCTTTTTATGGCTGAATAATTTTGAGAAGTGCTTCAAGGTTTCTATACAGAGTGTGATATTCTAATCTTTCCCTGAGAATTCCTTCTTTAATTTATAATGCTTATTATTTTAAAAAACATTTTTTGAATGACTTTGATATGTTAGGTCTTTATTTTTGCTCCTTTATCTTCAGATGCTCTTGGCCTTGCATACTGAGACACAATATACCTGTCTCATTTGAAAACACTTTTGTGTAATTGGATGTGCAAAGAACTCATCCTTGTAGGGATTCCTAGTTAGAGAGGCCAGGGGAGAGACAGTTGTGGCATGAACTAGAATTGCAGAAGTAGAGGTGATCAAATTTGGCATGCATTGTGAAATTAAAGTCAATAATATTTGCTGTGGATTGGATGGGGAGGGTAAGAGAGAGAGACATCAAGGGTAATTCCAATAAAACAAGTGTTTTAGTCTATTTGACTAAACATTGACTCCAATATTATTGGGCTTCCCTTGTGGCTCAGCTGGTAAAGAGTCCGCCTGCAATGTGGGAGACCTGGGTTCGATCCCTGGGTTGGGAAAGTCCTCTGGAGGAGGAAATGGCAACCCGGTCTACTATAGTTGCCTAAAAAATCCCATGGACAGAGGAGACTGATGGGCTACAGTCCATGGGGTCACAAAGAGCTGGACATAAGTGAGCATGCTGAGAGAGCCATATAGATCTTACGGAGTGCTGAGTAGAGTTCCCTGTGATATACAGTAGGTCTTATTAGTTATGGTAGTATGTACATGTCGGTATCAATCTACCAATGTATCCCTCCTCATCCCTTTTCCCCCTGGTAAGCTCAGGTTTGTTTTCTACTTCTGTGACTCAATTTCAGTTTTGTAAATAGGTTCATTTGTATCATTTTTTTTAGATTCCACATATAAGTGATATCATAAAATATTTGTCTTTCTCTGTCTGACTTATTTCACTCATATGACAATGTGTACGTTCATCCATGTCACTGCAAATGCCATTATTTCATTTTTTTTTAATGTGGATAAAATTTAACTCTTTTTGTCGTGACTTTTGGAATTAGTAACAAATATTTGATAATTTTAACAGATATCCAGGTTTGGATCTCCACTGGATTTTCTCTCTCATTTATTTACTTTAGCATCAGATGAAATATTTTTAGCATATGAATGCCAGGAGGCAGGATAATTGTTGAGAAGTGTTTCTTTAATAATTTGATCATTTTTCTTAATTGTAGATAGAACATATTGTTCATATTTAAATTTCACTAGGTGCATCAGACAGTAAAGGATCCACCTGCAATGCAGGAGACCCAGGTTTGATCCCTGGGTTGGGAAGATCCTCTGGAGGAGGGCAAGGCAACCCACTCCAGTATTCTTGCCTGGAGAATCCCCATGGACAGAGGAGCCTGGTGGGCTACAGTCCGTGGGGCTGCAAACATGACTAAGCAACTAAGCACAGCAAAGTTTTTAAAATTAAAAAGTCCTTATTACAGTATAGTTTGTGTACAATTTGCTCAAACGGTATGTATGTACAGTTTGTACAATCTGCTCAAACTACCGCACAGTTGCACTCATCTCACAGGCTAGTAAAGTGATGCTTAAAATTCTCCAAGCCAGGCTTCAGCAATATGTGAACCATGAACTTCCAGACGTTCAAGCTGGTTTTAGAAAAGGCAGAGGAACCAGAGATCAAATTGCCAACATCCGCTGGATCATCGAAAAAGCAAGAGAGTTCCAGAAAAAGATCTATTTCTGCTTTATTGACTATACCAAAGCCTTTGACTGTGTGGATCACAACAAACTGGAAAATTCTGAAAGAGATGGGAATACCAGACCACCTGACCTGCCTCTTGAGAAACCTGTATGCAGGTCAGGAAGCAACAGTTAGAACTGGACATGGAACAACAGACTGGTTGCAAATAGGAAAAGGAGTACATCAAGTCTGTATATTGTCACCCTGTTTTTTTTAACTTATATGCAGAGTACATCATGAGAAATGCTGGGCTG
This sequence comes from Dama dama, assembly GCF_033118175.1. Classification (NCBI taxonomy): domain Eukaryota; kingdom Metazoa; phylum Chordata; class Mammalia; order Artiodactyla; family Cervidae; genus Dama; species Dama dama. The sequence continues at coordinate 22,372,661 of NC_083708.1, read as the reverse complement.
GAAGAAGCACAAGCTGGAATTAAGATTGCTGGGGGAAATATCAATAACCTCAGATATGCAGATGACACCACCCTTATGGCAGAAAGTGAAGAGGAACTAAAAAGCCTCTTGATGAAAGTGAAAGAGGAGAGTGAAAAAGTTGGCTTAAAGCTCAACATTCAGAAAACGAAGATCATGGCATCTGGTCCCATCACCTCATGGTAAATAGATGGGGAGACAGTGGAAACAGTGTCAGACTTTATTTTTTTGGGCTCCAAAATCACTGCAGATGGTGATTGCAGCCATGAAATTAAAAGATGCTTACTCCTTGGAAGGAAAGTTATGACCAACCTAGATAGCATATGAAAAAGCAGAGACATTACTTTGCCAACAAAGGTCCGTCTGGTCAAGGCTATGGTTTTTCCAGTGGTCATGTATGGATGTGAGAGTTGGACTGTGAAGAAAGCTGAGCACTGAAAAATTGATGCTTTTGCACTATGGTGTTGGAGAAGACTCTTGAGAGTCCCTTGGACTGCAAGGAGATCCAACCAGTCCATCCTAAAGGAGATCAGTCCTGGGTGTTCATTGGAAGGACTGATGTTGAAGCTGAAACTCCAGTACTTTGGCCACCTCATGTGAAGAGTTGACTCATTGGAAAAGACCCTGATGCTTGGAGGGATGGGGGCAGGAGGAGAAGGGGATGACAGAGGATGAGATGCTGGATGACATCACCGACTCGAAGGACATGAGTTTGAGTAATCTCCGGGGGTTGGTGATGGACAGGGAGGCCTGGCGTGCTGCAATTCATGGGGTTGCAAAGAGTTGGACACGACTGAGCGACTGAACTGAACTCCTCATATGCATATGGTGTTTTATAGGACTTCAAGATTTGCTTTTATCTAACCACTTGACAGGATTCTCATTAATATTTCTATTTAAATTTGTAGGTCACAACTGGTGTTCATCAACCAATTAATATGCATAGATGATCTGAAAGTTAGTTTCTAGCCATATTTGTAAACTTGTGTTTTATTATTAACCAGCATTTTCTAATTTTTTGTTAGACACTGTTGCTATGTCAAAATGACTTTTTAAAAAAATTAAAACGTAGTTGATTTACAATATTAGTTTCAGGCATATAACAAAGTCACTCAGTTTTCCATATATATATATATTTGGGATTATTTTCCATTCTAGGTTATTATAATATATTGAATATAGTTCCCTGTGCTATACAGTACAAATCCTTGTTGCTTGTCTGTTTTCTGTATAGTAGTTTGCATCTGTAAATTCCATATCCTAGCTTATCCCTACCCTGCCTCCCTCTCCTCTTTTGTAATCATAAGTTTGCTTTCTGTGTCTGAGTCTGTTTATATTTTGTATAAGATTCATTTGTATTAGATTTTATATTCCACATATAAATGATGTTATGTTTTTTTCTTTCTCTTCCTAACTTTACTTAGTACGATATTCTCTTAAGTCCATCCATGTTGCTGAAGATTGTAATATTTCACTCCTTTTATGGCTGAATAATATTCCATTGTATTTAAGGCACATCTTTTAAACCAATCATCTGCTGATGGGCTCTTGGCTTGTGTGCATGTCTTGGCTGTTGTAAATAGTGCTGCTATGAATTTTGGGGTGCATGTATCTTTTCAAATCAGAGTTTTCATTTTTTCTGGATATATACCCAGGAATGGGATTGCTACATCATTTGGTTGCTCTATTTTTGGTTCAAAATTACTTTCTTGAGTCTGCAAAAGTTTGTGTTATCTCCATCTCCCAATCTTATTTTTTGTCAAACGTTCTTCTGATGTAATGTCTGTTTCTTTCTAGGTATGAAATGATTTCTTTATTTCTTAACAATGAATTGTCTTGGTTAACACATCCCACTGCTACAAATCTCTATTAGAAATATAGACCTTTCTCCCCTTTCTTTACATCAAATCATTGGATACATTCTCAGAAACTGAAAGGATAAATTAAGCTGTACAGTTCATAATGAACAGAAGTGCAATAGTATACATCAGTTGTAGCCTAAAAAACAATGAAACTTATCAGATATATTCACAAAGTATGATTAAGCAACAAGTTCCCATATTTCTTTTTCTTGAGATAAAGAGTCATAGTGACCTCAGGAGGGGAGCCAACACACGCCTTATTTTATACAAAGAAATAAAAGCAAAAGTTGCTTGAGGTCCTGGGCAATCCTGGCCACCTTCTAGAACATACTTTAATATTGTGGCACTTGGGGTTGTCTTCTTCCACGTAGCATTGGCTCTCAACCTTTATATTCACCAGGGGAGTTTCTAAGAAATACTGATGCTCATGCTCAGTATTTATCAGAATTTAAATCAGAATTCTCCTCTATTAGTCTTAATATGCCACCCAGGTGAGGGTCACTAACTTAAGGCTTGGATTCAACATTCATTCATTTCTGAAGACCAGATAAAATTGACTTACAGGGCAGCTGGTGGGCTTTTCTACATCTAGCCTGGTTGTTTGCCTAAAGAATTCAAAATTTTATGCAGAGATGGTTCTAAATACTTAGTAATGGGATCTCCTGAAATGCTAATTTTAACCCTCCCTAAGGAAGGTTGCTGCTAGTAACACAAATATAGTTGGCACCTCTTTTTCTTTTTTTACATTCTTGTTTATTTGTTTGTGATTCAGATGCACACCTTTGATCATTTACCCATACAATAGAAGATAAATGGCTAAGGGAAGCTCAAGCCTGCACTCAGCCGACAGCTGATCTGCATCCTGACAGTTTCTTCAAGCTGCTCTTGAGGTGGCTGTGTTCTGTCCTGGAAGGTTTTCAGCCAGAGCTGTTAATTAGGGCTCATTAGGAGAGTCAAAATGGATTGTCTGTTCTGTTTCCATCTTCAGTTTCTTGCATCTTCATTAGTTTTACATTTGTAGCCTTGGCTGCCAGTCCCTGAATCTAACTTTGATTGCCTTCCTTTCTACTTAGCTCTACCAGTTTCACACCCTCTTCCTCCCCTCCCCCCATAAGTCTGCCAAGCCCCCTGGCATGATCACCTGGTACCTGCATGGTAGCTTGCCTTCCTGGCTATCACACTCATTCTACACCCTTGCTTCCCAAACCTACAACCATATTGTGCCCTTCTTGTTCCTGTTGCTCACTTGCCAGCATCTTCCTTATCTTCCCCCTGATCTGTGCTGATGAGTCTGAGTTCTGTGTCTGTCCCCTCTCCTGACCTCTACCCACCTCTGCTGACCTCTGTTCACCTAGGAGACTGAGTTATGAATTTCTACCAAATTACGTGAAAACAGGGTGAGTTTTCGTTTCCTAAAAGTAATTTAATCAAGCTTTGTTTTTGTCGTTGCTATGAAGGCCTCTGATATCTATGCCTGCCTGTATTTTGATAAAGTAACCCATTCGCGGATAAATGGAAAATTCTCTAATGTATAATTAGAGTACCAGGTAAAATTACACATACTCATGGAACACTGGAGCAGCAGGGAGCAATCAGCTTGCAAAATACAACCTGCAATTACAAATAATAATAATTACATACAAGAGTATTCAGTTCTGCGTGTCTTATAAAATACAGCAAGGAAAAGAAATCTAAAGCTGAGGTCTCAGTCTGGAAGAAGTCCTATTAACCTAAATAAGAGACTTTTAATAAAAAGGCCAGATCAGTGAACACTTCTGCAGATAAATGATACTTTCTCCCTTTATAAGCCTCATTTTTGTCTACTGTAGGACTATATCAAAATTGACTTGCAGATAAATTTGAGGAGCTGTGTTGTTTAGAGTTATGTCAGACATATTATTGGAAATTTCATGTGCAGTCTGGCTCCAAGAGAGAAAAAGGCATGACTTTGTAGATCAAATATTGTTTATCTGAATTCTGTAATATATATTTAGATAGGTGTAATTGGAATTAATAGCTCTCAGGAAGCTTGCAGGAACGAGGTTGTTTGATCATTTAAATTTCTGAGCAGTGAGAATCCACATGGCAAACATGATATGCACAATTATAAAATATATCCTTTTTATTTACAGTAATTCAGAATTTGGGTGTCTTTGACTCTATAAATAACTAATAGAATTGGAAATACGGATTAGGAAAGTTCAAGAATAATCTTCCCAAGGAAACCAATGGCCTAATGTAAATATTAAACTTTAGTGTTTAAAAGTTTAAAAAAAAAAAACACTTCCCTTTTTTTTTTTTTAACAGAAGATTTTCTTGAGCAATTCTAGACATGTTACAGGGTCTGGTAAACTAGTCAAAAACGTGGCCCCTTGTGGGTACTTGACATAGTGTGAAAACAGTTTTTTTTTTTTTTTTATCTGTTGGGATAAAAAGATAATAGAGCAGTTTCAGATTCTTAAAATGGATTCTCTTCCAGGTAACAGACAGAAACATTCTTCTTTATACAGTTGCCAATCACTCCAGAAGAGGTGGCTTGATTTTTGCTTTGTTGTGAAATTAAAGAAGGCTAATCCAAGCTAAAATGGTAGAAGCCCTATGGCTTTTTAAAATTTTATTGGATCGTTAAAACATCAACCATTGAGTGGAAAAAAATAATTCACATTTTATTCAGAAGTCTCTAATTCCTGGAATTCTTAAGCAAAATTCCATATCTTCCAGAAACTGTTTCCAATGCCTATAATTTATGCAGTTAAGTTGCTCTGATAACTTATGTAAGAAAACATAGAGACACAACTTTTTCTAAAGCTTCTGGGAAGATGGCAATCAAAACGTTTAAAGATACCAACAAGTGCTGGGTTGTGGTCGAAGTATTCTGGGATCTCCATGTTGCTCTAGACCAGTGGTTCTCAAAGCATACCCCACTTCCCACCAACGGCATAAGTATCACCTGGCAGGGGTGGGGGCTGGGTAAAGTGGGTTGTTTTTAGCCCTTACTCCAGACTCACTGAATCAAACTCTTCAGGTGGACCCAACAATCTGGTTTTATTTACTTACTTATTTGGCTATGCCAGGTCTTAGCTGGTACATGGAAGGTGGGATTTTCTATCTTTGTTGAGGCGTGCCAACTCTTAATTGCAGCATATGAGATCTAGTTCCCTGACTAGGGATCAAACCCTGGACCCCTGCTTTGGGACCAGGGAGCCTTAGCCACTTGACCTCCAGGGAAGTCCTTACAATCTGTATTTTAACAAGTCCTCTTGCTGACTTCATTACACACTACAGTTTGAAAAATAGGTTGGTGTACCTGTCAACTCATTCATTCATTCACCAAGTGGTTATTGAAACCAAATAGGTACCAGAGGGTGTTCTAAATTTCTGTGAAGGAGTGGGAGGCAAGGAGAGTATAAAAAGGAAGGCTGGATCACCTTTGGAGATTTGTCAGGATAAAAATGCCTGGACCCCACCTCACAACCAGTGAACCATCACCTTCCTTGTAGTAGCCATGCCTCCACCCAAGGAATAAGGGCAGGCAGAAAGGTGAAAGAAAGCCTTCCTAGCATCTGATGAAAGGATGAAATATGGATGGAAGATCCCTCCTCTGTGGGTTAGGGCTGCTGACAGAGCAGGAGAAAAGAGGATTTCCCACTGGAGGCATCATTTGATGGCAAGTCTGTTTACTACATTTGCAAGAAGGGACAGGAAGCAGACAGAGGCACCAGGGTTTCTAAGGAATGGGCGTATGTTTCCAGACATCACTCAGCTGAGAGTATATTTCCTACCGGAGGTGTTTATAAAATGCTTCCCGTCACTGAGGCGCAAAGCGCAGGTCTCTGGCAGAGCATGTGTGGAATTTTCAAAGGGAACTTAGGTTCCTGCCAAATTGGACCATCATTTTTTTTCTCCCTGAACATTTCCCACCTCCTCCCATTTCCTAGGCTTTGATCCACCTCTTTCTGCCATCAGCAGTGCCACCACGTCACTTCTGCTTGTCAGAAGTCCATAAATTCACCGAGGCACAGTTTTTAAAAAACCCTGTCAAAAATACTGGTCTAAGCCTGCTCTGACCCCCACCTTAAGACAATGTCTTGCTTCAATTTCCCCACTGCATTTGATATGTACCTTTTGTACCTGTGTACACACAGCCTCTATGTAGAAATAGCAATGGTTTCCCAGAAATGAATCTAACGAACTCATTAGCCACCAATCACCTACAGAAAACACTTGACTTCGCCACTTCAGGTTTCCTCAATCACTAATTAAATCGGGACTGAAATTCAGTCAGGGTTCACGACCCCTCTGAGGGTTGGTGTAGCCGCATAAGCCTTCTCCCTTCTCTCTCCCCACAGCCAGGAAGGAGCTCGGGCGGCCACGTGGCTGGATGGCACGAGGACCTCATGGCGCAGGCAGGCAGGTAGGTGTCCCCGGTTGGCGTTCGGTGAAGTCTCACTGTGTCTGTTCTGGAGGTGCCTGTGGCTGGCGTTGCCGGCCGTTCACTCTCTTTCCGCCATCTTCTCTCTCAGCTCTGCCCTCACCAGGGCCACTGATCCTCGGAGGCTCCTCGGTGACCCCACAGTCTCCTGGCCTGGCAGCCTCTGCTGGGGGTCCCGTTCCCACACACACAGCACCCTCAGGTTCAGGGACTCCTCACGTGCCCAGGAGAGGAGAGTGTTGTTTCTTCTCAGAGGCCTTCAGGCTCCTCTGAAAGGACTCCAAAGGTCTTTTTGAATTGCTTCCACTTTGTGCTCGAGGGGAAGGCGGGGGTTTCTCTCAACTTAGACACAAATTGTTCCCAACTCTTCCCTGCTTCCCAGGACAGCCCAGCTCTCGCGGTGAGGAGGTCTCCTCCAAGGGTTCCTGAAGGAAGTGAGGCTAAGGTCTCCTGCATTCTGGATTTCTCAACCTACCTGTTCCTGAATCCTCCCTCCCCACCCCAGGCTTTCAGCCCTCGGGTGTCTGGGACAGAAACATCTCGACTCTCTTCCTTTCCTAAATTTCCTTCTCGAATCTCAGGCTGGGCTTTCCTTGATTCCCTGCCCTTTCGTACCACCTCCCTCCTCTGTTGGCAGTTAAAACTCTACAGTCTAGTCCTCTGTGCTGGGCCAGTGGTTATTTCAAAGCCCATCTTTGAGATTTCTGGGAAAATGCTCTCTCTTTCGTGTCTGGTTCTTGTAATTGAAAGCTGGCCATTTTCGTGTCTATTGTGAACCTTTGGGGGGAAAAAAATCATAGCGGGGCCGTGCCTTTATTCTAGACAGATTCCCCCATCCCCTGCAGCAGTGTTCACCTCAGCCTCACTGTGTGAAGAGCCCCAGGGTGGCACGTCTGAGTGGGAATGAGAAAGAGACAATTGAAAACAAACGGAAAGTATTTTTCCTGCCACCACTCTTTTGATTTATAACATTCTGCCTCTGTCATACTTACATATCTCCTTTTCACGTCTCCCTTCAATTTACCCACTGACTCTCAACCCAGATGATCAATCTGAGGTAAAGAGGGGCCAAAGCCCTATTCATCTCCAGATTTCTTCAGCTCCTAAGGTGGCATCATCAATGCCGTCGCCCTCCTCCCTCCGGAAGTGTTTGCTGCATTGAGTTAATTCTCAGTATTTTATTTAAAACTTCTGTAAAATAGCTACTTGTTTATTATTGAGAAAACTTTCTCTTTTGCCTCTCTCTCCTTTTCCGGGTTGTTTATTTAAAATCTCGAGTAGAAAATAAAATGCTCTCAGGAATTTAACCTCTGATTCCCTGAAGCTTATGCTTCCTTTATTTACAGTAATGATACCTGAAACCACCACCTGGATACTGCTTTAAAAAGGCATGGCTCTCATTAGCTTTGCTTAATTAAAAGAGAGCTCGGATATGATTCCCACAGCTATTAACCACCTCCATGAGTACGTGAGCACTCTCCCTCTCTGTCTCTCTCTGGCCTGAATGTGCATTTTGAAGGCAGGTGTACAGACCCACTTAAACACACTGGTATCTGAGGACTAGGTTCAGGTGGTTATGATGGTGCGGAAGGCTGGCTAGCTTGCTAAGTTTGATTCTCATGTGTGCCAACAAGAACCTTGAGTCTGGTTCCTGAAATCTGCAAGATTAGAAGAATATTAGCAACCTTTTTCCCCCCTTGGAGTAGAACTCTGAAAACACAGGCTTAAAGGATTCGAACTGATAAACTCATGATACCAAAAGAAACAGCTACCTGTCTATAGTGTTAATATAGATGGCACTACCTACCTGCCTGTCGGATTTGTTGTCATTTCATAGATCAAGATTTGTACCTTCAGTTTTCAGTTATTTCAACCATCAAAATATGAAACCTGCATATGTCAGAGTCTCAGTTCCAGCTGACTTGAGCAGAAAGGACATTTATCAAACGGATCGTGGGTTGTAGAGAGAACTGCTGCGAGTCTGGCTTGGGCCCCGTGGCCGTGGGGCCCTGACAGCACAGCTGCAGAGTGTGAGGGGCCGCACTCGGATTCCTGAGTGGACCCTGCTGGCCCAGAGCTCTGCACACCGCCTCTGCGGCCAGGGAGCCTGATCTTGCTGCCACAGCCACCGCTGCAGGAGTGACTTCCCCTCTCTCCATGATCCTGGCTCCGGCACATGGCTAGCTGGGGCAGGTGTGCCTGATTTGGTCCAATGCCAGTGCCCTTGGCTCGGGAGAGTGAGACTCTGACGGGCTGAGTCTGGATAATGGGAGAGAGCTCAGCCTCTCGACAGAACTCACAAGGTGGGAAATTTTTCAGACGAAGGAAGGGGGAGGGGGTCCTGATGAACAGCAGCCAAATGAGGAGAGATGTGGTCCAGAATGCAGCTTGAAGCATGGTGGTGGCAAGGTATGAGTGAGAGTCTTTTGTGTCAAATAGGCTTTTGCTTATCAGGAGAAGATGGCTGTGCTTCTTCTGTTCTTAGACTATAGCATCGAAAATACTGTGAAATAGACAAATGGGCAAAGTTTGGTTCCTATCCTGCTTGCTAAATCCTGTTTTTATTTCCTCGTTATTTTCCTTTTTCTCCTTGGTGTTTCAAAAACAAAACCTTGGGTTCAAAGCCCCCAGTCTTATATGCAGGTATTAGCCTCTCTTGGCATAATCTCCTTAAAAACTATGGATTTATGTGTTATCTCAGCTTCCCGGGTGATGCTAGTGGTAAAGAATGTGCTTGCCAATGCAGGAGATGTCAGCAATGTGGGTTTGCTCCCTGGGTCAGGAAGATCCCCTGGAGGAGGGCACGACAACCCACTCCTGTGTTTTTGCCTGGAGAATCCCTTGGACAGAAGAGCCTGTAAGGCTACAGTCCATATGTTACTGAGTCCAAGCTTGCTCTGCTTGTCACATGATAGGACAATGAATCTGAGAGATGGGGTATTAAGGCAAGGAAAGAGACTTTATTTAGAAAGCAACTGACTGAGAGGATGGCAGGCTAGTGCCTCAAAATAACCATCTTATTGGGGTCTGGATGCCAGGTTATTTTATAGATCAGAGATAAAGAAGCAATGAGGAATTTAAGTCAAGATAGAGAGGGAGAAGCAGTGGGGAAGTCAAGTGAAAGGGTCTTCAGTCTTTCAAAACATCTCCAAGGGAACGGGGGCCTTTGGAAGGGGTGTGTTACTCTCTTCTATTCACAGGTAGGCAGGGACAAACTATCTCTCCAGGAGCTGAACAAAGGCACTTTAGTTTATAATCAAACAGAGGGGCAGGAGATAAAACCAGTCAATCCTAAAGGAAATCAGTCCTGAATATTGATTGGAAGGACTGATGCTGAAGCTCCAATACTTTGGCCACCTGATGAGAAGAGCCAACTCATTAGAAAAGACCCTGATGCTGGGGAAGACTGAAGGCAGGAGGAGAAGGGGATGACAGAGGACTAGACGGTTGGATGGCATCACCGACTCAATGGACATGAGTTTGAGCAAGCTCTGGGAGATGGTGAAGGAAAGGGAAGCCTGGTGTTCTGCAGTCCACGGAGTCTCAAAGAGTCGGACACGCCTGAGCAATTGAACAACAGAGGAGTAGGGTCCTCCAGGCAAGCCATTAAGTTTGCTTATAATAACAAAAGCAATGAAAAAGCATGTCAAAGAAACCATTTCCAACATGGAGTCAGAGTTGGCTTCCTCCTGCAACACATAGGGTTGAACAGTCATGAATGAAGTGACTTAGCATGCACACACATGTGTTATCTTGGTGCCTCTCTCTTATCTAATGGAGATAATATTTAAAGTCAAAATTATTAAAAGAACTGGCAGAGACAAAAAGAACTTCCCTTTTTTGATTTCTTGCCATAACTTTTCTTACCTTTTATGTGTTAGGCATGTAATAAAAGAAATCATTTAGATGATAACTCATGCTGAGAATATGAAGAAATATAAATATGGCAGGATTTTTCTAATTAGAACAACTTTCTATCCTCTCTTTAAACAATAAATAAGAATCTTTCCTATAACAAGACTACTCATGCTCTTAGTTATACGATGGGTACTAAAAGTAAAAATGTCTCTGAATAATTCTTCTCTCAAAAGTCACTACCAAACGAGAACAATAATGGCAGCAGCAAAATTACAGGGGTTTACCTTTACCTTTGATCCAGTCAGGAGATACCTGAAGCTCCAAATTATAATATATGTAGATGGTTGAACATTCACACACCTGCTTTCCCTTTAGCAAATTAAAGGAGGTCAGATCTAAGGGAGGAGTGGGTGTGGAGTTGGCTGAGGTTACCACTGAGAAGCTAATCGATCCACCCTGCCAAACTCCAGGAATTCTTGGACATTGGAAGTGCCAGGTTGGGGAGAGTCTGAAGGCTGTAAACAGGAGGTCTGTTTATTTAAGGAGCAGTTGGACTCCAACCCCTACTTTCATTCTGAGAAGTTATATGACTACCCTTCCTATATCCTAATAAGAGTTTGAGAGATCCATTTCTTGGAGAAATTTCAGAAATGATTTTAGGAGTTGTAGGTACCGAGCACAGAGGAGGGCTGTGATTTGGTTCTGGATGAAAGACAGTGGAAATACAAGTAACTGCACATCTACTAAGGAGGCTGCTAGTGCCCTTTGATGGCCTAACTTGAGAGTACCAGTCACCAGATTCCTATCCTAAGGAGACGACTGGAAGATTCCTCTCCTAGGAAAGTCAGAAGTAAAGATTTTGCTGGTAGTCTCAATGAAAGAGCTAGATCCCCTCTTGATTGCCCTAACAATGAGGTTCACTAGCTGTCAAGGCTTGCCCATATAGCAGGACTTTCAATCAGTATTGTTCTCTATCAGTATATTGTTCTCAATCAGTATTGTTCTGTAATGCCTTGTTCTCAAATATGCGCACATGATCAGGCATTTATTAATAGGAAAGCCTCAAATATGAAAAATCCCTCCCCATCAAAAAAATAAGTTAGAGCTAACAGGGGCAGTGCAAGGAATTGAAGAAGAAAAAAGCCTACAATTTAGTTAGTGTTGTTAATGAAATAAAAATGCAAAGCTATAAAACAAGCACTGTCAGGGCAAAGAGCAGTTAGAAATTTAAAATGATACTTGAAATTTAAAATGCTTATAATAATTTGGAAGATAAGTAGAGTACCTGGGAAAAAAGAATTAATAAAGAAATGGACAATAGGTTTTCATTAGTTATCTACTTTATGCATATACTATATTGTGTGACTTTTATCACAATTAAAAAGCCAAGCTTATGGGAAAAAAAAGTAGACAATAAGGGAGAAAAGCTGAGACAGAGGCGTAGTATAGAAGGTCCAGTATTCTAATAATAGGAGCTTTGTAAAAAGGAAACAAAGTGATAAGACATTTTCAAAGTAAAAATATGAGAAATTCTCCTTGGATATGGGTCTTCGAATTTAAAGGGTACGTCATGTACAATGCACAATGAATGAAAAATATCCTCTTATTGAGCATGTCATTTTGAAGTTTCAGACTAACAGGAATAGAGATAATTTTTAAAAATTTATTTTTAATTGGAGGATAATTGCTTTACAATGTTGTGTTGGTTTCTACCCTACAACAATGTGAATCAGCCATAAGTATAAATATGTTCCCCCACCTCTTGAACCTCTCTCCTGCACCCCCACCCCCACCCCCGTTCCCCACCAGGTTGTCACAGAGTAGCAGGTTGAACTCCCTGAGTTATATAGCAGCTTCCAAGGAATAATTTAAAAGCTTCCAGAGAGGAAAAAACAGACATGTATAAAGGATTCTGAATCAGAGCGGTACCAGCTCTCTCAACAGTACTGCAGACTAGAAGGAAATCTTCAAAATTCTGGGAGAAATGATTCCTCCACACTTGCATGTTCGCGTCTGTTTTCTTTGCCAGTGCCTTTTATTTTTAACTTTTTGTTTTATGTTGAAGTGCAGCTAGTTCACAATGTTGTGATTGTTTCAGGTGGACAGCCAAGGGGCTCAGCCATACACGCACATGTGTTCATTCTCCCGCAGAATCCCCTCCCATCCAAGCTGCTGTGCCAATTCTTGACCCACTTATATTATCATTCCGGCGTGAGGATAGAATAAAGTTATTTCAGACACACAAGGGCTTCCCTGGTGGTTCAGATGGTAAAGAATTTGCCTACAATGCAGGAGACTCAGGTTCGATCCCTGGGTCGGGAGGATCCTCTGGAGAAGGGACAGGCTACCCACTCCAGTATTCTTGGGCTTACCTGGTGGCTCAGACAGTAAAGAATCCGCCTGCAATGCAGGAGACCTGGGTTCAACCCCTGGATTGGGAAGATCCCCTGGTGAAGGGATAGGCTACCCACTCCAGTATTCTTGCCTGGAGAATCCCCATGGACAGAGGAGCCTGGTGGGCTACCATCCATGGGGTCACAAAGGGTCAGCCTGAGTGACTAAGCAGAGCACAGACATACAAAGCCACTCACAAACAATTTACTGCCCATGCAACTTCTCTCCTGCCCAGCTGCTGAAGGGCATGATCCAGTCAATGAAGAAGAAGATTGAGAAAATATCCTGAAATGTGATCCAGGAGAGAAGCAAAGCAAATTCCTAGGGCTCTAGCTATAAATCCGGCCCAGAGAACAAACTGATTAGATTGAAATGATGGGGCGGGGGTGTGGAATAAAGAGTCCATGAGTGTGGTTCCTGGTTCATCTGCCAGGTTTGAAGGAAAGATTCACAAGAAACATTTAGAGTTGTTGGAGGGTATATGAACTTTTAGCCTACTTTCAAATAAAAGCAGGAAAATGAAGAAGAGAAGGAAGAGAAAGAGGAGGAGGCAGTAACTCCAGGGGAAAACAGAAAGCACCAGAGAAGAAATGTAATCATGGTGTATGTCATGGCTCAGCGGTGAATGATATTTATATACTTCTAGATTATTATGTTATAATAATGAAAACATGAAATAGGAATTTAAAAATTTTGATATAACTATTAGGAAAGTGAGGAAGCAAGATGGGCATTTAAAGACAGCTAGAAACCCTACCAATCACAATGGGAAGTCAGTGTTTTGAATTAAGGATGTCAGAGGATGAGACTGCTGGATGGCATCACTGATGCAATGGACATGCACTTGGGCAAACTTTGGGAGATGGTTAGGGATGGAGAGACCTGGCGTGCTGCAGTCCATGGGGTCACAAAGAGTCAGACATGTCTGGACGACTGAACAACAACAAGCACCATTACTTAGAAATAAAGAAGGAAGTGATAGAACGCTGCTGGAGGTAAAAGAGGTTTCCTGAGAAGGAAGATTAGAAGGGCAGTTGAGTGCACAGCGCTTTTTGTTTTGCTCCATTTGATTTTATAAACCATGCATATGCTTTGGTGATACACTGATTTGACAAGGTAGTTGTTGAGTTTTTACTTGATGGAATCTTGAAAGTGGTGGTTGCTCTAAGAAAGTTAAAAACCAACACAATATTGTAAAGCAGTTATCCTTCAATTAAAAATAAATAATTTTTTTAAAAAATGAGTAAAAACCAGATTTGACCCTGGGAGCTTCCTAAAGGGAATGGATATAATTACAACCTGTAAATCAATCATTATAACCTGTATTATAACTTTATTCATGTTGACTGAATGACTTTATTCATTTTATGAATGAATGACCTTAGATACAAACTGTTCAGTAAAGTAGCCACTTGGCCATATGTGACCTTTAAATTTAAATTGATGAGGACTAAGTAAAATTAAAAATTATCTTCATTTACACTAGTAACATTTAAGAATTTAGTCGTTAAATGTGGCTAATGGCTATCATATTAGCGCAGATACAGAACGTCATCATAGAAAGTTCTGTTGGAGAGTGCTGCCTTGGACCATCTGAATTTGCCCAAGGAGCCTGAATCATGGAGGGACAAAGTCTAGCTGTATGTCTGCACATTTTTGAAGGAGAACCACCTAAGGGAGTATAGATTGGTATTGATACTCCATGACACTGGAAGCAAGCCGCAAAGTGGTTATTCTACCTTTGTAAGAAAAGTCTGAGGAGTTCCAGTTTTCAGAATACTTAATGTGGGGAGGAAGAAAATTGTTCTCTGATACTTGTGCTTAAAGACCAGGCTGCTTCTCCTAATGATACTATGGCCCGGCTGAAGCCTGATTTTCATGAAAAATGAAAAAGAGACATTTTTAGGATGAGCTCATCTTTTCTCTTGTTAGTGAATGTTGGAGACATAGTTTAAGATGGGCTCAGTGAAACTAAAGAAGCAATCCCTTTGTTTCAAGGTTTCTGAAAGACCAATCAGTCTTAATTAGTATCAGAACATCCTGGTGTGTTTAGGTGGTGGTGCTGGTGCCAGTGTAGACGGCATATGTGCATTTGTTTGTGTGTGTTTGTGTGCCTTGGGGGATGGGAGGTCAGAGCTATTAATAAAACTGATTACTGGGTCCCCTTTGAACCTAATGAATTGGAATCTCTGTCAGAACAAGAAATCTGTATTTTTTTTAAATTGAAGTTTAGTTGATTTACAATATTGCACTAGTTTCAAGTGTTCAACAAAATGATTCTGTTATATATCTTTCAGATTATTTTCCATTATAGGTTGTTACAAGATACTGATAGTTCCCCGTGCTATACAGTAAATCCTTCTTGCTTATCTATTTCATGTATAGTAGTTTGTATCTGTTAACTTCATACTCCTAATTTACCCTCCCTTTCCTCTTCTGTAACCATAAGTTTTTTTCTGTTTATGACTGTATTTCTATTTTGTATGTGGATCCATTTGTATTATTTTTTACATTCCACATTTAAGTGATATCATATAATATTTGTCTCTCTTCCTGACTTCACTTAGCATGATATTCTCTAGTGCCATCCATATTGCAGCAAATGACATTATTTCATTCTTTTTAATGGCCAAGTAATATTCCATCGTGTGTGTGTGTGTGTGTGTGTGTGTGTGTGTGTGTGTGTGCTGAGTAATATTCCATTGTATGTGTGTATGTCTTCTGTATCCATTCTCTGTTGATGGACACTTAGTTTGCTTTAGTGTCTTGGTTGTTATAAATAGTGCCATTGTGAAGACTGGGGTGCATGTATCTTTTTCAATCTGTGTTTTCTCTGAACATACGCCCAGGAATGGGATTGTTGGATTATACAGTAACTCAATTTTTAGTTTTTTAAGGAATCCTCATATTCTTCTCCATAGTGGCTGCACCAATTTACTTTCTCACCAGCAGTGTAGAAGGTTCCTTTTTCTTTATGTCCTCTCCAGCATTTGTTACTTA
The DNA here is from genome assembly GCF_033118175.1 of Dama dama. Classification (NCBI taxonomy): domain Eukaryota; kingdom Metazoa; phylum Chordata; class Mammalia; order Artiodactyla; family Cervidae; genus Dama; species Dama dama. Next base: position 22,357,097 of record NC_083708.1, on the reverse strand, counting down.
CTGACTTTTTTGATGATATGGCCATTCTGACTAGTGTAAAGTGATGCCTCATTGTGGTTTTGGTTTTCAATAAATCTGTATTTTTAAACAGATTCCCCAGGCAAATCTTTATATGTTAAAGTTGACAACCTTTGCATAGTTAAGGATCTATGCTAGGTTCTCACTGAGAAAGCACTGAAAGTTGCTATCAGACTCAGTTGAATTGTTGTAAATACTTATATTTTACTTAAGCATAAAAATCTATCTTATACTGTATATATCTTGTGGCTTTTCTATTAAAGAAGTCTTCTGATAATTATCTACACATTAAATATCAATGAGCTTCCCTGGTGGTTCAGTCTGTAAAGGATCCGCCTGCAATGCGGGAGACCTGAGTTCAAATATCAGTGGAAACCTAACTATAAAGTACTGTGTCCAGAGAAAATAGACTTAAGATTCTTCTTTTATTTTATTTTTTTTTTTAAGATTCTTCTTTTAAAAAAAATGAAGACCTACCCTTTTAGATACTGTAAAAAGTTTTGCCTTCAGGATAAAAATTAACATATAACTTTGGGTCATACTGGCCTTTTATTCTGCTCCTAAAACAAGTCATATTCTTGGGCAAAACCTTGCCTGTTCTTGGAAAGTGTAGGGAGGAATGTTCTATCTTAGAGAGTGCCTGAAGATTTACATTTTATAGATGGGTAGAATGAAGGAGTATCTGACAGTGATCTCTACATACACATAGGATAAAGCAGTCTAGTCCCTTGTCTTTTAGACTGAAGTTATTAAAACATACCTGATGGACAGAGGGAAAGATTATGGGAAAGGACAATAAAGACCCACAGACAAAGATCTTCATTAGAGAGAAGGCTGACTAATCCAGGCAACACATTTGACACAGGCCATGTAATACTTGGATGTGTCTTTGAGGAAATGGATTATAATTGAAGGACTAAAAGCTATCATACTTGAAGAACACTAAAAGCTAACTAGGCAGTTTCAGTTTGGTTGGTTTGATTTGGGTATAACAAGAGGAAAGAACATTTTCTTTCAGTTTTCAGAAAGCATTGATGAGTTTGCAGTTATTAGTCATGAGAGCTAGAAACACATATATATGGTGGGGAGTATAGCTGTGGGTGGTCCACTCAGGCTCCATCTATTTGGAAGAACAGCAGGTGGGATCCAGACCTGAAATTGTGATCTTTTGACAGGTGGTAACAAAGGGATTATGAGGAATACATTTCCTGGGCAGAATAAGGAAACCTGGGATCTTTAGGTACACAATGAACACAAATTAAGTGCCCAACTGATATTTGTTGAATTAATGTAATATAAGTACACTGATAGGAAGATGGATGATGTTTTAATGGGTAAGAACAAGGGATATGGCCATTATAAAACTTAGCTTTTAAGAGTGATTTCTAAGAGTGACTCAGCCAGGAGAATTGATGGTGTGTAATTTACGAAGTAATAGAAGGGACAAAGGAAGACTCTTCTAAAGCCAGGATTGGCAAAGCTTTTGTAGATATTTTAGGCTTTGCAGGTCATAGGTCTTCACTGCCACTACTTAATTCTACTGTTAGAGGGCAAAAGAGCCTAGACAATATGTAAGTGAATGAGCATGGTAGGGTTCCAACAAATATTGGCATCACCGACTCAGTGGGCATGAGTTTGAGCAAATTCCAGGGGATAGTGAAGGATAGGGAAGGCTGGTGTGCTGCAGTCCATGGAGTTGCGAAGAGTCAGACATGATTAGTCACTGAACAGCAACAAATATTGGGTTGGCCAAAAAGTTCTTTTGGGTTTTTTCATAACATCTTGGAAAAGCTCAAACAAACTTTTTGGCCAACCCAGTACTTCTATTTTTACAAGTGTTTTAAAACGTTAAAATCATTTGTAGTTCATAGACAATATAAAAAGAGGTGGCAGTGTTTACCACTCTGTACTCTAAACTAGCAAAGACCAAAAGACCAGATTTTCTAGGAGTATAACACCAATCACAGGGCTTCTCCATCTGCCTGATCCCCTCTCACAGAGGCTACCAAGTAATACAGAACAGAACTGCCAGTTCCTCCCCAGGATAGCAAGAATGGAGCGATTAGGACGAGGTAGGGAAAAATCAGGATTATCAGCAGTTTTTTGATCAAAAAGAAAAAAGCAGAAGAAAGCGTGCAGGGACTTTGCTAACTAATGCAGTTGCTAAAGCATAAAGCATTTGACAGTCACATATTTGGAAGATGCTAACTCTAAGGGTAGATTGATCCACTCATATTTATTTAATGTGGAATTTGGGTTGAGCCAAATAAAAACCAAGAGAATAAAATGAATTGGAGGGTTGTATCTAGATGTTCATACTTCTTTAAATTTTGCTTCAAAGTATTATTTCAACTTATGAAGAAACCACTGATTATAACTATTTACGAGAGTAAAGTACATAGGGTAGAGAGCCAGGAGGTGGAAATTTGATCCCAGCTCTAGCAGTCAGCTGAATGTCATTGGTAAGTGATTTGAAATTTCCAGACCTCTAGTTTCCTCTTCTTTAGGATTCGGGGCTTGACCGTGTAATCTATAGAGTGACTTTTTGACCGAAAATTCTATGTACAAGTGTGTTTAAAATGTTCAGTCTAAAGTACACAAAATGGCATGTCCCCTTTTATATAAGAACTTTTGGGGCTATGAATATACTGTATTAAAAATTGGAAGACAAAAAGCTAAAAGGAGGCAAGGAGTGGAAAGAAGCAGAGTGGAGATGACGGGAGAAGAAACTAGACTTATTTGATTGAAATTTAGTTTGTAAACTTGGTTTATATTTGGATTTGGAACCATGTGGATATTCTACATAATTCTAAAAATATTACAAAAGCATTCTCAAAAATTGGAAGCAAATGAACCTGTTTATGCAGTTGGTGGCATAATAGAAACTAATTCATATAACTGTAAAACTCTGTAATTTGATCACATCCTATTAGAATATATCCTAAGGACAGAACTGAAGTTTAATATCAATGTATGACAAAACCCACTGGAAAAAAATAATAATAATAATAAAAAAAAAAATTAAAAAAAAAAAAAGAAATAAAAACCATTTTTAATAAGCATATTGTTGGTGGTAACTTTGGTATTTTTATCCTGAGTCTTATGTGTGTATATTGTATATGTAGTGTCGTGTTATTCAGAAATGAAGTTTTCAGTCTGGGAAAAAAAGAATGCAGTTATCAGACTGGTGAGATTAAGTACAATGTATAGACCATAATTAAAGTGGAGAGACCAGTTTAGAATCATGATGTATTCTATCTTTAAAATTTTATTTTTCCTATCTCTCTTACTGAAAAGGTTTAGAAAGAACTACCCATTCAGTAACATGCTAAGCACCCATGTCAAAGCAAGACTTACGCTCCCAGCTGAGGGAAACCTTTGCATTTAGGTTCATTGAGTCTCTGGTTCCCCTGTGTGTGGAGGAATCTCAAAGTAGCAAGAATCTGATTGGAGAGTCCTCAGGAGGAAGATTGCATTTTAAGGGGAATTGAATCATTCGTGGCTGTGGAGTGACCCTTGGACGGGGAACTGATGGGAGTCGTGGCCAGACTTGTGGATGATAAGGTTGTGAGAGCTGAGGTGGGGCTGTTTCCGCAGGAAAAATCTGAGAGCTTTGGCCCAACTGAGAAGGAACAGATTGTGAGGATGCCAGTCCCAAACACTGCCCATTCTTAACACGAGCCACAGAGAACAGGAGGCCAGGGGAGGCAAGACCAGACCAACCTCACCTTTGCAGCATGGACAGGCGGCTAGGTCTCACTCCCTGAGTAAGACCACATGGTTACCTAGCTGTCTATACTCCTTTGCCCACATGCCCAGGCACCATTCTGGAGCAGAGGGGGAAAGGGCGCTGAAAGACTCTTTATCTTACTGACTTACATAAGCCAAGTCTGAGTTCCTTACAGACACGTATTAAACTGCTGGATCGAGATTTTGAATGGGACCAAACAACTTGTTCCCTCCCTGCAGCTTAATAATGGATGATCCTCAAGAGCAAGATCAATTATAGATAAAATAATAGGTCCATTTTTTTTAAAACAAATCTGAATTGTAAGATAAGTTTTCCAGCTCACTATACACTTTATTAATAGAGTCATTAGTAATTTTCCTCTTAAAAAAAAACATTTACCAGTTGGCTGTTGTTCCCTTGGATGGCATCTGCCTTATCAACTAACTGAAACATACATACACACATACATTTTGTGTAGATAGTTTCTCAGAGCGTATACAGTGATAACACCATGTCAGGGAGGGGCCAAGTACCTGTCCTCAAGGAGTTGAAAAGTCAGATGGCTGCAAGGACATGAGCCATGGAATGACCAAAGCCCACTGCATGAGGCTCTGGCAGACTGTGGGGCCCCCGCCTGGTCTGTGGGAGGGTGCCCGTGTTCAGCTCTGGGGTGGCCAGATTTTATGAGAAAGTTAGAAGCCTAAACTTGTAATTGAAACCTGTTTCTTTAATGTTGGCAACTAGATAAACCAAAAAGCCCACTGTGAGAGTCTTAACATAACGTGTCTGCAAGCTAGATTTAACTCAAGGGCCTTGGGTCAGTAACTTTGGATTTAATCCAGTTAAAGGCATTTGGCACATGGGAAACTGAGGCCCAGAGAGCCTATGACTTACCTAGCTCTTTAGTCACATTTTAACTACCTTAAGTTTGTATTGTTTTTGGAACAAAATATTTTAGTTATCTCCAATAGGTAATACGTGAAATGGTTCAAAATTCAAAAAAGACGTGAGGTATGAAATTATTTAATGCCCAGATTAGCAACAAGTGTTTGAATTTTTTTTTCAGGGATATTCTATGAAACTCATTTATGCTCCTTTTTGTGGCTAGTTTTTTCTTTTTCTTAATAAAAATGTCTTATTAGCCGATAGGGTCTTTTTTTTTTTTTTTTTTTTTGTGGTGATGGTGGTTTAGTCGCTAAGTTGTGTCCAATTCTTGCAACCCCATGGACTGTAGTTTGCCAGGCTGCTCTGTCCATGGGATTTTCCAGGCAAGAATACTGGAGTGGGTTGCCATTTCCTCCTCCAGGGGATCTTTCTGACTCAGGGATCGAAACCCCCAGTCTCCAGCGTCTTCTTCATTGGCAGGTGGGTTCTTTACCACTGAGCCACCTGAGCCCCCAGGGAAGCCTGTTCATTTTTTGTAGAAAACTAAAAAGAATATAAAAACAATTTATTAGGAATAATAGAGTTGAACAAGATGGATGGATATAAGATTGTTGTATAAATGCCAACTGTATTTCTTTACACCAGCAACAAATACCTAGAAAATATCTGGCAAGTGTAAGAAAATATCAAGTGCTCAGGAATTAATCTGATAAAAGATATACAAAGTCTATATGGAGAAGTATAAAAGAGTATATCTTTAATATGTAATGAAAACTATAAATGAGGCATTAAATGAAGACCTGAATGAAGAGATTAACTGTGTTCATGAGTAAGGAATTCATTACTGCAGAGATACTATGTCTTCTCCAGTTGGTATATAAATTCAGTGCAATTCCAATCAAAACCTCAGTAGGTTCTTTTCATGAATCATTGAAAGCTGATTCTCTTACATTATTTTCAGGCAGATTCATCTGTATTTTTGGTGATTTTGGTGAACTATTCATGCCTTAAAGAATAAGCTTATCTCTTGCTTTCTTTTTTTCCTTACGCATTTCTGATGTACATGTTTCTAATGTCTGTCCATCTCACATCTAGATTGAATGTCTGATTAAATAAAAAAGGCTCTGCAGCTATTATTTTGGATAAAGGGTTCTTTAATTTTGTCCAGTTTCATCCTCCACAAATTATCAACGTAAGGACAATGTAAAATAATTAAATTTGGGGAAGTTGCAGTCCCTTCTCCATGTTTCCTAGAAATCCTCTTGGTCTTGTATGGAATTATCAGTCTTGATGTCACAAGAAAATTCTGAGTAGGGTACATTCTGCTTCTGTGGGGTGAATGTAACAATTCATTATTCAAATTACAGTGATGCAGGTTTATTGCTCTTATTTGTTTTTTCTTCACATTGTGTGTGCAAATGTGAATGGGAAGTATGGTTATGCGTATTCAGAGGCATGTGAATCTCAGCTAAATTTTCCTCTCTAACTTGGCCTGGAGTAGTGGTGGCTGCAGGAAATGGCCTCAGCTATAATGGTGGTGATGCCCCCACCACATATGGGACAAGGTGAGTGGGCTCGGAATCTGAGGGAGAAGGTGGGTAGAGAGTCCTAGCTGGATGGTGGGGCTCAGATACCCAGTTATGTTGTATTTTAATATAAAAGCATGCAATTTAAAAACTGAGTATCTTGCTATGAAGTCTTCTTAAATCTTAAGCAATAATAAAAATCAAATATGTGAGGAAACCATATTCTCACTGCTATCTTATCTATAAAAAATTTGTGACTTACAAGTCCATTAGTAAGAGGTGGACCTCATTTTTTAAACAGAAGTTACTTTTCAACTGAAATATGTTGACATATATTAGTTTCAGGTGTACTACATAGTGATTCGACATTTTAAGACATTATGAAATGATCACAATGATAAGTCTAGTAACCATCTGTCCGCATACAAAGTTACTACAGCACTGCTGATTATACTCCTTATGCTGTCTATTAAATCCCCTAAAAGTTACTTTTTTAAGTGTAAAAAGCACAGATTGCCAGGTAATGTGAGCAGTATGATCCTATAAAAAGCTTCCTTTAAATTTATGAGCATAAAGTTGTGGAAGGATACCAGAAGTATCTGAGAGGAGGATGGAATTGGTGAGGAGTATGTTGGGGAGATATTTATTATTTGTATATGTCTTTATTATATGCTTTATTAAAATGAGTGTTTTACTTATGTAAATAAGAAGGTAATACATTTAAGATGGAACATCCCTTTTTCCACATTTTTATTATAGACACTTTCAAACATTTAACAAAGTTGAAAGAATTTCACAATAAATATCTGTATACCCACCATCAATCCACCTCATTTTTGATGCATTTCAGAATACACTGATATCAGTACACTACCCTCCTGAGTAATTAAGCATGGATATCATTAATTAGAATTCTGTATTTGTTTATAGTTTTCTGCAGTGCCTGTTTGATTAGAGAAGTAATACATATTCATCAGATAAAATTGAAAATTATGCATAAAAATTTTATAATTCTATCAGTGTCTATTTGTATCAGGTATTATACTTTGTAGTTTGCTAGCACCATCTCATTTAATCCATTCCCAAGCCTTAATAAGTAGCATGACCCCTATTTTGCAGATAAGGAATTTGTAGGCAAGTGGCTACAATTCTCACAGTGGCGGAATTAGAATATGTACCAAGCATGTCCCAGCCGTTCACCCGTCATTACATGTGGCCCTACTCCTTGATTCCATCCCACCTCACTCTGAGATAAATGCTGTTGACTCTTCCAGACCCTTTTCTAGATGTTTGTGTTTCCACGAAAGTATTTTTTCCCAAAAATAGGTTTACATTGTGTGTATTACTTTGGAACTAGCTTCTTTCCATCTTGGCAAACCTTCCTCCACATCTTGTTAATGGCTGTAGAACATTCTGCTGAGTGACCATACCGTATCTTATAACTGCTTTATTGCTGAATATGTTTCCAGTTTTTTTTATCAACTGTGAGGGTATAAATCTTCATACATACTATCAATACTAATTATATCCTTAGGTTCACAAGTGAAATCAGTGGGTCAGATTGTGTGTAGTTTCCACTTTTTTGGGGGTCAAATATGATGCATGTTTTTATTTGTGTGAACGTGCTACATGACGTCAGTCATGTCTGACTCTTGCGACCCCATGGACTGTAGCCTACCAGGCTCCTCTGTCCATATGATTCTCCAGGGAAGAATACTGGGGTGGGTTGCCATTTCCTTCTCCAGGGGACAGTTAGCGACTAAACAACAACAAAACAGTTATAGGCCAGCATCAGACCACCAGTGGCTCTATTTGAAGGGGCAATTGATGTCACATCTTCTTGGCCCACCATTGTGTGCTATCCTGAAACTGATGGTGTATGTGTAGTTTCTACTCTGAAGATAAATTCCCAAATTTGAATTTCAGAAATTGCTTTTATCAAACTCCTCCCACCAGTTATATATATGCCCAGTAATATATATATATGCCCAGCAGGTCTTCCCCATCCTAGCCAGTGCTGGAGTGAAATACACAATTAAAAAAAAAAATCTTTTCTAGTTAGATAAATAAAGCATTTATGCTTTGTTTGGCATTCTTTAGATTAATGATGTGGAGCCCATGTTCTCATACTGATTCATCACTTAGTTTCTCCTTTCACATTCTGCTTGTTTGTGTTTGCACAGTTCAATTTTAAGTTAGTCTCTTGAAGAAGAATTTAAAACCATTTGATGTTAAAGTCTACCTTAAGATTGAAATTTTATTTTTCACTCAGAGTTTACTTTCTGAGAAGTGTGGTAAAGGCAGCTACAACGGGAGTAGAAAGCAATAGCAGAAAGGTTTATGTTTTCCTCTTGGTGACAGATAAATCTCTGAGATTACTGTGAAGGAAGGAAGCATTTTAGAATTCATTTGTACGGAGCTTCCCAAGTGATTCAAGTGGCCATGGAGACCCACCTGCACCAACCACAGGGGCAGAGGCTTGGCTAATTGGTGGTTGGCTGTGAAGCAGCCTGTGGCCCTAGTGTCCTTCACGGGGGCAGAGGACACTCACTGCTGCTGGGACCATCCTGGGGAAAGGGGAGGAACACTGAGTGTGGGCAAAGAAGCAGTGACGGAGTTGGAGAGCAGAGAAGACAGCTAATAGCTTAGCTTCACCTTTTCTGATGAGTACACCTCATCTTTTCTGTCTGTCCTGCTTGACGGTGAGAAAAATCAAAGCTGTGCCCCACTGTGGGGCCCCAAGTCCTGTCTCCACATTAGTGGGGTGACCTGGTGGCTCTCACTACGTGTGAGGTGTCAGAGGACAGGGGAGCCTGGCACAGTAAGTACATTTGGTCAGAATTCACTTATGGTCTCAACAATGCTTCCCTGGCCTCAGTGGGCTTCCCTGGTGTCTCACAAGGTAAAGAATCTGCTTGCAATACAGGAGACTGAGGTTCGATCCATTGGTCGGGAAGATCCCCTGGAGAAGGGAATGGCAACCTGCTCCAGTATTCTTGCCTAGAGAATCCCATGGACAGAGGATCCTGGTGAGCTACAGTCCATGGGGTCACAAAGAGTCGGACACGACTGAGCAACTAACACAGAGATGATGCTTATTCTCCATGGAAGCGTGATAGTGAAACACAAGTTATAGGAGAAAAAGGATCTGAAGAAACAACTTAATGTTAATTCTGGTGTAGCATGAGTGATGATATTTTTACTCCTTTTTTTCTTAATTTCTATAATGAGCACATTTACATATATAAAGAAAATACTAGTAAATCAAATTTAAACAACCTCCCCCCTGGTAAGACTGTCCTGCTGAGTTAGGTTCAAAAAACAGGAAAGTTTTTCATCCCTATGCACCGAAGTTGCAGCCTGTGAATGTAGGTTCTTTTGTATTGATGTATTGGTAATTAAACTTTAAGAGAGAAGGAAGCAGTTTAGTAGCAGGAGTAATTTAAAGCCAGAACCGAGTATTCCAGATCCCCCCAATCCTTGTCTGGATCATGTGACTGGCAGCCAGAGGAAGCCCTGCTGAAATCTGTTAACATTTCGCTCCAGTCCAAAGTGGCTCTTTGCTTTTAGACTTGAATCCACATTCACCGAGATTAAATTTTATCTTGAATTCACTAAAAGGTTCTGGAAGGAGTGGTTACACAAAGGGAAACTTTCCTAATGAGACATCGTTTCCCTTCATCACTGGTCCCAGAAGGTGAAATTTTATTTATAAAACAGAGTCGCAGATATAGAAAACACATGTATATTTACTAAGGAAGGAGAGGGGAAGGGATAAATGGGGCAATCAGGATTGACATATACAAACTACTGTATACAAAATAGGTAACTAATAAGCACAGGGAAGTCAACTCAGTACTCTGTAATGGGAAAAGAATCTAAAGAGTGGACATATGTATATGGGTAACTGATTCACTTTGCTATACACTTGAAATTAACATAGCCTTGTAAATCAACCATGTATCAGTTTAAAAAAAGACAAGTCTGTCCCTCCCTTGAGCTGAGTGGTATCTGAGGAGAAAGGGCCAGTGTGTAAAAGGAGCCTGAAGTGGGCATGGAAAAGTTCTTGAAAACTGAAAAAAATGGTACCATTTTGTTGGCTTGATATTCTTGGCATGTTCATTAGTCTATAAAAAGGGCCTTGCCAATGTCATAAGTCGAGTTCTAAAAGCCTGAGGCTTTTAAACTTGAAGGAGTACAGCAAAGGACGGACCTCACACAGAATATATCACAAAAAGTGACAAAAGTTGATTAATTACTCATATTAAAACTAATTTGCGGTAATGGTATTAACATTCTGAAGCTAGCTACTTCCTTCAGTTTGCTGCTTGTCATTGGGAACCTCTCTTCCTTCTTTGTTCATTTCTTAAAGGAACCATCTTTCATTTTTCCCTCTTTTTTTTTGTAACCTGTTTCCTCTAAGGACTATAAATATCTGAGGTTCACTTAAATCTAACCAAGATTTCCTTCTTGACAGAGGTTCTTCAAGAACTCAGTTGTGAAAGTGAGTTACATGTTTGAATTGAAATCTGGAATTACTAAAAGAAAAAAATAAAATAGGTTCTTTTCTTGGGCTGAATGTTCAAAACAGTTCTTTTAAGCAGGACATGTTAAGGACATGACCTGATATAAGTTTCTGTTTCCTTTCCTCTAAATTTTAATTAATTCTGCTTAAGAAAAGAGTCTTCTTGAAGCTGTATGGGTTACCAGCAAGTGTTCTCCTTCCAAAAATTGTCTTTCATAATCTATAAATGATATAGATGCTCAAACTTAAAAAATAAAAAGTCCTTATCATAGTGTCTTACGGGGAATTAAAGGTAGTGATTATTTTTACGTCCTGGTGAAGGCATTTCTATTCTCCTCTGGTGTGAGTGATGTAGTATGAAGCCACCTCCTCGTTTGTGCTTCAACTGCCTGGGACAGCAGTGTCCTCACATAAATAGCATTAGGAGCCCTGTATTGCACTAGCTTTTTTTGAACCATTGGCCAAAACTTGCTGTCTTCCATTGAGCTAAATTTTCCAAATATGTGCATGGAACACTAGTCCCAAAGGAGGTTCCAAAAAAAAAAAAAAAAAAAAGAAAGAAAAAAACCACCAAAAAAACTGTCTGCTCAGCTAATTTGGGGAGATATGAGAGAGTGAACATTAAGTAAGCTTAATATTTTCTACTTACACTTGAATGCCAGTGATTGTCCATGTCAAACTGGTGTTGATTAATAAGAATGATTCGTCTTACCTTCAGCTTTTAAATGGCTGCCAAGCAGTGAACCCTCCTTTGTAAGGTATTTGCCGCCTGGTCCCAACCAACTCCTTCCTACTCAAACAGTCTTCCTCACAGACCTGACCATTGCCGTCTCCACAGATTCTGATGAGGTTCACAAAGCCAGATGGCTGTTAACAACCCTGTCGTAACTCTGGTTCGCATCTGCTGGCAGGGTAAAACACTCCAAATTTTCAGTTCTATCTATGGTACAGCATTAGTGATGAGATCTTACTTTCTTTTCCAAGAAGCTTTTCAAGTGAATATTTCATGAACTGAGTGGCCTGGTCGAAGGATACAGTCTTTGAACATAATCTGGAGTCAGATCACAGAGTCTGAATAGCTGAGTTTACTTGTAGACTTGCCATAAATTATATATTTGAAATTGGACAGTTACTTAAACTTGCTGGGCCTCAGTTTCTTCACCTGTAAAATGGGAATAATAATGGGGCTTACTTTATAGGGTTGTTCTGAAGGCTAAATGAGATCATAGTTACATCAGAACAGTTACTTGGACATACTTAGCAATAAATAAGTAGTAGTCATCATCAGGGCTTTCCAAATGTCTCAGTGGTGAAGAATCTGCCTGCCAGTTCAGGAGACATGAGTTTGACCCCTGGCTCTGGAAGATCCCCTGGAGAGGGAAATGGTAATCCACTACAGTTATCATCATCAGTATTATTACATTCTCAGAAGCTGAGGTTGGGGTTTGCAGTCACCTGATACTGCCTTTGAGAGTATGTTTATAACTGGATCTTTCTTGTCCCTTTGGAAAGCATGATGCTTTCAATGGCCATATGACATTAAGTCATATGAGTTAGTCTTGAGGATCTGGTGTGGAAATGATAGCACATTGGAGTTGGAAAAGACTGCAATAGCAATCAAGTCCCACTCTCATTTTATAGATGTACAGGTTCAGGTAAGGTGACTTTTCCAAAGCTCCCCCCCGCCCCCGCCCCCGCACCATTAGCTGCAGATGGAGTTGATAAGAGAACCTAGGACTCCACTTCAGGGGTATAGGACAGTGATATTAGTTATCTTGTTTTCCGCTTGCATTTGTGGATTGTTTCATAACTGAGGTTAACCTTCCTGAAGCATAAAGAGGCACTATAAAAGGAGGGAAAGGGAAACATGGTGGAAAAGACATTTTAAAGCCAGAGAGCTCTGTGTTGCTATCCAACTTTTGGTGATGTAGTGACCTTCTGTGACTTTCACTACCATCATGTGTTTGGGGATACTAATATTTGCTTTTCAGCATTACTGAGAGGACTGAATGAGAAAATACATAAAACTACTCTGAATGTAGTAGCTTCTCAATAGATGGTAATTATCATTAAAATTTATTGTTAATGGCATTTTAATAGACAAGTACCAGTGCCAGAAACAGTTACCTGAGAATAACAGTTGGAAAGGGATTGTGGGACCTACTTAATCTCATGCATCTTGAACAGGATCATACACAGTGGAGGGTAAGTAGCCATGTGCAAAAGTGAATGAAATGGTATGTCATTTAGGAGTGTCGATTTGTTTTTTGTTTCTGTTTTTGAGGAAATTTTCAGAGGTCAGTCATTGAAAACATTTTAAAAATTACATGGATAGTCTATGGAATAACATTCAAAGTTAACAAACATTTCTTTAAGAAAAAGCATGGAACTTCAAACAAATTTTAATTTTGCAGCAGACTGCTCTGAAATATACTACGAACCTCCCAGCCCAGTTTCCAGAATGCTCACTCGGCATGGCTGTTGGGGATAGTTTGATGGAAATGCTTGAGAATCATTAATTTAACCTGTCATCTCACTGCTGGGTGATAAATCTAATCATCTAAGGAAAGACAGACTGAGATGATGTGTGCCTGGCGCTGCCAAGCTCCTCTTGCAAGTGGTGTGGTGATGATGCAATGACAGTCGGATGAGGTTGGCTTTCAGAAGCCTTCCTGGGCTCCAGACCCACACATCTGCTTCTCTCACCTTTTATTCTCACTTCTAATGTCCAGTCCTCTGTTCTGGGATCTACTTGAGGTGGTATTTATTCTTTGTGTCTGCCGATCATCTGTCCTTCCTTCTGCCGGTAACGACGACTGATTTTCTCTACCCTCCCTCCCTCAGCCTGTGAGTCTTGGATGGCAATACTCCTGACTGCTGGGGCAAGGGTAGCCACATGACCCAAACTTGACCATGAATTTGTTCCTTTCTTTCCTGGTTCCTGTAATGCTTTCTCCCCCTGAACTTGAAGCTGTGATGATGTTAGCCTTGAGTTCCCTGTTAGTGAGGAAGTGACATAAATTAAATCCTTGGTTTTGCTTTCATCCAAAGTTGTGGGATTTGAGTTTTCTGTTGTTTGTATCATTCTGTATTGGTATTTACCCTTGGCTTTTCCACCCTAGTTACTAGAACTATTTTCCCTTCTTTATCTTGAACATAAATTATGTATTCTTTTTTATGATTCAAAATTTTTGTAGATTATATCCCATTTAAAAGTATTATAAAATCTTAGCTCTATTATCTGTGCTGTATAATATATCCTTGTAGTTTGCTTATTTAAACTCAGTGGTTTGAACTTTTAAATCTCCTACTGCTATTTTGCCCTTTCCCCAATCCTCCTCCCTGCTGATAACCACTAATTTGTTCTCTGCATCTGTGAGTGGTTGTATTTTGTTATAGGCATTTTCTTTTTGATTCTACATTTATTTTATAATTTTATTTATTTATTTTTGACTGTGCTGGGTCTTTGTTGCTGTGAGGGCTTTTCTCTAGTTGTGGCAAGTGGGGGCTACTCTCTACTTTTGATGCATGGACTTTTCATTGCAGTGGCTTCTCTTGTTGCAGAGCATGAGCTCTAAGGTGGGTGGTCTCCAGACCATAGGCTCCATAGTTCTGGTGCATGGACTTAGTTGCTCTGTGGCGTGTGGGATCTTCCTGGACCACAGATTGAACCCATGTCTCCTGCACTGGCAAGTGGATTCGTTCCCACTGAGCAACACTGAGCACCAGGGAAGCCCTTGATGCCACATTAAATGATAACATATAGTGTTTACCTTTCTCTGTATGACTTATTTCACTCAGCATAGCACTCTCCAGGTCCGTCTGTGTTGTTGCAAATGACAGAATTTCATTCTTTTTTATGGTTGAGTAGTATACCATTGTGTATATACCACGTCTTCTTTATCCATTTGCTTGTTGGACACTTGTTTCCATATCTTGGCTATTGTAAATAATAGCTGTGTGCTGCTGTGAATATTGGGGTACATGTAAAATCTTTTTGAATTAGTGTTTTCATTTTATTTGGATATATACCCAGGAGTGGAATTGCTGGATCATATGGTAGTTCTATTTTTAGTTTTTTGAGGAACCTCCATATTGTTTTCCATAGTGGCTGTACCAATTTACATTTCCACCAACAGTGTACGCTGGTCCTCTTTTCTCTCCATCCTTGCCAACATTTTTATTGTTATCTCTTTGATGATAGCCATTCTGACAGGTGTGAGGTGATACTTCATTGTAGTTTTGATTTGCATTTCTCTGATTTGTGATATTGAACATCTTTTCGTGTGCCTATTGCCATCTGTATTTGTCTTCTGACCATTTTAAAATCAGTTTTCTTTTATATTGAGATGTATGAACTGTTTGTATACTTTGGATACTAATCCCTTCTTGGTCATATTATTTCAAGTATTTTCCCCCATTTAGTAGGTTGCCTTTTTGTCAATGGTTTCCTTTGCTGTGCAAAAGCTTTTATTTAAGTCTTATGTGTTTATTTTTGCTTCTGTTTCCTTTACCATAGACAGATCAATACACACACACACACACACACACACACACACACATTGCTACAATTTATGTCAAGGAGTGCTCTGCCTGTGTTTTCCTCTTAAGAATTTAGTAGTATCCAGTCTTAGATTTAAGTTTTTAATCATTTTGAGTTTATTTTTGTGTATGGTGTTAGAGTATGTTCTAATTTCATTCTTTTACATGTACCTGTCTGGTTTATGCAGTATCACTTATTGAAAGGCCTATCTTTTCCCCATTGTATATTCTTGTCTCCTTTGTCATAGATTAACTAACCATAAGTTTTTGGATTTATGTCTGGACCCTTTATTCTTTTCTGTTGATCTGTGTGTCTGTTTTTGTGCCAGTACCATACTGTTTTGATGATTGTGGCTTTGTCGTATAAAGTCAGGGCGTGTGATTCCTTCAGCTCTGTTCTTCTTTCCCAAGATTGTTTTGGATATGGATATTGGGGGTCTTTTGTGTTTCCACATGGATTTTAAAATTATTCTAGTTCTGTGAAAAATATCTAAAACAGTTGAGCTTTGAGTTAACCCTTAAACAGGAATGAGGGTTTTCCAAGTGGACCTAAGCATGTAGTCCTTGAAATTGGAACAGCATGTTCCAAAGACACATGGCTAGTTCAGGAGCTAGAAGCAGTCAAATGTTGTAAAACACAGGATAACAAAATTCAAGTGACAGGTTCTGTTTATCTTTATAATCACTATACTATCTTTGAGAATCTACTGTAGGCAGTTCTTGCTTTGCACAGTTCCCATGGAGACAAATATCAGTTACCACAACTTAGTTAAATAACACCAGCCCTTCAATGATGGGGTTCAAACTTCAGTTACTAGTTTAGTATATTAACTATGATGGATTGCATGAAGTACAGACCTACACTGTGGGCTCTTCAGTCCACAAGTCACAGTATAAATAATAGGTACAGATCATGGTCAGCGACCAATCGTGATGCTTCTTTAAAAGTCTTTGGTAATTCGTCACTGTGAATGTCAGCTCATGCACAGACAGTGAAATGTGTGGTTGAGTTGTGTCCTTCTTGTCCATGGACAATCCACATGACACTTACAAAAACGGATAATCAAAGGGGAAATTGGCTGGCAAAGATGAAAGTGCTATGAAGAAATGAAAATAATGCTGGATGTGAAATCCAGATCTAACCTGAACAGACATCATAGAAGAAATAGCTGACCATGCAGTTGTTGACACTGTATCATTTGAGACTCTAGATACGCAGCCAGAGGAACTCAGGGAAGGTGAATTTACTGACATTAATGAGGCAAGTGGCTGTGATGAAAAATATAAAGATGTCCCAGAGGAAGTAAAAAACTCCACATTAAAGGAACTCTTGGAGATATTTCCTAACACTTAAAAAGCAAAGGAAAAAATGTTGGAAGCTCATCCAAACTTAGGAAGGAATATAATGGTTTGTCAAGGCATAGACAGAAATGCTCATTTCAGATCATCAGTGCTAGGACAAGAATTCAAGTACCATTAAAAAAAAAAAAAGTACTTTTAATACTTTTTAAAGAAAAATGTTACTGGAGCATACTTGCTTTCCAGTGTTATATTAATTTCTGCTGTGCAGCAAAGTGAGTTGGCTATAGGTATATGTATGTCCCCTCTTTTTTGGATTTCTTTCCTACTTAGGTCACCACAGAGCAGAGTCCCCTGTGCTGTAGAGTAGATTCTTATTAGTTTTCTGTTTCATACACAGTAGTATATATGTGTCAATCCCAATCTCCCCATCCATCCCACTCCCTTTCCCCTCTTGGTAATCATCAACTTGTTCTCTGCATCTGTAACTGTATTTTTTGCTTTACAAATAAGTTCATCTATACCATTTTGATACTTTTTTTTTTTCAACAAAGAAATAAAGCACCTTTAATTCATGCTGTTTCCACTATTTTAAATTGCAACTTACTAAGTATCAATTTTACTATTTTTCATTTCCCTCTTCATTCATAGCCCACAATAATATCTTTTAAACATTCCAGTCAAAAAGTTTAAAAGTCACAGAAGAATCATACTTTTCCTCACTGATTATGAAAATAGTTTTGCATGGTTTCTGCTTGTGTGGTTGTTTTTCAGTCCCACAACATTACTGCCAAAACTTGGCCTCTGTTCACTGGTGCTGAACAGAAACGCCGACACAGAGTTTTAGGTGAAGTAGAATAGAGTAGTTTTTACTTCTTTGCCAGGCAAAGGGGGCCATAGCAGGCGAATGCCTGCAAAACTGTGTGATGCACTCTGGAGGAGGGAGCAATATGCTAATTTGAAGCTCATGTAGATAACGCTGAAACTCAGCAGTAATCACAGCAATTGTTTAGAACTTAGAGTGAGAAAAGGTTGTTTTTGTGTGTGTGTGTGTGTGTGTGGTGGGAGAAGTAGTTTGTCACTGACATTGCTTCGACTCCCTGACTCATAGGGATATTAAAAAGTAGACTCACTTTTAGTTAGTTTTACTTTGAGTAGATTTGCTCACCTTAGTGCCTGTGCCTGAATGGACCATTCCTACCACCCTGCTGCTGGCACATCACTGAAAATATCCTCAGAGAAGCACAATGGAGTGGAGCATCATCAGAAGACAGTAAAAACTGAAATGCGTTTTGCAGAGGAGAGGGCCTGAGCTAGGGAGGTCCTAGCTAGAGGGCCTCGCTAGGGAGGTCCCAATGGAAATTAGCTTAATTTAGGCTATTGGTCTTCATAATGTAGTTAAGTTTAATCCCTGCCTGAGATGACCACTGCCTCTTAAAATTTCCACCAGAGCTCATTTCTATCAGATGCATTTTTTTTGTAGTTGGCATTGCTGATTACTTTTGAACTTCCCTTGAACTTAGCTGTGAACTTGGGAGTTGCCCATCCATTTGTCCTTGAACTTCCAGCTTTTCCCATATCTGTTGATGTGTGCATTAGTATGTGTACAGTAGCCATGGTTTGATTGTCTAAACTATCTAGCCTATTATACTTATAATCATTAGTGAAACGGAGTCTAGAATCTCCTAATATATAACATCTTTTAAAATACCCTACAGTTGAGCTTTGAACAATAGGGATTTGAACTTCATGAGTCCAGTACTCAGACTTTTTTCAGTAGTAAATACTACAGTATTATACAATCGATGGTTGGCTGAATCCAAGAATGTGGAACCAGCAATGTGGAGCAATGACTGTATGTTATTCATGGATTTTCTGACTTCATAGAGGGTTGGTGCCCCTGACCTGGTGTGGATCAACTGTAATTTTAAAGGCAGGAATTTGCCCCAACCCACTTTGTCTTCCTGAAATGACTATACCTATTTTCCTTTTTAGGTCGTCATTCTCCAACAACTGCTTATAGATTTGATTCTTCCATCACGTATATTTTAGTTGTATATCTGAATGTCCCAGAAAAAGTTCAAAAACAACAACAGTAGTACAGAAGTCTCAAGTTATAATAATGTAGTTAAGCCAGAAATCCAAACTCAGACTGCAGATGTACAAATCTCATTTTCATATACAGTAGAAACTCCTTGGGAAGCTTTAGCTATACCTGTTACTTGGTTGCCAAAAAAAGATTTTTTTATAAAAGAATATTTTCTAAAGTTGCACAAAAGAAATTTTACCTTTTGGGAGTAACAAAAACTGAGGTGAGTGACATTTAGGGAATTAAACTGTAAAATGAGGTAAGTTTGGGGTATACTGAACTTTTGCATTAAGAGTTGTTTGAATGCAGAAACAACTTAATGTCTTTCTGGAGTAAAATGAGTTTGGGAAATTTTTTGAAAAATGCTAATGCAACATATTATAAAAATTTCCCATATCGTTAGATGGAAGCAGCTAAAATAATGACAAGACTTCTGGGAAGGCCTACAGTGCTTTTGGAAGAATTGATCATGTTTTTCAGTGTGAACTTTGCTCTGGGCGCTGTAACTGCTAGAGGCAAAATGTGAAACTACTTTTATTGCAGAGAGATGGAGGACTAATATTAACAAGCACAAGGAAACCGTTGAAAAGACCAAAGAAGACCTCTGAAATTCACAATAAATGTATCAATACAGTATGGAGTATGAGGTGAGACTGTGACAGTATGGGATAACTCCATAAAACTCTTGTAAAAAATGTGGCTCGCTGATTTTTGTTGGAATTAACAACCATTTCATCCAAGTCAAGCTATTCCCAGATTGGTGAAATGTGTTAGGAAATTACAAGTGGCAACATACTTTCAAAAGAGGTCTTAGAGATACCTCCAGTGTACTCTGTATCCCTCTGCTTCAGTTCAGTTGCTCAGTCGTGTCCAACTCTTTGCAACCCCTTGGACTGCAGCATGCCAGGCTTCCCTGTCCATCACCAACTCCTGGAGCTTGCTCAAACTCATGTCCATTGAGTTGGTGATGCCATCCAGCCTTTAGTCTTTCCCAGCATCAGGGTGTTGTCCAAAGAGTCAGTCCCTCTGCTTAGATAGGCAATATTAATTTCTTCTGGGGACACTTTTACTGCTAGGTTCTTGTCATCTCATGGTGTTTATAATGAAGGGGTGCTTGGAAACCCAGACATGCCTATAGAGAGGCTTTGAGAAGGAAACTGCTTGGGGTGGAGTAAAGTAAAATCAGATATGATAGATGAAATGGATTAAAGGGAGAAACTAGGGGATCATGTAAGGAAATTTAGAAAGATTTTTTAGAAATGTTATTTTGTTTGTGGTATATTCTTGAAACACTTGATGCTCTATTGAAACTTATCCTGTTCCTTAAGATGGAGGATTTTTGGAACAAGCAGGTTCACTGGCTACAGAGGTATGGATAGCCAAGAACTGACTGACCAGATAAAACTAGTGCAGTTCTCAGGCTGAGTGATTATGTGTCTATTACTAATCTTGTAGTCATCACCTTGGGAAGCATAGAAACATTACAAAAATAAAAATACCAAATGTGCCCTTTACAGATATTAAAATCTGAATCTTTCACAAGGTGTGGTTCATTTTTGTTTTTAAAAAAGTTATAAAATATTGTTTTTTGATGTGCCATAAATCTGTCAGTTTGGCTGAGTACAAAAATAGATTTATCTCTTTATCCTCAGTAGTGAAATCTTGGTTTTATGATTCCAAGTCAAGAAAATGATATTCTATATTACATTAACACTAAGTACTTCCAAACTATGATGTTTAATAATGATTTACCTTTTACAAAATATTTGCACAAACGTTATTTCAACTGGAGTCACCAAACAGGAGAAATGTAAGATTTAAGCAAACTTTTTCTTGAAAATGCTCAAAGAAAATGATTCTTTTAAATGTTTCATTAATATATAATATAGACATTACATCTCCTTGTCCCAATATATGTTATTCTGTTATAGTTTTAGCCTTAAGATAAGGTGATATTTTGGAGAAGGAAATGGCAACCCACTCCAGTGTTCTTGCCTGGAGAATCCCAGGGACGAGGGAGCCTGGTGGGCTGCTGTCTGTGGGGTCGCACAGAGTTGGACATGACTGAAGTGACTCAGCAGCAGCAGCAGCAGCAAGATGATATTTTAATGACACAGCAGCTTATTAATAAAACAATGAATCCTCCTCATAGGAAGCATTTTCATTAAAATAAGCTTTTATTTTAATCCAGCTCAACTCAGCCTTTATTGATTGTGTGTACACCGTGTGAAGGGTGCTGTGCTGGGTGCTGTGAGCCAAATCAGGAGTAAACCTACTTCTTACATTCGAGGAGCAATAAGAACATAAATAGAAACCAGTCAAGAGTGGCATATCCCTCTTCTTTGGGGAGTGAGGGGGAGTCAAGGCACAGAGAGAAGAAACTACGATTCTAAGTTGAACTTGATGATGCTAGAGAAATAAAATCAGTGTGCCGTGGGAGTTCACAGGCAGAAGATAGAGCCCTGAGCTGGTAGGATTGGGAAAGCCTTCATGGACGTAGTGAGTATGACATGAACTTTGAAGAAGAAATAATATTGGGAGAAGTGAAGAATTTCACAATTTGTATGGAAATACAAAAAACCTCGAATAGCCAAAGTAATCTTGAGAAAGAAGAATGGAACTGGAGGAATCAACCTGCCTGACTTCAGACTCTACTACAAAGCCACAGTCATCAAGACAGTATGGTACTGGCACAAAGACAGAAATATAGATCAATGGAACAGAATAGAAAGCCCAGAGATAAATCCACGAACCTATGGACACCTTATCTTTGACAAAGGAGGCAAGGATATACAATGGAAAAAAGACAACCTCTTTAACAAGTGGTGCTGGGAAAACTGGTCAACCACTTGTAAAAGAATGAAACTAGAACACTTTCTAACACCATACACAAAAATAAACTCAAAATGGATTAAAGATCTAAATGTAAGACCAGAAACTATAAAACTCCTAGAGGAGAACATAGGCAAAACACTCTCCGACATAAATCAAAGCAAGATCCTCTATGACCCACCTCCCAGAATATTGGAAATAAAAGCAAAACTAAACAAATGGGACCTAATGAAACTTAAAAGCTTTTGCACTACAAAGGAAACTATAAGTAAGGTGAAAAGACAGCCCTCAGATTGGGAGAAAATAATAGCAAATGAAGAAACAGACAAAGGATTAATCTCAAAAATATACAAGCAACTCCTGCAGCTCAATTCCAGAAAAATAAATGACCCAATCAAAAAATGGGCCAAAGAACTAAACAGACATTTCTCCAAAGAAGACATACAGATGGCTAACAAACACATGAAAAGATGCTCAACATCACTCATTATTAGAGAAATGCAAATCAAAACCACAATGAGGTACCATTACACGCCAGTCAGGATGGCTGCTATCCAAAAGTCTACAAGCAATAAATGCTGGAGAGGGTGTGGAGAAAAGGGAACCCTCTTACACTGTTGGTGGGAATGCAAACTAGTACAGCCGCTATGGAAAACAGTGTGGAGATTTCTTAAAAAACTGGAAATAGAACTGCCATATGACCCAGCAATCCCACTTCTGGGCATACACACTGAGGAAACCAGATCTGAAAGAGACACATGCACCCCAATGTTCATCGCAGCACTGTTTATAATAGCCAGGACATGGAAGCAACCTAGATGCCCATCAGCAGATGAATGGATAAGGAAGCTGTGGTACATATACACCATGGAATATTACTCAGCCATTAAAAAGAATTCATTTGAACCAGTCCTAATGAGATGGATGAAGATGGAGCCCATTATACCGAGTGAAGTAAGCCAGAAAGATAAAGAACATTACAGCATACTGACACATGTATATGGAATTTAGAAAGGTGATAACGATAACCCTATATGCAGAACAGAAAAAGAGACACAGAAACACAGAACAGACTTTTGAACTTTGTGGGAGAATGTGAGGGTGGGATATTTGAAAAGAACAGCATGTATACTATCTATGGTGAAACAGATCACCAGCCCAGGTGGGATGCACGAGACAAGTGCTCGGGCCTGGTGCACTGGGAAGACCCAGAGGAATCGGGTGGAGAGGGAGGTGGGAGGGGGGATCGGGATTGGGAATACATGTAAATCCATGGCTGATTCATATCAATGTATGACAAAACCCACTGGGAAAAAAAAATAATAATAAAAAAAAAAAAAAAAAAAAAAAAAATCACAAAAAAAAAAAATAAATAAAATAAATTATTTGAAATAGAAAAAAAAAAAAAAAAAACACAATCATGGGCAGAAACAAAGGTCTTTGAGTTTAGGTTGTCTTAATAAGTTGAACTTTCTTTTCTTTCAAAGATGTCTATAAATCACCATGTTGTCAGTGAATGACATATACACTCAGTCTATGATCTGGATTATCTCATCCAGTTTTTTCAGGAAACTCTGGTCCAGAGAAGTTAAGTGCCAGTCTGCAAACCCTGGGGACTTGTTGAAGGAATCAGACTAGAGCCTGCTTCTTTATTTCCAGGCCATTGCTAAACTCAATTTACTTACAAAACAAAACAATGACACAAATGTCTATAACTCTCAGGTTTTTGTTTTCCTCACTATTTAGGATGTTAATGTAAAGAAAAAGTTCCTTTTTTTTTTTTTTTTTGGTGATGGGAGGTGGGATTGAGATTTTTTTTTTTTTCTAGTCTGTATATTGGTTTGCTATTGCTGCCATAATAAAAATACCATGGACTGGGTGGTTTAAATAACAGAAGTTGATTTTTCTTACTATTTTGCAGGCTAGAAGTCCAAGATCAAGGTGCTAGCAGGGTTGATATGACCTAGATCCTCTTTCTTTGGCTTACAGATGGCCATTTTCTTACTGTGTCTTCAGATGGTTTTTCTCTGTGTATTTGCATTCCTACTTTCTTCTTATAAAAGCACCAGTCATATGGGATTGGTCATACTACATGACCTTATTTAACCATAATTCCTTCTTTAAAGGCCTTATCTCCAAAAATGATTACATTCTGAGGTATTCGGGGTTGGAAATTCAACGTATGAATTTGGGGGAGACACATTTGAGCCCCTAACACTATGTCACAGTCTTGACTAAATGGAAGGAAATAATAGATGTCATTACTAGGTGGCAAGCTTTTATCATATGTTTTCTCATTTAATCCCAACAATAAATAGTTAGGCCCAATAAGCATAATTGTCATTGTCGTGATGAGGGAAAAGATTCTGTGAGAGGGTAAATGATATGGTTAGTACCACATGTTTAGAATATGGCAGAATCAAGACTCAAATATACTGTGTTGAGCTGTGGATCTACACTCCATTTTGTAGCAGAGCTATAACAGCCTCTGATTGGGGTTGAAGGCATCAGATCACTAATCCCTTTAAAATTACATTTCCCTTTTCTTTAAGACAAAGTTTTGGGGACATATATTTAGGATATATTTCCTCTAATATTTGGACTATAGGCTTTTTGGAAATATAAGAAGGGTAATTTCTTCCCTTAGAAATAGAGATCAGGGACTTCTCTAAATCAGTGCTTCAGTGGTTGAGGATCTGCCTTCCAGTGCAGGGTATTTGGGTTCAATCCCTGGTTGGGGAACTAAGATCTCACCTGCTTCCAGGCAACTCAGCCTGTATGCCTTAGCTACTGAGCCCGTGAATTCTGGAACCCATGTACTGCAGCTAGAGAAGCCTCCACATTTTGCATCTAGAGAAAGCCTTGTACCTCAACAAAGACTCAGCACAGTGGGGGGAAAAAAAGAAAGAAAAAAAAAACAACACGAAGTTTGTGGTAATTAACATATGGAGGAGATTTACCTTAACCTTTCCTGTTAGTTTATTCTCGCAAGAGGTCACTTTTATGCTGTCACCTGCAACCTTGCTTATAGCTGTTGGAAGGGTTCTAAGGCGTGGGGGCATTGCCCTTTCCAGGGTGACCCCCATTATTGCTCCTTTACTGGTGACACATGAAGTCATTGTGCCTGTGAAGAGGTAGGTAGAAGGTACCTTCTGGTCTTTTAAGGGGTGAGTTTTCATGAAGGCTAAATGTTCAAAGGTTTGCCAAAAAGATGTCTGTGGAAAGTGCAATTTTTAGTTGCACTTTCTCAGAAAAGGAGAAAAGATGGAGACTTCCAGAATAAGGTTTCAAATGTACAGACAGGTGTCTGGATAAAAACAGGCAATTCTCTCAGCATATTGCACTCATTTTATTTTTAATTACAGTGAGTTACAAGGTTAGTCCTGCTCTTTGGTTGCACTTTAATTATTCCCCCAATGTTGTCTTTCTGTGTTATGATCCCTTTAACAGGGAGGAGGAAATAGACGTTTAATTAACCAGATGTCACTCAATAAATCTTAAGTGTTATTCTCTGCATCAGAAAAGAAATTGCAAACCAGTGAAAAAGGGCCTGGATTTTAAACTTATTAATTTGGCATACTTTACGGTTTATATAATGATGACATATTTGAAAGTAAAATCAAGAAAGTTTTTTTAAAATGTGGGGTTTCTTATGGATCAGATGAGCAGTACCATAAATCATGTTCTTAATTTTTCTATATGTTTATTCATGATTATTGGCTGTAGTATATTCTTAAAGTACTCTTTTCTTCAAACCAGATTACAGAGGAGGGCTCAGCAAGGACAGAAATTTGGAAGGTGGCAGACACTTTACTGATCAACAGCCATTCCCTTTCTTTGCAAATAGAACCCTGATTTTTGTTCACGCTCCTCCTAGAAGCATTTCCTTCAAGAATGGCTGGGCTCTTCCCAACCAAGGAGTTAATTCTAGGTTGCTCTAAGCCAATTATAATTGTGTCATTCACTTTCCGAGGTAATTGGCTTAAATGTGTGCATGTGACAAAGCTCTGACCAATGAAGGAAAATCCACCAAAGGGCTTCTGAGAAGGAATATTTTTCCCCCTCACTAATCAATATGTAGTGATGTCACAATGCTACTGTACTTAATTTGCATATTTGTGATATATGATAGGGAGCATTCATTTTGTAGTATCCATTCAAGTCTTTACTGAATACCTGTATATTCAATGAATCTGGCTTGAGTTTTTAACATGAAATCACACACATTGTCTTCCTCACGAATGTTAATTTATCATATATATGTGATGTCTCACATACATTGTTTTCTGATACACAAATTGCACTAGAAGAAGAACTCACATTTAAAGGCCAAGAGATATATTCTAGAAACTTTTTAATAATATCCAAATCTGAGAGAAGATTATAAGCCTTAAAAAATTATCACCATTTAATAGTATGTAAGGGAGCATTTTAAAATATGCTTATTTGCCACATGTATATCTTTGGCAAAGTGTATGTCAAGGTTTTTGGTCTATTTTTTAAAAATCTGGTTGTTTTGTTTTTATTGTTGCATTTTAAGGGAAATGGCAACCTACTCCAGTAGTCTTGCCTGGAAAATCCCATGGACAGAGGAGCCTGGTAGGCTACAGTCTGTGGGGTCGCAAAGAGTCGGACATGACTGATCGACTTTACTACTTACTGTGTATTTTGGAGAAGAGGCTGCTATCAGATTGGCCTTTTACAGATACTTTCTCCCAGTTTGTGTCTTGTCTTTTCATTCTCTTGAAGTCCAACTTATAGATTCTCTCTTTCATGGGTTGTGCTTTTGGTATTATTTCAAAAATTCATTTCCATATTTAAGGTCATCTAGATTTTCTCCTATGTTATCTTCTAAGAGTTTTATAGTTTTACATTTTACATTTAGATCTGTGATCCGTTTTGTGTTAATTTTATGGAAGGTGTAAAGTCTCTGTCTGGGCTTCCCTGATAGCTCAGTTGGTAAAGAATCTGCTTGCAATGCAGGAGACCCCAGTTTGATTCCTGGGTCAGGAAGATCCGCTGGAGAAGGTATAGGCTACTCACTCCAGTATTCTTGGGCTTCTCTTATGGCTCAGCTGGTAAAGAACTACTTGTAGTGTGGGAGATCTTGGTTCGATCTCTGGTTGGGAGAAGGGAAAGGCTACCCACTCCAGTATTCTGGCCTAGAGAATTCCATGGACTGTATTGTCCATGGGGTCACAAAGAGTCTGACATGATTGAGTGACTTTCACTTTTACTTCACTTTTCAAAGTCTCTGTCTAGATTCATCTTTTTACATGTGGATGTTTGGTTGTTCCAACACCATTTGTTGAAAAGACTGTCTTTGCTCCATTGTATTGCCTTTACTCCTTTGTCAAAGATAAGTTGACTCTATAATGAATCTGTTTCTCAGTTCTCTCTACTGTTCCCGTTGATCTACCTTATCTGTTCTGTTACCAGTACCATAAAATCTTGATTACCATAGCTTTACAGTAAGTGTTAGAGTCAGGTAGTCAGTCCTACTACTTTGTTCTCCTTCACTATTGTGTTAGCTTTTCTAGGTCTTTTGCTTTTCCATGCAAACTTTAAATCAGTTGGTCAATATATGCAAAATACCTTGGTGGGATTTTGATTGGGGTTACATTGATCTAAGTCCAAATTGGTAGGAAATGACATTTTTAACAATATTGTATCCCTATTCATGAACATGGGCTATCATTCCATTTACTTAATCATTCATTGGAGTTATGTAGTATTTTTAATAGATTTTATACATATTTTGTTAGATTTATGGTGAAATATTTCCTTTTGAGAGTTGGTAATACAAGTGGCATTATGTTTTTACTTTCAAATTCCATTTGTTCATTTTTGGTATATTGTCGTTGTTCAGTTGCTCAGTTGTGTCTGCCAGGCTTCCCTGTCCTTCACCTTCTCCTGGAGTTGCTCAAACTTATGTCCATTGAGTCGGTGATGCCATCCAACCATCTCATCCTCTGTCATCCCCTTCTCCTCCATCCTTCAATCTTCCCCAGCATCAGGGTCTTTTCCAGTGAGTCAGCTCTTTGCATCAGGTGGCCAAAGCCTGAGCTTCAGCCTCAGCATCAGTCCCACCAATGAATATTCAGGATTGATTTCCTTTAGAATTGACTGGTTTGATCTCCTTGCAGTCCAAGGCACTTTCAAGAGTCTTCTCCAACACCATAGTTCAAAAGCATCAATTCTTTGGTGCTCAGCCTTCTTTATGGTATATAGGAAAGCAATTGACTTTTGTATGTTAAGCTCATATCCTGTGACCTTGCTAATTAATAATTCTAGAGTTTGTTGTTATTGATTCTTTCAGATTTTCTAAGTCATGTCACCTGCACAAATGGTTTTATTTCTTTCTAGTGTATATACCTTGTATTTCCTTTTCTTGTCTTATCACATAGCTAGGGCTTCCAGTATGATGTTGAATGGAGTTGCGAGAGGGCTCCTCCTTGCCTTGTACCTGATTTTAGTGAGAATGCTGTGAGTTTCTTGCTGTTAAACATGATATTGGTCATAGGTTTTCATGTAGATATTCTTCATCAAGATGAAGATATTACCCTCTAGTCATAGTTTACTAAGAACTTTTATGATGAATTGGTGCTGGATTCTGTCATGCTTTTTGATTCTATTGATATAATCATGTGTTTTTTTTTCTTCTTTATGTGATAGATTACATTAATTGATTTTCAAGCATTGAACAGATTACATTAATTGGTTTTCAAGCATTGTATCAGCCTCGCATAGTTGGGATAAATCCTACTTGGTCATAGTATAAAATTCTTTTCATACATTGTTGAATTCAGTTTGCTACTGTGTTCATGAAAGATATTGGTTTCTTGTTTTCTTGTAATATCTTTGTCTGAGTAATGCTACCTCATAGAATGAGTTAGAAAGGATTCCCTCTGTTTCTACCCTCCACTTTTATTTTTTACCTCACTGTACAGTATGTGGGATCTCCATTCCCTGACTTCAGTGCCCCCTGCTTCAGAAGTTCATGGTCTTAACCACTGGATTGCCAAGGAAGTCCCTATTTCTGTCTTCTGAAATTGACTGCAAGTGTTGGTATATCTTTCTTAAATGTTTAGTAGAATTCACTAGTGAACCCAACTGGATCTAATGCTTCCTATTGTGAAAGTACTGTTATTAATTACTGATTCAATGTATGTAATAGATAAAAGCCTATTTAGATTGTCAATTTTGGAAACTGTTGTTGAACTACTGAATTACCCATCCCTAGAATGACCTATGTTCAGACTTCTAGTAATGTGAGATGATAGATGCCCCTATTTTATGTTTCTTTGGGCCAGATTTCCTCTAATTTGCAGAAGAAAGTAGTCTAGTTAATATAAGTTTTAACTTTTTTTTCCTAGAAGCATTTGTAATTCCCATTGTGTTCCTGTACTCCACCTAAAATTCTGTTTTCTGGCTTCTCAAATCATCCAGAGCCTGAAATCTCATATTCTATATAAAACCTCCCCAAAACTTCCTGCAAAGGGTCTCCTCCTCTGAATTTCCAGAGTGCTTCTTAAACTTAAATGCTTTTAGGAGTCATGTGGGAATCTTGTAAACATGCAAATTTTGATTTGCATGTGGAGCCTAAGATTCAGAATTTCTGAAAAGCTTCCCAGGGTTACTGATGCTGCTAATCCATATACAACATTTTGAGTAAAAAGAGTTCTCATTTATAACATTCATTTGATACTAGATCACATGCAATCTTACAGGCAATGTAGCTTTAATGAGTTTATGTCTCACCTTTCCAATTAGATTTCAAACTTTTTGAAAGTGAGAGCTATGCCTCTTTTTTGATTCCATGACGACACTCAACATAGTGCCTTATACAAAGTGTTAATCAAATAAAGGGATGAATAAATGAATGGAAAGGAGACAAAGTTAAATGC
Source organism: Dama dama (assembly GCF_033118175.1). Taxonomy (NCBI): domain Eukaryota; kingdom Metazoa; phylum Chordata; class Mammalia; order Artiodactyla; family Cervidae; genus Dama; species Dama dama. Next base: position 22,327,744 of record NC_083708.1, on the reverse strand, counting down.
AGCAATTTTTTTTCCAGCAGTTTTTTTTATAAGAAGGAATTCAGTATCTCGAATAACTGCTGAATTCAGTGAGAGAGGAGATGACTCTGGGAGAAAAAATATAATTTCATGTAATCTCTTGCATTTTGCCTGAGGACAGTTTCCAGCCAGCTTTGTGGGGGACCCATAAACAACAAAAAATGTATCTCATATAATCTTACTTGTTAAAACATGTAGAGGGCAAAGTTCAGAGAAACTACAGCCACAGGAAAGTGAAGACGACATCTTAGGTAGAAGAGAGCCAGAGAAGAGGAATCCAAAATTCTGTGCATAAACTCTGCCCAAGTTCCTGGCTGGTCTAAGACTGTGTATATATGGAGTAGATTCCAAGTAGTTCAATTATGGTTAAGGGAATTGAACTGAGATTTGAGCTGCTGCTTGCCATAGAAAAGACAGTTTTCAGTTTGACTTCAACTAACAACAAAATCAGTACTCTTCAAAGGAACATAAGAGAGTCCAGAATGTGTGTAGTATATCACTAACAGTGTTCAAGATATAATCCAAAAGTACTTGACATATGAAGAAACAAGAAAAGTTGATCCCTGTCCTGAGAAAATGTCAGTCATCAGAGACTGACTCTGAGATAACTCATGTTGAAATTAGCAGGGAAGGATTTTAAAGAAGCCAGTTAAACTGATGTTAAAGTATATAATGAATATGCTCATTCAGTGAATTCAGTTCAGTCCAGTCACTCAGTCGTGTCTGACTCTTTGCGACCCCATGGATTGCGGCACGGCAGGCTTGCCTATCCATCACCAACTCCCAGAGTTTACTCAAACTCATGTCCATTGAGTTGGTGATGCCATCCAACCATCTCACCCTCTGTTGTCCCCTTCTCCTCCCACCTTCAATCTTTCCCAGCATCAGGGTCTTTCCCAATGAGTCAGTTCTTTGCATTAGGTGGCCAAAGTATTGGAGTTTCAGCTTCAGCATCTGTCCTTCCAATGAACATTCATTGAATTTGATGAATTGAATTAAAAGGTAATAAATATTAGCAGGAAAATAGATATGATTAAAGAGAAGCAAATGGAAATCCTGGAACCGTAAAATGAATTATCTGAAGTTTTGAAATTTCAGTTAATAGGCTAAAAAGAAAAAAACAAGAGTCAGTCTTGGAAATATGGCAGCTTCAGTTCCAGACCACTGCAGTTAAATGAATATTGCAATAAAGTGAATCACACAAGTATTTTGGTTTCCTGGTACATATAAAAGTTATGTGGATGCTATGCTATATTTTTTTAAGTGGTCAATAGCATTATCTCTAAAAAGAAAAAAACAATGTACATATCTTAATTTGAAAACACTGCTTAAGAAAAATGCTAACCACTATCTGAGCTTTCATATGAGTTGTGATCTTTTTGCTGGTGTAGAGTCTTTCCTCAGTGTTGATGACTGCTGACTGATCATCAGTTGCTGATGGTTGGAGTGACTGTGGCAATTTCTTAAAATAAGACAATGAAGTTTGTAACACCGACAGACTCTTCTTATTATGAAATGTTTCTCTGTAGCCTGCAGTGCTTTTGAGAGTATTTTATGCACAATAGAATTTTTTTCAGAATTGGAATCAGTCCTCTCAAACCCTGCTGCTGCTCTACCAACCAAGTTTATATCATATTCTGAATCTATTGTTGTCATTTCAGCAATCATCACAACATCTCACCAGGAGTAGATTCCAGCTCATGAAGCTACTTTCTTTGCTCATCCATAAGAAGCAATTCTTCATCCATTGAAGGTTTATCATGAGATTGTGACAACTCAGTCACATCTTCAGCCTCTACTTCTAGTTCTCTTGCTCTTTCTACCACAGCTGCAATTACTTCCTCCTCTGCAGTCTTGAACCCCTCAGAGTCATTAATGAGGGTCAGAATTAATTTCTTCCAAACTCCTGTTAATACTGATATTTTGGCCTCTTCTCATCTTCTTATGGCATGTAAAATGTTGACTTTGCTTTGCCCAAATACATCAGAGAAGTCACTATTTATGGCAGCTGTCACCTTAGAAAATGCATTTCTTAAATAATACTTGAAAGTTAAAATGACTCTTTGGTCCATGGATTATGGAATGAATATTGTTTTAGCAGGCATGAAAACAACATGAATTTCACTGTACATCACCATCAGAGCTCTTGTTTGGCCAGGTACATTGGCAATAAGTAGTCATTTTGAAAGGAAACGTTTTTCTGAGCAGTAGATATCAACAGTGGGTTTGAAATATTCAGTAAACCTTGTTGTAAACATATGTGTTGTCATCCAGGTTTTGTTCCATTTATGAAGCACAGGTGGAGTAAATTTAGCATAATTCTTAAGGACCTTGGGATTTTTGGAATGGTAAATAAGCATTGGGTTCAACCTAAAGTTAGCTGCATTAACCCCTAAAAAGAGAGTTAGACTGTGTTTTGAATGTTTGAAGCCAAGCATTGACTTCTTCTCTATAGCTATGAAAATCTGAGATGACATTTTCTTCCAATGTAAGGCTATCTTGTCTACATTGAAAAATCTGTTTAGGGTGGCCATCTTTGTCAACTATTTTAGCTGGATTTTGTGGGTGGCTTGCTGAAGATTTTGTGTCAGTACTTTCTGTTTCACCTGGCACTTTTATGTTATGAAACCTTATATTAGGCATCTCTTTAAACTCATGAAACCAACTCTGCTAGCTTTAAACATTTCTCTGACAGCTTCATCACCTCTGCCTTTATAGAACTGAAAAAAGTTGGTACCTTGCTGTAGATTGGGCTTTTTTCCTCTTTTTCTTTATATATATACACACACATATGTATATGTGTGTGTATATATATATGTAAATGTATAGTTGACTTACAATATTTCAGGTGCATAGCAAGGTGATTTAGTTTTACTTAAAGAATCTGCCATCAATGCAGAAGACTCAGGTTCAATTCCTGGGTCAGGAAGATTCCCTGGAGAAGGAAATGGCAACCCACTCCAGTATTCTTGCCTGGAGAATCCCATGGACAGAGGAGCCTGGCAGGCTACAGTCCATGGGGTCGCAAGAGTCAGACACAACTTAGCGACTAAACCACCACCACCATACACATATAGTATTCTTCATATTATTTTAGATTTTAGGTTATTACAAGATATTGACTATAATTCCCTGTGTTATACAGTAAACCTTTGTTGCTTGTTGCATATCTATTTTTTTAATTAGAAATCTAACATTCTGTTCATACTAAGTCAAATAAGTGGACTCAAACTGTCATAAGTTTTTAGTTAGGCAAAAATTCATAAGTATTCTAAAATATGTATATATTACACACAGTATATATGTATGTATATATACAAAGGCTTTTCTACTACGCTTGATAGAGGCTTCAGTGGTAGCGATAGTAGTGGTTTAGTTGCTAAGTCGTGTCCTATTCTTTGTGATCCCATGGACTGTAGCCCACTAGGCTCCTCTGTCCATGGGATTTTCAAGGCAAGAATATTGTCGGGGGTTGCCATTTCCTTCTCCAGGAGATATTCCCAACCAAGGGATTGAATCCTCATTTCCTACATTGCAGGTGGATTCTTTACCACTGAGCCACCAGGGAAGCCCAAAGACTTGAGAAAGAAAATTAAAAAAAAAAAAAAAATGGAGAAATTGGAAAACAAATATATGGAGGGGAGCACTGATTATGAAATAGAAAAAGTGAAACAAAGTAGATAAAAGTAAAAGATCACCATATAGTCCAGTTGTTTTTAAATATGGTTGTTCATCAGAAACACAACTGAAACTTTGGAGGAAAGAAAGCCATCCCTGGGCATTTGTTTTTTTCAAAGAATTCCAAAATAATTCTGATATGCATCTAAATTTTACAAAATGATTGTGGGTTTTGTTATTAAATGGTAGTTTTGGTGATATAGAATTCTGTTATTTTCTGTTGACCAATCATGATACAGTGGTAGTAAGCAAATAGTAGTTATATAATGACAATAGTAGATGATGTTTATCAGTTTTCACAATCAATACCCAGACAAAAAATAAATGATAATTACAGTTGCAAGCCATAATGAAAACATGATTAACCAAACAATATAATGGCAACCCACTCCAGTGTTCTTGCCTAGAGAATCCCATGGATATAGGAGCCTGGTGGGCTACAGTCCACAGGGTCTCAAAGAGTCGGACACGACTGAGTGACTACACTTACTTATAAAATAATTATATACACTTTGGGGGCTTAAGTAGAGTGATGTGATAAGTAGAAGTGCATACACATATGTTTTCATCCACTCAGCCAGTCTATGTCTTTTGATTGGTGCATTTAATCTATTTATATTTAAGGTAATTATCAATATGTATTATCCTATTGCCATTTTTAAATTGTTTTAGGCTAATTTTGTGTAGGTCTTTTGCTTCTTTTGTGTTTCCTGCCTAGAGAAGTTTCTTTAGCATTTATTGTAAAGCTGGTTTGGTAGTGCTGAGTTCTCTTAACTTTTGCTTGTCTGGAAAGCTTTTGATTTCTCCATTAAATCTAAATGAAAGTCTTGCTGAATATAGTATTCTCAGTTGTAGGTTCTTCCCTTTCATCACTTTAAATGTATAAAGATCTGGCTTATAGAGTTTCTGTTGAGAAATCAGCTGATAACCTTATGAGAGTTCCCTTGTATGTTATTTGTCATTTTCCCCTTGTTGCTTTCAATATTTCACCTTTGTCTTTAATTCTTGCCAGTTTGATTACTATGTATCCTGCTGTGTTACTACCTGGGATTTTCCATGCTTCCTGGATTTGGTTGACTATATATATATATATATATATAGTTTTTTTTTTAACCATGTTAGGGAAGTTTTCAGCAATTATCTCTTCAAACATTTCGTCTGGTCCTTTCTCTCTTCTGCTCCTGCTGCTGCTAAGTCACTTCAGTCATGTCCGATTCTGTGCGACACCATAGATGGCAGCCCACCAGGCTCCCCCGTCCGTGGGATTCTCCAGGCAAGAACACTGGAGTGGGTTGCCATTTCCTTCTCCAATGAATGTAAGTGAAAAGTAAAAGTGAAGTCGCTCAGTCGTGTCTGATTCTTAGCAACCCCATGGACTGCAACCCACCAGGCTCCTCCATCCATGGAATTTTCCAGGCAAGAGTACTGGAGTGGGGTGCCATTACCTTCTCCACTTCTCCTTCTGGTACCCCTACAATTTGAATGTTAGTGTGTTTAATGTTGTCCCAGAAGTCTCTTAGGCTGTCCTCATTTTTTTTTTTTTTTCACTCTTTTTTTCTATACTCTGTTCTGAAGCAATGATTTACACCATTCTTTCCTGTAGGTCACTTATCCATTCTTCTGCATCAATTATTCTGCTGTGGATTCCTTCTAGTGTATTGTTTAATCTCTCTTTGTTCTTTAATTCTTCTAGGTCTTTGAGAAACATTTCTTGCCTCTTCTCCATTCTTTTTTTGAGATCTGGGATCTTCACTATCATTATTCTGAATTCTTTTTCTGGAAGGTTGTCTATCTCCACTTTACTTAGTTGTTTTTTTCTGGGGTTTTATGTTGTCCCTTCATCTGAAAAATAAACCCTCTGCTTTTTCATCCTGATTAAATTTTTATTAAATTTTTGTTCTAGCCACTGTGGGATTGTGGTTATTCTTACTGCTTCTGTCTGCCCTCTGGTAGATGAGGCTAAGGGTCTTGTATAAGGTTCATGATGGGAGGGCGTAGGTGGGAAAAACTGATTCTTGCTCTTGTGGGCAGGGCCTTGATCAGTAAAGGTTTAATTCAATTACTTGCTGATGGGTGGGGTTGTGCTCCCTCCCTGTTAGTTGTTTGGCCTGAGATGACCCAGCCCTGGGGTCTATGGGCTCTTTTGTAGGGTTAATGGCGACCTCCAAAAGGTCTTACACCAAGGGGTACCTTCCAGGATTGCTGCTGCCAGCGGCCCCATACCTGTGGCGAGCCCCTTCCAAGCCTTACCTCCACAGGAAACCCTCTAACACTAGCAGTTAGGTCTGGTTCAGTCTCCTATAGGATCACTGCTCCTTTCTCCTGGGTCTTGGTGCACGCACATTTTGTTTGTGCCCTCCAACAGTAGAATCTCTGTTTCTCCCAGTCCTGTGGAAGTCCTATAATCAAATCCTGCTGGCCTTCAAGGTCAGATTCCCTGGGGATTCCCAGTCCCTTTGTCAGATCCCCATGCTGGGAAGCCTGACATGAGGCTCAGAACCGTCACAATAGTGGGAGAACTTCTTTGGTATTATTGTTCTGCAGTTTGTGGGTTGCCCACCTGGCGGGTATGGGATTTGATTTTATCGTGATTGCACCCCCTCGTGCCATCTCATTGCAGCGTCTTTGGCTGTGGGGGTATCTCTACTCCACCATCTTGTACCAGAAGCCTAGAATAGGCTTTGGCATAAGGGACTGTTGTGGTTAGTTTGATTCTCTATTCAATTCACTAAAGTTTCCTCTATGTCAGCAATAAGGCTGTTTCACTTTCTTATCACTCATGTGTTCACTGGAGCAGCATTTCTCATTTCCTTCAAGAAGTTCACTATTTGGCTAACTTTTTGGTGCAGGAGAATTAGCTTTCTGCATATCTCAGCTTTCATCACGCCTTCCTCATTAAGCTTAATCATTTCTTACTTTTGATTTAAAGGGCGAGACATGTGATCTTCCTTTCACTTGGAAACTTAGCGGTCATTATAGAATTATTAATTGGCCTGATTGTGTCTCGGGGAATAGGGAGGCCCAAGGAGAGGAGAGAGACAAGGGAACAGTGGCACCGTCAGAACGCACACATTTATTGAGTAAGTTCACCGTCTTACATGGGTGTAGTTTGTGATGCCCCAAAATAATTGCAATAGTAATATCAAAGATCACACATCACAACAAATATAATAATGATGAAAAAATTCAAAATATTTTAAGAATTGCCAAAATTGACACAGAGACATGAACTGAGTGATTGCTGTTGGAAAAATGGCACCAATAAATTAATTTACTCAATGCAGGGTTGCCACCAACCTTCAGTTTGTTTGTTTGTTTGTTTGTTTTTAAAGGTAGTATCTGTAAAGGTATAATAAAATGAAGTGCAATAAATTGAACCTCAGAAATGACAGCTGTGACTAGTCTAAAGACTTTCTGGGGACCAATTACCACTTCAAGGACCTCAGGAATTCACTACTTTTCTGAGATAAGGACTTTGAAACTCGGGAAAATTCAGGAAGTTCACAAAGTTCTTAATTCTGTCAAACAGTAGTTGAAAATCTTTAGTGAACTCCGAAGAGACATGCCAACCAGGAATTTCCCAGATATCTGTTTGATGGCAGCTCCATTAGAGAAGGCCCAGAATATACTGAATGACACCAACCCAATTAGACTGATTAGAATCTGATCAGCTCTGAGAATGCAATTAAGCAATGCCACTGCTTTGTTAATATTATGTCACTCCCAGAATAACAGAAATATTTGATGTTGCTGAAAGAAAAGAAAAAACTTAAAAGGCATTAAAAAGTAGACACATCATCACTTGTCACCTACCACAGTAATAATATTTTCAGGCAAGAATCAAGAAAGAAACCCAAAACTAGTTAGTGTAAATTTGATGAGAAACAGGATATCTATGTTGTCTCAAAGTAATCCCTAGAAGATATTTATTAATTACAAAGAGAAAAATAGATTTACACTGACAGGAGCCCCTTCAACTAGGTGACCAAAGTGAACATCACTAATAATGAGACATATTTATGTCATGTGCCTCTCATTACCATGTACTGAGAAGAACATAACATTTCTCAAAAAAAATGCATAATTTAAATCTAATCATGAGGAAATACCAGGGAAACTACATTCAGGACCGGTACACTTCTTGAATGCCAAGGTCATGGAGGGCAAAGAAAGACTGAACAACTGTAAGCAGATAAACATACAGGACAGCTTAATGTAATATATGATCCTGGATGGGAAATTTTTTTTTTTCTTTTGCTGTCAAGGACATTAGTAGAATAATTAGTGAAATTTGACTCAATTCTGTAGATTAATAATAGATTTGTGTGAATAAGAACTTATTTTTAAAAAAACTTTAAAAAAATATTTGTTTTTGGCTGCATGAGGCCTTAGTTGTGGCATGCAGGATCTTTTTTCTTGTTGCAGGGGATGGTGGGCTTTTTAGTTGTGGTGCATAGACTTCAGTAGTTGCAGTGTTTGGGCTTAGCTGCCCTGCACCTTGTGGATCTGAGTTCCTCAATCAGGGATCGAACCCACATCTCCTGCAATGGAAGGCAGATTCTTCACCATTGACCACCAGGAGAGTCCCAAGATCTTGGTTTTGATCAATGAACTATGTTTAAATAAAATAATGCTCTTGCTCTTTTTAAAAAAATGATTTCTTTTTTAAGAATGATTTCAGATTCACAGAAAAACTGAACAGAAAGCACAGAGAAACAGAGTTCCTGTATATTTCCTGTCCCCACACATGTATAACTTTCTTTTCTATAGACAGTCCACACCACCATGGTACATTTGTGACAATTAATGAATCCACATTTAAACATTGTTTCCCCCCAAAGTTGATCATGTACATTAGAATCTGTTCTTGGTGGTGTGTTATTTTTATTTTACCCATAGTTTTTACTTTTCCAGAATGTCATATAGTTGGAATCATGCTGTATAGATTTGTGTGAGACTATACTTGCTTTGTAAGAGACTCTCTTCAAAAGTGACCATTTTGCCTTCCCACCAGAAATAAGAGAAGTTTCTGTTGCTCTACGTCCTCATTACCATTTGGTATTGTCAGTGTTATGGACTTTGGACATTGTGATAGGTGTGTAGCCCTTGCTTTAAAGAAACATACTTAATGTATTTGCACATAAAGAGGCATTGCAATATAATATTACATCAGAAAAAAGTCTGTGTACATGCATTCACAAAGTAGTAAATATTAGTAGTGGTTCATCTTCTTTTTCCTAGCTTTACCTCCCCTCACTTTTCCTAATCTTGAACTCCCTTTTTTTTTTTTTTTTGTTTTATATCCAAAATAACAGAAAGGACTTATGGCCAGGGTTGGTGGGAGGAGGTGAGAGAAACACATTTTGATTCCTTCTGGCTCTGATTGTAAATTCTAGAGCAATAGTTTTCAAACTTGGCTGCACAGACTCATTCAAGGCGTTTTAAATAAATACTGATGCCTGCATCCATCCCTAGAGATTGTGGTTTAATGGATTGGGGTCTGGCCTGGAGATTTAAAAGCTCATCGGGTTGTTGCAATGTGCAGAAAAGTTTGAGTGCTACTATTCTAGAGTGACCTTATGATTTACAAATGCAAAGAAAGAATTTTGACAAGGAAATTGAGACTTGGCTTTATTAAACATTTAAATCCTAGATCAAATAAACCTGTGAATGTAGATATCTCGTGTTTTTTAGCAAAGCAAACTTTGTATATTCAGAGTGATTGTTTTTAAAAATATATTTTTTAAATTTACTTTTAATTGAAGGATAACTGCTTTACAATGTTGTGTAGGTTTCGACCGTACAACAGTGTGAATCAGCCATAAGTATACATATATCCTCTCCCCTCTGGAACCTTCCTTTCACCACTCCCTATCTCTCTCCTCTAGGTCATCACAGAGCCCTGGGCTGGACTCCCTGTGTTATATAGCAACTTCTCACTGGCTCTTTTACACGTGGTAATGTATATATTTCAGTGCTACTCTCTCAATTTGTTCCAACCTCTTCTTACCCCACTGTGTCCACAAGACCGTTCTCTATGTGTATGTTTCTATTCTTGCTGTGCAGATAGGTTCATCAGTACAATTTTTCTAGATCCCGTATATATGCATTAATATCCGATATTTGTTTTTCTGTTACTGAACTTCACTCTGTACAGTAGGCTCTAGGTTCCTGCCCCTCAGTTCAGCTGACTCAAGTTCATCCCTTTTTATGCTGAGTGATGTCCCATCGTATACGTGTACCACAGCATCTTTATCCATTCGTCTGTTGATGGACATCTAGGTTGCTTCCATGTCCTGGCTACTATAAACAGTGCTGCAGTGAATATTGAGGTAATGTGTTTGTTTCAGCTATGGTTTTCTCAGGGTCTATGCCCACTGGTGCAATTTTGGGTTGTGTGTGTGTGTGTTAGTCACTCAGTCATGTCCAACTCTTTGTGACCCCGTGGACTATAGTTCACAGGCTTCTCTGTCCATGGGATTTACCAGACAAGAATACTGGAGTGGGTTGCCATTTCCTCCTCCAAGGGATCTTCCCGACCCAGAGATGGAACCCAGGTCTCCCACATTGCAGGCAGATTATTTATAGTCTGAGCCACCAGGGAAGCCCCTTCCTGGGTCATAATAGTAGTTTTATTCCTAGTTTTTTTTGTTTTTTTTTTTTTCTTCTTTAAGGAAATTTCCTACTGTTCTCCTTAGTGGCTGTATCAATTTATAGTTTACATTCCTGCCAACACTGCAAGAGGGTTCCTTTTCTCCGCTTCCTCTCCAGCATTTACTATTTGTAGACTTTTTTGATGGTGGGCCATCCTGCCTGATACGAGGTGATACCTCATTGTAGTTTTGATTTGCATTTCTTTAATAATGAGTGATGTTGAGCATCTTTTCATGTGCTTGTTGACCATCTGTATGTCTTCTTTGGAGAGATGTCTGTTTAGGTTTCCACTCATTTTTGATTGGGTTGTTTGTTTTTCTGATATTGAGCTGCATGAGTTGCTTGTATATTTTGGTGATTAATCCTTTGTCAGTTGCTTTGTTTGCAATTATTTTCTCTCATTCTCAGGGTTAAAGTGATTCTTAAACCTGGTATGATGATCAGAATCACTGGAAGAAACTCTTTAAACAACTATAAATGCTCTGAACCCACTCCATACCTGAGCAAAAGTTTGTTTTTTTCTTTTAAAACAAAACAATTCCCAAGTAATTGTGGTAATCAGAGGATTAAGTACATTTTTCTAAATTTTATTGTTCTTCTAGCCATTTCATTGGCATTCAGAGTACACTTAGATTAATTTGTATTTACTGAATATGTAGTAGATACTATGGAGTAGGGTTTCCTGTTCCAGACCTCATGGATTCCCTTAGAGATCCAACCAGAAAGGCTATAAGTGAAGGTGAAAAGTGAAATCGCTCAGTCGTGTCTGACTCTTTGCGACCCCATGGACTGTAGCCTACCAGGGTCCTCCCTCCGTGGGATTCTCCAGGCAAGAATACTGAAGTGGGTTGCCATTTCTTTCTCCAGGGGATCTTCCTGACTTAGGGATCAAACCCCGGTCTCCTGCACTGCAGGCAGACACTTTAACCTCTGAGCCACCAGGGAAGCCCATAGAAAGGCTGTAGGAAACACCTAAAGATTAAAATGCAAATTCTTAGCTTGACTACCAGAGATGCAGATTTAGTAGCTCTGGGAGGGGCCTAGGATCATTATTTTAATAATGTTATAGGTTGATTTTGAAGCAGATGTTTCAAGGGTCAGCTTTAGAAAACTATTCTTTAAGGGAACCATAGACCCACTTCAAAGGGTCTTCAAGTTTGCAGTTGTATGCAGTATTGTGCATATGTGTGTCAATGTACATTTGCAGGGGGTGGGGGTTGGGGATAGAGAGGCCTTACCAGTACATCAGATTCTCAAAAGGGCCAATGACCCCACTATATAGGATAGAAAATGTGAGTAGGGACCAGTAACGAGTTCACAATCTAATAGGTAGATAAAAGATGGCATTTTGTTAAGCCATTATCTAAATGTAGTCATAGTTAGTATTAGGGAGGACAAAGTACATACCAGGGACCTGAAAGGAGAATAAACTTAATGCAGTGATGACTGTGTGACAGGCACCATAGGGTGCTTTACATATATTACAGTATATCATTCTCACAATAACGCAATGTGCCAGGATTCATTATCCTCAATTTACAGGTAAGGTTAAGTAATTTGCATAAGGCCAGTTATTGAAGTTCGTTTTGCTCTATCACAGTGATTCTTAAAATGTGGCCCCAGGCTCCCGGGGTTCCCCAAGATTCTTTCAGGATATTTGTGTGGTTAAAACTCTTTCAAAATAATATCAAGTGTTCTTTGCCTCTTTCACTGTATTTCCATTTTGACCAGCTGATGGAACAAAAGCAGTAGTGGATAAAGCCACTGGCGCCTTAGTAGAACTCAAGACAGAGCTCCCAGCCATGCCACGAGTCACTGTATTCCTCAACTGGACTGGCACACACTCACAGGAAGACAAAATGCTCGTTTCAAGACAATCCTTGAATGAGCAGTAAAAATGAGTAATTGTATGAAGTCTTGATTCTTGAATACATGTGCTTTTCATACCCTATATGATGAAATGGGAGTTTCTGTGGAATACTGAACTGCAGTGGTCATCTTGAGGAAAAGCAATTCTTTTTGTTGTGAGCTGAGTCAGTTGCTTTTCCTATGGCACAGCAGTTTTACTAGAAGGAATGATTGACAGCTAAACTGATTATTCAGACATCGGTATTTGGCAGCCACTTTTTCAAAATGAATTAAGCAAGCTTATCGATCCAAAGAAAACAACTGACAGTATTTGTTGCCAATGATAAAACTTAAGCTTTCAAGTGAAAATTGGAATTTTGGAAAAGTTTATTTTCTACCATGAGCTTGACAGCTTATCAATAGATTAAAGCTTTCATGATGAAATTAAAAGGGATATTAATGTGATTTTTAGAAATACCATGTAATCAAATACAACATTTGGAAGATCCGTATAACTCAGTGAATCAGCATTTTTCAAATAACCAATACATGATGTTAAAAAAATCATTCATGAATAAAAAGATTCATTCAAAGTGCAAAAGACAACAATAATGTAATAATATGACAAGTTTGTTAATGTAGCTTCAGATTCCACATTGCAGCTAACATTTTAGAAAGATGACTTGTAGAGTTTTGGTGTGGTATCAAAAAACAATATCCACAATATCTGAAAAGGCTGCCAAAGTACTCCTCCCTTTCCCAACTACATGTTACATGAAGCTGTTTTTTCTTCAAATGTTTCCATCAAGATAATATATTATTGTAAGCAGATGTAAGAATCCAGCTGTCCATCTCCTATTAAGCCAGACATTAAAGAGATTTGCAAAATGTAAAACAAGGCCAGTTTATTCACAGTCTGAGGGGAAAACAGTTTTATTTTTCATAAGTGTATTACTTATGCCAATATGTGATGAGTTTATTATGTTTAATGAATTAACGAATTTTTGAGAAGTTATTTCAGTTCTAATTTCTAATGTGGTTAATATTGATAGATATAATTCAGTTAAACAAAACCCCTCTGAGGTCTTCAGTAGGTTTTAAGACTATAATGGAATTCAGAGACTAAACCCATCGATCTCTGAGCATTCACAGGAACTTCCTAGCATTTCATAGGGTCTTTAAGAACTGGCTGGAATCTTAGCAATTAAAGAATTGGGCTGATTGTGTGAGAAGATGTTCCAGGCAGAGGGATCCATGTGAGCTGAGGCTCAGATGTGTGAAAGTCTGGACAGTATTTAGGAAGCAATGGAAAATTCATTTCAATTGGACGAGTACCTGCCAAATGCATTTTGTGTGGTTGATTCGTGCTGTGAACAGTGCTGGGGAATAAGACACATTCTTTACCTTTAGCTCACACTTTGTATGGGTGGGAGCACTAGATTTTGAGGGGGAAAACAGTCAAGGATACACATGGCTTGACCTCAACATTATTTTCCTAGGTACTTTCTTAAAAAAAATCTTATATTTAGTTAACTGTAATGCCTTTGGACTTTATTATCCAGGCAGTCATTAGCAGCTGCCTCACTTTTTTCTTTGTGGGCACTTTTTCCTTAGGCAGCCAGTTTTACACAGATGCTGGTGAAATTGTTCAGCTGATAAATGAGCAAGTTATGTTCATGAAAATGAATGGGAATCAAATATGTGAACCGGGGGAAAGATATCCTTCAAAAAGTCAGTTTACACAGCGTTTCTCATTACATTCTCAGAGTAGAATTTCAATTTCAATTATACTTAGTGAATTATATTAGATACCCTGTCTCTAAGGTTGTGTGCATGTGTATGTGCTCAGTTGTGTCTGACTCTTCATGACCCCATGGACTGTAGCCCTCTCCTGTCAGTGGGATTTTCCAAACAAGAATACTGGTGTGGGTTGTCATTTCCTCCTCCAGGGGATCTTCCTGACCCAGGGATCAAACCTTCGTCTTTTGCTTTGCAGGCAGATTCCTTACTACTTGAGCCATCAGGTAAGCCCTTTTATGTAATGTGTCAAAAGCTCATTCCAGCTATTCACGTATGTGTGAGAAAATGAGAATTCTATCAGAATTTCATTACAAACCTAGTTGGATGAAACAGAATGACACCTGGCACATAGTAAATGTTAGGTATTTCTCTTCCTCTTACAGAAGATTTTGTCTCCCTGTTTGTACAGTTTTAACTTCAATGCGAGTGCTTTCTAACACTGCATCTATAAAGTTCTTGCATTTCTCAAAGGTTAGTGACATCAAATATGCTTCTAGATGTGTTTCATGTCTTGGGTTGTCCAGAGCAATCATTTTGAAGTGGAGTTAAGCTCACCTCCTGTGATGTTCTTTTAGGATTTGAAATAGCTCAACTGGAATTCCATCACCTCCGCTAGCTTTGTTCATAGAGAGGCTTCCTAAGGCCCACTTGACTTCGTATTCCAGGATGTCTGGCTCTAGGTGAGGGATCACACCATCCTGATTATCTGGGTCATGAAGATCTTTTTTATATAGTTCTTCGGTGTATTCTCGCCACCTCTTCTTAATATCTTCTGCTTCTGGTAGGTCCATACCATTTCTGTCGCTTACTGTGCCATTTTTGCATGAAATGTTCCCTTGGTATCTCAATTTTCTTGAAGAGATCTCTAGTCTTTCCCACTCTTTTGTTTTCGTCTATTTCTTTGCATTGATCACTGAGGAAGACTTTCTTATCTCTCTCTCCTTGCTATTCTTTGGAACTTGGCATTCAAATGGGTATATCTTTCCTTTTCTCCTTTGCCTTTCACTTCTCTTCTTTTCATAGCTATTTGTCAGGCCTCCTCAGACAGCCGTTTTGCCTTTTTGCATTTCTTTTTCTTGAGAATGGTCTTGCTCCCTGCCTCCTGTACAATGTCACGAACCTTCATCCATAGTTCTTCAGGTGTTTATCAGATCTAATCCCTTGAATCGATTTGTCACTTCTACTGTATAATCATAAGGGATCTGATTTAGGCCATATCTGAATGGTCTAGTGGTTTTCCCTACTTTCTTCAATTTAAGTCTGTGGTGTTGGAGAAGACTCTTGAGAGTCCCTTGGACAGCAAGGAGATCCAACCAGTCCATCCTAAAGGAAATCAGTCCTGAATATTCATTGGAAGGACTGATGCTGAAGCTGAAACTCCAATACTTTGGCCACCTGATGCGAAGAACTGACTTATTTGAAAAGACCCTGATGCTGGGAAAGATTGAGGGCAGGAGGAAAAGGGGACGACAGAGGATGAGATGGTTAGATGGCATCACCGACTCAATGGACCTGGGTGAGTAAACTCTGGGGGCTGGTGATGGACAGAGAGGCCTGGCATGCTGCAGTCCATGGGGTCACAGAGTCGGATACAACTGAGCCACTGAACTGACCTGAGCCAAACCTGTGATGTTCAGACAAACAACAGTTTCTGATACAGTTCAATGCCAAAGTCGCCACAATAAGAGAATGTGATTAAGAGACTAATAAAGGAAAGAGAGCAGATTGCTTGTAAAGCATGTGCTTTGAGATAACAAGTGACACGTTATTCACTAAAAGAGCATTCCTAGTAAATAAAACAAACAAAACCGTCACACAAACCCATGGATCAGGAGAGGAGATGAACATTTTCTCCTGGGATCCTTTGCAAGTTGTGCACAATTTGTCAATAAACCTTGGTTTCCTTAAAGATTGTTTATTCTTGTACTAATAAACCACATTTACTGAGAAACCCCAGAACATGATAGCAAACACCAACCATATATTTATTTTATTATCTACTTATTGGCTTCTGGATACAAATTGACCCTCTGTTGACCTGGCTGTCTCAGCCTTTCTAATAGGCTCAGGAAGTGCCTGGAGCTATTGCTCAGGGAAGTCAGTGACTCTGGTCATCCTTCATTGCTGTTGCTGTTACTCTTAGTAATCTTTCCTAACATCTTCCAAAGGAACACCTAATAAGTGCCTTAACTCTCCATCAGCATCAATGACATTATTATTGCAGGAACCTTTCACTGTTTCCTTGCCCTTCTGCTTCTGGTGGTTGTAGTAGATTCTCCGAGAGCCCTAATGCAAGATTTCAGCACGTCAAGAAGCATTCCTTGGATTGAGCTTTTATGATTTGAGCATTTGCTTTTGAGGGAGTAGGTATAGGAAAATGTATCTTCTTGCTTTTACTCGGTGATTATATTCATAGCCTTTCTTCTTATCAGTACTCATTCCTTTGAGTGCCTACGTACTAGGAACTTTATTTATAGGATTCTTTCATTTACAACTCTTTGAGGAAAGTACTATGATTATTTTCATTGTTTCAAACATATGAAGACTGGGAGAGCTAAAAACACTGGCCTTAACCTGCACAGATTTGGACCCATTCGAATTGGCCCCCAGTTTGGTGTTTTCGTGCCCTGTCATACTTCACTGTGTTGTGGGGGAAAAGGAGGATTGGATCAACACTAAGGAGTCTGTGTCATTTGCCATCCCTTCTTGTCTGGAACCACCCTCTAGCAAGACCTCTGTCCTCCTCAGCTTTGCTTCCCACCCATTCATTGTTGAAACTGATAACTGTGATTACAAGTAAACCTACATGTATCTGTGTATCTGTACTTATACTCAGGGATTTGCCTCTAATTAAATAACATAATTAAATGATGACATGCAAACGTCCAGAGTTTTCTAAGCATCCTTTGTATGACTACTTTTTGAGGGAGGAGGTTGGTTTCTACATTTTGAAGCTTTTGTGAGGCACATGGCTCAGGCTCTGACATCTGACAGACCTCAGTTGTCATGGCTCTGCCCTTACTGACGATATAAAATGGGCAGGTAATTAACTTCTTTGAGCCTTAATGATCTTACCTGAAAAAACAGGGCTGGCCACGGTGCTACCACACAGGGTTGTTGTGGGGATTCCATGAACTCGTGTGTTGAATCTTTGCATGTGTGCATGCTCAGTCATGTCCGACTCTTTGCGATTCCATGGACTGTAGCCCACCAGGCTCCTCTGTGCATGGGATTTCCCAGGCAAGAATATTGGAATGGGTCACCATTTCCGCTCCAGGGAATCTTCCTGACCCAGGGACTGAACCTGAGTCTTTTCAATTGTCAGGTGGATCCTTTACCCCTTTGCCACCTGAGAAGCCCGTTGAACATTTAGCACAGCATTATTTCAGAGTATGCACTCTGTGAATGGTGGTATTTTATTACCAGTTTTCCCTTTTGGCCATCATGTGTCAATCACCCTAGGTTTTAGAAAAGGTCTTTCATGCATCCATTCATTTGACCAGCATACCCGCTTGTAATCATGAACATCTAGTTACCCTCCTTAAAGAGTTTTTGGTTTAATGAGCAACTGAACACATCCACTTTATTATTTTTCTGTTAATGAGAGTTCAGCTTCAAACATCGATTCTGAGCTCAGCGAGTGACATTTTGGTTTTGCACATTCATCCTGACAAGATGTACAGCCTGAGCCCAAAGATGAAAGCCAAGATTATGTTTCATAAATAATGTTATTTTTGTTTGATTTTTGTGTTAACGGTCTCCTTTGTTAGGAAGGTGTCTCCCTTCAATGGGTCTGCTAGCTGACATGTGGTTGTGCTGCTCTAGACCCAGTCTATGTGAGCAGTAACAGGCTGCACTCACAGGTTCTGAGCACAGAACAGGGTTTGCACGATTCTTGGTCCCTTTCTACTCGTTGGCTCCACTCTGTGCCCGAGTCTTCTCACAGAGGTGATAGGTTTCCCAGTAAAGTTTATTTTAGTATTTTATTTTTTGTGTTACAACTTCCCTTTCTCATTCTCTGAAAGGCACTCTTGATTGCCTCTAGTTGCTGGTACCAGTGTTTCTGAGGAATACTCTTTTCAGTCACTATGGGAACGGGTCCAAGCCACTGAGAGTGTGTCTGTACATCCCAAGGAACAGAACCAGCACTGGGCCAGGGTGCCGAGCCATTGTGTGGCCTGAACGATTGGGAACTTAGTTTTGACTTGAAGCTTTTGGATTTGAACTGAAATGGTTTGGGGGGAAAAGGCCCATGAATCAATAGGTTTTAGTTTTAGTGGCTGTTCAAAGAATGGGAGATGTGGCATTGGGGAAGGAAAGTGACATTTCAATGGGTTGTAAAGTCTCAAAGTACCACATTGAAGAGACACCAAAGAAAATGGAATCTACAAAGTGTAAATATCAACTGTAAAATATATTAACATGTTAAAAGAATCTTGGGTAACTGAATCACTTTGCCGTACAGCTGAAATTAACACAACATTGTAACAACTATACTGCAATTTTTAAAAAGAATAACCCCCCCTCCACCAAAGTTAAAAGAATCTTTAGTGGACAATGATTGGGGCTTACTAGTATAAACAATCTGCCTATTTATTTTTACTTAAATCCATCAAAGGGCTGCAATGCGGGAGACCTGGTTTCAATCCCTGGGTTGGGAAGATCCCCTGGAGAAAGGAAAGGCTACCCACCCCACTATTCAGAGTTCCAGGGACTGTATAGTTCATGGGGTCGCAAAGAGTCAGACATAGCTGAGCGACTTTCACAAATCCATTAAAAATACTGTTGAGTAAATAAATCTCAGGTTGAATAGACATAGAAAAGTCTGATACCAAAAGAAAACCCCATGAGAAGAACAATTAGTGCTGTGATTTCTTTCTAATTCATCCAGTAACGTCTCTTGAAGGGCTGCATTCTCTGGAATCAGTTGCTCAAAAAAGAAGTGCAGCAATATTATTTGGTTTTCCAGTCAATAAAAATGGTGCATCAAGATCTGGAATGGTTTTCTCTTATTCTAGGAAACTGCAAGTCTTCTGATAAAATAACACCATTTTTAGACATTTATTTAGATTTGGAGGGCATTGTGACAGTGAAAATAAAGAGCAGACAGATTCATTCAGAACATATAAAAATACCATTGACACAGCACCATCCCAGCTACAACATCTATGCTGAAGCCCGTCTGGCAGTTTTATTTTTATGTTGCAATTACGGCGTGAGGGAAAATGGAAAGCTACCAGGATGTCTCCTCACCCAGGCACTGGATGCACAGAAATGGACTCCTACGTAGGTTGTAAATCAGGCAAGCGGTTTGCTATACTTTACCAAGACTTGCTCTTAGAGTTTTACGGTCTCCTCAGCCATGGATTTCTGGTCATCGTTCAGCTCCGTTACATCTGGGACTGTTGTGTGCCCCATAGGCAATGCGCTGTGCCTCTTTCCTTCACTGCTTTCTGCTGATTCTAAATCACAGTCTCTCGTGCATTTGTTTTCTCCCTTTAGTCTTTCAATCAACTAGCATTTATCATGATGATGATGGCGGTGGTTTTAAGCACCTTCCTTTGACAACTGCCGAGAAGCTAGATCTGAGATTCATAGAAGAGAACAGCATGTTTGTACTTTCTAGTATTTTAGAGGTTTAATTAAAAACCAGAGACTTTAAAGCTTAGTTTGGTCTATTCTTTTTCGGTCTTTGGCAGAAAATCCTGAAAATCAAAGCATACTAGCTATTTTTAATTCATAGGTTTTTGCTCATTTGAATTGTAGATTTAAGATCTTATCTAATGTTTGTTACATTTCTTTAAACTTGGAGATTTCGATGAATTTCCTGCATTGTAAAGTGGAATCCCCCCAGCCATTTCTGCACACATACACACCTTACAATGCTGGCTCTTTTTTTTTTCTCTCACATGGACACCTTTAAAATGTTTTGGTGAAAAGAAGCTGGGTGTACAATATGGAGACTTACTTCACAGGCAGCCCTTATGTGACTGTGTCTGTTTTGCAAAATGGGGAAAATTAGCTTTGGAGTCAGGGCCACCACTCTCTTTGTAGGAGGAAGCTACTGGTGAAATCTAGCCTGTGATCCAGCCCCCCATGGCACTGAGGGAAGCAGGTCCTTTTTCCCACTTGATCCATCAAAAGAGATAATTTTTTCCTAATTCTTACAAATCACATGGCATGTGCTAGCAGCAGCCCTGAATAAGATGCTTTTAAAGGTGATTTTATGAAGTTTTTAAAACCATAAAAATTACCCCTTATCTATCTTTTTAATTTTTTATTGAAGTATAGTTGATTTACAATGTCATGTTACTTTCAACTGTATAGTACAGTGAGTGATTCAGTTATATATACACACATGATTGTTATTTATACCATCATTGCCAAATAAAACAACCATGATACAAAGTCTGTTAAGTTTCCAGGATCATCAAAATGTGTTTCTACTTCCAAGAATATACATATGTGTACACACAGAAACGAAGGGAACTACTTTTCAATATGTCGGTGGCTCCATGAAAGTGAAAGTCACTCAGTTGTGTCTGACTATTTGCAACCCCATGGACTATACAGTCCATGGAATTCTCCAGGCCAGAATACTAGAGTGGGTAGCCTTTCCCTTCTCCAGTGGATCTTACCAACCCAGGGATCAAACCCAGGTCTCTCGCATTGCAGGCGGATTCTTTACCAGCTGAGCCACAAGGGAAGTCCCTGTGGCTCCATACTTAATGATTTATTTTACTTATATCCCAGAAGGTGATGGTAGTAACATTTCCGTTATGTTTCCACACTGGGAAAAAATTGATTATAGAAATCACTAGGTAGCTATACCTATTCATTGAGTTTAGAAAATTATTTCTCTAGAAAACATTGCTGATGTCAGAATAACAACAACTAAATTCATTTACCTGTAGTCCAGAGTCAATGTTTGCAGTGTTAACTTTCATGGTCCATTTTCTGTGTTGATCAGAAAGAGATAATGCCAGTAAACAAGTGGGCAGGGAATTCTGGAAATCAACTTTCAGACTATGTCATAACTAGAATTATCATCAAGTTTACCTTCCAAACTTGGACATTTTTGAGAATGAAAGGGAGTACTCTATGGGGACAGCAGGTGTTAGTTGTCACTATCCCAAGCAAGTTGGAATATATGAAGACCTAGGTTATAGATCACAGAGTAATCTGAATTAATAATTCAGTGACTCCATTGAGCTCAGGAATATTATAGGGCTTCACATATTAATGTCTTAAACATGTCTTATAGTGTGCAGATGCTTGCATATTTGTGGTGTATACAAACGCCAGTCACAGACATATTCTGGCTTTGAGGAGTTTACAGTCAAATATGAAGTAATAGACAGGTCTGTACAGCCTGGCTCGGCTCCTTTAAGATGCTTCTTCTGGCCTGTTATGATGTGTGAGGCGCTATCAGAGAAACACAGAATTCCCAAACCAAAGAGCTACGTGCCCTGATGCTGTAGCCCGAACCTCTCTTCTCACTGTGTTCTCTGAACTACCTTTGTTCTCATCTTCCATCCAGTCTCTTGCAAGTTTGCAGGTTTCTCCCAGTTGCTCATTTTGGTCTTGCTTCCTGTCTCTGCCTCTACCTTCCTCTCCCTAGCTTGCTCACCTCATTCTTCTCTCCTAGCCCTCCCTCCCCAAGCTCAACAGGAGTTGCCCTCCTCTGAATCTCTCCTCCAATCGGTCTGGGAAAATGGCAGCTTGCTGAACATTTTATGAATTCCTTTTTAGCCTTTTATAGTGTGGGTTAATTTGCATATGTGCATTGATTTGTTAGTGGGGTTGGGGGGGATTGTTTATTACTCAATTTTCTCTTCAATGATACAATGAAGTTTTTAAACCCCAGCTGCAACTCATTTTGAGTTTTATTATGTATTATCATTTTAGTTTAAAATTGCACCATGCATGTCGTGTTGTCTCCTACTTTAACTTATTTTTATGTTGTCTTTCCCTGGCAAAAGTCGTGGTTCTTTTTATTGTACTCTGTCCAATAGAGCAGGAAAAGAATAATATAACAAACCAATTAAAAAGGAGATAAGTTATAAACTTCTCACCGAGATAATAATACTCTGCCTACTGAATAATATTCCTCAAATCTATTTCCATGAGACTCTTGGAATATTAGGTAATCATAATTTACTTCTGAGCACTGAGCTTTTGGAAGACAATGATCATCATTAACGGAAAAAGAACTAATTGCAGAAAGTCCAATATGAAATCCAGTGATGACTGATTCTGTATTGCTCAAGGGAAGCAGATATTTAGCTATTATCTCTTTGGTCTGATCAATACAGTCAGTCAAAACTTGGTAATTTAGGCCCTAAATAAAGAGCCCTCAGAGGATCTCCAGAGGGCTCATTTATAAACCTGATTCAATTCTAAAAGTTTTGAAATTTTGAGAGAGAGAATTCATACTTAGGAAACAACAATCTATTCTTCTCTGTTTATCAAATGCCCCACAGTGTAAAACACTGGGGGTTTTGCAACAAATAAAATCGACCCTTTCCCTGACCTTAAGGTTTTCAGTGTGGTGGAAAAGACGCTGCATGTGAAATGATGAGTGTAGTGAAAGTTTCTCATACAAAGATGAATCCTAGGCTGATAAACTTTTAGATTTGGTAGAAGTTTTAACTGTTTAGTTCAAGTGCCAAGTAAAATCATTCCTAAGGGGTGAGGATGTTTCAGCAGGTGGAGCAAATATGGCCAGGAAAGCAGAGCACATAGGTAGTGAAAGAGGAAAGGTCTTACTTGAGCATGACCTCCTAGGAGCATGGATGGAATGTGTATTTTGACTATCCTTGAAGATCTGATCAGAGTTAGTGCTTCATTTGGCAGGTAATAGGGCCACTGAAGTTTGTTGCTGTTTTTAGTAGAGAAATGACATTGGAACTGCAAAAGAAAATAAAGCTGGTAGTGGGGCTTCCCAGGTGATGCTAGTGGTAAAGAACGTGCTTGCCAATGCAGGAGACCTAAGAACCAGGGGGTCGATCCCTAGGTTGGGAAGATCTCCTGGAGGAGGGCATGGCAGCTCACTCCAGCATTCTTGTCTGGAGAATCCCATGGACAGAAGAGCCTGGAGTGCTACAGTGCATAGGGTTGCAAAGAGTTGGACGCGACTGAAGTAACTTAGCATACACACACCCACAAAGCTGACAGTCCTATGCTGAATGAATGGGAACAGAAGATGGGTTTGGAGACTTCTGCTGTTATGCAGGGAGAGATAGTGAGGTTGAAAGAGGATGGTGATTGGGGGCTGCAGAGGAAGGGCCTGAGGCAAGAGACACAGCAAACTATGGAAAGCAGTAAGGTGGCTCCTTAAAAAATTAAAATTAGAATTACCATAAGATTCAGCAATTCAGCTTGTGGGTATACACCCAGAAGAACTGATTTTGGATCAAATTCTGCCATAATAAAGATATTTATTAAATGCTAACATTTATTAAACCATTAATTAGAAAGCCAGCACAAAATAGCACATACAACCATATTATCAGGCAACTAAACTTCATACTAAACCAATGGCCAACCAACACAAAACTATTCAACATTTAGTTGGGTGCTGTCCTTAAAGATGAAGGCTTAGCCCTCACTGAATTTTATACCCTGTTCATTCAAAGAAGTTGAATATCTCTCAAATATCTTAAACGAGTCCATACCTGCTGCTGCTGCTGCTAAGTCACTTCAGTTGTGTCCAACTTTATGCGACCCCATAGACTGTAGCCCACCAGGCTCCCCTGTCCCTGGGATTCTCCAGGCAAGAACACTGAAGTGGGTTGCCATTTCCTTCTCCAATGCATGACAGTGAAAAGTGAAAGTGAAGTTGCTCAGTCGTGTCTGAATCTTAGTGACCCCATGGACTGCAGCCCACCAGGCTCCTCCGTCCATGGGATTTTCCAGGCAAGAGTACTGGAGTGGGGTGCCATTGCCTTCTCCAAGTCCATACCTAGAATACCTTTAATTTAATCAATGAGTCCTTTCTAAAATGTTATCATGTTATTCATGAGGCCACTGTTTCTGTTTGTTTTTTTTTTTTAATTATTTATTGCCTGTAGTGGGTCTTTGTTGCTGCACGTGGGCTTTCTCTAGTTGTGGCAAGCAGGGGCTACTCTTCATTGCAGTGTGCAGGTCTCTCATTATGGTGGCGTCTTTTGTCGTGGCGCACAGGCTCTAGACGCGAAGGCTTTGGGAGTTGCAGCTCATGGGTTCAGTAGTTGCAGCACTCAGGCTCTAGAGCTTGGACTCAGATGTTGTGGCACATGGGCCACATGTGGGATCTTCCTGGAGCAGGAATCAAACCGGTGTCCCCTGCATTGCAGGGCAGAATCTTAACTACTGGACCACCAGCGAAACCCATGAGGCCACTGTTTTCATCAATGAAAACCAATTGCTGATATTGACTAAGCTAATTAGCAATGTTGGTTATTGATTGAGATGTGGATGGCTTAAGTTGCAGCTTTCAGCAGCAGACTTTCTGAGTAAAACACCAGCAGATCACCCTGGTCTTTGCATTCTTTGTTTGAAACCTAGGCTGAGCTTACATGGGTACATGTGTATACATGTACATGTGTCATATACCCATGATAGTCACATCATAGGTGTATTTTAAAGTATTCACATCATATAAGTATTTTAAAGTGCTTTAAATTATAGAACAGCATAATACTATGTTGATTTTTTAAATTGATGAGATCAATTTAGATCAACTGGTTGATTCCAGATGCAAAGTAAAATTTGAGAACTAATTTTAGTACCTTATTTCTAGTTTAGACATCTTTTTCTCATAAATGTCAATGAACTGATGTACCCTGATGGCAGATATGGAAACTGAGTCACAGCTTATTAGTTAAATGACTTTTAAAAATGTATAGGAAAAAGTGTAGAGAGAGAACCAAGGGGAGACTCCAGAGCTGCTGACTGTAAATGTGTATTTCATGTGGGGATCCCACAGTGTGAGCAAAGAAGGACGTTTCTGAGAGAGAATTAAGTGAGACACTAAGATTAAGTCACCTCTAAAATCTTTCTCCATACTCGTAGGACAGGGGAAACTGAATTCTGTACTTCAGGCAGATGTTTGCCTCTGTTCTTACCTTAGATGTGTTAGTCACTCAGTCATATCTGACTCTTTGCAATCCCACGGACTATAACCCGCCAGGTGCCTCTGTCCATGGGATTCTCCAGGCAAGAGTACTGGAGTGGGTTGCCATTCCCTTCTCCAATTCTTACCTTGGGGACCATTACCAAATGTAATTGCCCTTCTGGCCTTGGAGGCCATGGTCCTCATCACTGTGCAGCTGGGAGATTTGGAGGGCGTGGCCTCCCGGTGTGCACGCTGAGCACCTGGAAATTGTACTTTCTGGTCACCTGGTAACAGGCAGGAGGACAGTGGCTATGGTGACAGTCACCTGGCTGAGTGTAAGCCCAGTGGTCTATCTGGAGTTATTACCTTATAGCTTACCTAGAAAATCCTGCACCAACACTAAATCCCTGGTGTTTTAGATTCTATTCAGAAACAGTGGGATAACGCAACTCAAAACACATCCTCTTTTGAAGAGTCTTTGCAAATTCTCTGCTTCTATGGAGTCTAGGACCTCAGAGTAACCCTCCTGTATTCTTCCTGTTCTTCATCCTGTCATCACCCCATCCTAAATGTCCTGGCTCTTGGAGATGTGAAGAGCCTTGTGAAGGTATGGACAGGGCAGAGATTTTTTTTTTAAATTAGGTTTTCCTAGCAGACCCAAACCTTCCCCTCCCACTATTTTAGGCTTTTGAGACCAGATAAAAGAATTGAGAGATTTATTGCCTCCACTGTTGGGCAGTTATCATCGGTACCCTAACCTGGGTATAGGTTCTTTGGTTTTGATAGTTACTTTTCATCCTTTAGACTATACAAATATTCTGAAACTCAGTAACTCCATGACCAGGGAAATTACTGTTTTCACTGAGGAATGCTTCTGAGATCTTGACTGACTCAAAAGAGTATTTCAGAAATTCATGTCAGTGACAGCGCTCTTTTCCATTGCTTCTGCATTTTGTTCTGGGAAGTGATTTACTGATGGGATGCTACCTGGAGAAA
This sequence comes from Dama dama, assembly GCF_033118175.1. Taxonomy (NCBI): domain Eukaryota; kingdom Metazoa; phylum Chordata; class Mammalia; order Artiodactyla; family Cervidae; genus Dama; species Dama dama. Next base: position 22,301,652 of record NC_083708.1, on the reverse strand, counting down.
ATTGGATTAAGTCTCATCCTCTGTTTGAAGACTAAGTTGTTTTCTATAAGCTTGACTTTGTTATATAAAGTTCTGACTTCTTTATCTCTTAAAAAAATAATAAAAATGAAGCGCCATGCAGAAAACACAGTAAAAAGTCACAAATCCTGTTTAAAATACCAGGAAATAAAGTGTTACATAACCCAATATATTTTCTAACCACTGGTTTCATGAAATTTATAAAGGTTTAGGATGTGTAATTAAATTTTTGAAAAATTAAATTAGTCTTAATGTTATATAAGGTATAAATCTCTTTGGCCCTAGAAAGTATAATGAAAAATGTGTTTTAGTTTTTAAACCACTTAACTTTATAGTTGGGTGACTTCATAGCTCTTGGCTTCCAAGCAACCATTATCTATCTAGCACTGTAGTTGAGACTTTACACACATTATGCCATTTATTTATTGATTTTTTAAATTTTTGCTTGCTTAATACTATCTTACTGTAAGAATATACCACGTTTTTTGTTTCTTCTGTTAATTAATTAATGCTGGACTGGAAGAAGCACAAGCTGGAATCAAGATTGCCAGGAGAAATATCAATAACCTCAGATATGCAGATGACACCACCCTTATGGCAGAAAGTGAAGAAGAACTAAAGAGCCTCTTGATGAAAGTGAAAGAGGAGAGTGAAAAAGTTGGCTTAAAGCTCAACATTCAGAAAACTAAGATCATGGCATCTGGTCCCATCACTTCATGGGAAATAGATGGGGAGACAGTGGAAACAGTGGCGGACTTTATTTTGAGGGGCTCCAAAATCACTGCAGATGGTGACTGCAGCCATGAAATGAAAAGACACTTACTCCTTGGAAGGAAAGTTATGACCAACCTAGACAGCATGTTAAAAAGCAGAGACATTACTTTGTCAACAAAGGTCTGTCTAGTCAAGGCTATGGTTTTTCCAGTGGTCATGTATGGATGTGAGAGTTGAACTGTGAAGAAAGCTGAGCACTAAAGAATTGATGCTTTCGAACTGTGGTGTTGGAGAAGACTCTTGAGAGTCCCTTGGACTGCGAGGAGATCCAACCAGTCTATCCTAAAGGAGATCAGTCCTGGGTATTCATTGGAAGGACTGATGCTGAAGCTGAAACTCCAATACTTTGGCCACCTGATGCGAAGAGCTATCTCATTTGAAAAGACCCTGATGCCGGGAGGGATTGGGGGCAGGAGGAGAAGGGACCGACAGAGGATGAAAAGGTTGGATGGCATCACCGACTCAATGGATATGAGTTTGGGTGGACTCAGGGAGTTGATGATCGACAGGGAGCCCTGGTGTGCTGTGCTTCATGGGTTTGCAAAGAGTCAGACACAACTGAGCGACTGAACTGAACTGAACTGATTCATTAATTGATGGACATCTGGGTTATTTCTACTTCTTAACAAATATGAATAGTGCTGCTATGAATATTCATATAGTTATTTTTGAGTGGGCCTATATTTTCATGGGGTCCCAAAAAGTCAGACGTGACTGAGCACATATACACACAGACACATTTTCATTTCTTTTTGTTGTATATCAAGGAGTGGGATTGCTGGGTTATATGGTAACTCTTTTTACCCCTTTGAGGGACTGTGGACTTTTCCACCGTGTTTGCACCATTTTACATTGTCAGTAGCATTGGATGGAGCTTCCCATTTCTATACATTCTTATAAACACTTGTTGCTGTCTGACTTTTATATTATAGTCATCTTAGTGGGTATCAAGTAATATGTCATTGTGATTTTGATTTGCATTTCCTCAGTGTTTAATATTGTTGAGCATCTTTCCATGTGCTTATTGGCCATTTGTATATCTTCTTTGTAGAACTGTGTATTCAAAACCTTTGCCCATTTTTAATTGGGTTTTTGTCTTTTTGATCTTCACATTATGCCATTTAATTCTGTTTTTGAGATGAGGAAATGGAGGCTTATAGAGGTTAAGACTTGATCTTAGATCTGCCAGCTGAGACATAGTAGAACAACGATGCATAGATTGACCACACAAACCTTGTTTTTCCAACATTGCCGCATTTACTGGATTTGTTTCTTGTTTGCCTGTGGCAGGGGGTCCCCACAGACTCCCAGATGTTTGAAATCACCCCCTTTTGGCTAGGTCTTGGGTACTCTTATTCTGGATAATTCTGTCAAAGACAGATTATATTTGGTGGCCTGACTTATGCAGACTTGTGAAAAACACACATAGCTGATAAAAGAAAGAGCCTAGTTGTATCTTAAAGATGCTCAATATATATTTCCTTCCTTCCTCCATTTTTTTCCTTTTTTCCAATATTCTGTTTACAAGTAATGCTGTTTTCCCCCCACCTTCCAGAAATATTCTAATTTAGTTCAGGGCAGTCTTTGTACTGATCCTCTATAAAGGCATAGGGGCAAGGCAAATGACAGTCTAAGATGTGGAATGGCTTATCTGAGAATCAGGTAATAGGCAATGGCTTCCATGTGATTTATCATCATGTTAATTAGACTTTTGACTCCATCCATCTGCCAAAGAAAGTTAGACTTCCCTGAGCGGAGGACACACACTTGATCTGAGAATGAGGAGGGTAGATGAGTCATTTCTGTTATAAATCAATCTTGACAGGCAATGTCAGAAGCTCAGGGCCAATAAGTCAGTGTCACTTACTGAGCCCTAACCTGGCCACTGTGTAATTACTCCTGGGCCTTTCCCCTTGAGTGCACCACTGTCTTCCTATCTGACAAAGTATTAATTACTGGACCTGAAGGTTCAATGTGTCTGATTTCACTCAATCAGGCAAACTAATGTCAGTCTCCATGCATGTTCCAATTAAACATGAGGAGTAAGGTGAGGGGAAATTAAGGAGGACTAACTTGATCTCCAAATCCCTCCAGGCAAACTTAAAAAATATATGTACTTGGATGTCAGAAAAATTCTAGGAGTTCATGCCATCCCGTGTTTTCATTGTAATTGTCATGGTTATTGTCATCACTAGCATAGTAAGTGTGGTTTCAGCTGCATTCCTGGACCGTCTTCAGTGAAATTTATGTCAGTTAAAAATAATTTGTGCAGGTTTTCCCTAACTTGCAAACTATATATTCTTGAAGAGCACAAGTAAATTTATATACCTGAAGTCTCATCTTGAAATCATTTTTCTGCCCCATCTCTAGGCCTTCTGCAGAGGTAGATCCCTGCTGTTTGCATCTGTGACACCCACGGTCACCTCTTTGGCAAGATAATTCTTCTTTCTATATTTTTCCCTCTCTCCATTTTAAGCAAATAGCCAGAACTTTTTGGCCTTCTTATCTTAGGGATGGTTTCTACTTAAGGGGCAAAAGCCAAAGTTTCCTGTAAAACACACAACTTTTGGATTTTTGGAAAGCCAAAATTCACTGAACAGATTCACAAGGTGTGTGGGAGGTTTACAACTTAGAGAGCATTGGGTCTTTGAGAAGTTGCAAAAACATAAAGTAGACGAGAGCTGGTGGATTCTGCATAGAGGTCCCAGAAAGAGCAGGGACTTGCATTTTGCTCTGTGACAGCACCTGAGGGATTGGTATGGTTCCAAGGGCAGGACTAGGGCTGAACCCTGCTGAAGGTCCCAGCCCAGTAGCAGACTTTCCTGTGCGTGTGTTCATGCTGGTCAGGGCTAACTGCGGACCGGTGATAACAGGGGCCCCCGATGCTTTGGTCCTATGTAGACCCCTTTGCCTGACCCCACTGGCTTACTCCTAGGGGTTTCAGATACTACCCTCTGATTGCCACTTTAATGGGACCGCCACCTTCACAACAGAGCTGATGACTGTTATGGAAAATGGAACTCTGCTTTCCTACACGGCAGTAAGAAAAGTTTTACCCTGGAACTCTTGGTCAGACCCTGGGTCTAATGCATTTCTTAACTTCCTTGGCGAAGTTATTCAAACTTGCTCTGTCAAAATACAATTCTTGGGTCCCTGGAGGCTTGTGAATAAGTGAATCCAATCCTTTCATTAATTTTACAGTCATTAATTACCTGTCTGAAACAGTATGATTGGGAATAAGGTGGGAAAAGCTGGGCCTTGTCCTCTGTGGGCAGACGACTGTGGAAAGAGGGTCTGGAGAAGACAGAAAGGATCCCTGGTTGAAATCATCAGAACGGACTAGCACTGAGTCAGCAAAGACACAGGCTTGAGTTAAGGAAGGGGTGGGCCTGCCTTCTGGGGAGCTTGCATTACAGATCCGGGCAGGAATGCATTGTCTGTTACCCACTTTTGTTGGCTTAGCTAGTGAATATACAGGATTGAAAAGAGAAATAATAGTCTTAAGGAACTTTTTTAAATTAAACTTTTTATTTTCTATTGGGGTGTAGGTGATTAACAATATTGTGATAGTTTCAGGTGAAAACAATGAAGGGACTCAGGCATACATATAACAGGCATCCCTTGTCCCCAAACTCCTCTCCCATCCAGGCTGCCATATAGCATTGAGAAGGGTTCCCTGTGCTATACAGTAAGGCCTTGTTGGTTATCCGTTTTAAATAAAGCAGTGTGTCCATGCCCATCCCTAACTATCCCTGCCCCCATCCTTCTCTCCACAACCATAAATTTGTGCTCTAAGTCTGTGAGTCTCTGTTTCATAAATAATTCTATTTGTATAATTTCTTTTTAGATTCTGCAAATAAGGGATGGTCAGATTGACTTCTGCAGTTCATCTACCCAGTTGTATGGTTGTGCGTGCTCAGTCATGGCTGACTCTCTGCGACCCCATGGACTGGAGTTCACAAGGCTCCTCTGTCCATGGAATTTTCCAGGCAAGAATACTGGAAAGGGTAGCCATTCCCTTCTCTAGGGCATCTGCCCGACCCAGGGTTCAAACCTGAGTCTCCTGCATTGCAGGCGGATTCTTTACCACTGTGCCACCTGGGAAGTCCCAGTTGTGTGGTTGTAAATTCATTCAGTTCTCTTTATGTCCTGAATTAGTTCCTTCAACTTCGCTGGCATCATCTTCTTTAAATTATAAATGCCTAGAAGCTAGGCACCATGTGTATTTGATTAGCTTTGTGAAATGCCTCCTATAGCTCTTTATGCAGGAAATTATTAAATGTGCTAGGCTAATGAGCTGATGCTTGAAAAGTGAAAAAGATCTCAGAGTCACTTAAAGATCATATTTTACATGATGCTTTTTGGTCCCTTTTAGGATCTCTTTTGAGTTGACAGGAAGTGGCTTCCACGATGAATGGTTTGGCAGGTAAAGAATCCACCTGCAATGCAGGAGATGTGGGTTCAATCCCTGGTTTGGGAAGATCCTCTGGAGCAAGAGGTGGCAACCCATTCCCGTGTTCTTGCCTGAAAAATCCCGTGGATAGAAGAGCCTGGTAGGCTACAGTCCAATGGGTCTCAAAGAGTCGGACATGACTGAGCAACTGAGCATATAGCACACACAGTAGGGGTGTCACTGTTTATTTCTGTGGATGGGAGCACGTTTCGCAACTTGATACACTTGGACCTACATTGAGCTAAGGCCCCCATGTTGATGGCCTTGCTGGGTTTCAGGGGTGCTTGATTCCAATCCCTCTGAGCATCCCAGTCCTGTGACCATCTTCTCTCAAAAGGCCCAGGGCAGCTGACATTGAGATGCGAGCCTGGCCACACGGGGAGAAGCACATGTTTGAAATGCATTGCTTAGTTTGTTTGCTCAGGCCAAGGTTCCAAAAAACCAAACCAAACCCCACAGCCATGAAAGCTCAAAGAAAGACTATAAATCATTAAAGTTGAGGAACAAGAATCAGTAATAAAAGAAAATCCAAACTTCTCTCTGAATGGTCAGATTTTGGAATCTTCCTTGTCCTTGAAATGTAAAGGATTGTGATTATGAATGTAGCCATGACAGGAAGCCTAAGACATAGTCGGACCACAGAGGAGACAAGGCTATTGTTGGCTGTGACAATGGAGAAAAGGAATGGCGCTCACATGGCGGTGAGAGCCTTGGAGCTAATGAGGCCAGTGGTCCAGGACTTCAAAAGAAAAATAGCTAAAAAAGCCTTGGGATGTTAGCCGGTAAGAGTTCCAGAGCAATTATCACCAACTGTCATGTCCATGAGTCCTGTTTCAATACCCGCTAAAGTGTCAGGCTTGTTAGATACCACACACTGGAAGACTTTCCTTGGCAGATGTATATGGAGGTGACAGCTAGTCAAAGTCCCAAACAGGCTTATTAAACAATTCAGTGAAGACTTTGGAGAAGAGCCTGGAGAAGAGAGATGGTTAGTACATAAAAGAATAAATCTTTGGAAGTTTTTGTCTCCTTTGATTAATTAGCTCAGGTTTGAATTGGAGGAGGATTTCAAGGGCAGTGCTTGGAGGCATGGATATCTGGTGACTTCATTTTATAGCCCAGGAGCTCTCTTGGAGTTAGCCATCAAGGCGTTCGTCCCCAGCCCTCTGCTGTCCTCCCTGTCTTCTGCCTCCAGTTTTCCCCAAGGCTGGTGTCTTCACCCCGCAGCTGGAAGCAGATGGCTCCCGCCTCTGTCTCTGGCCTCAGTCTCTCTTCTGAGTCTCTGTTGCACAATTTTCATTACTCGGTGGATGCAGCCATTTGAAGAGTTACCACCTTCCATGAAAAACTCTTTTCCCCTCCTAACTTGTCCTGTGTCTGAGGGATACCCCTTGTTGTTGTTGTTATTCTTGTATTGCCAGTAAGAAATCCTCAGGTCACTATTGACTTCTTCCTATTTTCAACTTCCCCATAAGCAATCACTCATTAGAGCTAGTTGTTACTGACTTGCTCCCAATATCCTATCCTGCAATCTTGGCATTTCAGCCTCTTTTCCTGGCACACTTGGATTGTTTCACCCAGATTTCCACTGTATCTCTTTATGGTTTCAGTCTTCTATAAGAATGACAATTTGTATTTTTGAGGACTTTCATACCTGCTAACCCACTTGATTCTCATAATAATCCTTATAAGGGACAAGGAAAACCAAAACTCAGTGACTCATCAAGGTCACAGATAAGCAGTGGTAGACTAGGTCTCTTGACTCCAAATCTACTTTTTTGATAGTGTCTTTTCATATCATGTCACTTAGGGTCTGGTCAGTGTTATTGACATCTCCCCCCCAACTCTCTGCCTCTGCAGGCAGGAGATGAACTGTATACTAAAGTTGTGTGTTGGGTGTCCGGGAATCCTCCAGGACCTGTCCCTTTATTCATCTTTCTCTCTCTCATTTAATAGTTTTTATTTTTAAGAAAGTTTTAGATTCACAGTAAAATTAAGTAGAGGGTACACAGAATTTTCCCTTCACATACATTTAGCCTCCCTAACCATCAACATCCTCCACCAGAGTGGTACCATAGCTACAATCCATGAACCAACATTGAAACATCCTAATCACCTGAAGTCCATCGAACATTGAACATTAGGGTTCATTCTTGGTATTGTACATTCCGTAGGTCTCAACAAATGTATAGTGACCTGGATATACCACTGTAGTATCAAACAGGATAGTGCACTGTCCTAAAGGTCCTTTGTGCTCAATGTATTTATTTTTACTTCCCTAATTATCCCTGGCAACTACTAATCTTTTTACTGTCCCCATAGTGTTTGCCTCTTCTAGAATCTCATATAGTTAAGAGTCCTGCAGTATGTAGTCCTTTCAGATTGACTTCTTTCACTTGTTGTTTAGTCACTGTCAGACTCTTTGGTGACCCTGTGGACTATATAGACTGCCAAGCTCCTCTGTTCATGGAATTTCCCAGGCAAGAATACTGGAGTGTGTTGCCATTTCCTTCTCCAGGGGACCTTAGTATTATGCATTTAGGGTTCTTCCAAGTCTTATCATGACTTGATACCTCATTTTATGTTTTATTTCTTTTACGGCTGAACTATATACCATTGTATGGGGGTGCTGTAGTTGATCCATTTACCTACTAAAGGATGTCTTGGTTGCGTCCACGTTTTGGCAGTTATATATAAAGGTGCTATAAACGTCCATGTGCAGGTTTGTGTGGGTATACGTTTTCAACTCATTTGAGTGAATACCAAGGAGTGCAATTTTTGGATCATATTGGAAGTGTATATTTAGTTTTGTAAGAAACTTCAAATTGTTCTCCAAAGTGGCTCTTCCATTTTGCATTCCCATAAGCAGTGAATGAGAAGAGTACCCGTTGCTCCATTTTCTTGTCAGCATTTGGGGTGTGTTTTGAATTTTAGCCAGTGTTCTTGCCTAGAGAATCCCAGAGATGGGGGAGCCTGGTGGGCTGCCGTCTATGGGGTTGCACAGAGTCGGACACGACTGATGTGATGTAGCAGCCGCAGCAGCATTCTAGTAGATGTATCTCATTGTTGCATTTTTGGGGCTTCCCTGGTGGCTCAGACAGTAAAGCGTCTGCCTACAGTGTGGGAGACCCGGGTTCAATCCCTGGGTCTGGAAGATTCCCCTGGAGAAGGAAATAGCAACCCACTCCAGTATTCATGCCTGGAAAATCCCATGGACCGAGGAGCCTGGGGGCTACAGTCCATGGGGTCGCAAAGAGTCGGACGCAACTGGGCGACTTCACTTCATTGTTGCTTTAATTTGAAATTACCTAATAAATGCAGTAAGATTAGATCTCAATTACAGGAAAAAAACTATTAAAAATTCAAACATATGGAGGCTAAATAACATGCTTCTGAATAACCAACAAATAATAGGAGAAACAAAATTACCTAATGATGTGTGATTTTGAGCATCTTTTCATGTGCTTATTTGCTATCTGTTTATCTTCTTTGGGTTCATATCTTTTGCCTATTTAAAAAATAAGGTTGCTAATTTTCTTATTGTTGAATTTTAAAAGTTTTTTATACACATTGAATAACAGTCCTTTATCAGAAATGTCTTTGCAATGGTATTCTCCCAGTCTGTCCATTGTCTTCTTTCACAGAACAGTTTTACAGAAGTCCAGCTAAATTTTACTTTCCTTCATGGATCATGCCTTTGGTGCATGCGTGCTCAGTCGCTTCAGTGGAATCCGACTCTTTGTGACCCTATGGACTGTAGCCCGCCAGGCTCCTCTGTCCGTGGGATTCGCCAGGCAAGAACACTGGAGTGGGTTGCCATGCAGCCCAGGGGATTTTCCCAACCCAGTGACTGAACCCGGGGCCTCCTGCATCTTCTGCATCGCAGGTGGATTCTTTACTGCTGAGCCACTAGGGAAGCCCACGCCTTTGGTATTATATCTAAAAAGTTACCAAACTGAAGGTCATAGGGATTTTCTCCATGTTATCTGCTAGAAGTTTTATAGTTTTACATTTTACATTTAGATCTACAATACATTTTTAATTAATTTTTCTTAAGGGTGTAAAGTTTGTGTCTATAGATTAATTTTTCCTTTTTGCACATGGAAGTCCAGTTGGTCTTTGTTGAAAGAACTTCTTTCTCCATTGAATTGCTTTTGATCCTTTGTCAAAAATCAGTTGAGTCAGCCATAGATTTACACGTATTCCCCATCCTGATCCCCCCTCCCACCTATGCTATGGCTGATTCATATCAATGTATGACAAAACCCACTGAAATGTTGTGAAGTAATTAGCCTCCAACTAATAAAAAAATAAAAAATAAAAAAAAATCAATTGAGTATATTTTGTAGGTTTTTTTTTTTTTTTCTGGACTCTCTACTCTGTTCCACTGATGTTTCTATCTACCAATACTGTACTATGATGATTACTTTTGGTTTACAGTAAGTTTTGATTTTAGGTAATGGCAGTCCTCTGATTTTGTTCATCTTCAATATTGTGTTGGCTATTCTAACTCTTTTGCTTCTTATAAACTTTAGAATCAGTTTGTTAACATCCACAAAATAACTCTCTGGGATTTTGATTAGGATTATATTGAATCTGTAGATAAAATTGGGAAGAACTGACATCTTCACAATATTGAGTCTTTCTGTTCATGAACATGGAATATTTTTCTGTTTATTTATTTCTTCCTTCTTTCTTCAGAATTTTGTAGTTTTCCTTATATTGATCTTATACAAATGTTGTTACATTTATGCATAAGTATCCTTGAAGAAGGAAATGGCAACCCACTCCAGTTTTCTTGCCTGGAAAATTCTATGTACAGAGGAGCCTGGAGGGCTATAGACCATGAGGTCTCAAAGAGTAATACGTGACTGAAGCAACTAAACAGCAGCAGCATTTTTATTTACTTTAAACATTTTTCTTAAATTTATTTTGAGATTTTAAAATGTGCTGTATGATCTCTTAAGTATTTGGGGATTTTTCAGCTGTCTTTTTGTTATTGATTTCTAGTTTAATTCCATTGCAGTCTAAGAGCATACATACACTGATTTTTATTCTTTTAATTTGTTAAGATGTGTCTTATGGCTCAGAATGTGGTCCATCTTAGAGAGTGTTCCATGTGAGCTTGAGAAGAGTATATGTCCTGTTGCTGTTGGATGGTATATTCTATAGTTGTCAATTATATCTAGTCAGTTAGATGCTATTGATTTCAACTATGTCCTAACTTATTTCCTGCCTGCTGGATTTGTCCGTTACTGATAGAAGTGTATTGACGTCTCCAACTATAATAGTGGTAATATTTCAGTTATTTCTCCTTGCAATTCTATCAGTTTTTGCCTTATATCTGCTCATCTGTTTTGTTAAAGTATGCCTAATTTGCTTCTCCACATCCTTTTAATGTGGCAGCATGACTCAGTCAAATATTCTGCTCATCCGTTTCACAGTTCCACATAATATTCTGCTAGCCTGTTGACACACGTGACCAAGACAAGTTCAGACCTGATGGGCTGACTCACTTTGATGTTCCCAGATCCTACCTGTTGGGAAGGGACAACTGGTTGTGTTACTTGAATTAATTCATCCTCATCACTGCATGGCAAGTTTTTGTAGGCATATCATGTGACGGTACATGTTCATCTCAATACATTCTTCTCTTTTGTTTTTGTTTTGGCCACGCCACGCAGCATGCAGGATCTTAATTCTCTGACAAGGGGTGAAGCTCGTGCCCCATGCAGTGGAAGAACTAGTCCTAACCACTGGACCACCAGGGAATTCCCTTAATATGTTCTTTTAACATTAACAAAAGGGGCAGGTGTCCTGTTCCTTGGTCGCTACCCACTGCCAGGAGCACGGTTGACTTGTATTGCATGTTTGTTCAACAGTCAAATGAGCACACTAATGTATAGCTGGAGGAAGAGATCTTGTGGTCTAATGTTTGAATTTGAAAAAAATAAAGACCAAAAATGAAAATTTTTGAAACGAAAAAAGAAAGGAAACAGTTCTTTGGAATCAAAATTCCCTCTCACTCTAGAAAAGAGACTTCCCTGGTGGTCCAGTGGTTAAGAATTCGCTTGCCAGTGCAGGGGACATGGGTTCAATCCCTGGTCCAGGAAGACTCCATATGTCTCAGGGCAACTAAATCTGTGCATCACAATTACTGAGCTCACACTCTAAAGCCCACAAGCTGCAACTACTGAAGCCCATGTGCCTAGAGTCTGTGCTCCACAATAAGGGAAGCTGCAACAATGAGAAGCCCATGCACCACAAGTAGCCCATGCACCCTGCTCCCTGCAACTAGAGAAAGCCCGTGCACAACCAAAAATAAAGAAATTGATCAATTAAAAGAGAATATATCAGTATATAGTCTGAAAATAATTTTGTTTAGAGTTATAAGGTCTGGGCATGAGTTGTCGCTCCATCATCTTGGACAATTTATGTATCTTCTCTAAGCTTTAAATGATACTTACCTAACGGAATCATTGAAGGAATACAATGAGATAATGATGTTTTACAGATGCTATTAAATATTTCCATTCATTAAGGGTGAGAGTATGATGACATCACATATTCCTTCACAGACAGCTTCTAAAAATACTCTCTGAGCATATGTATACAAAAACCAACAGCCTCTGGCACACGACTCACTTTTTCATTTTTGTTTAGAGAAGAGGTGAATCCTGATTTCACTGTTTTACTTGGCTTACATAAAAAAGTTCCATATTGTATTGCTGGTTTGTGCAGTTTGGGATTAATGCTTAATGTGTTTACAAAGATACAATTTTTATTTCTGTAGCATGAGTTCATGCTATTGGGCTTACACCATCTGTCTAGTATAAGCTCACTTCAATTCTCAGCTACTAATGTGTTCCTAATTAATGAATGTGTAATGGAAGCACTGAAAAACCTCCTCTTTCATCACGAAGAAGTGAGGCCTGAAATTATTTGTTGGTTTCGTGTGTGCCTTTTTGTCTGTTTGTTTAAGGTCTTTTGCCACATGGAGATTTTATTTCCCATAATGCCTTAGCTGAACTAATATTTTTCCATAATAGAATTTCCAAAGTATCACTTACACAGTGTATGGGCCTTGTTAAAGTGTAACTAATTTCAAAGAGGTCCTCTTCTAGAACCTGAGACTCTTTTTAAATTTATTAAAAATATTTTAAAAGCAAGTTCAACTAAGGCCTCAGAGGGGAGGACATTTATAGATTAGCAACTCCTTAATTCTTGTTTCTTCCCCACAGGAGCGCCACTAATTAATGTTTTCCAATCAGGCCCTACCCTCCCTGAAAGCTCAGCCATGAACGAATCCTAATTACGCAGTCACGTGGACTAGTGGGGTGGGAGTTAGTCGTGTCGCTCTTGTACCTGTCGTATCCTGTTCCTGTAGCGAGCCCTCAATAGCTGTTCTGACCAATTCACACAACAGAACTTTTGCCTCAATCCCTCCTCATCATCCCCAACCCAAGCCCATCTGGGTGGCTCTTGGTATTCTGCCAAGCTCTAGCCCTTTCCCTTTTCTGTAGGCAGAGCCCATCTCCCTGCACTTCCACTAGTCAGAGAATAGCTGTGTTTGAACAATCACTTAAATCCTTAACTATTACCAAGATCCCTCGCCATGTGCCCAACCATGTTGGATTTCCTTAGATATCTCATCTCTCATTGCTTGACCCCTGGAACTCAGTTCTCCAGCCAGCCATTTTTTCAGCTTTTTTTTTTTCGGGCATCACACTCTCTTTGGTGTCTGAGTATTTTCATGTGCATTTCCCTTTGTATGGAACAGTTTTCCTCTCCCTCCACTCAAATGCACACGATCCAAACTAACTCTACATGTCTTTCAGGTGATCCTTCCGAGACAATCCAGTTTGGGTTAGGTATTTTTCCATGTATTTTGATCACACTTTTAAGCATTATTACACTCAGTTATAATTGCCTGCTTGCTTCTCTGTTTCCTCCATCTCCAGATTATGAGCAATTGTGTCTATAATATTCCAGGTGGTTCAGTGGTAAAGAATCTGCCTGCCAATGCAAGAGACTCAGGTTTGATCCCTGGGTCAGGAAGATACCCTGGAGTAGGAAATGTTGCAATGCACTCCAGTATTCTTGCCAGGGTAATCCCATGGACAGAAGAGCCTTGAAGGCTACAGTCCATGGGATCACAGTGAGACAAGGCTGAGCACCTGAGCACACATGCACATCTATGACACTCAGTTGAATTCCTGTGTTTAGTGAAGGGTCTGACATTTTATAAGCACTTGATTAAAACTTGTTGAATGAATAAATGTTTACTCCTACCCCTACCAAGTCTGAGTTTTACATGCTTCAGCTGCTTGAAGAAACCACCCTGTAAACCATTTTTACTTCTCTGTGACCCTGTCTTATTTGGGCCCTGTATCATAGCGAGGCCCTCTTGCCAGTTGGAAATAGTAGAATTTTGACATAGTCCCAAAGCTGTGCTGACCAGGGCTGGAGGGAGGTATATGGGAATGTGAACCTTAGTTCATAGCATCTCTCCTGTATCCTGTGATTCCTCTGAAACTCATCCCCTCTGACTCTTCTTCTAAGGAGCTATGCAGTCATATCTTTAAACAAACTCAACCTGTCTAAAAGCCACCGCTTCCTCACTTCTCACCTGTGTCGGAAGTAGTAGTTTGCACTGATATTAGAACAAAAGAAAGGAGACCCTCTCCTCCTACCTCCAATGCCCTTAATGTAAACTTTTTTTTTCTGAGGCAGGTGTGGGTCACATACTCACAAATGCTCTTGGGCTCACCACATGGAGAGATGTGTGTGTGTGTGTGTGTGTGTGTGTATGCATAGATGTGTTCCTGGCTCTGTTCAATATGGGTGGAAACCATCTTTTGTACATGTCTCGTCGAAACAGATGTTTGGATGAGACTAAAATTATCAGTGTGCACTGAATTTCAGTCAGATTTTGTGATTTAAAAACTATCCAACTTTCCAATCCTTAACTTGGCTCCTTCCAAAGAATCCAAGACTTCTCTGGTGGCTCCAAGGATAAATAATCTGCCTGCAATGCAGGAGAGACATAAGAGGTGTGGGTTCGATCCCTGGATTGGGAAGATTCCCCTGGAGTAGGATCTTCCCAGGTAGCGCTAGTGGTAAATAACCCACCTGCCAATGCAGGAGACTCAGATGTGATCCCTGAGTTGGGAAGATCCCCTGGTGAAGGAAATGGCAACCCACTCCAGTTTTCTTGCCTGTGGAAAGTTCCGTGGACAGGAGAAGCCTGGTGGGCTACCGTCTGTGGGGTTGCAAAGCGTGAGACACGACTGAGCACATGCACACACAGATGTGAGAACCCAGCTTGTGTGGAGGCCGCAGCCTTGTGGCCCAGAGACTGAGCTGAACTCTCGGTTAGGTTTTGCTTGTAGAGCATTGACCTACACTGGAGTAAACTTTCCATCAGCTGTCACTTCTTCACAATCAGATAATATATGTCTAAAATTTTGAATTTCTAGCTTCTCTTGGAAAAAATGAGAGGACCAGAGCCAGATTTTAGGCCACAGTCCTTTTAACTCCCAGTTGTTGCCACTATGCCCAGACCAGGCGATGTATTTATGGCACCTGCTGGTTCCTTGTGACCACTCAAGTTTATGATCCCAAGTCCAGAGATCCAAGAGAATCTAGTTTCTAATTTACTAGAGTCAAACGGTATGTGATCTGGCTCTGAAAAATGCATGCAGGCTACTTCCCCTATATTGTACATGTGACAGACTGTGGGCCAAGAGTACTTAGCTTCTCATAAAGAGACTTGATCATGTATGAAGAAACACAAACTTGGAGGCGTGCTTAAATATGGTGTCTATTTGGTGACATGTAGGAGCCATTAGAATGATTTTTTGGAAAATAATCATGTCTTGATAGTGGAAAAATGAAGACTACATTATTACATATATGTGTGCTTAGTCACTCAGTTGTGTCCAACTCTTTGTTACCTTGTAGATTATAGCCTGCCAGGCTCCTCTGTCCATGGGGATTCTCCAGGCCAGAATCCTGGATTGGGTTGCCATGCCCTTCTCCAGGGATCTTCCTGTCCCAGAAGTCTAACCAGAGTCTCTTGCATTGTGGGCAGATGTTTTTACCAGCTGGGCTATCAAATGTATCTATAATTCTAAAAGAAAAATATAAGTATGTGTACACACACACACACACCAGGAAAGTCTTGAGGAAGGAAACGCATTGATGTATAAAGGTGATAATCTCTGCTCAGTAGGATTGTGGATAATTTGTTGTTGTTGTTGTTTTTTAATATACTCTGAATGTTCCAAAAATCTCTTGAGTATCTATTCCCTTTATAATAAGAAAAGTAATTTTTAAACTAGAGGAAACAGAATAATCTGTCTCCAGTAATCTAAAAGGACCATTTCTATAAAATTTATTATGCCCCTAGGGAGGATTTTAAGCCTGTGGGTCTACCATAGTACCCACTGTACATATTTTTTTTTTTTTTTTAACAACATGGAAGGGAACTTGAGCTCCATTAATGAGAGCCCTGAGGACAGCTGGGAGATGGCTGAAAGGGAATCAGTACTAATCATTCCCACTATTGGGTGTCTGCTCCATGACTTTCCCTACCCTATATTCCTGGGCCTGTGTGAAACTAACAATTGAAGGAAGTTATAGAACCCACATCATATACTGAAGAAAGCATTAGGGACTCATGGGCTCACAGAGGCAGAAGGTTGAGAAGGGCAGAAATTGAGACTAAAGGGTTAAGAATAGAAAGAATAAAAATAAAGGGTCGATCTACAGACTGTCATACAGAATGAAGTAAGTCAGA
Source organism: Dama dama (assembly GCF_033118175.1). Taxonomy (NCBI): domain Eukaryota; kingdom Metazoa; phylum Chordata; class Mammalia; order Artiodactyla; family Cervidae; genus Dama; species Dama dama. The sequence goes on along the minus strand of NC_083708.1, from coordinate 22,285,606 downwards.
AAGAGAAAAACAAATATCACATACTAATGCATATATACGAAGTCTGAAAACAATTGGTATAGATGATCTTATTTACAAAGCAGAAACAGGAACAAAGAAGTAGAGAACGAATGTGTGGATACCAAGGAGGAAAGTGGGGGTGGGATGAATTGGGAGATTGGGGTTAACATATATACACTCTTTTTTTCCCCCAAGGTTATTTTTTATAATTGTATTTACTTTTGGCTTTGCTGGGTCTGTGTTGCTGCACGGGCTTTTCTCTAGTTGCAGAGAGTAGGGGCTCCTCTCTGGTTGTGGCTGTGGGTTTCTCACTGCAGTGGCCTCTCTTATTGCGGAGCACAGGTCTTAGGGCACACGGGTTTCAGTAGTTGTGGCTTGTGGGCTCAAGAGTTGTGGCTCCCAGGCTCTGGAGCACAAACTCAATACCTGCGGTGCATGGCTTAGCTGCTCCTCGGCAGGTGGGATCTTCCTGGATTAGGGACTGGACCCACGTCTCCTGCATTGGCAGGCAGATTCTTGACCGCTGAGCCACCAGGGAAGGCCCTAAACTCTTGATACCATGTATAAAATAGAAAACCGATGAGAACCTACTGTATAGTCTAGCGCAGGGAATTCTCAGTGCTCTGTGCTGACCTAAAGAGGGAAATCCAAAAAAGAGGGTTTATATGTATACGTACAGCTGATTCACTTTGCTATACAGCAGAATCCAATACAGCATTGTAAAGCAACTATACTCCAATAAAAACTTTACAAAACAAAAGATAAAAGAATATTTTAAAAATTGCACTATACATGACTAAACAAAATATAGTTAAAACAAAAACAAGTTAGGACCCCTAGAAGCTTAGAAATTAAGAGAGTTCAAAAAGGAGGGAGGCAAAAATATAAAAGGAAAAAAAATGATAAAGGCTCAGGAATAAATGCAACCATGAAAAGAAATAAGATAAATGATATTGATGAAGCTTTTTAAATGAACAAAAAGATAACTAAGAAAACTCAACATAACTCAGAAAAAAACCCTAAAACTTTGAGAGGATAGTATGAAAGAGTACAGTACCACAAAACAATAAATAAGGAAAGAGTAAAACTATTTAGAAGAAGATAAAATGGTAAAATTCGGGATGCTTAAAAATTGAAAGTATAAGACAATTGAAGAGAAACACCTGTAATAGAATTGTGGTATCCAACTTTTATTGGAAGTTTATTGAATGCCAAGGACTTGACATTAATTCACGTGCATCCTTTCACTCTGTGAGGTCCATGCTATTACCCTCCTCTTCTCCTGAAGCAAGGGGAAAGCAAGCACACAGGTGAGAGGCTCCCCGGCAGGTACCTGTTGGGAAGGGATGGCTCTGGGGCTTGAACTCAGATCACCTGCCTCCAGATCCTGGCATTTTCCTGACCGTTTGGCCATACATACTGTGAGCTAGGGTAGATCGAATGGAAATCTCAAAGAAAAATACTGCTAAAATAAGACTCCCTCTCAAGTTGAAAAGTATTTAAAATAAGATTCCAATGGAGAAGGAGAAGGAACACAGAGACCAGGACCAGGGCACTAGTAAAAGCTACTCTGCTGGATGTTCTGTCCTCCCCACGGAGAGTGTGAGGCCTTGCGCTGTCTACACAGGACACACTCTCTTTTTATTTACCTCTGGGGGTTTCTGTACCCAGCGCTCTAGTGACAGTGTTAGCTGTCCAGGTATTGTGAGGGAGGCTAATGCAGGACTGTCTTACGTATTTAAGGTGATAGAAGATTTGGGGCTAGGTAGAAAAATATAGGAAAATCTCACATCTTCTCTTTCCAGCTGAATGTTTTTTACAGAGGACTGAGACATTTGAATCTTAAGCCTGTATACCTTTTTTTTTTTAATTACCTTGATTCCTGTTTTTTATTTTCCAAAGCATCTTTAGTCGATAATTCCTATAAATGTAAAATGAAAACAATTTTGGGGGGAAATTTGGTGGCGATATCAAGCTTGTGTGCTATTTTCAACAAAATTTTGGAAGTCAGATTTCACTGATTTCTGAAGCTTCATACCTCACACATAGTAGGTATAAACAAATAAATGGAAAAGTACTATTTGAAGCAATACAAACACTTAAATATGAGAAATATTAGTACAAAATCTTCAAAGTCTAGTTAAAATCTTGAAGAAATCACATACAATCTGTTAAAATTTCTTGCTGTTCACAGAAGTTTGACAAAATATTACAGGGAATGTGGATTGATTTTTTCTTATGTTTCAGCAGTTGCTGTTATACTAAAATGTCTGTTACTTTTAGGACTGCCTTAAAGTTCAAAAAGGTGCCACAAAATACCATTGCAGTTTACTTGGCCTTAAAATGTAAAAGTAATACAAGATCATGGAAAGGAGGGGAAAGAATGCTGAGCATTGCAGTTAACTTTTCTTTAATGCTTACTCTTCTCTGAAATTACAGTAATACTGGACTTGCTGGTTAAAGATGTTAGAATAAAGATCCCACCTCACTTCTATGTAAAAACCAACTTAAAAAAAAAAGAAGCAAATAGAAGAGGAAATAGCAAACTTGTCTTGGAAATTAGGGAATACTCCAGGCTCTGATTTGACAAATAAAAGGGGCTGAGTGTAGTAAACGCTGGACCAGAGTATTTGGTGCATGCAGTGGAGTCAGGGTGATGCCACGAGATGAACTTTGTTTCTGCAGATCCTAGGCAGAGTGCAGAGTGTAGAGTTCTCCAGAGTTGCAGCCCACAGAGCCGGAGGCATAAGGGTTGGGTGTTTTGTGGATTATGGAAGGTTACCTGAAGCCAGACTCCAAAGATTAGAAACATAGGAGGGGTTAAATGCCTAGCTCAAGGCAGGACCCTGTCCAGGGTACCACATTATAGTTAATCATTGTGTCTCCTTAGACTCTTTAGTTGGCGGTACCAGCTTCTCAGACTTTCTTAAGGTTTTTGATGGTTTTGGCAGATTTGAAGAGTTCTGGTCAGATATTTTGTAGAATGTCCCTCAGTTGAGATTTGTCTGATGCATTTCACATGATAAGACTGGGTTTAGGGGTTTTACAGAGGAAGCGCCATTCTGATTATAAAGTATCAAGGACACATACTATCATCCTGGCTTGTTCCTATTGATATTAACCTTGATAACTTGGCTGAGGTAACGTTTGTCAAATTTTTCCGCTGAAATTATTCTCTTTCCCCTTTCCAAAATGTCCTCTTCAGAAGGACATCACTATGCACAGCCCACACTTAAGGAGTGGGGAGTTACACTGTCCCTCTTTGAGGGAGGAGCATTTATGTAGATTATATGGAATTCTTCTGTGTGGGAAATTTGTTCTCCTCCATTCATTATTCATTCACTCAATCAGTCCATCACTTATTTGCATCAATAGGACTCATGACTGTTTTATACTTTGGGTTATAATTCAATACTACTTTACTTATTTTGTTGCTCAAATTTTCCACCATTGGGAGTTCTTTCACTTGGCTCTTGTGTCTTTTTGACATTCCTCTATTATTGTGTGTGTGGGGGTGGCGGGTAGGGGAATGGATGAGCATTTCTTTACTTTCTGGCAGTGCAAAATACTGCAAACTCATTTTGTTTATTTCTTGTCTCAGTCCTGTAATCAGTCATTTCTCAAAAATGGTGAGAGAAAACAAGATCCAGCACTAGGTTGTTGTTATTGAGGTGTTATTGCTTCTAGACCCTCTCAACTGAGAGAACAAAGAAATGCATGGGTGCATACTAACTCATTCATATCTGTATCTAAAAGTACATATATATAACTATGTATTCATGCATATCTATATTAATCTAGACATGAGTTTGCACTGATGACTTTAATGTTAATCTCTTACATCTTAAATCATTCTAGACTTCTCCCCTTGTTTATCTATAATCTCTTATTCCAACAGTGAAATACCTGAGTCCCACCATCTGCTTTTACTTAATTTACTTAATTCATTTACTTAATTGTTCAATTTTGGTTGACATTCTAGTGGTTTCAGAACTGTTCGCCAGAACTCTCATGGGAAGCAGTTTTATCAGCTAGTTCCTTTGCTTTTAGTCTTATAGAAACCACTCATTTTCAAAGTTACTTAGCCAGCATATTTTCCCCAGCATATTTTCCCCTACTCCCTTCAATGAGGTTTTTCATAAATTTGTAATGCAGTTAGATTCTTTTGTCACAGTCTTAAGTTTCATCTAGGGATCCCACAGTCTTCTAAAAGATTTTTTAAATTGTGTATTCTAAGGTCCACTCCTTGCTCTATAAAATTCTGTGAGCTTTGACAAATGCATGAGGTCACATATCCACCATTAAAATATTATACAGGTTACTTATACCACATTAAAAATCCCCTGTGCTTCATCTATTCAACCCTTCCCCAAGCCCTTGAATTCTTGACAACTGATAATCTGTTTATAATTTCTGTAATTATTGTCATATAAATGCAATCATTTAGTATATAGCCTCTTCAGAATGGCTTCTTTGACTTAGCAATATGCGCTTAAGACATTCTATGTCTTTGAATGGCTTGATAGCTCTGTGTGGATCACAATAAACTGTGGAAAATTCTGAAGGAGATGGGAATACCAGACCACCTGACCCACCTCTTGAGAAGCCTTTATGCAGGTCAGGAAGCAATGAGTTAGAACTGGACATGGACCAACAGACTGGTTCCAAATAGGAAAAGGAGTACGTCAAGGCTGTATATGGTCACCCTGCTTATTTAACTTATATGCAGAGTACATCATGAGAAATGCTGGGCTGGAAGAAGCACAAGCTGGAATCAAGATTGCCAGGAGAAGTATCAATAACCTCAGATATGCAGATGACACCACCCTTATGGCAGAAAGTGAAGAAGAACTAAAGAGCCTCTTGATGAAAGTGAAAGAGGAGAGTGAAAAAGTTGGCTTAAAGCTCAACATTCAGAAAACTAAGATCATGGCATCTGGTCCAATCACTTCATTGCAAATAGATGGGGAAACAGTGTCAGACTTTATTTTTTTGGGCTCCAAAATCACTGCAGATGGTGATTGCAGCCATGAAATTAAAAGATGCTTACTTCTTGGAAGGAAAGTTATGACCAACCTGGATAGCATATTTAAAAGCAGAGACATTACTTTGCCAACAAAGGTCCGTCTGGTCAAGGCTATGGTTTTTCCAGTGGTCATGTATGGATGTGAGAGTTGGACCATAAAGAAAGCTGAGTGCTGAAAAATTGATGCTTTTGAACTGTGGTGTTGGAGAAGACTCTTGAGAGTCCCTTGGACTGCAAGGAGATCCAACCAGTCCATCCTAAAGGAGATCAGTCCTGGGTGTTCATTGAAGGACCAATGCTGAAGCTGAAACTCCAATACTTTGGCCACCTCATGCGAAGAGTTGACTCACTGGAAAAGACCCTGATGCTGGGAGGGATTGGGGGCAGGAGGAGAAGAGGACGACAGAGGATGAGATGGCTGGATGGCATCACCGACTAGATGGGCATGAGTTTGAGTAAACTCCGGGAGTTTGTGATGGACAGGGAGGCCTGGCGTGCTGCGGTTCATGGGGTCTCTAAGAGTCGGACACAACTGAGCAACTGAACTGAACTGAACTAAATAATGTTCCACTGGATAATTGTACCATAATTTGTCCATTTACCTATTGAAGGATATCTTGGTTGCATCTAGTTTTTGGCAATTTGAATAAAACTGCTGTCATTCACGTTAGCTTTGTAAGAAACTGCCAAACTGTCCTCCAAAGTGCCTGTAATGTTTTTGAATTCCCACCAGCAATGAATGAATGTTCCTTGCGCCAGTCCCCACTAGCTGTTAGTATTGTTGGTTTAATTTTTTTTTTTAATTTTAGCCATTCTCAGAGCTTAGTGTATTTCATTTGTTTTCATTTTCATTTCCCTAATGATATGTGATGTTGAGCATCTTTTCGAGTGCTTGTTTGCAGTCTGTATATCTTCTTTGGTGAAATGTCTGAATCTTTGGCTCATTTTTCGATTGGGCAGTGCTTATATATATGTGTGTATATTTGTGTGTATATATATATATATATTTATGTTGAAGATTCCTTTATGGACCTCAGCTTGTTCTTTCTCTGCATTCTTTGAGGAGATTACAAACAGGCCTGGTAGTTTCATTCCAATACCAATGGAGGCTTCCCTTGGCTTCCCTCACCATTCAGCTATGACTCAGAGGAATCTCCTTGGCTGTAAGTAGGGCTTGTGACCTGCACATCTGCTTGTCATTTACCTACTGTGGATCTGCTGGGCTGGTGAAAACCGGTTCCTGCTTCTTCTGCCTTATTCTGTGATACATGGAGAGAAATTACTCCTGTTAATTTGAATCCATCCCTGGTTTTGCTCCTGTCAAATTTGATGCATGAAAAACCTCGAGAATCTACCATTCCCATGGCTCTTGCCATCTTGTTTGCACCTTCTTCCTGTGGTCAACATATCCCAGATGCAACATATGTACCTGCTCATTTTTACTTCCAGCTACAATGAGTCACTTGAAGTTGTAGTCTATAAGACAAATGAAAAAAGAGGAAGTTACTGATGCATGGGATAGAGGATGTTGTATTGATTGCTTTAGAACAAAGAAAACTTGCTTACAGGTATCCCAGTCAGAGTGTGATTGGCAGCTTCTGCAAATACACTGCATCTCCAAAGACAGAAACACAATGAAAGGGAGAGAAAAAAAAACTCATGTAACCATAACAGTGCCCAATATTAGTCTCTTAAAATAACCCAGTGCTTTACTAAGCATTTTGTGTATAATGATACCTTATTATTTTAAAGGTCTTTTTGATGTGGACCATTTTTAAAGTCTTTATTGAATTTGTTGTTATGTTGTTTTTGCTTTTTATGTTCTGGTTTTTTGGCCATGAGGCATGTGGGACTTAGCTCCCCAACCAGGGATTGAACCCACTCCCCCTGCATTGGAATGTGAAGTCTTAACCAGTGGACCACCAGTAGTCCTGATATATTAAAGCAACTCTCTGGGATAGGAGTAACTGTCCTCAATTTACAGATAAGGGAATATAAGACTTAGGGAAATTGAAGACACACTAATAAGTAGCAGAGCTGAAATTCAAACTCAGGAAAGTCTGACTCCAGTACTCATCCTTCCAACCAGCATTTTCTTGCTTCTTACTGAACTTTGCTCTTCTAGATCAGGTCCACGTTTGTGCTTTACTCAGTGAGATTTCTCCTTGGAGCCTGGAAAATGGTGTTTGATATTCATATTTCAGGCTCTGTGATAATTCTGTATGTTAATGATTAAAATATATGAATCAACTGAACTGTAAGCTGCTTACTAGCTGCCATCTTTCTCTCTCTACGGCTGACATTAGAAAAATAAAGCTATAAAAACACGCTACCTATGCTTTATTTCACTGCTATGCTTTATTTCAATAGATGAAGGTACTTTGAGTATTTTCAATTGATATGGCAACTTTTATTTGAAAATTCTATCATCTCTATGTCATTCATAGATCATAAAACCATTTTGATAAGCAGGAGAATTAATAAATGACACTCATGCAATTTGAAATTTAAAAAATGTTTAATTCTCTGATATTTGGGAAATAGAATGGCTTAATAAATGACCTTCATGAAATTTGAAATTTAAAATGTTGACTTCTCTGATATTTTAAACTCTTTCTCTATTTGTTAAGAGGGAATAAAATCAAACTGTGATTTTTCCAAGACAAGAATGAGACTTGAATGTCTTGAGTCCTTTTAAGTGTCTCCTCTTTTCTTCCATGTTATATCCTAAGTCTATTAAAGTAAATTTCCTTTTTAAGGTTAAAGTCTATGTGCTTAAATATATCACTTGGACCTCTAGGACTAGTACAGTGTTGACTTCAGCCAATATAACTTTGTATGTTACTCCTGCTGTTATCATCCATGTGCAGGACTTATCTTCTTATACCAGGATCTTTGCAATTATCAAAACATACTGATGTTTGTATATCATTTGACTTTTGTATATCAAAGCATATACAAGTGCAGTATTGTACTGCTCATTGTATTTATCTAGGGGGTCTTTTTCACTTTCTGAAGGGAAAATACAGGTTGTCTCACATCCCATGGAAAGTGTCTGTTCTTTGAAGTCAACTGTAATCACATCTGCTCCATTGATTAACCCTAACAAGTTACCTAACCCAACTAATCTTTAGTTTCTTATTCTCTCAGGGAAGTCTGAAAGGTTGCAATGAAATTAAATGACTTGAAGTATGTAAGTAAATGTTAGTTCTCATTTCCCTGTCCACAACTGGACCCCTGCCGACCTTTATGATTTCATTTGCCAAACTACTGGCCATGTGGTATCTACCACTTTTCAAACAAGTTTTGTTTTTTCCCTGGTTCTGTGCATTTTATTCTGTGTTCTCTCTGACTGGGATGTGTTACCAGGAGACATGGAGGGCCATCTTCTGAGGGCTCAGCCCATTCACAGCCTAAGTTAAGATCCTGGGCAGGACAGGCTGTAAAATAATATAACCCCACCTGAGTAGTATATTTGGTAACTTGTAGGTATGCATGCCCACTAAGGCACAGACTTTTCTTAAATCATACTCTATTTCTCCAGTATGCAAAATTGGGACTCCACATGAGTTTCTTTATAGCACTGTAGTTATTACCAGGTTTTGACTGTATCCTAGTCCTGGGTTCCAGTCCTCTTGACTGGGATCTTGATGCTTCCTAATTCTTGAGAGGTTCTTCTCTGCTCTCACAACCTCTGGTTGTGGTCTTAATCTGCAAAAATTAACCTGTGCACAGTATCACTCCTAACTTATCTTGGTACTTTCACTTAAAAGAATCATACTGCAGTCAACCCACAGGAGTGAAAACAAGGCTGATTCCCACCATGCCTCTCTGGACTTTAAAATCTTGACTTCTGGCATCATCTCTTGGGGACAAACTTTACAACCAAGCCAATTTCTCCACCTATCCTGGTCCTTTCTAGTTAGTCTCTTAGTCTGGGCACTGAGAATTGAGAATCCTATCTTGCTTGCTTCATTGCTTTATTCAGAAGCAATAAACAACTGATCAGTGAAGGCTAGCTCAAATGCTTCCTTTTCTATAATGATCCCTACCCCACCACACATTGATATATAATCTGTGAGTAACTTCATTCAGCTTTGTTTATTGAGCACATAATATGTACAAGGCAGTGAAAATCAAAACAAGAAACACAAATCTTTGTCCTGAGGGAGTTTTTGTTTATATGACTTATTGCATTTTTAGATTGTTTTTGTTAGTTATCTGTAAATACTATTAATCCAAGAACAGGAGACTTTTAAATTATCTTGTCTAACCCTCCATGTAGTAGGTTGAATGACAGATCTCCAAAAGATATGTCCATGTCCTAGCCCATAGAAACTGACAGTGACCTTATTAAGGATCTCGTGATGAGATCATCCTGGACTACCTGGGTCAGTGAAAAGTGTCCTTATAAGAGATGGAAGAGAAGACATAGACAAAGAGCAGAAGGCTGTGTGAAGATGGCAGCAGAGATGAGAGCGATGCAACCACAAGCTAAGGAACACCTGGAACCACTAGCTCTTCCTGGAAGAGGCAGGGAAGAGTTCTCTCCTGGACCTTCAGAAGAGTGCAGCCCTTCTGACACCATGATTTCAGACTTCTGGCCTCCAGAACTGCTTTGGAATAAGTGTCTGTAGTTTTAGGCTCCTCAAATTGGTGATAATTTCTTATGGCTGCCACAGACACTGAAATATCACCATACTCTGCAATTGACCAGGGCTAGTGAAGATCTTTAGAACTCATCCATATTAATAAGATTACACTCTCACTTCCAGTGCTATATGTAATTTAATATAAAAACCAGTTCTAAACTGATAAATGCAAATATAATTTCTGAAATTAGTAGTTCCCTTTCAGCTTTTCTGACTGAACAATTCGGACGAGTTCATGAAATATGGTAGATTCTTTTGGTTTTTCAACTGTAGGACAGAAGTTAAATGCCATCCCATAGGGCTATTATAGGAATAAAATGATACAGTGTGTGAAAATGCCTCACATGGTGCCTATCCCTTTTTAAAAAATTTTTATTTATTTTTTGTTTTATTTTATATTGGAGTATAATCGATTAAAAATGCTGTTAATTTCAGGTGTACGGCAAAATGATTCAGTTATACATATACATGTATTTGGGCTTCCCTGATGGCTCAGATGGTAAATAATCTGCCTGCAGATTTAAAGATGACAGGGGAGTAGGTGGACATGGAGTACATCTCTGTCCATGGATACATCAGGAATATGCCTTCGGACACAGAAGTGCTTGCAGAACACAAGCTGAGAAGCAGACAGGAGTATCTGGCCAGTGGAAAAGAGTATATAGAACAATGCAAAACTCGGTAGGACAAAGGAACTAGGGGGAAAAAACAGGAGTGTTAATAAGACTGGACCTACCTTTGACCAATGGGGGAACTGAAGCAGGGGTCCGATCCCCACATAAGGGCAATTGTCTGAGTCAGAGGAGAAACATTTAAGGCTGAGAGTGAAACATCTGATCTGTGGTAGCCTAAACGGAATGAGAATCAGTCCTTGTTGCAGCTATACATACCTCGGACAGGGACGCAGGTCCCCTGGAAGGTGCAGAAGCTGGGAGCTGGAGTTTAGGGATTCTGGAGCAATCCCAGGGCGAGGGCTGCTGTGGACCGCAGAGAGACAGATCAAGGGGATGTGAGGGAGGAGATTGTGGTGGGAAATGCCTGTGGAGGAAAGCTAGGCAGCCATGGAAGCAAGGCAGTACTGCTGAGTCATGCGTGGGGGGTGGAGCCATCACCGTGGCCTCTCTCTCCCCAGACGCCAGCATCGGCAGCTAAACCATAGAGAGGCTGGCCCAGAGAGTGCCTAATGCACTGAACTACAGAGTAGGACCCCACTCAGGGTGCCCTTTTAAGTGTCTGATGCGCCAGTCTACAGAGTAGGACCCCAGCTAGGGGGGGCCCATCTATGTGCCTGACCTGCCAAACAACAGAGAAGGACTCCAGGCGAGGGAGCCCTCCAAGTGCCTGAACATGTGGAGCTACGGAGAAAGACTGGTCAAAGAGGCCTTCTGATCAACAGCTACAAGAGGTTCGGAAAAAGACTGAGAGGGCCATAACTCCTGCGGTGGAGGCAGTCTGGGTCCCTGCACACTTGGCACCACATGGGTCCCTGCAAGTCAAGCAGCTGCACCACCTTCATGCTCAACTGTCACTGGGGCAGAGCTGCCACAGGCAAAAAAAGTCTTGCGTCTATGCATACAGAGTTGCTTCGGTCATGTGCAGCTCTTTGTGACCCTGTAGACTGTAGCTTGCCAGGCTTCTCTGTCAGGGGGGTTCTCCAGGCAAGAATACTGGAGCATATTGGCCATTACTGGTTGCCATACCTTCTAGAGCACTGTATTTCCTGCTACCCTAACTGCCAACACCCCCTGAGTACCTGGTGCTGCCAGAACCCCTGAGACCCAAGCAGTTGCACCACCTCCACATCTGGCCTTCAAAAGGGCAAACCCAAGTCCTCCAGGGCAGCCTCAGGAGCAAACCCCAGAGGAAGACTCACATGCAGAGGTGGAAATAAAACCACAACTGAAACCCAGGGGCAGTGTGGCTAAGGAAGAAGACCCAAAACTTTCCCACGAGCTGTACAAGCTGCAGATTAAATCCACATGATCAACTAGACAGATTGTGCCTGTGGAATATATAAAAGGTCATTGAGTGCCCCCACAAAAGAAAACACACTAGTTCTGATAGCTGTGGACATTGGCGGCAAGAACACAGAGGAGTAGGACCAGGTTAGAATCTGAGCTGCCCCCACAGAAGGCCCAGAGATCAGCACGGTGTTGGAGGGCATCCTAGAGAGGTGGGGTGGGCTGTGACTCCCAGCGAGGGAGAGGACTCTGACAGCAGTGACTCAAGAAAAACATTTATTATTCTTATGTTTTGACTTGTTATGTAGATTCTTTTGGATTTTTTTCTTTTTCTTTTTTTCTTCCCCCTGCCACCTCTGCTGTAGTTATCAATTTTATTGGCACTAGGAAATGTAATTAAGCTTTTGAGGTTTTTTTTTTTCCCTCAGTCACATTTTTTGTTGTTTTTATAAACCTCTGCCTCAACATCAGGCTTTTGCGGTTCTGTGGAGTTTTCTTTTTTTTTTCCTTTCTCTCTTTAATTTTCACTTTTTAAACCTATCATTATTTTTTCTATATTTATTCCTTTGTTTGCTTTTCCTACTATTCTTTTCCCCTTGCAGTTAATATTTAATGTATCTAAATCTTATTTATCTACATCTAACTTTGCATATCTGGTCTTCTTTTCTTTCCTCTCAACATATGTTAGTTTTTTTTTTTTTTTTTTCATTGCTTTATTCCCCAGTTGGCACCTTGCTTTAGTTTTGTTTTCCAATTTGTGCTTTAGTTAGTTTTTTTTTTTTTAGTTTTCAAATATTTTTAGCCAGGTTTATTTTACAAAAGGAAATATTGTAAGAGAACAGTAAATAAAACACATGAAGCGGGATACTTCAGTTCAACCACAAGGGAGCAGGTCCCAGGCACACCCGACTGGATCTGTCTCACCCTATGCTAACCCTTGAACCACAACTACAACCCTCAGGGCTCTGGGTAGCGGCTATGAACAAATAGTTATAATTAAACACCTATCAGCAACATTGTATTATCAACAAACAAGTCTCAGAAACTATTGAAGAATGTGACTATATATCAAGTATAATTGTTCTGCCTTTTTTATGTTCAAAAATCACTATATGGAGTTCTATTTTTAATTACTTGAGGAACCTCCATACTGTTTTCAGTCATGTCAGAACCACTCTATATTACCACTAACAGTGTATAAAGGTTCCAATTTCTCCATATCCTAGCCAATCAACAGTTTAAAATTTTTTTATAATAGCCATCCTAATAGGTGTGCTAAGGAGTGTCCGCCTCTTTGTGGCCTCATGGACTGTAACCGGCCAGGTTCCTCTCTCTGTGGAATTTTCCAGGCAAGAATACTGGAGTGGGTTGCCATTTCCTACTCCAGGGGATCTTCCTGATCCAGGGATTGAACCCACATCTTTTGCATCTCCTGCATTGGCAGGAGGATTGTTTACCACTAGCACTACCTGGGAAGTATCCTCACAGGTATGAGGTTATAAATCACTATGGTTTTAATTGAGAAATCTCATTTTGGGTATATTCCCAATAGAGTTGAAATCAGGATCTAGAAGAGGTATCTGCAATCCCACATTCATATCCAAGTAGGACAATGAATCCAGGAAAACAACCTAAATATCCATCAACAATGAATGAATAAAATGTAGTCAGTTCAGTTCAGTTCAGTCACTTAATCGTGTCCCACTCTTTGTGACCCCATGGACCACAGCATGGCAGGCCTCCCTGTCCATCACCAACTCCAGGAGTTTACCCAAAATCATGTCCATTGAGGCAGTGATGCCATGCAACCATCTCATCCTCTGTCGTCCCCTTCTTCTGCCTTCAATCTTTCCCAGCATCAGGGTCTTTTCTTTTTTTTTTTTTTTCAATTAGTTGGAGGCTAATTACTTCACAACATTTCAGTGGGTTTTGTCATACATTGATATGAATCAGCCATAGATTTACACGCATTCCCCATCCCGATCCCCCCTCCCGCCTCCCTCTCCACCCGATTCCTCTGGGTCTTCCCGGTGCACCAGGCCCGAGCACTTGTCTCATGCATCCCACCTGGGCTGGTGATCTGTTTCACCATAGATAGTATACATGCTGTTCTTTTGAAATATCCCACCCTCACATTCTCCCACAGAGTTCAAAAGTCTGTTCTGTATTTCTGTGTCTCTTTTTCTGTTTTGCATATAGGGTTATCGTTACCATCTTTCTAAATTCCATATGTATGTGTTAGTATGCTGTAATGTTCTTTATCTTTCTGGCTTACTTCACTCTGTATAAGGGGCTCCAGTTTCATCCATCTCATTAGGACTGGTTCAAATGAATTCTTTTTAACGGCTGAGTAATATTCCATGGTGTATATGTACCACAGCTTCCTTATCCATTCATCTGCTGATGGGCATCTAGGTTGCTTCCATGTCCTGGCTATTATAAACAGTGCTGTGATGAACATTGGGGTACACGTGTCTCTTTCAGATCTGGTTTCCTCAGTGGAAGGAAATCAGATCCTGATTTCCTTCATTTGCCAGGTCAATCTACTCTATTTTAGTTGGACTGTTTTGACTTTGCTTATGGGTATATATGTATACATGTATATTCCATTATTTTAATTATTATTTGCCTGATTTTGTAACTGCCACTTGCCTGGGGTTCATCTTTGGTTTCCTGCATTTGTGTATTTGTTTTAATCTCACTTAATGCCATAACAAACCACTTGTTATCTTCATTCCTGACCAGAGATCAAGCCCTGAGCCTTTGGAGTGGGAGCACTGACTCCAAGACCGTAGACTATCAGAGAACTAACCCTAGGGAGTATCAGATAGTGATAACTCCCACAAAGGAAACCACTTGAATATAAGACCCAGCATCACCCAACCACCAATAGCACCCTATGCAGGAAGCCTCATCTGAACAACAATCAAAACAAAAATACAAACCCAATCATCAGCAGACAGGATTACCACCTCACTCAGCCTTGCCTATCAGAGGAAAAACAAGCAAAAAACCCAGCACAAATATCACCCTGTACAAAGCTTACACAAACCACTGGACCAACCTTCGGAGGGCAGAAACCAAAAGGAAGAGAGAATTCAACCTTGAAACCTGGGAAAAGGAGACCTCAAACACAATGAAGTTAAAAAAATACTACACAAATGAAGGAAAAAATGAGAAACACACATGTCCAAATAAATGAAGAGGAAATAGGCAAACTACCTGAAAAATAATTCAGAATAATGATAGTAAAGATGATCAAAAACCTTGAAAACAAAATGGAGGAAATGCAAGAATCAATTAACAAAGACCTAGAAGAATTAAAGAAAAAACAAGGAGAGACAAAGAACACAATTGCTGAAATTAAAAATACTCCGTAAGGAATCAATAACACAATATCTGAAACAAAAACGAACCAGTGAGCTGGAAGATAAAATGGTAGAAATAACTTCTGAATAGCAGAATTAAGTAAAAAGAATGAAAAGAACTGAGGGTAGTCTCAGAGACCTCTGGGACAATATCAGATGCACCAACATTCAAATTATAGGAGTCCCAGAAGAAGAGGTGGAGAAGGAAATGGCAACCCACTCCAGTGTTCTTCCTGGAGAATCCCAGGGACAGAGGACCCTGGTGGGCTGCTGTCTGTGGGGTCACACAGAGTCGGACATGACTGAAGCAACTTAGCAGCAACAGCAGAAGAGAAAAAGAAAGGGTATAAGAAAAATTTTGAAGAGATTATAGTTGAAAATTTCCCCAACATGGAAAAGGAAATAGTCAAATCCAAGAGGCTCAAAGAGTCCCATACACAGTAAACCCAAGGAGAAACATGCCAAGACACATACTGATCAAACTAACAAAGACTAAACACAAAGAAAGAATATTAAAAGCAACAAGGGAAAAGCAACAAGTAGCATACAAGGGAAACCCATATGTTTAACAGCTGATCTTTCAGCAGGAACTCTGCAGGCCAGAAGGGAATGACAGGATATATCTGAAATACTGAAAGAGAAAAATCTACAACCAAGGTTACTGTGCCTGACAAGGATCTCATTCAGTATTGATGGAGAAATAAAAAGCTTTTCAGACAAGTGAAAATTAAGAGAATTCAGTACCACCAAGCCAGCTTTACAACAAATATTAAAGGGACTTATATAGTCAAGAGATAAATAAGAAAAAAGATCTACAAAATCAACACCAAACAGTTAAGAAATGGCAATAGGAACATATATATCAATACTTACTTTAAATGTAAATGGATTAAATGCTCCAACCAAAAGGCACAGTCTGGCTGAATGGATACAAAAACAAGACCCATATAGATGCTGTCTACAAGAAACCCACTTCAGACCTAAAGACACATATAGATTGAAAGTGAGAGGATGGAAAAATATATTCCATGAAAATGGGAAGCAAATGAAAGCTGGGGTAGCAATCCTCATATCAGATGAAATAGACCTTAAAGATTACAAGAGATAAGGAGGGACACTACATAATGATCAAGTGATCAATCCAAAGGAAGACATAACAATTGTAAACATCTCTGCACCCAACATAGGAGCACCTCAGTGCATAAGACAAACATTAACAGACATAAAAGGAGAAATTGACAGTAACACAATAATAGTAGGAGACTTTAACACCCCACTCACACCAATGGACAGATCATTAAAACAAAAAATTACTCTCCGCCCGACCGCCGCTGCGCCGCCATCATGGACACGAGCCGTGTGCAACCCATCAAGCTTGCCAGGGTCACCAAGGTGTTGGGCAGGACCGGTTCGCAGGGACAGTGCACGCAGGTGCGCGTAGAATTCATGGACGACACGAGCCGCTCCATCATCCGAAACGTGAAAGGCCCCGTGCGCGAGGGCGACGTGCTCACCCTGTTGGAGTCAGAGCGAGAGGCTCAGAGGCTGCGCTGAACTTGTGACTGGGTGCTGGATGTCTGGGTTGATGCCATGACCCACCAGGATTATCTGCTGTTAATAAAGCATTTATATCGTATGTAAACTTGAAAAAAAAATTAATAAGGAAACACATCTTAAATGATGCACTAGATGAGATGGATCTCATTGATGTCTTCAGGACAGTCCATCCAAATGCAGAATAATATCTTCTCAAGTGCACAAGGAGCATTCTCCAGGATAGACCACATCTTGGGTCACAAGTCAAACCTCAGTAAATTTAAGAATTTTGAAATTGTGTCAAGCATCTTCTCTGACCACAATGCTATGAGACTAGATATCGATTACAAGAAAAAAACTTTAAGAAACATAAACACATAGAGATTAAACAATACATTTCTAAATAACCAACTGGTTAGTGAAGAAATCAAAAGGGAAATAAAAAAATTTCTAGAAACAAATGATGATGAAAACACAACAACTCAAAACCTATGGGATGCAGCAAAAGCAATTCTAAGAGGGAAGTTTGCAGCAATATGATCCTTCCTCAGGAAATGGGGAACACAACAAACACTCAACATAATTTTACACCTAAAACAACTGGAAAAAGAAGAACAAAAAAAACCAACATTAGTAGAAGGAAAGAAATAATAAAGGTATCAGCAGAAATAAATTAAAAAGAAATGAAGGAAAGAAAAGTAAAGATTAATAAAACTAAAAGCTGGTTCTTTGAGAAGATAAACAAAATTGACAGACCTTTGGCCAGACATATCAAGAAAAAAAGAAGAATCAAATCAACAAAATTAGAAATGAAGAAGAGGTTACAACACACAATGCAGAAATATAAAGGATTATAAGAGGTTATTATGAACAACTATATGGCAATAAAATAGATAACCTGGGAGAAATGGACAGATTCTTAGAAAAGTTAGATCTTCCAAAATTGAACCAGGAAGAAACAGAAATTATGAACAACCCAGTTACAAGCACTGAAATTGAATCTGTGATCAAAAGTCTCCCAAAAAACAAAAGCCCAGGACCATATGGCTTCACAGGAGAATTCTAGCAAACATTTAGAAAAGAGCTAATGCCTA
This sequence comes from Dama dama, assembly GCF_033118175.1. Taxonomy (NCBI): domain Eukaryota; kingdom Metazoa; phylum Chordata; class Mammalia; order Artiodactyla; family Cervidae; genus Dama; species Dama dama. The sequence continues at coordinate 22,267,969 of NC_083708.1, read as the reverse complement.
TCCTTCTAAAACTCTTTCAAAAAATTGCAGATGAGGAACATTTCCAAACTCATTCTACAAGGCCACCATCACCCTGATACCAAAACCAGACAAAGACAACACACAAAAAGAAAACTACAGGCCAATATCACTGATGAACATAGATGCAAAAATCCTCAACAAAATTTTAGCAAACAGAATTCAGCAACACATCAAAAAGCTCATACACCATGATCAAGTTGGGTTTATTCTAGGGATGCAGGGATTCTTTAATATACGCAGATCAATCCATGTGATACACCATATTAACGAAAGATAAAAACCATATGATCATCTCAATAGATGCAGAAAAAGCCTTTGACAAAATTCAACACCCGTTTATGATTAAAACTCTTCAAAAAATGGGCATGGAAGGAACCTACCTCAACAAAGTAAAGGCCATATATGATAAGACTACAGCAAACATTATTCTCAATGGTGAAAAACTGAAAGCATTCCCCCTAAGATCAGGAACAATACAAGGGTGCCCACTTTCCCCACTGTTATTCAACATAGTTCTGGAAGTCCTAGCTATGGCAATCAGAGAAGAAAAAGAAATAAAAGGAATCCAGATCAGAAAAGAAGAAGTAAAGCTCTCACTGTTTGCAGATGACATAATACTGTACATAGAAAACCCTAAAGATAGTATCAGAAAATTACTGAGCTAATCAGTGAATTTACCAGAGGTGCAAGATACAAAATCAATACACAGAAATCACTTGCATTTCTATATACTAACAATGAAACTCCAGAAAGAGAAATTAAGGAATCAATCCCATTAACTATTGCAACAAAAAGAATTAAATATCTAGAAATAAGCTTACCTAAGGAGACAAAAGAATTGTACACAAAAAATATAGGACACTAATGAAAAAAAAAAAAAATCAAAGATGACATAAACAGATGGAGAGAGATTTCATGTTCCTGGGTAGGAAAAATCAATATTGTGAAAATGACTATATTCCCAAATGCAATGTACAGATTCAATGTTAACCCTATCAAAATCAATATTGTGAAAATGACTATATTACCAAATGCAATATACAGATTCAATGTTAACCCTATCAAATTACCAATGACATTTTTCACAGAACTAGAACAAAAAAAATTCACAATTCACATGGAAACACAAAAGACCCTTCATGGCCAAAGCAGTCTTGAGAAAGAAGAATGGAGCTGGAGGAATCAACCTGCCTGACTTTAGATTATACTACAAAGCTATGGTCATCAAGACAGTATGGTACTGGCACAAAAATATAGACCAATAGAACAAGATAGAAAGCCCAGAAATAAACCCATGCACCTATGGGTACCTAATTTTTGACAAAGGAGGCAGGAATATACAATGGGTCAAAGACAGCCTTTTCAATAATGGTGCTGGGAAAACTGGACAGCTACATGTAAAAGAATGAAATTAGAACACCATACACAAAGATAAACTCAAAATGGATTAAAGACCTAAATGTATGACCAGAAACTATAAAACTCGTACAGGAAAACATAGGCAGAACACTCAATCACATAAATCAAAACAAGATCCTCTATGACCCACCTCCTAGAGTAATGGAAATAAAAACAAAAGTAAACAAGTGGGACCTGATTAAACTTAAAAACTTTTACACAGCAAAGGAAACTATAAGCAAGGTTAAAAGAGAACCCACAGAATGGGAGAAAACAATAGTAAATAAAACAACTGACTTTGAAGGATTAACTTCCAAAATATACAAGCAGCTCTACAACTCAATACCAGAAAAACAAACAACGCAATCAAAAAGTGGGAAAAATACCTAAACAGATATTTCTCCAAAGACATATGATGGCTAACAAACACATGAAATGATGCTCAACATAGCTCATTATTAGAGAAATGCACATCAAGACTACAATGAGATATCACCTCACACTGGTCAGAATGGCCATCATCAAAAAATCTACAAACAATAAATGCTGAAGAGGGTGAGGATAAAAGGGAATGCTTTTGCACTGTTGGAATGTAAATTGATACAACCACTATGGAAGACGGTATGGAGATTCCCTAAAAAACCAGGAATAAAACCACCATATGACCCAGCAGTCCCACTCCTAGGCACATACCCTGATGAAACCAAAGTTGAAAAAGACACATGTATCCCATTGTTCATTACAGCACTATTTACAATAGTTAGAGCATGGAAGCAACCTAGATGTCCATCAACAGATGAATCAATAAAGAAGTTTTGGTACATATACACAATGGAATATTACTCAGCCACAAAAAGGAACACCTTTGAGTCCATTCTAATGAGGTAGATGAACCTAGAACCTAGTATACAGAGTCAAGTGAGTCAGAAAGAGAAAGATAAATATCATATTCTATTGTATATATACAGAATCTAGAAAAATGGTACTGAAGAATTTATTCACAGGGCAGCAGTGGAGAAACAGACATAGAAAAACTTTTGGATGTGGAGAGAGGGGAGGAGAGGGTGAGATGTATGGAAAGAGTAGCATTGAAACTTACACTACCATGTATAAAATAAATGGCTGACAGGAATTTGCTGTTTGGCTCAGGAAACTCAAACAGGGGCTCTATGTCAACCTGGAGGGGTGGGATGGGGAGGGAGATGGGAGATGGGTTCAGGAGGAAGGGGAATTCATGTATACCTATGACTGATTCATGTTGAGGTTTGACAGAAACCAACAGTTCTGTAAAGCAATTATCCTTCAATTAAAAATAAATAAATTAAAAAAAAAAAAAAAAGAATCTGCCTGCATTGCAGGAGACCCATGTTCAATCCTTGGGTTGGGAAGATTCCATAGAGAAGGGAATGGCTACCCACTCCAGTATTCTTGCCTGGAGAATTCGATGGTCAGAGGAGCCTGGTGGGCTACAGTCCATGGGGTCCCAAAGAGTTGGACATGACCAAGCGACTTAACACTTTCACTTTCTTTGTTGTTTTAATTTATTTAATTGGAGGCTAATTACTTTACAGTATTGTAGCGGTTTTTGCCATACATTGACATGAATCAGCCATGGGTGTACACTTTCACTTTCATACATATATCTGTACTTTTTTCAAATTATTTTCCCATTTAGGTTATTACACAGTGTTGTGTAGAGTTCCCTGTGCTATGCAGTAGGTCTTTGTTGATTATCTGTCTTAAGTATAGCAGTGTGTACATGTCAATCTCAAACTCCCAATCTATCCCCCATACCCTTCGCCCTAGTAACCATAAGTTTATTCTCCAAGTCAGTGAGTCTGTTTCTTAAATAAATTTGTTTGTACCATTTTGAGGGGCTTCCCAGCTGGCTCACTGATAATAAATTCACCTGCAGGAGACACAAGTTCAGTCCTTCAGTTGGGAAGATCCCCTAGGGAAGTAAATGGCAACTCGCTCCAGTATTCTTGCCTGGGAAATCTCATTGACAGAGGAGACTGGCAGGCTACCATCATCCATAGCGTCACAAAAACGCTGGACACAGCTTTGTGGCTAAACAACAACATCATTTTCTTAAGATCCTGCATATAAACATTATAATATGATATTTATGTTTCCCTGTCCGACTTACTTCACTTATTATGATAATCTCCAGGTCCACACATGTTGCCTCAGATGGCATTATTTCATTCTTTTTAATGGCTGAGTAACATTTTATTGTCTATATGCACCACATCTTCTTTATCCATTCAAAATTCGAAAGGATACATGGACCCCAATGTCACTGCTTTTTTTTTTTTTTTTTAATTTTAGGACTGATGATTGGTTGGTGGCAAGGGTTTAATGAAGATTTGAGACATATTTTATTTCTTGGTTCTCTCTCTACTGACTAAGTGGTTCCAGGTCTGTGAAGTAGAGACAGGGGACGATTGTCCAGATAATTGAAATTAACATAGCTCGGCAGATCAGGGTTCAGATATGATTCTCCCACACAACTTAGTGAATTCTCACAGCACTTCATTTTTGTACTTTGTTTTTTCCACTCACCAGGCCAAGTCATTTGTGCCTTTCTCATTGGGATGTTCTAAAGCCACGAGGAAAATGCTGTTGAGCACAACTCCTGAGAAACAAATTATAAAATAATTTTCCTTTACGGAATGAGAGAAAAGTAAGCAACAACTTTCTCCTTGAGATTTTCTGGGATTGCAAGCTGCTGATTGAGTGGCTGTGAGCCATGCATGAGCCTTAGTGTCTCTCCCAAATGAGAGCAAAAATTACATAATTTCTTTGGGAAATTTTTCACACTGTCAATTATATCTTACCTCCTGGAGAGATAGACTCCATTGACAATATGTAAAAGAAGCATCTTAAGTGCCACCGTGTTGTCCCCAGAGCTTTAGTCACTCACAATACTGCCTCAAGACTATAAAAACATTCCCTAAAATTATTTTTCCTTTTTCCTTTAATTGAAAGAATTCTTTGACCTTTCTCAAACAGCTGCTCCCTAGGAAATTCCTTTTAGTTGAAAGCCATACTTTACCTTGGCCTCCCCAAACGAGCTCATTTCTATGCAAACAGGTTTCCTCACATTCATTTGAAAATGGGGAGAATAATAGCTGGATTTGGGGAAAGTCATAAAACTATTTTCTGGGCTGAGTTCCAACTGAATTAGATCAAACCGACCAGGACTGTGATCACTCACATACATTCACATGACTGCCTCATCCCTCAGCAAATGCTTTCCATTTTTTATATACTCCAGCAAATTCCTCGTGTTCAGCTTCCTGTACTCTAAGTCAGGCATGAGTGTAGCTTCTCAGTAGACTTTAGCAGCTGGTCAGATGGTGCAATATACTTGTACATAGCCTGCTTTTGTTCTGATTGGTGCCCATGTTATATATTTGGAATATCACTCATGTAACAACCATACTTTAACGCTGATACATAGAATAAGTGGTTATAGAAGTACATAAAGTGTTTAGAAACTACCGCAGTGTTTGGAAAACATTTAATTTCCTATAAGGTGGGGAGTCACATCTCTGGCATTGAAGGACTGGGAAAACTGATGGCCAGTATGATGCCATATAACTAATTCAATTTGTTTCTCCATCTGGTTTAATTTTTTTGATATCTATTTGGCTGTGCCAGTCTTAGTTGTGGCACAGAGAATCTTCAGTCTTCATTGAGGCACACAGAATCTTTAGTTGTGGCACATGAAATCTAGTTCCCTGACCAGGGACCTGGGCCCCCTGCATTGGGAGCATGGTGTCCTAGCCACTGAACCACCAGGGGAGTTCTTCCATCAGGTTTAAAGGATAGCTACTGGGAGGGTCAGTCTGACATGAGCCCTGAGTGTCCCTGAACATTCTTGCTGGGTACGCCAAGAATGCAAGCCCTTTCTACTCTTTACTAGCCATTTATCAGACTTGTGTTTGCAGCAGGCAGTCTTGAGTTATCGGGTACTGTCTTCCCCAGAAGCAAGTCTAGATTTGCTTCTGCTTACTACAAAGTCAGTAAGCCCCCAAGCTCAGTGCTTCTGTCCTCTAAATGCAGCCCATTTTGTTTCCAGGCATCCATCATGAGATACCAAATTAGAGATACCAAAGGAACATTTCATGCAAAGATGGGCACAAAAAAGGACAGAAATGGTATGGACCTAACAGAAGCAAAAGATATTAAGAAGAGGTGGCAAAAATACATAGAAGAACTATACAAAAAAAGATCTTCATGACCCAGATAACCACGAGGGTGTTATCACCCACCTAGAGCCATACATCCTGGAATGTGAAGTCAAGTGGGTCTTAGGAAGCATCACTACTAACAAAGCTAGTAAAAGTGATGGAATTCCAGTTGAGCTCTTTCAGATCCTAAAAGATGATGCTGTTAATGTTTTGCACTCAATATGCCAGCAAATTTGGAAAAGTCAGCAGTGGCCACAGGATTGGAAAAGGTCCATTTTCATTCCAATCCCAAACAAAGGCAATGCCAAAGACTGTTAAAACTACCACACAATTGCACTCATTTCACACACCAGCATAGTAATGATAAAAATTCTCCAAGCCAGACTTCAACAGTACATGAATAGCGAACTCCCAGATGTTCAAGCTGGATTTAGAAAAGGCAGAGGAACCAAAGATCAAATTGCCAACATCCATTGGATCATCGGATCATCTTGGGAAAAACAAGAGAGTTCCAGAAAAACATCTACTTCTGCTTTATTAATTATGCCAAAGCCTTTGACTGTGTGGGTCACAACAAACTGTGGAAAATTCTTCAAGAGTTGGGAATACCAGACCACCTGACCTGCCTCCTGAGAAATCTGTATGCAGGTCAAAAAGCAACAGTTAGAACTGGACATGGAACAACAGACTGGTTCATAATTGGGAAAGAAGTACATCAAGGATGTATATTGCCACCCTGCTTATTTAACTTATATGCAGAGTACATCATGCAAAATGCCAGACTGGATGGAGCACAAGCTGGAATCAAGATTGCTGGGAAAAATATCAATAACCTCAGATATGCAGAGGACACCACCCTTATGGCAGAAAGTGAAGAGGAACTAAAAAGCTTCTTGATGAAAGTGAAAGAGGAGAGTGAAACATTGGCTTAAAACTCAACATTCAGAAAACTAGGATTATGGCATCTGGTCCCATCACTTCGTGGCAAACAGATGGGGAAACAGTGAGAGACGTTATTTTTTTGGACTCCAAAATCACTGCAGATGGTGAGTGCAGCCATGAAATTAAAAGACATTTGCTCCTTGGAAGAAAAGTTATGACCACCCTAGACAGCTTATTAAAAAGCAGAGACATTGTTTTACCAACAAAGGTCTTTCTAGTCAAGGCTATGGTTTTTCCAGTAGTCATGTATGGATGTGAGAGTTGAACTATAAAGAAAGCTGAGCACCGAAGAACTGTTGCTTTTGAACTGTGGTGTTGGAGAAGACTCTTGAGAGTCCCTTCGACTGCTAGGCGATTTAACCAGTCCATCCTAAAGGAAATCAGGTATATATATACCTGAATATTCATTGGTAAGACCGATGCTGAAGCTGAAACTCCAGTACTTTGGCCACCTGATGTGAAGAACTGACTCATTTGAAAAGACCCTGATGCTGGGGAAGATTGAAGGTGGAAGGAGAGGGGGATGACAGAGTATGAGATGGTTGGATGGCATCACTGACTCAGTGGACATGAGTGAGTAAACTCCAGGAGTTGGTGATGGACAGGGAAGCCTGGCGTGCTGCAGTCCATGGGGTCACAAAGAGTCGGACATGACTGAGTGACTGAACTGACCTGAACCGAAAGTCTCAAGACCCAACACAGTTCCTGACACTTTGGAAATATTTCTCTTTATACTCCTAAGTAGGTCCTAGAATGGTTATATTATTTCAGATAATTAATGACCATGATGAATTTAGAACTTTGGTTTTTAGTTCTGAATCTACTGCTAAGTGAATGATCTTGAGTACATTTGTATTCATCTGGGACTCTGTCTTGTTACCTGTTAAATGCAGGGGTGCAACTAGATGAGTGGTTTTTCACAGTGCAACTGTGCTCTGGGGTACCCATAACCAGTCATTTCAAGGGCCCTCTCATTAGCCGCTGGTGGAGGCTGCTGGATACAGTTGGAGCAATGGTCCTGTTGTGTTGACTGGCTTGGTTGCCTGCCTTCATCAGGGGTACTAGCTGAGCTGTGGTACGGTTCCTGCTCATTGCCCTCCCCCATTTCCCTCAGCTGTCACTTTCTCTGTAGTTCTGTTCATACTTCCTAACTTTCTCATTTCCGATTTCTCAAGGGAAAAAAGTACAAATAATCAGAATGTTTTCCCTCTCTATTTCTTGGCCCACTGGCTGCTTTCTGGTCATGATGAATGAACAAAGAGAAGACAGGTTCTCCTCTCAAATTCCCTAACCCACCTGCCATCCTATCACCCCTTCTAGGGCTTGACTCTTGGGAAGTCACAGGGTCCTGCTTCAGGGAATCTTGCTCCCAAGACTCATTTGCTTTAATGCTATGTATATAGCGAAATAAGAAGCAATAAAACTGGCTCTTTCTAGGGTGACCAGCTGTCTGATTTGCCTGGGACTTGAAGGTATTCTTAGTACATGAGACTTTCATTTTTTAAACCAGAATAGTCTTGAGCAAACCGAGACAGGTTGGTTGTCCTACTAATTTTCTAGATTCAGACTTTATGGTTTAAGCTTATGTAATGAGGTCCTCGAAGATCAGGGTGTTTGAAGCTCAAAAGTCAAGAAGTTGACTCTTTTCCCCCTGGATTTTGATCTAACAACTGATATTGCCAGGCAATAGATGTTCTTGCATAAGTGGGAGAAGAAGAAAGATAAGAAAACAGTAGGAAGTGTTGCCAACAGTAAAAACAATATTATTCTCTTGCAGCTTTAATAAATTATAGCCTAAAATGGTTTTATTATGATCCCTTTCTAATGAATTCCTAAGTAGTGAGGGTGAAAATGTTCATGAAAATATACTTAGAATAAAGGTCTAATACAGAAAAGAACAAAAGGAGAAAGAGAGGGGCCTGGGAAGAATATGTAATCACAGAGTAAATAGCAACTGTGAGGAAATAAAATGAAACATGAATAATAATGATTATTTTTGGTTGTTGACTTTTATTTTAATATTTATACTTCTTTATATTTCATGGTGTCTATAATAGCCACATGCTTCCCTGGTGACTCAATGGTAAAGAATCCGCCTGCCAACTCAAGAGATGTGAGTTTTGATTCCTGAGTCAGGAAGATCCTCTGGAGAGGGAAATGGCAACCCACTACTGTATTCTTGCAGCAAAATCCCATACAGAGGAGCCTGGTGGGCTACAGTCCTTGTGGTTGCAGAGTTGGACATAACTGAGTGACTGAGCATGCACACATAATAAACACATATTTCTTTTATAATTGGAAAGTGAAAGTGGTAATTGCTCTCTGTGACCCCATGGCCTGTAGCCCACCAAGCTCCTCTGTCCATGGGATTCTCCAGGCAAGAATACTGGTGTGGGTAGCCATTCCCTTCTCTTCCAACCCAGGGATTGATCCCAGGTCTCCCATGTTGCAGGCAGATTCTTTACTATCTGAGCCACCTGGAAAAACGTTATTAAGGAAAGATTTTTTTTTAAAAAAAGAAGAGGTGGTCAAAGGATGGTCAAAGGGTCAAAGGATGAAAGACCTTGCTAAGAAAGTGTTAGGATTCCATGTTAGAATCCTGATCATGGGAATCTGTTGGTGATTTTTAAGCAAGTAAATAACTTAGTCTGTTTGGTTAGAGAGTTTTAGATGGTTTTGGAAGGATCTAGCTGATGTGTGGAGAGGTATCACCATGGCCTGTGGTATTTGGATTTAAACAGAGACCTTTGCTTTCAAATCCAGGAGTGCAGGCCCTCTGACAGGAGCTCGCCCAGAGCTTGCCAGATATCTTGACAAAAGTGAACACTTCTTTCTCCTACTCAATTGAGGTGCCCTTTTCTTCATTAAAACCATTTAAAGGTCAGATACAAAGCTTGTCACATTTGTTAGCGTCCACTGTCTCTGAATTTCTAGAAATCTGAGGGGTTTCTGAATTGATTAGCCTCCCATCTAAAGACTGAGTTTTTATGAGTTTGGTTTCAGGATTGGTTAGACTAATTTGCAGAGGCTACTTATAGTGTAAGGAGAATTATGTAAATAACCATGGCATGGTTCCCTCTCCCCGGGATTTTTTTTTTTTTTTTTTGCTAGGTACATATGTTTTGTTTGGGGACTTTCTGTGATTCTATCATCATTTACCAAAGAGAGAATTTCAGTTTAAGGAATATAGAGGGGCTCCATCAAGACGTGTTCATAGGCATATTAATTAACATGACTGTTAATGGGAAGGGAGCCATCAATCAGACTAAAGTGCTTCTTAATTCTCTTCCGTTCCATTTAGGCACAAGATTTAGGGGATTTGAGGTATGTGCTAAGGTAGTGTACTCTTGGCAATGCTGTGAAACTGGGAATCACCAAGTTCTTCTGAGGGTGTCTCTGGCTTCTATCTCCGCTATTTAAAGCACACAACTATATTGCATGGTTCTTTGCTATTCTGCCTTTTCAACAAGCACTGTGCAAAAGGAATTTCCCGTCTGCTGCTTGCATATCGTGTTTTTGTCATCTTACTAAAGCAAAATGATTTAAGCTTCGCAGCTGTTATTGTTTTCCATGGAGCAGCTGCCCAGCACTTCCAGGGACAATGCCAGGTGCACCAGGAGGCTATCTATGCAAACTCCAGTTAAAAGTTGAGCAATAATCTGGTGCCTTTGATCATTACAGACAACCAACCTAAACAACTCGGATGCAAATCGAGTAAAGTTATTATCATTGGTCAGAGCAGTACAGCAAATTGCTTTAGCTCCTTCACCTGATTTATGTTTTTTTTTGGACTTAGCCTAAGTGACTGACTTAATAACTATTAATAGATTCACAAGAGACTGATGTATGAACCTGAATTCTGATGTAGAAATTTATAATGGGAACCGTTGTTCATGCTAGTAAATTTTGTCTTGGTAGGAAGACCTATGTGTGAAACCAAATTCTATGATTAGAAGTTTTGCTTATGATAACATCCTGAGCAAGGACAGTCAGTCATTTTAACCAGTAGTGGTCTCAGCAGTGGGAATAAAACCTGCCCAGCAATAGATCCAGGATTCGAAGCTGGAAAACATGACCACAGACCTACATCAACATATAGAGCACATTGTCTGGAACATTATTTTTTGTAAGCTTGAGTCTTGCTTCCAGAATTCTCTTTTATACACCTTCATTGACCTGACTCTTTACTAAATCTGCCTCCCAGATTTGCACATATTTATAAAATCCTAAATCATGTCTTCAAATGGCAATCAATCCCATTCACTGGGATTTTTCCATGTTTTAGTTCTTAGGCATTGAAGCTGTTTGTGAGTGCTGGGGGCCTTTTGCATCAGGTCTGGACACTAAGAACTGATGGTATGAGGGTCTCAGGGTACAGTCAATAAAGACTGTTAGAAGTTCAGTGGGAGAGAAGTCAATGTGGGCTAGGATATGGAGAATGGAAATATCACTTGGACCTTCAAGTAGAGGAGAGCTCCACAGACTGTGACTAAATCTGCTTGCTGGTGTGAAAACTTCATGTTGCAGAGAAATACAAGGTTGAAAATGTATGATGGGGCCAAATTCATAAATGCCAGGATAGTAAGTATGGGTGTTTTTTTTAGAAGGTAGTGGGGATCCTTGATTGCTTCCTCTGAGGAATGACATAATCAATCCAGGGCTTGAAAAAAAATAAATCTGACATTTTGTAGAAGGGAAGACTGGAGGACAGAAGCATGGAAACAAGTAGGAGACCATAATGGGAGTTGAGATGGAGAGGAAACTGAAATGGCGCAAAGTAAGGCAATAGAGACGGTCTTAGTTTCCTATTGCCGCTTTGACAAATGAACACAAACTTTGTGGCTAAACCAGCAGAGATTTATTTTCGTACAGTTCTAGAGGTCAGGAATCTAAAATAAAGATGCTAGAGGGCTACATTCCTTCTGGAATAATCAGGGGAGAATTTGTTTCTTGTCTTTTCCGGTTTCAAGAGGCCATCTGCCCTCACGGGCTCATGGCCTCTTCCTCCATCTTCAAAGCATCTCACTCTAACTTCTGCCTCCTTTGTCCCAACTCCTCCTCCTGCGTTAGTCTTCTTGTCTCCTCCTTGTAAAACCCCTTGTGATTATATTGAGCCCACCTGGCTAATCTAGGTTCATCTCCCCATCTCAAGATCACATGTGCAAAAAGTCTTTTATACCATGTGTCGTAACATAGTCACAGGTCCTGGGGATTGACATATGAACATTTTTGCAGGGAGACACATTAGTCAGCTGACCACAAAGACATAAGAACATTCTAGTTTGGCAGCAGTTGTTGCACTACTTCCTTCTCACTGAATTCTAAAGGAGCTTGATTATTTATATCTGATATATGCCTTGCTTTTTGCTTTTTTTTTTTTTTTGGTGGCTGTTTTTTCTGCTCTTCATTGCCTAGAATATCATTCCCCTATATCAGTGGTCTCAAATCTCAGCTCAGATGTTTCTATCTTCCAGAATCCTTCTGCTATCTGCTTCCCCTCCTGTTGACCCATAAATTGAGGAAGAATTCTATCCTTTATCTTACATCTGTATTTTCTATTGCTCCTGTTTTTTTTTCAGGCAAAAGCCTTTCATTTTGAAATAATTTCAGACTTGCAACAAAGTTGCAAAAATAGTGCAAAGAATTTTGTTCGCTGTTCACCCAAACTTCCCCAAATCATAACCTAAATAGCCAGAGTATAATGATGCTAGCACTGATATTAGCACTGACCCTGTACCATTAACTAATCTACAGACTTTACCGAGATTCCAACAATTGTCCCACCAATGTCATTTATCTGGTCTTCATCTGGAATGCTTCCTTAATTTTATGCAGCCAGGCATAACTCCCCAGTTTTTGTTTTTCATGACCTTGATGCCTTTGAAGACTTTGAGTAGTTATTTTATAGATTTTTTTTTCTGCTTTTTTCTGATGTTTTCTCCTGATTTGATTCAGGTTATATATTTATGGCAAGAATATCACAAAAGTGATGTGCCTTTCTCAGTGCATCATATCAAGAGGTAAATGAAGTCTCACTGGTGATGTTTACTCACAAGTTTAAAATGGTGTCTGCTAGGTTCCCTATAGCTCTTAACACATTTAGCCTTGTATTCTCTATATTTTTGTCATGGTGTTTTAGGACTGGAGAGGATCAAAGAAATGATTTGTCAATAATATTAAATGTTGTGTACTATCAAGAATTATACACTAAGGCCTATATACACTCATTCACTTATTCCTCATAATACATCTAGAGACACTTTATCACCTCCAGTTTACCTTTTTGAAGAGGACATGCCTGCTTGACAACCAACTACTTATAGAAAGAATATAACTTGCTCATTTTTTATGCCACTTAGAGCTTAGCACAGTTTTTTTACACAAACTATGGGGCAGTAAATGTTTAAGGTGACTTAAATTGAAATTAAATGGAAGGCAGAGTGTTCAGATTGTATAATTAACTAACCATATATGTGAAAAAGGAGAAGGAATCATGGGTAATTATGAAGAGCTGAATTTGGGGAAGAGGAATACATAAAGATGATGGTTTATTTTCAAAGAGGCAAAGCTAAGAAACAAGATGAAATTTCTCTTGTCCAGAGGGGTTACGAGCACAGCCTTGGGGAGCATTCACATTTAGGAAGTATGTGGCAGAGAAAAGTCAATAAAATCTAAGGGTGTGAAATGTGAACAAGGTAGAAGTAAGATAGTATCTGGTTACAGCCAAGTTCAAGTCTAGAATGAAGAAAATGAAGTAGCATATGTTTGGGGCCATGGTTAAGTGCCAATGGATATTTTGGGGAAACTGAAAAAACATTTTTTAGAAGTTGTCATAAGTTTTTTTGTTTTTATTTAATTTAGCCAACACACAATTATCCAGAGTAATGGAAGAGAAAAAATGGCAAGATAAGTTAGAAGAATGGATAACTCCGGACACGCAGACTTGACTAGAACACTTTGTATGTGATTTCTGAGGCAGCACATTTCCTTTTTAATGTTTGCTAAATTTACATGAAAAATAGCTTTTATTTCTTAATACAAAGCCTGTGTGGTGGAAGGGAAAGAAAAGCAGAATTTGGAAAGTGGTCACATATTTATACTTGTGAGCTTATTTTAAATGTAAGACTGCTTCACATTGTTCTAAATATAAACCTTTTCTGACTTTATCTATCTTCAAATTTTACAATGAGAGAGATCAGATTGTTGGACCAGAATGCACCTCAGATTTCTACTCTTTGCATCACCAGTAACTAACTTAGGCCACCTGATGGGAAGAACTGACTCATTGGAAAAGACACTGATGCTGGGAAAGATTGAAGGCAAGAGAAGGGGACGACAGAGGATGAGATGGTTGGATGGTATCACCAACTCGATGGACATGAGTTTAAGCAGACTCCAGAAATTGGTGACGGATGGGGAAGCCTGGCTTGCTGCAGTCCATGGGGTCGCAAAGAGTCGGACATGACTGAGCAACTGAACTGTGCCATGCAGCAGGGAGAGTCCTTCAGTCCTTTGGTGCCTCAGTTTCTCCCCTAAAAAGGCAAAGGTTGACAGGATAGTCTCAATTATGTCCCCTTTGGAGTTAATATTCTAAATGCTTCTGTTTTGGGGATGCTAGCTACATAACTGGTTTGCATCTCAGACAAATTGTATTTCCTAAATCATGACATGTGTAACTGCTTCCTAAAAAGCAGATTTTCTAGAGAAAAATAGAAGTAGGGAGATTCATTGCCAAAGCTGCATAACATGGTAATTGTGGAACAAACAGTTACAGGAACAGCTTTTTATTTTAAAACAGGCTTGGCATTTTCATTTGTTTGGGGCTTTCTCAGTGGTAATGAGGATGGCCCTTGCCAATTAGTTCTCGCTCCCAGAGTCCCTGGATGAGCTGCTTCTGTGAGAGAGAGATTGGTCTTAAGAACCCAAGGCAGCCGGGAAGAAAGATATTGATGCTACAGCGCCTAGCAGTCTTTCAAAGAGGACTGATGGAGGTGGGTAGCTCGAGAGGGGAAGACCCTGATGAAAGGAGGAGAGAAAGAAATTAATTTAGATGGGAGCCCCAGAGACTGGACAGAGTTTAAATAGTCTAACAGTGGGTGGTTTATTATGCAACCAGTAATAGTCTGCTTCTGAAAGAAGTATCCATTCTTTCTTCTGTTTGGAGTCTTTCTCTTTGCCTCTATCCCTCCTTAACTCTTTCTCCACCCCCACCTTCTCTTCTTAGTGTGTCCTTTCATGATGAGGCTAATTTGTTTACCCGGAAAAGGGGAAGAATGAGAGTTTGCATACTGGTGAGAACAGGCTTCCTCTCTCAGAGCTGCAAACATTAAACTCTCCACTCTGCCCTGGGGAGGCTGTGAGCAACAAAAGATGATATCTCATTTTAAGATGAAAGGCAAGATTCTGAGATCTTCGAAACTCCCAGCTAATCAAAATCCTGCTGAAGTGAAGGAAAGGGTGTGTGTGTGTGTGTGTGTGTGTGTGTGTGTGTGTGTGTGTGTGTGTGTGTGTGTGTGTGTGTGTGCGCGCGCGCGTGCATGCGTTGACCCGCCACCCTGCGGAGTGGACAGTCTCTGAAATGGACCCATACAATAAGACTCTGATGAGCTCTTGTGTGGGGACGGATGCCAAGGTGATGGAGAGTAGGAGGAAGCATACAGGAACCCTGCTGCAGCCAAGAGGTGTCTTAAAGTAGGGCAGACAGTCTGAGAAGAATATATTTTTCAAGTAGTACAATTTTGATACTGCGAAGATCATATTCCCAAGTTAGGGAATTTGAAAACCTCAGTTCTCCCCCAAGATCTATTCCCTATTAGCATGTAGTCCTGAGCAAGCTACTTAACCTTTCTGAATCTAAGTTTCCTAAAATAAAATGGACACACTCATTATTTCTTACTTTTTTTTTTTTGGAGAACATGAATTAGATCATCTTTGTACTAGTGCTGAGATCTGCATCATGATATGACTTTTGAGCATTCAGTTGCCATCTGTACATGGGAATAGTGATACTTGGAGGGATTTCATGAGAATTTAATGAGATAAGAAAGCCAGGCCTAGAAAAATGCCCAATACTATTTTTTTCTCTCCCCTTTCTTTGGATGCTGGTTATCTTGAATATTTGGGAAATAATAACTTAGTCTGTATTATTACTTTTGTTATGAGCATAAAAGTATAATTAAAGCTTTGAACTTGTTGGAAATCACAACATGTGTTCCAAAGAAAACTGGAAAAGCATTTTGTGTGATTTCCTGTATTTTAAATTATCAGTTGGCCATTGATATCGCTAACTCAGAGCTGATTCTATATTTGCAGCATGGGAAAAAAAGGATGCAAGTATAAGATCATATCAGCTGACATTATGATAAACTGGTACCATGTGGGCACGGACCAGTTAGAACAGACACTCATCCTAATGCTGGAGCGAGGCCTCTGAGTCTCACTACTGTGACATCCTAGGCATTAACCCTTGAATTGCTGGACCCTAGGGAGTTTGGGGGAGGGGTCTGGGACAGGGTCTGGGGAAAATAGGAAGTCCTTGAAGGACGTTGGGGAAGTGACTTTATAAATATGAAGTTTTTGATAGTTAAAAGGTAGAAGGCCAAACCAATGCAGACAGAGTGTCCCTACTTATCTACAACTCAACAACAATATCATGCAAACAAATTAAAATGTCCTTAAACCGCCCATTTTCCACCCAAACATGAACTCTGAATCCCTTGTAATATTTATTGGCAAGTTTCTAAATGGGCTTTTGTCACTGAAACTTACTCTCTTGGTGAGTCAACAGAATGGGGTCAAAACTGGGGCAACTCATTAGATGTGCTCCAGAATAGGCATAGAACAAGGGGCTTGTGCTAAGGAATGTGTACCTTACTCTTGACACTTTCCTACTAACTAGGGTTCTGTTTTCATAAGTAGTTCTGTGAAGTCTGAGCCTAACAATCATTCTACATTACAGGGTTTTACTTAGTTAATTATGCTCAGAACGTAGGACCTTGATTGAAATCAGGATGTGACAGGAAGAAAAGAGATTATTTCAAAGGATGGTTTAGAAGAGGGCAGACACGATGGAGCACTGCACTAGGACATTTGGAAATCCACAAGAAACTCTTCCTGAAGTTACTGGCTGCCTCGGAGTCAGGAAGAAAGGATTCCGAAGAAGGGGGAGGCATCAAGTCTGTCTCCCAGGTGGCTGACCCTATGCACACATACTTTGCTTTGGGCGTGTGTAGCATCAGGTGCTTATACCTGATGCTTATAGCCTATTTCATCAGGCTCCAGGATGAAAAGGAGACTGATCACATACATGGCAGTTCTTGATGAACCCACAGCTCTTCTGGGCAGTGCTATCTGCAAACACAGAAGAAATAATGGAATTGTATCACCAAGTGATACTTTCCCTTAATTTCGAAGACAGTCATGAAGTCACCTGTGGCCCATTAAAAAATGTGAGCCGGGACCTGAATTTGGGGGAAAGTCACTTGAAGGGAAGGGCAGCTGAGAGACAAAGAAGGCAAAGTCACTAGAGTCCTACCTATAGTTCCAATGGGGATCTATTGGAAGGTCAATGGTGATTCATCACCACCAGTTCCTAAACCATTCTGATGGCTCACTTGGAGGCAGGCTCTCATGCAGAAAGTTTGCTCAGCAAGAGAGAGCTGCTAGGATCACAGCTCAAGGCACAAAGCTTCCAGCTGAAGCCCTTAGTAAAGATAGATCCTGGTTTCATTTTGCAGCCTAAGTAAACTGTCATTAATAATAGTGTTTATATTTTTAACATTCTATTATGCTATCTTTTTTCTTTATCCAAAATTCCTGAAAAACAGAATATTCTGGTTAATGGAATCTTTTTTTTTTTTTTTTTAGTTAAAAAAATTGTCTTTTGTACTACAAAGAGAGCAATAGTTACATTGAGTTGAAATGTAGTAAAATATACTTAACAGTACAGTAGTTCTTTTATGATTTAAGAAGCCCTTAACAAACTCATATTATTACCTAAAGCTCATCCAGGGCACCAAGTCCGGGTATCAAATGTTGG
Source organism: Dama dama (assembly GCF_033118175.1). Taxonomy (NCBI): domain Eukaryota; kingdom Metazoa; phylum Chordata; class Mammalia; order Artiodactyla; family Cervidae; genus Dama; species Dama dama. The sequence continues at coordinate 22,250,371 of NC_083708.1, read as the reverse complement.
TCTCAATCTGATGTCACCATAGAAATATACTTGAGGAATTGAGTAAATTTTTAAATGGAATATTTTTTTTCCCAATTTCCTCAAACCAAGAATGCAAAGACTGCATCAATTGAGTTCAGTTGCTCAGTTGTGTCCGACTCTTTGTGACCCCAGGGACTGCAGCACACCAGGTTTCCCTGTCCATCACCAACTCCCAGAGCTTATCAAACTCATGTCCATTGAGTCAGTGATGCCATCCAGCCATCTCATCCTTCTCCTCCCACCTTCAATCTTTCCTAGCATCAGGGTCTTTTCCAGTGAGTCAGTTCTTCTCTTCAGGTGGCCAAAGTACTGGAGTTTCAGCTTCAGCATCAGACCTTCCAATGAATATTCAGGACTGATTTCCTTTAGGTTGGACTGGTTGGATCTCCTTGTAGTCCAAGGGACTCAAGAGTCTTCTCTAATACCATAGTTCAAAAGTATCAATTCTTCAGTGCTCAGCTTTCTTTATGGTCCAACTCTCACATCCATACATGACCACTGGAAAAACCATAGCTTTGACTAGACGGACCTTTAGAAATAATCAAATTATATGCTTGTGTGTACATGCGTACCTTTATATACATGCATATATATATATATATCACTTCAATATTTGTGGTGAATAAAAAGTTAATGTTATCTTTTCCCATATTTTCAATCATGAGCTTGTTTGACTTAAAAATGGCTTTGAACATGATTTAAGAGATCTGTTTTCTGATATCTTTTATTAGAGTAATTAAAAAACAGGAAAGAAGAATTTCTCAACAGAACTCAGCATAATAACTGACCCCTAAACTTCTAGTTTGTGTGGATAGATTTGCTTAGAAGTTATTTGCTTCCAAATAATTTTAGTCAAGTTATTTTTTACTGGAAGCATAGTTTGTATACAGTGAGATGCACGGATTTTTAGTGTTAGAGTTCAGTGAATTTTGATATATTTGTATGTCTCAGTAACCATCAATTTGATCAAGACAGAGAATATTTTTACCACCAGAGAAATATCCCTTCTGTGCATGTGATCTGAATCACGAATTGAGAAATATTTTAGTAATTATGTATCTTGCTGCAGCCAAGTTTGTCTGTTAGAGAGCAGTTGCAGAGCTATTGTGGAGTGGGATTTACCAGGCCTTGATTATTTTTTCCCCCCTCTTCCGGGAAAGAATGCCACAGAAAGAGATGAGGGGAAGAGTTGAGAATATATGTTGTAATGGAGTGATTAGTGGTGTTTTATGGAATCCAAGATGAGAGAAATGAGAATATAAAGGGAATAAGAGGATTTAAAACATTGTGCCAGTGGACTCGAAATCCAAACATCTCTGGAGTTCGGATTCTAAAATACATGATCTGGAAAAATAGCAATTGGTAGGGAGAGGGTAGGCTGTGAAGATTTTGGAAGTGATGCATTGAATAATTGTTAATGAAATCTTCTAAAACCTTAGGATTCAGTTGCTAAAGTAGAGAGGAAAAAATAAAGTGTTGGAGAATAAGAAAGTCAGTGAATAAGAGGCCAAGGTGTTGAGTGGATATTGACATGAATATTGAAATCACTAAGAATGATGACAGACATAATGGTGGTGTGCAAGACAAGTGAGAGAGAGGGATCCAAAGGCTGATGGTGATCACAGCATCACCATCTGTACCACTGGAGCATGGGACCCCAGGGTACAGTCTGATGGGCTGTGATTCATAAATCTGTGGTTTTATGGAAGGAAGGAAGAAAAAATATTTCTAGAAGCAGCCATGGGGAACAGAGACATACGTTCTGTCTCCAGGCCTGTGATACCACATGGGACATAAGAGGGAAAAGCAGCCATTTAGGGCTACAGAGGAGACAGAATATTCAGGGAATAGGTAAATTTTAATAGACGAAGAAGTTGGAATTAATACCTAGAAAAGAGTTGAAGGCTCTGGAGAAGAGGTAGAAGAGTGAGTTTCAGAGAGTGCAGTGCAGAAGTCTGGAAAGTCAAAGATTGTTGGATTAGGGAACGGGCAGCACTGTATAACGGAATTGGAGAAGGAAATGGCAACCCACTCTAGTATTCTCGCCTGGAAAATCCCTTGGACAGAGGATCCTGGTGGGCTACATACAGTCCATGGGGTTGCAAAGAGTTGGACAAGACTGAGCACACACACAAACACCCACACACACAGCAGTTGTCTCCCTATTTTCTTCTCTCCCTCTTCCTCCCTTAGTGGGACAATTCTGTTCTTGTACCTTACACCTTTATCTTTCCGCAGCTGACCTGCACATTTAATTCTCAGCTCCCAACCCTTTTTCCTTTTCTCAGCAGCTCCACTCTACCTGACACTCAAATGTATCAACTTAGGTGTATTTTTTTTTTTTTTTTTTGCTCTTTGCAAGTTAAACATGGAAAAGACAAAAATAGAAGAGCTCATTAATCCCTGTAAGAAAAACATGTCAGGGTGAGACAATGAAGTTCTGTTATAAGGGCAAGCACAGTGTTGATTTTTAGCAAGTTGACCCAAGATCATTCTTTGTTAAATAGCTATAATGTGGGTCACAGTTTGGATCGTGCAAATATTAGGAAATACTTATTGGACTTATAAATTTCTTATTAATGAATGATAATAGTAATAAACTTGAACTAGGCTAAGCCGCTTCATTTGGCAATATCATGCTAGTAAACTCTATGTTTAGATAAATAGGAACAAAAAGCAATGAAACAACTTGCCAAAGGGCCCTTTTCCTACTTGATAAGCCAGTTTTCTTAATTTGTTCTCTATGCCTTTACTCATTTTCTCATTTATTGCAACAGCTTCTGGTTCTGGAAGTAAACAAGGTTACACAGAAAATTGTAATTAAATTTTTCTTTAAGTTCAGTCACCAAAGAGTTGGGCTTAGAGGCAAAGCAAATGTTTAGTGGTGCAACAAGTGGGAATCTTCTATATTTATTTAGAAAGATGCAATACATCTGACCTGGAAAATCTGAAATGAGAGAAAGTGTAGCCTTACTAAAGTATGTCTCACAGATGAGTAAATATAGTAGAGAATGCTTTCTCTTTTTAGTGATGTATAGAGTAATTTTTTAGATATTTGTTAATTTTTTTTCTGTAAAATTTTTTTTCCTCCCTCTCAATTCTGAGAGAGTAATAAAACCTTTGTACTACCTTGCCTCTAGGAAGGATTATGTCACAGGGTGAAAGAAAAAATTGCTTATAAACTACAAAGCATGCCATAAAGATAAAAGAGCAACGTGGAGACAGCTTGGACAATGGGAATCTCAGTAATAACTGTCGTGGCTATGTGAGTGGAGGGGCCTTCCCAACGCTTTTGTTCTTAATAAGACTCCAGGACCTTTGCAGAGCACTGGGGAATTGTTCAAATACTTGAATTTAAATTTGCCACTATTTTGGCCTGATGGACCTTGTAAATGGAATTAATTTTTGTTTGTTTGTTGTTTCTGTTATAATTATTATCATTTATTTTTTACCTCAGGGTACCAAATAGGACTAATCAAAATCTTTGACTCATGATACACTACCATCATTGCTTATTCAAGGCTTTCATTTATTTTACTTTATATAGTCATTGAATATATGAAATTATATGAACCCACTGCCCAATTTAAGAACTGGAATCTAATGTTCATCTATGTGATCTTGCTTATTCCATTTTTTTGGTCTGCCATTGGAGTGGCCATTATTTTGAATTTTATCCTTATCCTGCCTGTTATTACATGCCTATCTTACCCTAAAATTTTTTTTGTTTAGTTTTGCTTCCTTTTGATTTTTATAAAAAGAATATCTTAATATATGTGTCTTCTGGGAGTTGCTTCTTTCACTCATCATTATCACAGTAAGATTCCTGGATGATTCATCTCTGTGTTACATATGTTTCCCTCATGAAGAAGTCAGTAAAGAATCCGCCTGCAATGCGAGAGACCTGGGTTCAATCCCTGGGTTGGGAAGATCACCTGGAGGAGGGCATGGCAACCCACTCCAGTATTCTTGCCTGGAGAATCCCCATGGACAGAGGAGCCTGGTGGGCTGCATGCGTCCATGGGGTTGCAAAGAGTCGGACGTGACTGATTGACTAAGCACAGCACACAGGACATGTGCTACATGTGGCTTGGTTCTGTAATCTTCATTGATATTTGATATTTCTCTAAATATGTTGCAGTTTTTTTAAACTTCTATCATGGGCATCTGGGTTGTTTCCAGATTTGTGCTATCATTAACAGTACTGCTGATTGTTTTCTGGTACACATTTGCTAAACTTCTCTTGGGCAAATACCTAGGAGTGGAATTGCTGGTGTATTGAGTATGCAAATATTCAACTATATAAAATAATGGTAAATAGTTTTGCAAAGTGATTATTCTGAGTTATATCCTATTAACAATGTATGAGAGCCTATTGCTCTACAATCTCTGAAATACTTGGTTTTTAGTTTTTGACCATTGAATGAATGTAAATCCTGCCATTTTTTATACTTCCTGATTAATTGAGCTTCACTTCATATGCTTTTTAGCAATACATGTTTTCTATTCTATAAAATGCTTATTCAGATATTTTGTACAATGTTCATTTCTTTTTGTATTTTTATTATTGATTCATACAAGTTCTTAATTATAAATTATACCAAATTTTTAATCTTTTCTTTCCTATTAAGTGTTTTGTAATAGCTTAGGAAATCACTTTCTACCATAAGGCTAGGAAAATGTTCATCTATGTGTTCCTCTTAAAATTTTAAACTTTTTATTTCAATAAGACATCACCACTTCTCTTCAGTATTGTATAGGATTTATATCTAGTTCTGTAAGAGAAGGAATGAATTAAAAGTTGTAAGGAATGAACTGAAAGTCATAAGGATAAGAAAAACACTATCACTTTCCAATAATGATTATTTACTTAAAATTCCCCTAAATTGAGTAAACAAATTATAATAGGGGAGTTGAACAAGGCAGCTGAAGATAAGATCAATACAAATTTTGTTATATTCTATTAACCAGAAACAAACAGAATAACAATTAACTATGAAAGATACTATTTTATGATGATTGAAAATATAAAGTACAATACTTAGAGATAAATCTAACAGTAGATATGCAAAACTTACACATAGAAAACTATGACATTTTTGAAGAATATTTAAAAAGATTAGTAGCAGAGAAGTATACCATGTTCATCATTGAAAGATGTCATAAAGACCTTAATTCTTCCTGCAAAGATCTATAGATTTAATGTTCAGTTCAGTTCAGTTGCTCAGTCATGTCTGACTCTTTGCATGCCAGGCCTCCTTGTCCATCACCAACTCCTGGAGTCCACCCAAACCCATGTTCATTGAGTTGGTGATGCCATCCAACCATCTCATTCTCTGTCGTCCCCTTCTCCTCCTGCCCTCAATCTTTCCCAGCATCCAGTGAGTCAGCTCTTTGTGTCAGGTGGCCAAAGTATTGGAGTTTCAGCTTCAACATCAGTCCTTCCAATGAACACCCAGAACTGATCTCCTTTAGAATGGACTGGTTGGATTTCCTTGTAGCCCAAGGGACTCTCAAGAGTCTTCCCTAACACCACAGTTCAAAAGCACCAGTTCTTTGGCGCTCAGCTTTCTTTATGGTCCAACTCTCACATCCATACATGACTACTGGAAAAACCATAGCCTTGACTAGACAGACCTTTGTTGACAAAGTAATGTCTTTGCTTTTTAATATGCTGTCTAGGTTGGTCATAACTTTCCTTCCAAGGAGTAAGTGTCTTTTCATTTCATGGCTGCAATCACCATCTGCAGTGATTTTGGAGCCCAAAAAAGTGAAGTCAGCCACTGTTTCCACTGTTTCCCCATCTATTTGCCATGAAGTGATGGGACCAGATGCCATGATCTTAGTTTTCTGAATGTTGAGCTTTAAGCCAACTTTTTCACTCTCCTCTTTCACTTTCATCAAGAGGCTCTTTAGTTCTTCTTCACTTTCTGCCATAAGGGTGGTGTCCTCTGCATATCTGAGGTTATTGGTATTTCTCCCGGCAATCTTTTAATGTGACTATAGTCAAAATCCCCAAAGGATTCTTTGTATAATTCAGGAAAGGTCCAACATAATCAAAATACTTCCTTAAAGCATAAAAACATGTAGGAGTTTCTCTCCCAGGTATACAGGCTTTTGGAGCTACCATAATTGAAATGTGTTTCACACAGGAGAGATAAATTGATGCATGAAATAGAATACAGTATTCAACAAAAGATCCATGCATATATACAATTTGGATATTTGATAGAGGTGGCATAAATCACTTGGGAGAGGAGTTATTATTCAATAGTTATGGCTGAAAAAGTTTGTTATCTACATGGAAAAGACATGGAAATTAATCTTTGCACACATCTTACATGAAACAACTCTCCATGGATTAAGAATTTAAATAGAAAAGGCAGAAATTTTAAACTTTCACTAGAGTTAATTTGTTTTGGAGAAAGGGAACCATAACCCATTTCTGCATAGCCAAATTTGCAGTATCATATTCATTTCTAGTTTAAGTATTGAGCCCATACTTAATATAGAACACAGATTTTAGAGAATTCCTTCAATAGAAAATTAAATTTCTATTTCCTTTTCTAAAATGATGTCCACCTCTTCTCCATTGCTCTTCCCTTTCCAATCCTGCTGATTATCAGAGGAGAAAATCCTATACTAGACAGTCTATATCTCTTGCAAATTATTTTTTAAATAAAGAGAGGTGTATCTAGAGGAGATGAAGGAATGTTGGGACAGCATTGAAGAAAGAGGCAGCAAATACTAAAACTTTGGGTTCTGAATATATGCATTAACAGTTTTCATGTGTAGCAGATACTGTTAGTTGACTCCTTCAACACCCATTCCAATTTCTTTTCACTTATCTTCTTTCGTTTTGAAAGCTCTGAAACAAAAAGCTTAGTTTTTTCAGACTCCATTTTAACTAGAGGAGCCCATGGAACTCAGTTCTGGCCAGTGAGACGTACATGTTGAGATCCCTTGGTTCTGCCACGTCTGTTTTCTCCTGACTGTTGCCTGAAACATAGATGCCACCCCAGATCTGCAGCTGCCATTATTAAGGATAATAGAGCAGAAAAGGAAGGGTCCTGCTTTTTTGATGGCATCCTCGAGGCTCCATACAAGCCCTAGACCTAGCTACCTACAACCTTTTCTTACATAAGTGAAGGATCTCTGTTTCTACTAAATCAACATTTACTGGACTTCTGAAACTCACTATACAGTGCATCCTATCACCACTACACAAATAATCCTTACTATTTCACATGTGTGTATCTGAATGCAGCAATTATCATTCATTCATATAAATGTATGCAACTCCAGTGTACCTCTCCTGAATTTAACAATTCTGGTTGAGAAAGCTTAAATAGTAAAGACATAGAAGAATTGAATCTTATAATGAACACATTTTATGTTATAGGTGTAAATAGGCTTTTATATTCCTCAAGAAGGGAATAAATCATTTTTTTTCCATTTATTATTATTAGTTGGAGGCTAATTACTTTACAATATTGTAGTGGTTTTTGTCATACATTGACATGAGTCAGCCATGGATTTACATGTGTTCCCCATCCTGATCCCCCCTCCCACCTCCCTCTCCACCCAATCCCTCTGAGTCTTCCCAGTGCACCAGGCCCGAGCACTTGTCTCATGCATCCAACCTGGGCTGATGATCTGTTTCACCCTAGATAATATACATGTTTCAATTTCATTTTTATACATTCTGGAACTTTCACAAAAACTAATCATGAATTTGAGCACAAAAAATGTTAATTTTTTAAATGGCCTTGTCAGTTTTTTATGGGTCACATATTCTGATTGTAAATCTATCATATTTGAAATAAATGATAGGTTAAACAGAAATTCTGATAACTTAAAGATATACCTCTAGAAATATTATGTTGGATCAGTGAGAAAATGAAAAAAGGAATTACATGCTATCAGGAAGCAAGAAAATAAGAATACTTCATCCCCAAAACTGTGAAACACAGCAAAAGCTGCACTCAGGAGAAAATCAATAGTTTACATGCCCTCAATATTGAAGAAACAATAGAAAATAAGGGAACTAAGAATTGATCTTAAGAAATTAGAAGAGGAATACCAAAGTAAACCAAAGGAAAATACAGGAAATTGTTAAAGATAGACTGGATTTAATTTAGTAAAAAACAAAACTCTGCATAAAAAGAAAAAAGTAAGTCTAAAAGATGGTTTTTAGAAAATAGCAATAAACCAGATAAGCCTGATTATAAGTGAGAGAACAAAATACAAATGTTTAGAAATGTGAATATAGTACCAATGTGGAAGAGATTAAGAAGAATTATAAAGATTGAACATCTGTTTTGACAGATTTGGAGACCTAGAGCAGATGGATGATTTTCTAGCAGAAGATGAAATACCAAATTTGACCTAAAGAAGATGTAAGATCCTTGAAGAGACCAATTACCAAAGACAAGATTGAAAAGGTGAATAAAGATGTACCATTCAGACAGACACCAAGGCCAGATGGGTTCTCAGCCAAGTTTTATCTAACCTTTAAAGAAAAGTTTATTCCAGGTTATTTTAACTATTTCAAGCTATAGAAGAAAGTAGAAATCTTCTCAATTTATTTTCTAAATCTCACAAACTTAATGACAAAATTTTATCAATTACCAATATATTACCTAATATACAACAAAACTCATTTATTAAATAAAATATTGGCAAATAGAATATATCAAAGAATAATACATTATTATTAAGAGGCAACTCAAATTCAAATGTGATTCAGTATCAGTATAATCTATTATATCAATAAATTTAAGAAGAAAAATGTATGTGATTATATGTGTATATGTGTGCATGCTCAGTCATGTCCTCCTCTTTGCGACCCCATGATTGTAGCCTGCCAGGCTCCTCTGTCCATGGAATTCTCCAGGCAAGAATACTGGAGTAGGTTGCTATTTACTCCTTCAAGGGATCGTCCTGACCCAGGGATTGAACTCACATCTCTTGTGTCTCCTGCAAATAGGTGCTAAAAGACATTTAATACAATACAGCAGTTTTTCCTAATAACCCAAACTATAAAGGAATCTACTTAAAAGTACTACTAAGTTTTACCATATTCCTATAGCAAATACCACTCTAAACAACAAAACACTAAAACTTTTAATTAAATCACGAAGAAAATATCTAGCACTTTTGTAGTGCTTACTATCTGTGGGGATGGTTTTAGGTACTTTACATACAATATTTTTCAAAATCATACATGAGAGATATTATTATAAGCCCCATGTTAAAGACGGGAGAGCTGAGGCAAAGAGAGATTGAATAACTTGCCCAGGAACACACAAACAGCAAGTAGTGAACTTATGATTCAGAGCTAGACAGTTGTCCTCTAGAGACCATGCTCTTAACACTGTGCTGTGTAGTCTCTAAATAAAGATTCTTGTTTTCATTATTATTATTCAACACATTTTGAAGTAGCAGCAACTGTAATACAAGAAGAAAATGACAGAAACCTCAGTGTTGCAAGAGATAAGTAGACATTTTGTAGATGGTGTTCAGTGAAAAATCAAAAAACATAAAGTACTATTAATATTAATAAGGATATTTGATAAGGTAGCTGGACAAAAGATAAAATGTTTTCTTCATTCTTGCAATAAAGACCTAGAAATGGAAACAGGGGGAAGTATTTTACTTGCAACAGTCATACAGATGAACAGATACACATATACATGAAGGACACTTAAAATCTGGCAAAAATTGGATAAGGAAACCCCATGATATACACAGAAAACTATGTGTACACTATAACCATATTGAAAGACATACAAAGAAGTTTTGAACAAGTGGAGAGAATATTTAACATCTCAGTTCTCTGAAATTAATATGTAATGAAATTCTAGTAACAAAATTTTCTAGGCATTAGATAAAATCATCTTGAAATGCAGATAAAAGAATAAATGCCTCAGAAATATCCAGGAAAATGTATGAAATGAAGAATGATGGGGAACTTTCCTTACCAGGCATTCAGCATACAATAATCAGTGTATGATCATGGCATCTGGTCCCATCACTTCATGGCAAATAGATGGGGGAACAGTGGCTGACTTTATTTTTCTGGGCTCCAAAATCACTGCAGATGGTGACTGCAGCCATGAAATTAAAAGACGCTTACTCCTTGGAAGGAAAGTTATGACCAACCTTGACAGCATATTAAAAAGCAGAGACATCACTTGGTCAACAAAGGTCCGTCTAGTCAAGTCTATGGTTTTTCCAGTGGTCATGTATGGATGTGAGTGTTGGACTATAAAGAAAACTGAGCGCTGAAGAATTGATGCTTTTGAACTGTGCTGTTGGAGAAGACTCTTGAGAGTTCCTTGGACTGCAAGGAGATCCAACCAGTCCATCCTAAAGGAGATCAGTCCTGGGTTTTCATTGGAAGGACTGATGTTGAAGCTGAAACTCCAATATTTTGGCCACCTGATGCGAAGAGCTGACTCATTTGAGAAGACCCTGATGTTGGAAAAAACTGAAGGCAGGAGGAGAAGGGGCCGACAGAGGATGAAATGGTTGGATGGCATCACTGACTCAATGGATATGAGTTTGGGTGAACTCCGGGAGTTGGTGATGGACAGGGAGGCCTGGCGTGCTGCAGTTCATGGGGTCGCAGGGAGTTGGACACGACTGAGTGACTGAACTGAACTGAATCAGTGTAAGTGTAGGGAGAGACAAATAATTTGAAATCTCAGGATACAACAGAATTTAATATTTTATGAGCAGGGATTCAGTTCAGTGGGGAAAGGATGGATCGTTGAATAAATGGTAGTGAAACAATTGCCTATTCAACGGGAGTAGAAAATACAGAGCTGTTTTCTGATCAACCAGTTTTTTTTTTTTTTCCAAGTTGTAGACCAAATAGCCAGGCCATTGGCAATAGCCCAAGCATTAGTAAAAATAGAACAAAGTTCATCAAAAGAGCTGTTGCCTTGAGTTTTGAAAATAGCCTTGAGTTCTATCTGCTAGTGGAGCAACTGTGTCCCTCTTGTGTTTTTGCATAGCAGCTGTTGAGGTTGAGAAGCTATGCAGCCCAGCAGACACTACTCGATTTCAGCTTAGCCAGGCCATTAGTGAATTGAGCCCAGGCACTTAAGTGAACCTGTGTGAACTGAGAATCCAATGAGCCAGCAGTTTCCTTCAGGTGGTAGAATGGGGGAATAAAGTTTTCCCCAAAGAGACAGCTGTAATTTTTTTTAAATGTAAAACTGAGGTGTCACTCAGGTCATGATAGATACATTCTTGAATATTTCATTTCCATGTGACAATCACACTTAAAACTGCAGGGGGCACCTTTGGGTGGTGACTGCCTCTCTTTACCAGAGGGTTCAATTGGGAAAGTCATCCATCCCAAAGACTGGTAGCTCAAAAGAGTTATTAATGCTGTGGAACCACAAACATTGATGGCTTGCCACAGCTTATTGGACTGCTTCCAATGCCACTTGTTGATTTGGACCTCCCACTCACAGAATACTAATCTGTTAGTTAGCTGATATAAATACCAAGCAGAATGCACAAGTGAGGTGCATACTGTTTCCAACACCAAATTAGATGTTGATCTTCTTTTTGGTGGCTTCCGACGTGGCACCAGTGGTAAAGAACCGGCCTGCCAATGCAGGAGACATGAGATGTGGGTTTGATCCCTGAGTTGGGAAGATCCCCTGGAGGAGGACATGGCAACCTGCTCCAGTATTTTTGCCTGGAAAATTCCAAGGACAGAGGAGCCTGGTGGGCTACAGTCCATGGGGTTGCACAGAGTTGGACACGACTGAGCACATGCTTCATTTTGGTGGTGTGTGGCCACCCTTGACTGCTGAAGGGATGAACATTGTGATTCCACCTACATAGTCCCAAGAAACTTTATTAAGAAAGTAGACTCTGAATTTCATCAGTTTATCAGCCACCTTGCTGGCTGAAGTGTGATAACACTGCACTTAGAATAACTAAAACTGCATCTTCTCACTTATCAACCAAAGTTATCACCTATATAGTAAAAGCTTTGAATGTCAGAGCGTAGAGGCATTTATACTAACCCTGACTCACCCACTGGTGACAAATGGTAGAGAAATTTAGGTCCTTAGGAATAGTGCAACTGCATATTAGAGCCTTTGCTATAAGAATGTGAATCAGTTTTGGTCGTAGGGTGCCAGTGTCCAAGACGTCATACCAAGCGCCATACTTTCGTACAGTTGTTGTTCAGTTGCTAAGTTGTGTCTGACTCTGTGACCCCATGAACTGCATCACACCATGCTTCACTATCTCCCAAAATTTGCTCAAATTCATGTTCATTGAGTTGGTGATGCCACCCAATCATCTCATCCTCTGTTGTCCCCTTCTCCTCCTGCTCTCAATCTTTCCCAGCATCAGGCTCTTATCCAGTGAGTCAGCTCTTTATATCAGGTGGTCCAAGTGTTGGAGCTTCAGCATCAGTCCTTCCAATGAATATTCAGGGTTGATTTCCTTTACGACTAACTGCAGTCCCTTGCAGTCCAAGGAACTCTCAAGAGTCGTCTCCAGCACCACAGTTCTGAAAAATCAATTCTTCAGCTCTCAACCTTCTTTATGGTCCAACTCCCATATCCATCCACTGCAAAAACCATAGCTTTGACTAGATGGGCCTTTGTTGGCAAAGTGATGTCTCTGCTTTCTAATATGGTGTCTAGGTTTGTCATAGCTTGTTTTCCAAGGATAAAGTATCTTTTAATTTCATGACTGGAGTCACTGCCCACAATGATTTTGGAGCCCATGGGAATAAAATCTGCCACTATTTCCATTTTTTCCCTTCTATTTGCCATGAAGTGATGGAACTGGATGCCATGATCTTAGAGTTTTGAATGTTGAGTTTTAAACCAGCTTTTTAACTCTCCTTTTTCACTCTTATCAAGAGGCTTCTTTAGTTCCTCTTAGCTTTCTTCCATTAGAGTGGTACCATCTGCATATCTGAGGTTGCTGATAACTTCTCCAGGCAATCTTAATTCCAGCTTGTGAGTCATCCAGCCCAGCATTTCACGTGATGTACCCTATATACAAGTTAAATAAGCAGGTGACAATATACAGCCTTGCTGTACTCCTTTCCCAATTTTGATCCAGTCCGTTGTTGCATGTTGGGTTTTCTAGAGTGATTTCAGTTAGAGTCACAACACCAGGGCTTTGGGAACAATTGAATTAAGTAAGTCTCAAGCTCCCATTAACCTTTTTTTACTGCCTATAAAGTTCTATATATTGGGATATTGCATCTCTTGCTACCCCTCCTACCTCTAAATCAAGGCTTCAAAGCTGTGGTTTCCCTTTTTCCTTCTGGGATACTATACTTTATCTGTTGAACCACCTACGAGGGGCTGAGGAGATGATTTGAGGACCTATTTATAGATCCCTTTATCACTTCTTTCTTAGGGTTCTTCCCAGTTGGGAGACTTCCTTCTGGCATTTATGGATAGGAAAGTACATGCATGCATGCATACTTGCCAACTCTCTTCAGTTGTGTCCAACTCTTTGCTACCCTATGGACTGTAGCCTGCCAGGCTCCTCTGTCCATGGAATTCTCCAGGCAACCCAATACTGGAGTGGGTTGCCATGCCTTTCTCCAGGGGATCTTCCCAACCCAGAGATTGAACCCGCATCTCCTGGGGCTCCTGCATTGCAGGTAGAGTCTTGACCCCTGAACCACCAAGTATATGCATATAATATCTCAATTCTTACTGTATATTCAGATGTAGAAGAAATATCAATAGTACACTGAATTGGCCCAAAGTTGCCCAGGTGTCACCAAGTCTTTTCTTCCCCACTGTGAATCACTTCCCCCTGCCCAGATTGACTGGCAAGGTGACACTGGCCTTGAGGACACTTTGATTTAGCAGCCACCAGCCATACTGGTTTTTGGCTAGTGCTGTGGGGTTTTTGTACCCTTTGGTGACTTGGGCTTGACTTACACAATACTTTTTAAAAAGAACTCCACTTTAATCTGGATCAATTGCTACCCCATCATATGATTGCATCTCTTAGGTTTTTGCCCAGTTTTAACATAAGGACTAGGGGAGTTTTCCAGGGGAGAGGGGCTAAAACTAAGAAAAGATCTAGAATCCCTTGGTTAGTTTTTCATTCTCCATTGATTCACCTTCATCAGCATCAGAGACCCCACCTGCTGTGAGAGCCTGAATAATAATGATTCAGCTTTGGTTTCCCCTAAGAGTTTGTCTCTGCCAGGAAAATCTCTCCAAGAGGGTTTAAGTTCCCCCATAGCAGCCAAAGCTCACTGCAAAAACTCTGAAACCTTCTCTATCATCTCTGAATGTGTTTAAATATAGCTCGGTAGGTTACAAGGGGGCCTCAGAAATAAGATGTCCCTGCTGTGGCCATTCTTCCTTAACAATTATAGGGTATCCACCACCCTCATCTCCCAGATGACCCAGCCAGAGAACTAACAATCAGTCTGGTTTCTGCCCCACTGGTTGCAAATTTGCCTGCTTTCACTCCATATAGAGGCTCATCTCTGTAACTATTGGGATGGAAACTTTTGCATATCCAGCATGAATTGTAATACTGGTATTCGCAATATAGAGGATTTAAGGTCAACATCCCAACTGGAAAAAAAAAAAAAAGCCCACCCTGGGCAGAGTCAGCAACCACCTGCATCTTTCAACCAACTGTCTTTGAACTGATTTCCCAGTATTCATCTACAACCACCGCCTCAATTCTGTCTCATTTACAGGCAGTAAACCAGTGGACCATTCACTGCCTAGTTAACCAGTCAAGTCAGTCCACATATTCACTATCACTATGAACAAAGCTAGTGGAGGTGATGGAATTCCAATTGAGCTATTTCAAATCCTAAAAGATGATGCTGTGAAAGTGCTGCACTCAATATGTCAGCAAATTTGGAAAACTCAGCAGTGGCCACAGGACTGAAAAAGGTCAGTTTTCATTACAATCTCAAAGAAAGGCAATGCCAAAGAATGCTCAAATTGCACTATTGCACAATTGCACTACAGAATCTATAACTAAAAGTCCCAATATATAGGGTAAATACAACAAATATAGGAGACTAAAATGCTCAAACTACCGCACAATTGCATTCATCTCACACTCTAGTAAAGTAATGCTCAAAATTCTCCAAGCCAGGCTTCAGCAATACATGAACTGTGAACTTCCAGATGTTCAAGCTGGTTTTAGAAAAGGCACAGGAACCAGGGATCAAATTGCCAACATCCGCTGGATCATCAAAAAAGCGAGAGTTTCAGAAAAACATCTATTTCTGCTTTATTGACTATGCCAAAGCCTTTGACTGTGTAGATCACAATAAACTGTGGTAAATTCTGAAGGAAATGGGAATACCAGACCACCTGACCTGCCTCTTGAGAAATCTGTATGCAGGTCAGGAAGCAACAGTTAGAACTGGACATGGACCAACAGACTGGTTCCAAATAGGAAAAGTAGTACATCAAGGCTGTATATTGTCACCCTGCTTATTTAACTTATATGCAGAGCACATCATGAGAAATGCTGGGCTGGAGGAAGCACAAGCTGGAATCAAGATTGCTGGGAAAAATATCAATAACCTCAGATATGCAGATGACACCATCCTTATGGCAGAAAGTGAAGAAGAACTAAAGAGCAGGTTGATGAAAGTGAAAGAAGAGAGTGAAGAAGCTGGCTTAAAGCTCAGCATTCAGAACACCAAGATCATGGCTTCTGGTCCCATCACTTCATGGCAAATAGATGGGAAACAGGGGAAATAGTGGAAACAGTGTCAGACTTTATTTTCTTGGACTCCAAAATCACTGCAGATGGTGATTGCAGCCATGAAGTTAAAAGATGCTTGCTACTTGGAAGGAAAGTTATGACCAACCTAGACAGCATATTAAAAAGCAGAGACATTGTCAACAAAGGTCTGTCTAGTCAAGGCTATGGTTTTTCCAGTAGTCATGTATGGATGTGAGTGTTGGACTATAAAGAAAGCTGAGCACCGAAGAATTGATGCTTTTGAACTGTGGTGTTAGAGAAGATTCTTGAGAGTCCCTTGGACTGAAAGGAGATCCAACCAGTCCATCCTAAAGGAAATCAGTCCTGGGTGTTCATTGGAAGGACTGAGGTTGAAGCTGAAACTCCAATATTTTGGCCACCTGATGCGAAGAGCTGACTCATTGGAAAAGACCCTGATGTTGGGAAAGATTGAAGGCAGGAGGAAAAGGGGACGACAGAGGATGAGATGATTAGATGGCATCACTGACTCAATGGACATGAGTTTGGGTAAACTCTAGGAGTTGGTGATGAACAGGGAGGCCTGGCATGCTGCAGTTCATGGGGTCACAAAGAGTTGGACACAGCTGAGTGACTGAACTGAACTGATTCACTATCAATATTGTGGACTTCCTTCAAATGCCTTTAATTGGCCCAAAAGGCCCTCCCAGTTTCTGTTGCCCAAAGTCAGGCCTCTGTCAGTATGCCATTCTCATCACAGAAGCTGGGAAGAATTGTGACCTTATTTTCAAGCTCATATGTTAGCCTTCTAGAGTTTCATGGATGGTGTTAAAAGACATGAGACTCCTGGGTTAGAGATAAAGGACAGTTTATCACATGCAGCGATAGTCATAGCCAGAGAATCGGTGTTTTTAGCGTTGATTTCTTGAGTCCCATTTACCTTATCCGATGCACAAAGCACCAGCTGACACCTCACAGGCTGGGAGTTGTGTTACCGGAGAGAAGCCTTGACCTCAGGGGACCTGAATCTTTTATAAGGGGCAGTAAGTAAGCCTCAACTTTGCTCCAGAGGGAAACACTATCTTTATCTTCTGAGACTGTAAACCAGCATGTCCCTTGCTCTGGAAGGAGACATTCTTTCTCTCTTCCCAGGCTGTTTGCTCTATAAACATGGTTAAAAAGACAGTCTAGAACAAAACAGTGAGTCTGAATGCATGCAGTAATGTGTGAGGTCCATGGAGAATAGTCTACTAACAATGAATTTATACTCCTTGCCAGAAAGGAATGAAACTGAGGGAGACTAAAGTGTTGCAGCATCTAACTCAAGGGAGACTTTAAGGAATCGTAAAATTAGACAATTGTGAAAACTATTAAAATTGACAGTCAATTGAAAATGTGAAAAATTTCAAATACATAAACTATGAATAAATATTATGCATCTTGAAGAAGTGCAGGCAATTTCATGGCAAAGAAGTTATGGGATATTGAATTTTTAAAGAAAAATACTAGTAATGTAGCATTAGAAAAGATATACTCATTATTCTGCTTACATTAGTTATAATAATCAAATATTCAATATAAAGATGTTTTAAAATTTTGTTTTTAAATATACATGTCATTTTTATTTTCAAAATAATTTTGAAAACAACTTCTAAGTAGAACTATTTAGAAATCTGCCAATATAATTTAAAAAATAATTTATAGTCAATAAATAAATGCTTTCCAGACAATTTCAGTTTTTAGAGCCCTCTTTGTATCAAAACTGATGTTGATGACAAGTTATCTGTTCATCTGACAATGAATGAAAGTTACCTAATGAGAGGAAGAAATTCTGAGTGATCATGGGAGGCTAATGGGAAGTGAAGAAACTTCAAAAAGCTTCCATGAGAAATGTAAAAGTAATATCGTATCATATATGCACAGAGTTCTGTTTAATTCATTTATATTTTCACTGATCATTCAGAGAATTATTGAACTTTTGAGATAGAAGGAAACTTAGAATTCATCTACTTTAATGTTCAATTTAATGTAATATCTTTTTAAACACCCTTTACAGATTTAAATCTTATTTAAAAGCCTTAATTATATTTTTAAATAATTTATGGGAGAAAAGTAATATGTTGGACATATTTTATATAAAAGTATATTCATACTGCTACTACTGAATTGAAAGAATCAGCTGTATTCTCTCCCAGGGTTGATTTTCCTCCTCTTACGGTATGGGTTTATTTGAATCTTTTAATTAAAAAGCTGCTTTAATTTGGGGGCATTTTCTACATCTGCAATATCAGCTGCTTGACATCCTCTTCCTTTCTGTAATTGCATTAAATTTTAACATCACTTTTGGCTGCTGAGTAATTTAGTCATGAAGATTAGCAGGATGGGGATATAGCAAGGTGATTAAAACCTGAGCTTCTAGGGTCAGTGCAAACCAAGTCTGAACTCTAGTTACATCACTTCCAAGTCATGTGACTTCAAATTATTTGATCTCTGTAAACCTCAACTGCCTTGTCAGTAAAATGGGAATAACAGTGACAATACTCAGTGAATTGTGAGAGTTAAATGTTAAAAAGCTTAATACAGTGTCTGGCACCTAGTTTGCATGCATGTGTGATCAGTTGCTTTAGTTATGTCCAACTCTGTGAGATCCTATGGACTGTAGCCTGCCAGGCTCCTTTGTCCATGGGGATTCTCCAGGCAAGAACAGTGGAGTGGATTGCCATGCCCTTCTCCAGAGGATCTTCCCAACCCAGAGATCAGACCCGAGTCTCTTATATCTCCTGCATTGACAATTGGGTTCTTTACCACTAGCGCTACCTGGGAAGCCCCTGGCAACTAGTTTACTGACATTCAGTAGACATTTATGGTGATGACGACGATGACAGTATTGGCATAATATAAAAACCAGAATAAAATTGTTAGTGAAAAATTCAGTGTACTCTTAAAAAAAAAAGCAAAAACAGGCTATGAATATCAGAATCTAATTAAAACTTTATACTAGGTATTAAGGGCTTCCCAGGTGGCCCAGTGGTAAGAAACTGCCAGCCAGTGCCAGAGATGCGGGTGTGATCCCTGGACTAAGATCCCCTGGAGGAGGAAATGAAAACTCACTCTAGTATTCTTGCCGGTGAAATCCCATGAATAGAGGAGCCTGATAGGCTACAGTCCATGGGGTCTCAGAGTCAGACACGACTGAGTGTGCACATGTACACAGTGGCATTAGGTATTAAATTATGTATTGCTTCACATTTCATGAGCTTATTTCAGAAGGAGTGCCTGGTGATATCTACCATTAGTTCGTTTTCTCACCTGATAGGCTCTGAAATGTGGGAGAAGGGAATGAATGATTTGAATGGGAAAGGGTAGTATGTGTAAGGATGTGCAGAATAAGTATATCCTTTGCTTACTGTGATTTTTGCAGCCTGATGACTTTTTTTGCAAGCAGTTTTGCAAAGCTAGGATAACTAATCTGAACCGTAGCCTTATTAGTAAAGTCAATATTTTGGTCCTTGTTTCACAGATAGAGGAACTGAGGCAAGACACAGTAAATGTCTTTGTCAAGGTTACATGGACAGTCAGGGGCAAAATACACATTTATTTCAGGGTCCTGATTCCAAAGCCATAGGCTGTGTAATTCTGGTGATATACAGAAGAGCTGAAAACACACTATACGTAGTAGTTGTATCTGAAATAGAATAACACAAATATCATTTTCAGAATCTCCAAATCAAGGTCACACCTGTGTAATCGCATATTTCTAACATTATTATTTATGCTGGCAGTAGTTGAAGCGTGCAAGAAATGTATTTGCGAAAAGAAACTACCAGTTATATTGATAAAGCAGCCTTTGGAATGGAACTGGTGCTAGAGGGAGAAATAAGAAGGAAATAACTTAATACACTGAACAAATTTTTACCTGATACATTTTAATATTGAACTGAAATTCATGAAAAAAAAATATGGCTGGTATTTCCCACTGACACGTTGGTGGTTCTGCATTTCCTCTTCGTTCTGCAGCCCCAGCTCATCTGGGTCCCTGTGACTGAGGCAAAGAAAGAGCCAGCCAGCCAGAGTGAATTCATCACAAAATATCCTAAACCTTGGCCAGCAGAAAAGAACTATTTATTGCTTCCGTAAAGTAGGGGCGTGTTAGGCACTTTAATTAGAAGCACATTTAGATGTAGGAAATAACTATATTTCCATTTTCTATTTTAGTCTTCAGTCTCTGGCTGAACTGTGTGATCAAGCAGCTCCTGGAAACCATTTGAAACTGGCATAGATGAATCTTCCTTGACTAAATTTAGCAGGAGAGTCAAAATTTTAGTAGTCTGTCTCACCCACTCTAAGTTAATTTACCAATTAGCATTTGTGGCCGCTAACGGCTGCTGTTTGTGTGGAAGTGTACAGTTCTGCTTTCCAGAAGAAAAGAGTTGATGGAGGGGTGTAGTCAGTCCTAAAACTGTTGTGATTCCAGGATTAGACATTATTTTCCTTTTCCAGGGAAAGATAAGCAGGACATGTCCAGACGTGCCTTCTATAAAAGGCTGGCTCAGAAAAGCCCTCATAGAACATATTCACTTTCACGATTGCTATTTCAGGTAAATTGCATCCCTAAGTACTTTATATAAAAATCTTCCAGTTGCTAAATTTGGTTGAAAAGGAATATTTCATTTGGATGATAGATAAAGTGGTATCATCCTTGTGACATCTGATATAATTTTAAAAAATAGTCTACTGTGGATTTAGAGTCTCACAGCTAAAGAAAGAAAAACCTATCATGCTTTGGGGCTAGTTTCATATATTGCTTTTGTGCTAAACAATAGCCATATCAACAAGCCTGGTTCTACCACCACCTGCAGTAAGAATTGGACATGTACATGGTCAGGAAGTCTACTATGGCTGTTATTTATTACACTGGAGTCCATTCAGTGCACTGATCATTTTCCCCATTAAACAGATGATTTAATGACATGAGAACTACCTGAACCCCAGCTCCATTACCAGACTCCTGCACAGTCTGGGTCTGACCTCCCCATCAGCATCCGCCTTCCATGGTTATGTTTACCACATCCTCTGCTGCAGCTCACAAGTGAATCTAGTCACATCTGTCTTTGCATGAGCCTGGAAGGGAGCTTTTTTCCTTCCTCTGAGAAAATTCCTTTGGTCAGATCTCTGGGCTGCATCCTCATAGCCCCTGTTTCTACCCTGCCTCCTTTTTTATCTGTGTGTCATTATATCCTCTTTGGTAGGAGGATATAATGATATTTGATGAATTTCCTCACTGCCCCTGCCCATGACTATAATCTCTTTAAAAGCAGAAACTATCATAGTATCCCCACCACTTATTTCAGTGTCTAACAGCTACAAAGAGGAAACTCAATAAGGTTTTGTTGAATGAATGACTGAGTAAATGAATGTTAGGAGAACTTCCTCCAAATGAAGTAAATGGAACGTAGAGGAGCCGCCTATGTCTGAGGCAAGGATTAGTGGCCTCACTGAGATAATGTGAAACAGATAGAAGAAGATAAAACCTTGGAGACAGACTTTTCCAACCTTGCAATTTTTCTGGAGGGTTCACTCTGTTACTGAGTGGCCTGGTGCCCTGGAACAAGTTTACATCATTAGTGTCAGATGTTGAAAACCCTGATATATAAAAGAACTGTTTCCACAGGAACTTCTCAGATAATGGAAGTAATTTTTTTTTCCAGGCGTGCTTGATAAGCTTAACTACAACCCTGAGTTAGAACTGAAAGGAGACCCAAGAGAAAAATTGCCGGAAATAGAGTGGGGTGTGAGAAGATGGTCACATCCCGAGTTATGTCTGAGTCCCTGGGACAGCTGCCAAGTGTGGGTTCTTAGCTTCACATGGGAGAGAATTCAAGAGTGAGCCACAGTAAAGCAAAGGAAGGTTTATTCAGAGAGGAAACACATTCTGTACAGAGTGTTGGCCATTTCAGAAGGCAAAAGAGGCACCAGGGTTTGGGGATTGTCAGTTTTTATAGGGGTGAGTAATTTCATAGGCTTAGTGGGAGGAGTATTCCAGCTCTTATGGGAGAAGGATGGGGTTTCCAGGAATTAGGCCACTGCCACTTTTTGACCTTTGTGATGGGCCTGGGAACTGCCAAGGTGCCTGTGGATGTGTCATTTAGCTTGTTGATGTGTTACAGTGAGCATATATTGAGGCTCAAGATCCAGTGGAAGTCAACTAGTCTGTCATCTTGGACCTAGTTGTTTCTAATCAGTTTATGTCATATCCTTGGGCTATATCATTCTTTTAAAGGTTGTGCCTTGCCCTTTTCCTGTCTCAGAAGCACAGCCAAGTAGAGATAACTTTGAAGCATCCATGAGTGCATTTATGAAATTTGAATTCCAGAGTCACAGCTTCAGAGGATGCCTATTCTAACAGCCAGAGGCCTAGGTAAGCTTCCTCTTCCTTCCCTCTTCTCTATCTGTGTGATGACTGGAGTCCAGTCTGAGCAGACATCTTTGGTCCCAGACCTCTGCCAACCAAAGCAGAGGCAGCAGTAGTTGAAGGCATTCAGCAGGAAGGTGACCTCTCTGGCAAAACATGGATAGTTCTCGGAAGCTGTGTTTTTCAAGGTGTCATCCTAGGAGTTCTGGCATCAGATTCACATGTGTGCTTTTTAAAAATTCAGATTTGTGCCTGCCCAGCCCCAACTAAATCAGTGTTTTCTGTTGGTTGGGAGGGCAGGTGGGGGTGACTGGGGAGTTGTGTTAGTTTACTCAGGCTGCAAAATACTGCAGACTGGGTCACTTGAACAACAGAAATGGTGTGTTCTAGTCACTCTGGGGTCTAGAAGTCCAAGGTGATGGTACTGGCAGGCCTGGTTTCTTTTGAGGCCTCTCTCCTTGACTTGTAGATGGCCGCACTCTTGCTAACTCTCCACAGGGTCCTCCCTCCATGCTCCTGAGCCCTTCATGTCTCTGAGTGTGTCCTGATTTTTTCTGATAAGACCACACAGTCTGACTGAAGTAGGACCAACTGTGTGGGGCCTTCAGTTCAGCTCAGTCACTTAGTAGTGTCTGATTCTTTGCAACCCCATGGACTGTAGCACATCAGGCTTCCCTGTCCATCATCAACCCCCCAAGCTTGCTCAAACTCATGTCCATCGAGTCATTGATGCCATCCAACCATCTCATCCTCTGTCATCCCCTTCTCCTCCTGCCTTCAATCTTTCCCAGCATCAGGGTCTTTTCCAATGACTCAGCTCTTCGCGTCAGGTGGCCAAAGAATTGGAGCTTCAGCATCAGTCCTTCCAATGAATATTCAACACTTATTTCCTTTAGGATTGACTGGTTTGATCTCCTTGCAGTCCAAGGGACTCTCAAGAGTCTTCTCCAACACCACAATTCTGAAGCATCAGTTCTTCGGCGCTCAGCTTTCTTTATAGTCCAACTCTCACATCCATACACAACTACTGGAAAAACCATAGCTTCAACTAGACAGACCTTTGTTGGCAAAATAATGGCTCTGCTTTTTAATATGCTGTCTAGTTTGGTCGTAGTGTGGGGCCTTATTTTAACTTAATCATCTCTTTAGAGGTCCTATCTCCAAATTCAGTCATATTCTGAATTATTGGTGGTTATGGCTTCAACATATGAGTCTTTCACAAAATTCAGTACATACAAAACTATTTGTTAAAAACAAAACAAAGCAAAACAAAAACACTTCAGATGATTCAGAAGCACAAATTTAAAAAGCAGTGATTGTTCTTCTCTCCTTCCTTATAGAAAACTGTAAGGCTATAGCTAGTCCTTGGCAAGACCAATAACTTTCTGCCTCTTGCTGCTCTAAACTCATTAGGCACATCTGTGAGCATCATAACCATCAAGGCTGAGGAATGCTATGTACTTTTTAACCTAATGTGATGACTCTTTCCTTCTAAACTTAACTGTCCTCATTAGGAACTCTCAGAACATTAAAAACAATTTACCTCTTAGGCTAAGGAGTATGTACAAGCATAAGTTTTATTTTGCCAGACTCAACAGACATTGTTTTTATGAATTAACAACCTCTAATGGGAACATCAACCTCCATCCATTCATTAACCCAGTCCATTGAGCTGCCATATGCTAAACTTCTATGCTAAGTCATATGCTAAGAGCTGGAATAACTTGTCATCAGCACAGCCTGGCCACCAGTTAGCTCAGCAGCCGTGACGCACAGTACTCAGCATGCCTGTGAGACTTTGCAATTATGGGAGATTTGTCTGTACCCATCTAATGTCATCTACCAAATTATATCACATCATGTCTTTTTTGCCAGCTGGTAAGTTTCTTGAGAGTGGAGGCAAGCGTTAGATCTTATCCAGCTTTATTTCCCTAAAATAGTGCCAGGCATAAATATTTTTTATGAATGTGAATGTGAATAGTGAATTTACTTGAATGCCTTTAGGTCTGAGATTTGTCTGGAGAGGTATAGGCAGACCTTTGCAGATGCTGCATTTTTATTTTATTTTATTTTATTTTACAAGTTGGAGGTTTATAGCAATCCTGCATCAAGCAAGTCTATTGGGGCCATTTCTCCAATAGCATTTGCTCACTTCATGTCTCTGTGTCACACTTTGGTAATTCTCACAATATCTCAAACTTATTCTATATATAATCATATTTCTTACGGTGATCAGTGATCTTTGATGTTACTACTACAACTCACGGAAGGTTCAGATGATGGTTAGTATTTTTTTTTTTTTGCCAATAAAATATTTTTAAATTAAGGTAGGTATATATATTTTTTTTTGACATAACGCTATTGAACACTGAATAGACTACAGTACAGTGTAAATGTAACTTTTCTATGTACTGGGAAACCAAAAAATTTGTGCTTTATTGTGGTTATCTGGAACTGAACCCACCACCTGTCTGAGGTCTGCCTGCCTGTACTTCCTTTATCCCTCATCAAACTTCACAAAATTAAACATATTTGTTATTTTACATCTCTGCCTATGGAGGTGAAAGAAAACCTCTGTATTTCTCTCTATAACCTCAAGAACAACAATGCAAAAAAAAAAAAAAAGAATAAAATTCAAATATATTTCTTTAATAGAAAAATTTAATAATATGCCAGTAAGTGATAAACAAAGGAGTAATTCTGTTATGGAAAGCACATTATGCTGGTATTGGGCATTTACCTTGTTGCTGTGGGCTGACCAGAAATAAAGTGGCCCTGGAATGAAATGAATCAGGTCTTTGAGGGAAAGGATGCAAAATTCTCCCCTTCATCCCCTCAGCCCCCTGCCCTTCACACACACCCAGCAGCAGCATCATAATTGTGTCTAAAGAGAGGACTGCTCCTAGAAAAGTCCCTTTCTGAAGAAAACATCTGTCACAAGTGCTACGGCTAAGATCTGGTTACTGAGCATTTCCAGGGGATATGCACAGTCTTTCCCTAAGTTGCCAAGAAGAACCAAGTCTTCATTTAGGACTTGGACTTTTTCTTGCTTTGTGAGAGTTTGTCATTTGATTCATTACAGTAGGATGAAAGTGATAATTGGGTATTTTATTTGCATGAGGGAGAATCTTTAAAAAAGCATTTCATTATTCTCTCAAAACAGTGCCTTTTGTTAAAACATTTCTAGCTTAAGACTAAAATGTGAGCTATTTACTGGAGAGAGAGAGAAATATTACAGAGAGCAGGCAAGTGAGAAGGTGGCAATAACTCAAAAGAACAGACTTATAAAAAGATGGTCTTAATATCCTAATTGGAACTCCTTTGATGAAGTGTTTTGATAATTCAGATAGAGTTAAACCTGAAAATAACTTACCTGCTTCTGTAGGAAAACAAATCTTTTCTTTGTTAAGTAAGGAGGTAGTGTTAAGTGTAACAGTTCAAAAAGAATACATAAAAAACCTATTTGTGGAATCCACCATTTTCAAGTACCTTAACATCACTAACCGACATAATATAGTGTAATGTTTCCTTCCTTTATTCTTCCCCCTCCTCATTATCAGTGGTGAGATTTTTTAGAAAAATAATGCCTCAGGTTATGCCTTGAGAAGTGATAGATATTGGCAAAAACAAGGTCTGCTTTGTCTTTCAATACTCACTATAAAAAATGAAGACTCTACACTTGCTCTCCCGAGATGGATCCAGGAATGACTTCCCATGACTTTGATGGCCATGAGCAGTAGCTGCAAAAAGCTGAATTTCTCTGGGAAGGTTTAGGAGAAAATAGATTTTTGGGTGCCCATCCCTGAATAATGCTGAAGACAGGAACCCAGAGAAGACAATGAAGAGACATTGTGACTGTCTTTTGGATTTGGGAAGTTTGAAATGGGTTGCTTCTAAAATCACGTTCTTTCTGACTGTGGACTTACTGGTTTGCTTTTCCAGGGAAGTGAGTCATTTTGGCAGAGTTGCATGTACTTCATTGCTAAAGGTGTTCTTTACTACATAACTCTCTATACTTAACAGTATTCACAAATGATACTAATTCATTTCCATAAACATATTTTAGAAGTCAGACTTTTAATTATTCTTTGCTGGCCTTCTTCTAGTTAGCCCATCCCTGACCTCCTGTTGTCCTGCTGTGTCCGAACAGTTGAGTTCTCTAGTTTTCCACATCTTCTTAACATGCTCTGGCTTGGCTGTTAGGTTGTGGTTTAGTTACGGCACGGCAGCAGGACCTTGTTTTACTTTCTTCTTATAATGTCCAAGA
Source organism: Dama dama (assembly GCF_033118175.1). Lineage (NCBI taxonomy): Eukaryota > Metazoa > Chordata > Mammalia > Artiodactyla > Cervidae > Dama > Dama dama. The sequence continues at coordinate 22,223,957 of NC_083708.1, read as the reverse complement.
GCAGAATATAACATAGGAACATGTGAATATTCTACAAAATTGCGGTGCTTGTTTGAACTTTTATATTTTATTTATTTTTTGACTGCACCATGCATGTGGGATCTCCCCAACAAGGGATCAAACCCATGCTCCCTGCAGTGGAAGCACAGACTCTTAACCACTGGACTTCCAGGGAACTCCCTGGAATTTTAACAGTGTGATTGCATAAATCAAACAAAGTTCTTCTGATTTCATCTCAGTATCTTCTTAGCTTTTCATAAATCTCTTAAAAGTTTTAAGAAAAAGATGTTTATATTTGTTACCAATTTCATAAAAAAAAAAAAACAAAAAAAAAAAAAACAAAAGAAAACAACAACGCACCTTCCCTTTTCTGCCAGAAACCAAAGGGTTACAAATACTGACTCACTGAACCCTCCCACCCCATTACTCAGCAGACCCTTGTTGGTAAGTTAGTCACGGCTGAGCTCTAGGGCTGTTCATTTGATTAAATAGGTGACATATTTTGTGTCAGATACAACTACTCAACAGACTTTCATCCAGTGTGGCTTCCTGCTGCAGACCAGCCAGCCCCTCACAGCCACCATCGGAGAACCTTTGTAATAATTACCACCTGCAGATCTTTTCCATTCATTACCTACAGTATAGCCTTCAAGAATGGTCGCTCACATTTTAGAGAAGAAATAGGAAGTTGTTTTTCCTTTCCCTTCTTCATACTTAGTGCTCCCAAAGGGCTAGCCCACCACTGATCATCAAGCTTCCTAATGGGGAAGCGCAGCAGTGCCTCTGTTACTTTCTTCCATCATCAGCCCCATGTCTGATGAATGTACTTGAATATGTACACCATTGCTCTCAAGAGGAGGATAATGGGCCTGCTTAAAAATAACCACCCCCTTCCATGCTGTGCTCATTCATTCTCGGTAAACATTCTACATTAGAAAAGACGTTTTGCTCTTCTGGTGATTGTGTGAGGAAAGATTTGACCAACACTGAAGATTGAGTATTATCAAGAAAAAAATATAAATATTAACTTAGATTTTTTATTTCTTTTCTTATCCAGTTATTATCTAGAGAAGACACTGAATTGAAATAATAGCAAGATTACTGGGCTGCTTATTGATAAATTGGACCTTTGTTAATCCCAATATTATTCTTGCTGTTGTTTTGTTTATACTTTTTTACTTTTTATTCCATGAATATATATAGTTTTTATAACTAGAATAAAGTTAAATTTCTGAGAAGAATTGTTTAATTCTTATTTTTAATTATAGGACAATTGTTTTGCAATGTTGTGTTAGTTTCTGCTGTATAGCAACATGAATCAGCTTTAAGTACACATATATCCCCTCCCTCTTGAATCTCTCTCCTACGCCCTCCTGCCAATATTCTTAGGGTTTTTTGCTTGAGATAAATTCCTTGATAGATTCATGTTATGGAATCACAAAATCTTGGAAATAACCTTATAAACCCTCTGATCCAATTCTTTCAATTCTAGCTTGAGAAAGACTTTTCTTTTTTAATAATCTTTACTCTTATGTTAATTTTATTTATTTATTTATTTTCTGCTTCCCTGGTAGCTCAGATGGTAAAGTGTCTGCCTACAATGCGGGAGACCCGGGTTCGATCCCTGGGTTGGGAAGATCCCCTGGAGAAGAAAATAGCAACACACTCCAGTATTCTTGCCTGGAAAATCCCATGGACTGATGATCCTGGTAGGTTACAGTCCATGGGGTCGCAAAGAGGTGGACACGACTGAGCGACTTCACTTCACTTCAAAGATCTTAATAATATATTGCACTTCTTTTGCTTTTCAAAATTAAAAAAATAAATACAATTTTAGAATATAGATTTACAAAAAGTTGCAAAGATGATAGAGAATCCCTATTCATCCAAAAATAGTTTCCCCTGTTATTAACATCTTAAATTAGTATGGTACATTTAATACAATTAATGAGCCTGATACATTATTGTTCATGGAAGTCAGTATTTTATTCAGATGTCCTTAGTTTTTATCTAATGACTGTCCTTTTTTGTACCAAGATCCCATGCAGGATGTGCCGTGTGCTGTCGTTTGCTCAGTCATGTCCGACCCTTTGCAGACCCATGTACAGTAGGGTTCCTCTGTCCATGGGATTTCCCAGGCAAGAATATTGGGGTGGGTTGCCATTCCCCCTCCAGGGCATCTTCTCAACCCAGGGATCGAACCCACATCGCCTTCATTGGCAGGAAGATTCTTTACCACTACTAGCACCACCTCAGAACCCCCCATGCAGGATATCACATAACATTTAGTGATCAAATCTTCTAAGGCCCTTTTTTAACTGTGTTAGTGTTTCAGACTTTCCTTACTTTTGATGACCTTAATGGTTTTGGGGAATACTGGTCAACTATTTTGTAGAATGGCCCTACAAATGGATTTGTCTGATGTTTTCTTTATGATTAGGTTGCTGTTAGGAGCTTTGAGGAAGGAATGGAAGTGAATTGCCATTTTCATCACATTGTATGAAAAATGTATGCTATCAACATGACTAAACACCGCTGATGTTAACGTTGACCACTAGGCTCAGGTAGTGTTTGTAAGGTTTCTCCCCTATAGTTACTCATTTTTCCCTTTCCATATTACTCTCTTCATAAGGAAGTCACTATAAAGAAGAGATCAGGAGCTCGGCTGACCTTCTTTGAGGATGAAGTGTCTACCTACATTTCTGTAATTCTTCTGCATGGGAGATTTGTCTCTTCTCCCCCATTTGTTATTAGTTCAGTCACTTATTTATAATCATATGGACTCATGAACATTTATTTCATACCTTGTAATATAATTCAATGCTTTGTTATTTAAATTGTTTCAGCTTTGACCATTGGGAGCTCTTTTAGTTGACGCCTGTCTTCTTAACATAATCCCATCACTGCAGATTTGGCCTTTCTTTTTTAAGTGTTTTTTGGTTGTTGTTGTTTTTGTTTTGTTTTAACATTTTATAACTACAAGCACTCCAAGATACTGCAGGCTTGTCCTGCTTATTTCCCACCCCAGACCTGGAATCAGCCTTTTCTCCATCTTGGTTTATTTTATTGGAGAATACTATTAGAAACCAAGATCTGGGCACCAATTTTTCCTGTTGCTGCTGGAGTTTTGTTGCATCCAGGCATTCTTGGCTAACAGAGCAAGGGAATATATGTGTGTATACTAATTCATGTATATTCACATATCCATAGATATTTCTGCATGTCAGTAACTGCATCTTGACCTTATATGTTAAGCGTAAGTTCACCTGATGTCTCCAACTTTAGTACCTTGTAGACTCCTCCCCTTGCTTACCTATAACCTCACACCCCAACAGTGAGATACCTGGCTTCCAGCATCTGCTATCCATTTACTTAGTTATTCAATTCCTTATACACTGATTTTAGAATTATTTGCCTGTATTCCTGGGGGAAACAACTTTATCAACTGTAGAATAGTGCTCTGGTGCAATTCCTTCTGCCTTTACCCTTACTTTTAATATTACACAAGTAAGTGACTTTTTCCCCTTCAGTGATTTCATATATTTTGTAACATGTGTGTGTGTGCACATGCATGTTTAAGTCATGTCTAACTCTTTGTGACCCCATGACTGTAGCCTGCCAGGCTCCTCTGTCCATGGAATTTTCCAGGCAAGAATACTGGAGTGAGTTGTCATTTCCTACTCAAGTGGATCTTCCTGACCCTGAGATCAAACCCACGTCTTCTGCACTGGCAGGCGGATTCTTTACCACTGAAGCATGTAGTTAGTTAGATTCTTTTACTCACAGTCTGCATTCCATCCTGTGATCCTCTGACCTCTTAAATGACTTCTTTTTAATTTGCATGTAATAAGGCTCACTCTTTGTAATAAAATTCTGTGGGTTTTCACAAATACATGTGTCATTACAGTATCATACAGAATAGTTTCATTGCCCTAAAAAAGTCTCCTATGCTTCACCTATTTAATCCTTCCCCAACCTATCCCTTCTTGAACCACTGACAGCTGGTGATCTGTTTACCATCTCTGTAGTTCTGTCTTTTTCAGAAGGTCATAAATGGAATGGTAGAGACTAACCTTTTCAGACTGGCTTCAGTTAACAGTATATACTTGATATTTCATTCATGTCTTTGCATGGTTTGATAGCTCATCATTTTTTATTGCTGAATGGTAGTCCACTGTGTTGAGATAGCACAGTTTATTTACTTATTTACTTATTAAAGAATGTCTTCGTTGCTTCCAGTTTGGCAGGATTATAATGCTGCTATAAAAATTTTTGTGTGGTCCACTGTGTGTTGGAGATAAATGGGGGGAGGGGGTGCTCTTCTCCATTCATTCCTTCAAGGACCCAGGTTAATAAAGTATTTTCCATCTTCAGCGTGGAACTCTATAAAGTTTATTCTAGTTGTTGACATCCAAGTGGCAATGGTGAGGGAAAGAGAAAGTAGAAAATCATGCCATAGGTTTTATGGGCAAGGCCTGGATGTGGTGTATACATCTATTTCTGTCCATATTCCTTTAGTTGGAACGCAGCTGAATGACCCTATTGATTGAGGGAGGCTGGACTGTGTGCCCAGGAAGATGAGGAAATATTTTTAGTGAACACATGGCAGTGTCTTTGCCTTAATGCCCCTATTTGATCACCAATATCTATTTACTCTTCCTCCTAAACTTGGGTCATACTTACACACTCACCCAAGGGTACACAGTCCAGAGTCCCATCTAGCCACTGCATCCACTCAAAGTCTAGGACCTCAGGTTGGTGTGGTGGTCTGGGGTGACTGTTGACACTAAAGACATCATACAGTTGGGGGGCAGGGGGAGGGTAGCCACAATAAACACTTACTCTGAAATGGGGGAGAACGGAAGACATGGCTGTTAGTGATGCAGAGCAGTGATGGAATCCCGTGGGGCTGGCATTATGAAGTTTTTCTGTCCTGCCAATAGACGAGGTCCCTCGTTATCCTGTGACTGAACTTTACTTTGCTCTTTGGGAGGAAGTCCATGGCTTCTGGATCCATTCCCTAAGGGATTCTCCCTTTTTCTTCCTCTTCCTTATCCACATCTGAAAGGGGCATTTGATACCCTCTATTAGAAGTTATAACACTCCCTGCATTTGGATGATTAAATGTCCAAGGATTATTTTAAGTCACAAAAAGTCAGAGATTTTCTGCATCTATGTTCATGGTTTCTTTGGTAATAAAATTCCCTTAGAAACTTAATCGGCTCCTGATCCATTATCTTTCAGTCATTCCACATTCCAGTAAGCTCATGACAAATTCCTTAGTTGGTATGATTCTCAAATTTATATTATTTCTTGGCGTCCCCTTTATCCTTTCCCAAACCTATCTCCTACACCTAAATAATGAATCTTTTGAAGCTATTAATCTCAAGAGGGAAGGTCACATTCTTAATTTGACTTTGTTGTGAGATGAAGTTTTAATGGTCTCTTTGGTTCAAAGACACTTTTATTCTTAAATTCTCAAATCTTAAGGATTGTAGAGGCAGTTGACTTTTTCACCATTGACCAAATTTCTAGAAACTGTCCAGTTCTCTCCTATGTACATCTTTTTCTTTTCTGCCATGCCAAACTCAGCAAAGGACACCAGCACACACTAATCCATTCTTTTTTTCCAACCAGTTTCTCCAGAAAGGCCACTTCAGTGGGTGCATGGTTTGTCTTCCATGTTACTACAAAATTTCCCCAAATGTTTTTCCCACAGTATAACATCAGTTTCCATCCCTCTGACATCTGATATTAGTTTCCATTATATATATATATATATTCTGTTATATATATATATATTCCATTTTATATATATATATATATATATTCCATTATATATAATGCCATATATTTTAGGTCTGTGTTACAGTAGCACCCTGCATCAAGGTATTGATTTCTATATTAGACAGGATAATTGACACCTCTGTTGATTTTCAGTAAGAATCCCTACATGAAAGTCTCAATTACTTAAAGCATTGAAAGTACATTATTGTTCTCATCACATTCCAGTATGGTCCTCAGGGAGATCTAGTCCACATAGCCATTTAGAGAACCAGAATTACAGTTGCATCTCCACCTTCAACATGTGACTCACAAGGTCATTTTAAGCACCAACATCCAGCAAACTGATGGGAGGAGAGACCCTATTATTTCTGCCTTAATTCCTCTGGCCAGAACTTACTTGTGTGATCTCAATTATAATTGCAAGGCAGGTAAGAAGTATAATCTCTCTCTGAGTGTATACGACCAAGAGAAAACAGAAATAGGCTTGGTTAACAGAGCATTGATTTTGTCACAATCTCACTGAGCTTCTGTCACCTCAGTAATAAAATGGAGCCATTGATAACTACCTTATAGGGTATTGTGTGTGACTTCTATAATTTATATAAGCAACATTTGAGTTCCTGGTACATTTTCTCATATTTGAAAAATGGGAATCATCCAACCTGCCCCCTGCCTTCTATTTCTCTTCCTTCTTCCCACCCTACCTTTCTTCATAAAAGTAACTTCAACCGTGCCCTTCAAATTAATGGAGATAGAACTAGCTCTGTTACTGTGATCATATGATCAGTGGCATTAGAATATATCCCACCTCCCAAAGTAATGGAAATAAAAGCAAAAATAAACAAATGGGACCTAATTAAACTTAAAAGCTTTTGCACAATGAAGGAAACTATAGGCAAGGTGAAAAGACAGCCTTCAGAATGGGAGAAAATAATAGCAAATGAAGCAACTGACAAAGAATTAATCTCAAAAATATACAGGCAGCTCATGCAGCTCAATTCCAGAAAAATAAATGACCCAATCAAAAAAATGGGCCAAAGAACTAAACAGAATTTCTCCAAAGAAGACATACAGATGGCTAACAAACATATGAAAAGATGCTCAACATCACTCATTATCAGCGAAATGCAAATCAAAACCACAATGAGGTACCATCTCATGTCAGTCAGAATGGCTGCTATCCAAAAGTCTACAAGCAATAAATGCTGGAGAGGGTGTGGAGAAAAGGGAACCCTCTTACACTGTTGATGGGAATGCAAACTAGTACAACCACCATGGAGAACAGTGTGGAGATTTCTTAAAAAACTGGAAATAGAACTGCCATATGACCCAGCAATACCACTTCTGGGCATACACACCAAGGAAACCAGATCTGAAAGAGACACATGCACCCCAGTGTTCATCACAGCACTGTTTACAATAGCCAGGACCTGGAAGTAACCTAGATGTCCATCAGCAGATGAATGGATAAAGAAGCTGTGGTACATATACACAATGGACTATTACTCAGTTATTAAAAAGAATGCATTTAAATTAGTTCTAATGAAGTGGATGAAACTGGAGCCTATTATATAGAGTGAAGTCAGAAAGAAAAACACCAATACAGAGTGTATGTGTATATATATATATATATATATATGGAATTTAGAAGGATGGTTATGACAACCCTATATGCAAGACAGCAAAACAGACACAGATATAAAGAACAGACTTTTGGACTCTATGGGAGAAGGCAAGGGTGGGATGATTTGAGAGAATAACATTGAAACATGTATATTACCATATGTGAAATAGATGGCCAGTTCAAGTTAGATGCAGGGCACTTGAAGCTGGTGCCCTGGGGCAACCCAGAGGGATGGGATGGGGAGGGCCGTGGGAGGGAGGTTCAGGATGGGGGACACATGTATACTCACGGCTGATTTACGTCAATGTGTGGTAAAAACCACCACAATATTTAAAGTAATTAGCCTCCAATTTAAATAAATGAATTTTAAAAAATGAAAAGAAAGCAGCTGATTGTAACTCAAATATTCAGATTTGGTTTTGCTGCTCTCTTGGTGTCTGCCTCTCTTCCTTGAGCTACACTTAATCCAAAAATCTTGTTAACTTCCATCAAATAGCTAGGCTTCACAGGCTTACTGCAGCCTTCTGATATATGGACACTAGAGATGGTCTTGTTCTTAGATTTTTGGCCTCATCAAAAATCATTAGATTCCTGGAACACAAACTGTGTATAATTGAATTCACCAAGACATTTATTAATTTATAAGCCAAACACCAAAGATAATGATCATATCTAGATCATCCCTCCAAGTGTGTCAGGCAGCTCCTGGTGGTAGGCTGCAAGAAATTACTGTCTTTTCCCAGGATAGGTACCAACATGCCAAGCTCCTTAATCCAATACATCATGGTAATCAGTGCTTTTAAAAATACTGAATCCTGCATAATGAAGACACAGAGACACTGAGAAGTCTCAGCAATGCTTCACCCTAATTATCACACAGCTGAAAGCCTGGAATCCCCCAACAGTTGGAAGCTGCTGCCATGGAAACCTTAATGTTCCATCATCTCAGAGATTAAAAATTGAGACTATTAATGGCCCTGACAACAGTTTGCATGTTTCATTAGTAAAAAAAAAAAAAAAAAAGCCATTATTCTAGGGTTCAAGGGAATTGGGTTTTTGAATGATGTTTTTTATTCTCTATTAAAATAGTCCAAGCATAATTTGGTTGGTATAACGGAAGAAAGAAAACAACTGAAGAGAAATTAGGACATTTCAGCAGATCAATTCTTCCTTTTCTCCTTGACCTTTCCCTGCTGACTGTTTGTTTAAGTGAGCACGGGTGGGGATTGAAGGATGCACAGGAAATGAGGGAGAAGCCAGCTTCAGCCTCCTTTCTATTCCAGTGTAGATTCTTTATGAATCCCAGGCTCCTCTGTATATGAAGCAGCATAATTAGTGGGGTGTTTGGAAAACCGAAGGCACAACCTATTTAGTGAGTCATAAAATGAATTCACTGAGTCTCAATCAGCATTTATTAAAAGCAGACTGAAATGAAATAAAAGGGAAAATAATGAGAGGTGTTCCCCATTTTGGGGATAGGTACGATTTTTAAAAACTCTTTCTACTAGTTTACAATGTAAAGTAACTTCCTAGTGCTTGTTCTGGTTCAGTCTGGTAGGATAGGAAGACTTTTAGCTCATCTCCTCCCATGGACACACACAATTCTTACAGAAAAGCTATCTCTAAGAACAACCTGAAGATAAACAGAACAGATTTTCCACAACTACGGAAATAAAGAAAGGACAATATCAAGACAAGTAGGAAGGACAGAGATGTAGTCTAGTCAGAAGACACACCCCTGGTGCAGTGACCCACAAGTGGGAGGGATCACAGCTACAGGGGTCCCTTAAGGAGCAAGGGCTCTGAGCCCCATGTTGGGCTCCCAAGCCTCCAGGGGATCTGAAACAGGAAGATGAACCCCATCCCATCTGACTTTGAGACCCTGCATGGAGTATGTCTGGGAGACAGGGATGGCTGTGGAAAGCCAAAATTCTGCTCTTGAATGGCTCATGCACAAACACAATTGCTCGGAGTCCCAGCACAGAGGCAGTGACTTGACTCAGTGTCCAGGTCACACGAGAAGGGGATACACTGACTAATTTCAGCATGTGTGCCAGAGTGGCTGGGTCTGACGGAGCTTTCCCCAGGAATGGAAGTGCTGGCAGGCGCTATTTTCCTTTCACTCTTTTCACCTAGCTGGGCTAGCACTGGCAGGCACCTTTCTGTCACCCTCTGTCAACCTGGCTAACACCGTCCACACCACCCAGGCATCCCCCCTGAGCATCAGCCCCACCCAACCCACCTGCCCTGCTCCTCCAAAGCAGCTCTTGCCTACCCCAGCCAGCAGATGGCCCCAGCTGGCACCCGCGCCCCTCCAAAGCCGCTCCCACTCCTGGGGACCAGCGCTGCACACCAACATACCCACCATAGCCACAGCTAGTCCTCTCAGCTGGGCTGGGGACTAGCTCTGCCAACTAGCACATCTGTAGCAGTCTCAGCAGAACCACAACCAGAGGGCACGTGCAGCCCACGCAAGGGATACCCGTGGAGCACCCGTCTCTAGAGACCAGAGGGGCCTGCACCACTGGCTACTCACCCCCAAGGGCACCGTCTACACGAGGCCATCAGAAATACCTTCCACACGAAGGGACAAGACAACAGCCTTGAAAAAGAACTTGACAAAAGGGAGACAAGCAATTTCCCAGACAAAAAGTTCAAAATACCAGGTATAAACACGCTCACTGAACTCAGAGGAAGAACAGATGAACTCAGTGAGAATACCAACAGAAAGAAAATATTAAGAAGAACCAATTAGCACTGAATAATACAGTAACAGAAATGAAAAATACACGAAAGGAACCAATAGCAGATTAGAGGATACAGGAGAACAGGTGAGCAATCTGGAAGATAGGGTAGTGGAAATCTCCTGATCATGACAGCAAAACAAAGAATTTTTAAAAATGAGGATAGTTTGAATCAGCCATGGATTTACATGTATTCCCAATCCCGATCCCCCCTCCCACCTCCCTCTCCACCCGATTCCTCTGGTTCTTCCCAGTGCACCAGGCTGGAGTAATGTATGACAAAACCCACTGGAAAAAAAAATAATAATAATAATAAAAATAAAAATAAAAAAAAAACGATTAAAAAAAAAAAAGAGGATAGTTTAAGGGCCTGTCTAGGACAACATCATGCACACTAACATTTGCACTACAAGCATTCCAGAAGAGAGGGAGAAAGGGACAGAAAATCTATTTGAAGAAATAATGGTGGAAAACTTTCCTAACCTAGTAGAAGAAACAGACATCCAAGTCCAAGGAGCACAGAGAGTCCCAAACAAGATGAACCTGAAGGGAATCACACCAAACAACTATAACTAAAATGTCAGATCCAAAGATAAAGAATCTTGAAAGCAGCAAGAGAAAAACAACTAGGTACATAAAGACTGAAAGTCACTTTGTCATGTCTGACTCTTTGCAATACGATGGACTGTAGCCTGCCAGGCTCCTCTGTCCATGGAATTCTCCAGGCAAGAATACTGGAGCGGGTTGCCGTTCCCTCCCCAGGGGATCTTCCTGACCCAGGAATCGAACCCAGGTCTTCCTCATTGCAGGAGGATTCTTTACCATCTGAGCCACCAGGGAAGCCCCGTTACATACAAGGGAACCCGCAGAAGACTATCCGCTGATTTTTCGGCAGAAACTTTACAAGTCAGAAGGGACTGGCAGGATATATTCAAAGTGCTGAGAGAAAAACAAAAACAAAAACTTATTACCAAAAATACTCTACCTGGCAAAGTTATTATTCAGAGCTGAGTGACAGAAAAAGAGTTTCCAGGACAAGCAAAAGCTAAAGGAGTTCATCACTACTAAACTGGCCTTACAAGAAATGATCAAGGGACTTCTTTAAACAGGAGAAAAATAAAACATAACTAGAAACAAGAAAATTATGAGGGGAAAAAAATCTCACTGGTAAAGGCAAACATATAGTAAAGGTAGTGAATAAACCAACTAAAATGCTAGTATGAAGATTAAAGAACAAAATTAGTAAAATCATCTGTACCTAAAATAGTTAAGTGATACAAAAAAGAAGATATAGAATATAATGTCAAAAACGTAAAATGTGGGAGGATAGTAAAAGCATAATGATTTTAAGATATACATGAACTTAAGCAACCATCAACTTAAATTGACATATATATATATATATATATATATACACACACACACAGATACACAAAAAATAAAGAGAAGAAACATAAACAACTAAAGAAAGTCATCAAGCCACAGTGGAAAAGAAAGAAGAAGAAAGAAACAGAGAATAACTCTAAAAACAGCCAGAGGGCCTTCCTGGTGGTCCAGTGGTTAAGAATCCACTTTGTAAGGCAGGGGACATTAGTTTGATTCCTGGTCCAGGAAGATCCCACATGCCTCAGGGCAACTAAGCCCTTGAACCACAGCCTCTGAGCCCACGCTCAGCACCTACTGAGCCTGCCTGCCACAGCTGCTGAAGCCCGAGTGCCCCAGAGCCTGTGATCCACAACGAGAAAAGCCACTGCAGTGAGAAGCCTACACACCACAACAAAGAGTAGCCCCAGCTTGCCATGACTAGAGAAAGCCCATGCACAGCAACGAAGACCCAGCACAGGCAAAAATAACCATAACCAACTAAATAAATGATTTTTTTAAAGTCAAGGAGAAGCATAATAAGAAAATGCATATAGATTGGAAAGAAATAAAATGATTTTTAAAAAACAACCAGGAAACAATAATGAAATGGCAATAAATTACTATCAGTACCTATTAATAATTACTTTAACATGTAGTACATACAGTTCAGTTCAGTCGCTCAGTCGTGTCCAACTCTTTGCGACCCCATGAACCGCAGCACGCCAAGCCTCCCTGTCCATCACCAACTCCCGGAGTCCACCCAAACCCATGTCCATTGAGTCGGTAGTACGTACACCGAGGCCATAAAAAAGAATGAAATCTTGCCATTTGCTAAGACATGGGTGGACCTGGAGAGTATCATACTGAGTGAAATAAGTCAGACAGAGGGAGATAAATACCATAACACATTTGTATGTGGAATCTGAAAAAACAAAAGAAAGGATCAGACAAAACAGAAGCAGAGTCATAGATACCGAGGACGAACTGGTGATTGCCAGATGGGAGAGGGGTGCTGGACTGAGTGAAATAGGTGAAGGGGATTAAGAAGTACAAACTTTCAGTTATGAAACAGACAAGTCAGGGAGATGTAATGTACAGCACAGGGAATATGGTCAATAACAGTGTAATATCTTTGTGTAATGACAGATGGTAACTAGACTTATCGTGGTGATCATTTTGTAATGTATGTAAATATCGAATCACTATGTTGTGCACCTGAAACAAATATGTCAACTCTTCTTCAAAAAAGAGAAAATGATAATAAAATTACTTCCTATGGTGAAGCATAACCATAAATGTTTGAAAAACATGGTTATAGTGCATTTTTTTTTAGTGGCTGTATAATATGTGTGCCATAATTTCTTTTTTTTCTTTTTTTTTCCCATTTAGTTTTATTAGTTGGAGGCTAATCACTTTACAATATTGTAGTGGTTTTTGCCATACACTGACATGAGTCAGCCATGGATTTACATGCGTTCCCCATCCCGATCCCCTCTCCCGCCTTCCTCTCCATCCCATCCCATGTGTTTTAAAAAACTTAGTTTTGACTGTGCTGGGTCTTTATTACCATGTGCAGACTTTCTCTAGTTGCAGAGAGTAGGAGCTACTCTCTAGTCATGGTGTGTGGGCTTATCACTGTGACGTTTTTTTCTTGTTGTGGAGCACAGCTAAAGGGGCACAGGTTCAGTGGCTGTGGCTCACAGACTCTAGAGTGAGAGCTCAGTAGTTGTGGTGCGTGGGCTTAGCTGCCCCGTGGCATGTGGGATCTTCCCAGACCAGGGATTGAGCCTGTATCCCGTACATTGGCAGGCAGATTCTTTACCCCTGGACCACTTCGGAAGCCCTATAGTGCGTGATTAAGAGCTCAGGCTACTACATTCCAGCTATAGCAGTCAGTCACTTTACCTCTCTATGGATCTGTGTGCTTATCTGTAACACAGGAATGATAACAGTAAGACCATAAGATTGTTGTTAAGAGGAAATAATTAAGCCATATAAAATGCTCAGAATATGCCTGACACATGCGAAGTGATCCAATGAGAGTCAGCTATTGAAAATGTATCATCAGTTACCTGGAGGAATTACTTGGAGTGATCTTTAGATCACAGGCCATGTCTATCTTTTCATGTTTATGTTTGTAAAATATGGCCAATTCTTGCCAGTTTAGAAAAGCATCATTACAAATCATCCTGTTAGACCATATGGTACAACACATCCCTTATATACCTCTTCAAACCATTATGCAAGTTTTATTCCTGCCTCTTGAAACCAGAATCATAATGGCATTCTATGCATCATGAAGTCCTCAGAGAAATATTTTTATAGAGAAATGCAAATGGTAGAGCTCTTTATTTTTTCCCTAAGAAACAACGAAGTTTTTAGTGCAGTTTCTCCTTAAAGGCTGCATCCTATCTGAATGGACCGCTGGGGTACCATTTAGTACATCAAAACATTAATCCACTCAGTGGTGTCTGAAAGGTTAATGCAGGCTCTGGAAATGACTGACCTGTTCAAGGCCAGTCCTGAGAGAACAGAGTTCCAAGTCAGATGTGGGGCATTGCCCTGGGAAAACCAGTCAGAGGAGAGCAATGTGAGGTCACAGATACAGACATACAGGGTCTACTGATTTATGGCAGTTTGGGGTTCTGAATCTAGGGGTTGCCTTATTTCTTTAAAGTAAAATGTTTAAATGATTTTCTGTATAACATTTCAGCTGATTAAAACTTTGCTAAATGGAACTCATTGGGGTCAGAGGTGTTCTGAAGACTAAAATGTGATGATTGTTCCATGTGTTTAAAATTCTTTACCTTCACCCAATCCCCAGAACAGGAGAAAACTGACTCAAAAGCACTATTACCTTGTAACTTCCATAGGTGTTGCAGTTAATCCAGGGAACTGAGGGCCAGAGAATTTGAAAGGAGAAGGGGTTTACAATAATGATAGCTACTATATACTGAGCTTCCTAGGTGACGCTAGCAGTAAAGAACCCACCTGCCAATGCAGGAGACATAAGAGATGTAGGTTCGATCCCTGGGTTAGGAAGATCACCTGGAGGAAGGCATGGCAACCCACTCTAGTATTCTTGCCTGGAGAATCCCATGGACAGAGGAGCCTGGCAGGCTATAGTTCATGGGGTTGCAAAAAGTCAGACAGGACTGAAGTGACTTAGCATGCACGCATGTATACTGAGCACCTACTAGGTACCAGGCACTGTGCTAAACGCTTTATACACATGAATGGATTGAATTCCAATCATAGCTCTGTAATGTGGACATTATTACTCTTATTTTCCCAGATCAGGAGATTGAGGCTTTGAAAAATTAGTGACTAATTTACCAAAGGTTCTAAAGCTGGTCATTATTCTAACACTTTCCCTGTGAGAACTGATAACAGAGACCTTTAATCCATTGACTGTTACCTTTTCCCTGTCCAGCACCCACCTACCTGTATCCTCACTTGTCTCCAAAGATTCCAGGCTACCTTTAAAAAAAAAATGACTCTTTTACAAAAGTTCCTGCTTTCCCTCCAACATAGTCACCTGAGGAAATTCCAGCTTTGGTTAAACACAACTTCCTGCCTGCTCTGAGGCTGTGTTTGAGCAGCTGTCCATCATCCCTTACGTCCAGTTCTTATGTATCATCTCTATCAACCCTATCCAGGATACAAGCAGCATTTGTCCCCTTTTCTGCTGTCACTACCCCGTGATCCTAAGCCACCAGCATCTCTGCAGCAACTGTCATCTCCTTGCTTCCTCTCTTGTTCCCTGTGTTATTGCCTGAACAGCAACCAGAACAATCTTTTAAACTCTTATTCTGGTCATGTCCTCCTTGTTCTTCGAGCCCACCAGTAGTGAATAAAAGCATGGATTATTGACTAAAACCCAAGGCCCCTGCATGCTTTTGGATCTCAGGTCAGGTCGCACCCTGCGTTGTTCACTATGCCCGAGTTTCCCTGGCCTTCTGTTGTTCCTTGAACACTCAGAGCTTGCCCCTGTCTGAGGACCTTTGCAATTCTCTTTCCTCTTCCCGACGGCTCTTTCCTCAGACCATTCCACACTGGCTCCCTCCTGTCGCTCAAGTCTCAGCTCAGGTCTCACCTCCTCTGAGAAGCCTGCCCTAGAGACTCAGTTTCAGGGGCTTTTCACAGAAAGAGGTGAGAGCTGGTGGCCGAGCTGAGGCCAGATGAGGTTTCCTAGCTCCTTTTGCCATGGTCTTCCCATCCCCTGGTGCTAGCTCTGAGCTTTTTTTTTTTCCCCCTGAAATGTAGTTATCTTGGACCAGATCTTTCAAGTCATCAGTTTGATCAGGAATTATAAAATTCCAGTAGCCCAAGGGCAGAATTTCCTCCTGCAACCTCTCTGCTGTGTCTGGTGCTGCTGACGACTCCCCAGAGGAAGATCAGCTCTCAGCCGGCTCCCACCCCAACGACAGGCAGGCAGCTCCGGGGGCCAGCTGCACAAACACGTGTAAATACTGTCCCTGGGGCTGTATGCAGGGGAAACTTCATGCCCCACTGATAAGTCTGCATTGTTTATATTCAAAAAGTCAACTGTTGAGTCATAACGGCCAATTGCGCACTTGATGTGTGTGTATACACAGTTGAAGGTGAATGCCACCTTTTACTGAAGGCCTGTTCTGTGCTGAGTGATTGTACATATATTATCCTTAGGGTTCAGAGAAATGAAAAGACATATTTACGTTCCCATCTGAGTGATGCCAGAGCCCGTGTTCTTTCTGGAACATCATGTTGCCTTTAAAATAATATATGAAATACTTGGAATGCACACTCACTAAAAATAATCTTTGTTTGCATAAGTTATTCATAATACACTGTAATATAAAAACATGTGTTGTATGACAGTTTCTGTCAATGTATATTTTGCATATGGAAAGTATGTAAAGATATACAATAAAATGTTTAAAGAGGTATAAATAAATACTTACATAAATAAAATATGTATTCGATGATCTGCTCTTTAGGTATAATTTGTAAGTAAAGCTTTCCACCCCTGTTCTGTTACTTTTCTCTTTCAGCATTCCTGACATAAACCACCCCCTGGGTTTCTTCAGTTAATATGTAAACCTCACATACTGTGGCCCACTCTAAAGTGTTAGGTGGTTGAGGAGAAAGGTAGCAGGTTTTATTTTTTTAGGGAAGTAAGAGTGGAGATTTCGTAAGGGCTGCACCGTAAGGTCCCTCAAATAAATGTGTGTCCCCACCACAGCAATGGCCACCTGCTTCTACTTAGGTGCTTACTAACTCCTTTTCAGCTGATGTTCCTGTATCCTTGCCTGAAACCTATTACAGCCAGTGGCACCTGAACCCCTGGATAGTGTTCCTCATGGGAAAGTAACTAGGCCTATTAAGGGTTTGTTTTGTTGTTTGTTTTTTGAACATTGAAAGGTTTTTTTTTTTTTTTTGCAGTGATAAGAAAAATATAAATGTTGGTGGAACACAGTGTTGTAAAACAAATGACATTCGTACTAAATTAAGACATTTATAGACTAGGAATGTTCTTGGAGATGGTTCAGTGTACACGATTAATAACCACGTTGTTCTATCAACTGAATGACAAGCTGTAATTGTAAAAAAAAAAAAAAAAACGAAATCATTTTATACGTGCTCAAACGAAACCACAAAAATTTTGTGACAAAGCTGATTTTGAATACAAGATACTGCTTCAGCATGGTGATATGGACTTTCCCCGTTTGCTGCCTATCACTTATCAGATTTGGGGAACCTTTGAACTTAAAAAAAAAAATTACTGGAGTATAGTTGCTTGACAATGTTGTGTTAGTTCCTCCTGAGTCAGCCATACCTACACGTATATCCCCTCTTTTTGGATTTGCTTCTCATTTAGGTCACCACAGAGCACTAAGTAGAGTCCCTTAGTTACAGCAGGCTCTCATTAGTTATGTCTTTTATATATAGTATCAATAGCGCGTGTATGTCAATCCCACTCTCCCAATTCATCCCACCCCTCCCTTCCCCACTTGGTAACCGTTAAGTTTGTCCTCTATGTTTATGGCTCTATTTCTGCTTTCCCATTAAGGATTAATGCTGTCTCTTAGTTTCATTAACTCAGATTCTAACTAAAAGTAGCCACTTCAGATCTAATATCAGTTAACAATGTTGATGTGTCTTGTAACTGTTAGACACCCGAATAAATGTTCTCCTTACATTATTTCTCAGTGCCTCTTGAGTACAAAAAATTATTTAGAGCTGGCTAGGAAAAGTCCATGACTTTCTGTTTTTCTTTCCTAACTGCACTGCCTTGCCACGTGGTCGTGCTTTCCAAAGGCTGCTTTCTGCATCTTTTGGGTGATAATCATTACCCATTATCATTTTCTTGGCATGGCTTTTGTTTGCTGGGGAAGCTATTCAGAAGCTTCCATACCCTCCTTGGTGACCCAGATAAGTAGGAGAATACCCACATCTCTTCAGGGCTCAAGACCAAAACAGAGATCGTGTGGCATTGATTAGTAGGACGGATAGAATGACATTTTAAAATTCAACTCCAAATGTTAGAATCTT
Organism: Dama dama; assembly: GCF_033118175.1. Lineage (NCBI taxonomy): Eukaryota > Metazoa > Chordata > Mammalia > Artiodactyla > Cervidae > Dama > Dama dama. Next base: position 22,205,903 of record NC_083708.1, on the reverse strand, counting down.
TTCACTTTAAAACACTTTTTAAACCCTCTTTAAAAAAATGGTCTGCAGAAACTTCTAGTAGACTCCGTGGTAGTGTTTGCGCCAGGATAAACATGAAGCTTAACTCTAACAAAGTCAACTATCAAAGCAACCAAAGATGGTCAGGAAAAGGAACATTTCCATTTTTAATCTTCCAACTTAAATTATCCTGATGACTCACCAGTTCTAATTTAATAATAGAGTTGCATGGGTTTTGTTTTCTGTGTTTTTCACCTATGGTCTCAGTTCCATACCTGCCCTTCTCTGCCCTGCTCTGTACTGCTGGGGCTGGCTGGCTGCAAACTACATTTCCCAGGCTCCCTTGCTGCATGGCTTCCCTACAGGTTCTGCCAATGGGAGGCACTGGTGGGAGATCAGAAGGGAGCAAGAGAGAGACTTCTGCCTTTGACACCAACCTCATGGCTGGGACTGGCAGTTGTTGGTAGTAGTGGTTTTAATATAGGCAGCATTCCCATACAAACTGTACAATTTTTTGCTCTAATTCTGTGGAAGATGCCACTGGTAATTTGATAAGAATTGCACTGAATCTGTAGATTGTTTTGAGTAGTACAGTTATTTTTACAGTATCGATTCTTCTAGTCCAAGAACATGGTGTATCTCTCCATCTGTTTGTGTCATCTTTGATTTCTTTCATCAGTATCTTATAGTTTTCATAGGTCCTTTGCCTCTTTAGGTCGGTTTACTCCTAGGTATTTTATTCTTTTTGTTGCAATGGTGAATGGGATTGTATCCTTAATTTCTCTTTCTGATGTTTTGTTGTTAGTCTGTAGGAATGCAAGAGGTGGTGGCATCAAGGCAGCAGGTGCAAGCTGGTGGGCACCAGGAGCTTCGTGGTCTCCAGATAGCCCTCTTCTTCCTTTTTCCCTCCTCTGATCCTGCCCATACCTTTGCGGTCACTTCCTTCTACTTGAAATACATTGTGTAGTTTTTGTTTTCCTGATGAGATTCTGACAAATACATTTCTGAACAAACATCTTCAACCTTGAAGTATCATTACATTGATTCTGAATTTTAAAGATTCAGAGGTCTTTTGTTTCTAATCATCATCTAATGGGACTTCCATTTAAACACTTGTAGTAGAAAATAATCAGAGAAGGCAATGGCACCCCACTCCAGTACTCTTGCCTGGAAAATCCCATGGACGGAGGAGCCTGGTAGGCTGCAGTTCATGGGGTCACTAAGAGTAGGACACGACTGAGTGACTTCACTTTCACGCATTGGAGAAGGAAATGGCAACCCACTCCAGTATTCTTGCCTGGAGAATCCCAGGGACAGAGGGGCTAGTGGGCTGCCGTCTATGGGGTCGCACAGAGTCGGACACGACTGAAGCGACTTAGCAGCAGCAGAAGCAGTAGAAAATAATAACAAAAAATGGTAAATGATAAAAAAAAAAATAGCTAACCTTTACTTATCATTTGCTGTGTGCTAAATGCTGTTCTCAGCCCTTCACAGGACTTCCCTGTAGCTCAAACGGTAAAGAATCTGCCTGCAATGCAGGAGACCAAGGTTTGATCCCTGGGTTGGGAAGATCCTCTGGAGAAGGGTATGGCAACCCATTCCAGTATTCTTGCCTGGAGAATTCCATGGACAGAGAAGCCTTGGCAGGCTACAGTCCGTGCAGTCGCAAAGAGTCAGACACAACTGAGTGACCAGCACACAAATGCTGTTCTCGGCCCTTCACATCTTATTTAGTCTACACAATAACGCCATGAGATACTTAGGACTATTTTTATCCCCTTTGCCACTGAGGAAAATGAGGCACAGAGAAGTCAAGTGGATTGTCAGTGTTCACCACCACCCCGTAAGGAGGCTCAGGTTTGATCCAGGGCCTGTTAAATCTGTAATCTGAGCCCTTGCATTTTACACGCTCAGTCATGTCTGACTCTTTGCAACCCCATGGAGCCTGCTAGGCTCCTCTGTCCATGGGATTTCTCAGGCAAGAATACTGGAGCAGGTTGCCATTGCCTACTCAAACCTGCATCTCCTGCATTTGCAAGTGGATTCTTTACCACTGAGCCACCTGGGAAGCCCCAGTCTGAGATCTTACTCATTATGGAATATTGCCGCCAGCAGCTCTATATTCTACCCAAATGTACTGAACTGAGTATTGTAAAGCAGGAAGCCCTTGCCAACCGCAGTCTTTTATGAGAGGTTTTGCAGATGTGCTCCCTGAAGTCACTTCAGGAGTTGGGTAGTTCTAGAAGTAATGTGATGTCAACTCTAGTCACTTTCAGATTGTAAGCTCCTTGAGGCCAGAAACAACTTCCTGCTTTGTTCATCCTATATCCCCAGTACCTATATCGTTTCTTCCACATTTGAAGCTCTCTTAACATGTTTATATGATAAATTGTATACATAAAACAAATTGAACAAAGAATTTAGAGTAAATCAGTAAATGTAAGCTTGCATGGACTTGGAGAGGGTTAATGTTCCACAGCCAGATAAGTTATTTTTGCTGCTAGGTACTTTCACTTGGAAAGAGATTAAGGCAACAGATAGACAAAGTTTTGAGGGTTTTTTCTGTGTGTTTGTTTTTTTTTCCCAGCCAGAATACACCACAATCTAGACTCAGAGGAGTACATTTTCATAAAGGTGAAGATATGGCCTGAGAACAGCAGGGAGGAAAGGTGGGCCATTATGTCATAATTAAGTACCATACTTAATGATTTCTCATAAATCCAATAAGAGATGTATAGACAAATTTAAGGAGAGGAAATAATACTAAAATATCATAGAAATATGACAGGTCCTTAGGGTAGAAGAGGCAATAAGAGCACACTTGAGCCCCATCTATTCTTTTGGAAGGAGAGTGTACAAAGTCAAGAGCAAGCAGGTACAATGACGGCTTGAGCCTTTGAATCTTAGGTTCAACAATACCATGAAAGAAGAAGTAAGATACCTCTGGGGAGTGAGCTGCTGACACTACCTTGGGGGAGAGAGAAGTGGATGGAATAGACACAGGACCCCAAACATGATGCCCTGTTGAGATGGCCATTCAAGCTCAAGGATTCAGGCTCCATTCTGAGAACTTTGCTAACAAAGGGACGTGTGTAGATCCTGAGTAAGCCAAGTTTGTGCAGTAGGCTTCTGTGGGGGAAAAAAGGTAGAGGGAATATTTAAGATTACAGGAAGAACATGAATCCATCAAGATTGCAATTCAGCTTCATTGAACTGGAAGAAGCAGCATATCAAAGTTGGGTCAGTGGATCAGTCTACCCCAGATATAGGCGTAAGGGGTGCATGGTGTATATAGAGGATAAAAACAGTAATAAATCCAGTCAAAAGTTGGTCTGATATTTAGTATCACTTGTGAGCCTGCAGTTTGAGAAGGAAATGGCGGCCCACTCCAATGTTCCTGCCTGGAGAATCCCAGGGATAGGGGAGCCTGGTGAGCTGCCGTTTCTGGGGTCACACAGAGTCAGACACGACTGAAGTGACTTAGCAGCAGCAGCAGCAGTGAGCCTGCAAGTCTAAACTCCCTCAGTAGAAAAATACACCTTCCTGATAAAATCTTTTGTTGGTTTAAGATTGAAACAAGTACAGCAGTTACTGTTGTGCTTAAATAATATATACATATATATTGTTTAATATATATATAGCATAACATACATATATATTATTTAAATATATATTCATATAAAAGTATATTAAGGTAATTATAATTAAAATATATGTATACTTTATAATATATTATTTAATATGCATATATACATATTTTATATATATATATATTATTTAAAGTATATATATAGAGTCAGGAAGATCCCCTGGAGAAGGAAATGGCAACCCACTCCAGTATTCTTGCCTGGATGGAGAATCTTACAGACAGAGGAGCCTGGTGGGCTACAGTCCATGGGGTTGCAAAGAGTTGACCTGACTGAACACACATGCACATATATACATAATGTATACACACACATGCACACACACACTTTGAATTAGCTCCTTTTAAAACAGTATTCTTCAGTGAGTGTTGTATTCATTGGAAGTCAGCATACAGAATGCCAGATGTGAATTTTCCCCTGAGCCAGGTGAGTTTGCCACATGTAGTTAGTTGTTCCAAGCATTAGTTTGAAATGATTCCAAATCACTTGCAGCTCCCTCCTACTGTAGTTTGTATCTTCACGTATTACTGCATTTAAACTGTAGATTTTAAGTCATAGTTGTAAATACAACAAAAAAGAACTTGGGTAAGTTTCATTCTGCCATTCTATGTGACTGCTTGGAGTTTTTGTGCTTATAGTTTTAATAAACTTTCAGGAGCTAAGGCTCAAAAAAAAAAACTTTGCTATTAACACATCTTGACTGTAATAAACCAACATTGGTATCTTTTTCCTTTCTTTTCCAAAATGTATCTTGAGCATACTGAGAAAGTTAAACCATTAGTTTTTCCCTTTCTAGTTTTTAAGATTTATTTATTTATCCATCTGTTCATTTCTGGTAGAATTATGTCTATTAAGGTCAATAAAGAAAAAATTTATAGTGTGCTTTTCTTTTCTGGACATTATTAGTTTCATGTCATAGTTATTACTGAAAATAATTCTGTCATATAGAGGAAGACTATTCTTTTCTATCAGCTATACTAAAGAGGTCACTGATTGGATGTATATGGATTGCTGTGAATGCATGTGTGGCAAATTGCTTCAAATTATTATTGCAAATGGAATCCATGAGACTCTGGGTAAGAGAAATGCTATCAATTATGTTCATCTAAGGCTTCCCTGAAGGCTTAAACAGTAAAGAATACATGTGCAATGCAGGAGACCTGGGTTTGATCCCTGTGTCAGAAAGATCCCCTGGAGAAGGGAATGGCTACCCACTCCAGTATTCTTGTCTGGAGAATCCCATGGATAGAGGAGCCTGCCGGACTACAGTCCATGGGGGTCACAAAGAGTCAGATACAACTAAGCAACTAACCCTTTCCTATTTGTTAACTGACTCCTTTAATAAGCAGGGAAGGAGCATAGTACTGACTTGTATCTTGGACCTTCCTCCATGTCTCATGGACTTCTTAATGATTTATCTGCTTACAACATTCTGGTAAATCCTTTTAGGTTTCCTATATGGTTTATAGTGTTTCATCCAAAGTGACTTTGTTCAGATGGATATGATGTGTGCTAGTAGTATGGTCCTTTTCAGTTTTTATAGCCAGTGAGTTAAGGGTTAGCAGTGAAGATTTTCTCTGGTTGGACACTTTGTTAGAAGCTAATAATATATTTATTAATCATCTGCACTTTCCAACGTTAGGAACATGAGATGTGCTTAGTTGCTCAGTTGTGTCCAGCTCTTTATAACCCCATGGACTGTAGTCCATCAGTTTCCTTTGTCCATGGGGAATTCTCCAGGCAAGAATACATACCCTCCTCCATGGGATCTTCCCAACCCAAGGATCGAACCCAGGTCTCCCGCATCACAGGTGGACTCTTTACCATCTGAGCCACCAGAGCTAGGAAGATAATGCTGAAATAAAAAGGTTTCCTTTAGTCAAGTAAACATTGGCATAGTAACTGACAGACTCCATATTTACCTTCTCTTCAAGATTTAAGTATCAGTTCAGTTGCTCAGTCATGTCCAACTCTTTGCGATCCCATGGACTGTAGCATTCCAGGCTTCTCTGTCCATCACCAACTCCTGGAGCTTGCTCAAACTTATGTCCATGAAGTCAGTGATGTCATCCAACCATCTCATCCTCTATTGTCTTCCTCTCCTCCTGCCTTCAATCTTTCCCAGCATCGGGGTCTGTTCCAGTGAGTCAAGTCTTCCCATCAGGTGGCCAAAGGTGGAGCTCCAGCTTCAGTATCCGTCCTTTCAATGAATATTCAGGATTGATTTCCTTTAGGATTGACTGGTTTGATCTCCTTGCAGTCCAACAGGCTCTCAAGAGTCTTCTCTAACACAACAGTTCAAAAGCATCAAGATTTAAACTTCCAGATAAAAGTGCTTATATTTTATTGTGGAATAAAGCTAGGTTAATAAAAATGAATTTGCAACATACAGCTTTTTCAGGAAACTGGAAAAGTATCAACACATCATTATCTGATACCAAAATCAGAGTTTGGCAAATATGAGGGGAATAAAGTTTAATATCAGAATCAGAGCTTCTAAGAGTATGAACAGTTTCTCTGGTCACTGGTCATTCTGTTGTCCTCCCTATAGGTAAGTGACATGGCATCACATTGGTAAGTGATTCCAGTGTGTATCAGAGCTATCACAGGAGATCCTCTCAACAGGAAGAAGTCAGCAGGACTTAGTTATCAAACTGATCTGGCCCACTTCCTCCTCCCTGGACACTGTTCGGGTGGGCACTGCTAAGACGTGACTGTGATTCTTGTTTTTCAAGCTTTCGTGGCCAGTCTCTCTTCTGAGTGACTCCATCTTTCCTTTAAAGTGACTATCCTGTTGGTTCTGGAATTTCCCCCCACTAAAGGCTGTCTGAATCTGAGTCATTTTCTATTGATTGTATAATTTCACCCTCAGAGGACAATGCTATAATCATTATTTTCTGGCAACTTATTATTACATAGCAGCTATAGAGATCAGAAGGAAGTTTACCAATTTCTGCCACTTTTGAATTGATAGACAAGCATGAAGAATTGGAATGGGTTCAGGGGAAAGCCATGAAGATGGATAATGAATTTGAGAATGCCTCATGAGGAAAGATCAAAAGTACCGAGGGAGAGAAAGCTGAAGGTGAATTTAATAATAGTATCCAAAGATACTGAGCTACCAGGGAAGCCCCTATTAAACATAAGAGAACAAATCATTTTACAACATGAGGGAGTTAGGCTTGACAGAAAGAAGAACTTCCTTATGGTGAGAAATGTGAACAATGCATTGGCTCCCACAAAAGAATTGGAAATCTGCTCCACAGAGTTTGAAAAATGGATCTGTTTCCCTTTATTATAGACTTTAGTCCTTTCTGAAGGCAGAGAAATGGGCCACATAACTTTTCAATTTTTCTTCCAGATCTGAGATTCATGGATTAACTTGCACAGGAAGCGAATAATGAATCCTTCCATGGTTAAGTGAACCAGGAACTTCAGGTTGTGATCAAGGTTAAATTTCAAGGAAATTCCTTTTTTGTGCACTGGTTTTAACTTCTTTTTAGTTTAAGAACTCTTTGAGATACTGATATAACCATTGACCATCACACAACCGTAGGTGCACATACACCACACTTTTACACACAATTCTCAGGGAGTCATTGGCTCCCCATGACATATACAAGGAGCCCTTTTAAGAGTCTAGGGAATCAAGTTAAAAAATCTCTTTCTAGAGTAAATTTATTGTTATCCCAGACATTGTCACTCCCATTTTTCTCCTTATAGAAAAATTTGTTCTGGAGTCTTCTCAATATCGTATATACCTTCACACCACAGGGAATGTATGGCTTGCCTACCTTTTTTCTTCTCATTGTCTTCTTTTTCTGATTCTCTCTTCTAAAATTTTCTCTTCCTCTTACTGTTTCGCACCCTTTCCCAATCTTTGTTCCTTCCTCTTGGTCAAGCTTTATTAGTGGCCCCAGGACATAAGCTGACAACTTTAAAAGGTTGTTGATCAAATCCCAGAAGCGTGCCTGCATGCTCAGTCATGTCCAACTCTTTGTGACCCCATGGACTGTAGCCCACCAGGCTTCTCTATCCATAGGATTCTCCAGGTAAGAATACTGGAGTGGGTTGCCATTTCCTCCTTCAGAGGATTCTTCTGACCCAGGGATTGAATCCACATCTCTTGCATCTCCTGCATTGGCAGGCAGATTCTCTACCACTGTGTCACCTGGATTAAAATTAACATACAAGTTAAACAAAGATTCCTTAATTGCACTTGCCTTAGTTGCTCAAGGCCCAAACGTCATTTACACTTTATAGTTACTTATGAAGGGAGAACTAATGGTAAGTACAGACTGTAGAATGTGGAAATGATTGTTGTGCTCCTGAGTTTTCATTTAGAAAAATCTGGAAAGTCCCCTTTTATGGCTGGGGACAGAGGCACTTAGGGAAAGCAAATTTCTCAAACCTCTCGGCATGATTGTAATCAATTTCCCCTGAAAAGGGTTTCAATGAAAAATAACTTATGGTGACCAAAGGGAGTGGGGAGGGATAAATTAGGAGTTTGGGATTAACATATATACATTACTATATGCAAAGTAGACAAACAACAAGGACTTACTGTATAGTACAGGAAACTATATTCGATATCCTGTAATAAACCTAAAGTGGAAGAAAATCTGAAAAAGAATATATCACTTTGCTGTACACTTGAAATTAATACAAGATTGTAAATCAACTGCACTTCAGTTTAAAAAAAAGAATTCTAGGAGAAGTCAAGGGGAGATTAGAATTGATCCTCACTATCCCCAGCACTTTTTTCCAACCTTTCCCAAGAATGAAATGATGTGAGGGATAAGTGTGTCTCCTCATGTTACTTTGTAAAATTGCCACTTGTATGCAACCCTTTCTCCTCTGCTGATTTCTCTTTGAGGATCTGTTGTAGAAGCCATTCCCTGGGAATAACAGACTGCATTTATTTAATTCTTAATCGGAAGATTAAGATTAAGCTTTTCATGGAACTCATTTTTCCTAATTTTGTAACATTCTAGTATTGCCAGGCCAAATATGTTCTCAGTCCTGGGATTCAGTTTAAAGAAAATCTTGCCATAAAATAAACTCTCTAAAAGTCTGAGTATTCATGTATGAGATATAAAAGAAAAAATAAGACCAGGAGACATGTTCAGAAGATTTTATCCTACTTTCAACTTGAAAACGTCACCAAAAAAGTCAAAGATTTAAATTTGAAGTTCCTACCAAGCTTCTGTTTTAAACCATAAGAAACAACAACAACAAAAATGAACTATGCTTTTCTTCTAAGCAAAGAGTTTGATTTACACAGGAACCTTTCTCTGAATGTGTACTCAGGTAATTAATCTTAAGGTGGCAAGGTCAACAGAACAGCATTTCTTATTGGCAGAATCCTACTTACTGAGATACTGTACTACATTTTAAAAATATTTTATGATCTTTTACAATTGAACTGTGGTTGGCATATAACATTATATTAGGTGGGCTTCCCAGGTGGCTCAGTGGTAGAGAATCCACCTGCCAATTCAGGAGGATTTGGTGCCTGAGTCAGGATCAGGTTTGATCCCTGGGTCAGGAAGTTCCCCTGGAAGAGGAAATAACAACCCACTCCAGTATTCTTGCCTAAAATAATCCCACAGACAGAGGAGCCTGGCAGGTTACAGTCCATGGGGTCCTAAAGAGTTGGATATGAGTGAGTGTCTGAGCAGGTGCATGCACGCGCGCGCGCACACACACACACACACACACACACACACACACTATTGGGTTGACCAAAAAGTTCATTCAAATTTTTCATAGCATCTTACAGAAAAACCCAAATAAACTTTTTGGCCAACCTAATACTAGTTTCAGGTATATAGTAAAATGATTCAGTATTCATATATATTGTGAAATGATCACCATAATAAGTTTAACCTGCATCACCATGTGGCCACACTGCATTTCTGTAAAGGGAGCATCAGGTCAACTGGGGCTTGAGCTATCCCACTTGTTAAGTATTTTCTCTGTATCCTCTGGTTATGGACAACATGAATTCCATCGCTAACTATACTCCACTTCTAGCTCAGGCTCCAACTGAGGAGTCCAGTAATAACTGTGTGGTCCCCTTACTCCTGTGCAGAATCTTGAGGCACACATCTCTGTGAACTAACTCTCCTGAGTTTTTTTTTTTTTCCTTCCTATCAACTTTGTTCTGATTTATTTATCCTCAGAAAAAAATTTATTGTGCTATATTTAAGTGCATAAACTACCTTACATCTGTTTTATACTAAGGTAGGGCATTAAGGATAACAATTTTCTAATAGTATAATCTTGAAACTTAAAATTCAGGAGGAAATCAACACCTTTGAAAAATGGGGGAGTTGACAAACAAGTTCTGTTTCAGGAAGAGTTTATCTGCTCTGATTCAAACTCACTTGGACCAACCTAAAGTTTCTGCCTACCTCTCCACAATGAAGACCACAGCAAAGACAAGCTCTAAAATAAAAAATATTTTGCCAAGTCCAGATTTATGTCACACCTACAGGTATGTTTGGCAGAATATCATCATATAAGTCAGTTAGCCAGAGTCGGCAACAAAATCCCATGTTTTCTCATTTCTCAGGATTTTCAGCTGAATGGTCTAAAAAATATGGAAGCAGTTTGACGTATGCTAAATCTTAAATATTGCCCTACAGAAATGAGTGAAGTAAGTCAGAAAGAGAAACACCAATACAGTATACTAATGCATACACATGGAATTTAGAAAGATGGTAACGATGACCCTATATGCGAGACAGCAAAAGAGACACAGATATGAAGAACAGTCTTTTGGACTCTGGGAGAAGGTGAGGGTGGGATGATGTGAGAGAATAGCATTGAAACATGTATATTATCATATGTGAAACAGATTGCCAGGCCAGGATCGATGCATGAGACAGGGTGCTCAGGGCTGGTACACTGGGATGACCCTGAGGGATAGGATGGGGAGGGAGGTGGGAGGAAGGATCAGAATGGGGAACACATGTACACCCATGGCTGATTCATGTCAGTGTATGGCAAAAACCACTACAATAGTAAAGTAATTAGCCTTCAGTTAAAATAAATACATTATTATTTTTTGTAGCACCTAAGTATTCTCACTGCTGTTTGTGATCAAGCTCTCCAGGTTCTTAGAACCACTGCTCTTTTTCTGGGAAGTCTGGACAATCTCTAGGAGAAAACACAGTGGGATGGTTGAGAGAGGCCAGCTACACAGCTTTGGGTTGAAAACCACAGTACAGGGCACCCCACAGTTTAAGAACAAGGAGCCTTATTTGTTGTAAAGGAAAAATTGGGAAGAAGGGATTTTTACTGAACAAGATATCCAGCTCTTCCAAGCATGGCACTTTTTTCTGACGTCTATATTTGGCTGCTTGTTTATATGCATTTCTTGAACTTAAATGGTTTTCAACTTTGAATTTCTCTTTTGTAATCTTCAAATTAAGGAAAGGACTCTGGATATAGTCACTTGACGTTTCTTTGGTGGGTTTCATGGTTTCTAGAAAGTGACAGAGGAAAGGGAGGTTGGGAGGTGAGGGTTCACACAAGCAGATAAACTGAGCCCTTTGCAGTCTTGTACCTCTTCAGAATCCAGCATTTCAGGGATTCCTTAGATTATAGTTAAAGCAATTTTAAGTTTGCAGACGCTTGTTGTTTAGTCGCCCAGTTGTGTCTGACTCTTTTGAGACCCCATGGACTATAGCCCATCAGGCTCCTCTCTCTAGGGGATAATCCTGGCAAGGATACTGGAGTGGGTTGCCATTCCCTTCTCCAGGAAATCTTCCTGACCCAGGGATTGAACCCTTGTCTCCTGCATTGGCGGGTGGACTATTTACCGCTGAACCACCAGGGAAGCCCCAAATTTATTATAATTCCCTTTGTGATTAATAAGTGTACATAGATAATGCACATGAGCAGCTCAGGCGTGTCCGACTCTGCGACCCCATGGGATGTAGCCCATCAGGCTCCTCTGTCCATGGAATTTCCCAGGCAAGAATACTGGAGTATGTTGCCATTCCCTTCTCCAGGGGACATTCCCAACCCAGGAATCAAACCCAAGTCTTTTGTGTTTCCTGCACTCTCCAGCACATTCTTTACCACTGTGCCACCTGGGAAGCCCAAGTATATGTAAGGGAGACACTTTGAGACTGCAGATATCCTGCTGCACATCTTAGTTTTCCCTGCTAAAATTAGCATCCGGCAATGATTCTTGCCTACAACAGTTATTTCTGTAGTATCTGTCAATTACTGTTAGCTATTTCCATTTCATTGACCCTTTCGTGTTTATTATTAAAATCTTACTGTGAAGAAGAGTGGTCCCTTCTCCCCCATTTATTTATATGTTAAAGTATTTACTTATATCAATATGGACTAATAGACGTTTGCTTTATTCCATAGACTATAATCCATTACTATTATTACTATTTATTTTTCAGTAAATAATTGAGCTGCCTCAGGAAGGTGCCTCTGGACTTTTAACATAGCCTCTCCTTTTAAAAAAATGTACTTTCTTTTTGGCATTCATAACATCCCTACCTCAGCTTTGAAATCAGTTTTCCCCCAAAGCCCTGATTTCTTTTATTTGGGTGATGTTTAGAAACCAAGATCTTAGATGTCATTACTTCTAGACCCACCTATATATCTTTAGCTATATACCTATATAGACTATTAAAAACTAATTTTTTTATTCTTATCCAACACCATAGACAGCTTCCTCATTCTTATTTTAACTCCTATCTCTGTGAGAAATCAAGATTTACATTAACCATGCATAAACTTTGTTTCAGATATACTAACCTACCTCTGTGAAAACCAAATTTAATAGAGGATGGTATTTGTGTCCTTTTTTATTTTAACTACATATACATAATAAGCTATTGTTTTCCAGAGTTACTTAGGCTAGTCATTTTCCTTACCAACTCCTTCACTGTAGTTATATTATTCATTGGCAATGCAGTTACCCCTCTTTGAATTCCATTCTGGGCTCCTCTGATGTCTTGGTTGACTTTGTTTTTAGTTGTATGAAACCTCATGGTTCTAAAAATTAGAAATACACAAAAAGGTTATACTTCCCCCATTCTTTCCACTTACACACTGTGGATAACCATCCCCATTCATGTTTCTGGTTTGTTCTTCCAATATTTCTTTATGTATACTTTCTTTTTTTATTTTTTATTTATTTTTAATTTTTTAATTTAGATTATTTATTTATTTTACTTTACAACATTGTATTGGTTTTGCCATACATTGACTTGAATCCACCATGGGAGTACATGTGTTCCCCATCTTTTTTATTTTCCTATATTTCTTAAGGAAGATAACACACTGTATATTATCTTTTGTACTTTGCTTCTTGTACTTAGCAATATATCCTAGAAGACATTCTGTATCAGTCCATAGTGAATGTCCTTATTCTTCATATGGTTGCTTACTACTTCACTGTGTGGAGATGATGTAGTTTATTCAGACCCACTTTTAATATATATATGGGCAACTGCAACAAAGGTCCGTCTGGTCAAGGCTATGGTTTTTCCAGTGGTCATGTATGGATGTGAGAGTTGGACTGTGAAGAAAGCTGAGCACCGAAAAATTGATGCTTTTGCACTATGGTGTTGGAGAAGACTCTTGAGAGTCCCTTGGACTGCAAGGAGATTCAGCCAGTCCATCATCAAGGAGATAAGTCCTGGGTGTTCATTGGAAGGACTGATGCTGAAGCTGAAGCTCCAATACTTTGGCCACCTCATGCAAGGAGCTGACTCATTGGAAAAGACCCTGATGCTGGGAGGGATTGGGGGCAGGAGGAGAAGGGGACGACAGAGGATGAGATGGCTGGATGGCATCACTGACTCGATGGGCATGAGTTTGAGTAGACTCCGGGGGTTTGTGATGGACAGGGAGGCCTGGCGTGCTGCGGTTCATGGGGTTGCAAAGAGTCAGACACGACTGAGCGACTGAACTGACTGACTGATGGGCAACTGCATTATAGCTTTGTTACATTTTGCCAAATTCCCCATCCAGATTTGTTCCAGTTTGCATTCTTAGCCATGTTAGAGAATGCCTATTTCTTCATAGCCTGACCAGTAGCATGTGTTGTCATACTTTTAGCTTTTCTCCAATCTGATAGGTGAGAAATGGTAACTCAGATTTGCTTTAATTTGCATTTATTTAACTATGAGTGAGTTTAAGCATCTTTATATATGTTTAAGGGCCACATATTTAAGGGCCATTTCTATATATTTCTGTTAATTTTCTATTCCTATCTTTTTTTTTTTTTTTTGCCTTTTTTCCTTTGGGTTTTGGTCCTTTGTCCCTCAGTTTTTAAGAGTTCTTGTATATTTTAGCTTTTTGTTTGGGATATACATTGCAAATGTTTTTCTCCTAGTTTGTTAGTTGCCTTTTAAGTTATGGTGTTTGCCATCCAATTTTTTTTAATTTCAATTTTTATTAATAGAAACTTTTGTTGCTTAAAAAAGAATTGACCATCATCTAAGCCTTCAGCAAGTCACCATCATTTTGCTGGTGGCAAATCTTGGCTCAGCGTTGATGGCTGCTGACTCATCATTGGGGTGGTGGTTGCTGAAGGTTGGGGCAATGTTTTAAATAAGAAAGCAATTAAGCTTGATGTGTCGATAGACTCTTCCTCTCACTTGAACACTTAGCGGTCCTTTTAGGGTTATTAATTGGCCTAATTTCAATATTGTTGTGTCTCAGAGAAACCTGACGAGAGTGAGAGATGGGAATCCCTGATCAGTGGAGCTTTGAGAACACAGAACACGCAGAGCTTGTGTCAGTTAGGTTCATCAGCTTATATGGGCATAGTTCATGGTGCCTGAAAGCAATCACAGTAATGACATCGAAGGCCACCGATCTCAGATCACCATAACAAGTAATGAAAAATTTGAAATATGGTAAGATACCAAAATGTGACACAGAGACATGAAGTGAGCAGATGCTGTTGGAAAGATGGCACTGATAGAATAGTTCCATGTGGAGTTGTCACAGACCTTCAATTTGTAAAACAAAAACCAAACAAACAAACAAAAACACTGTCTGTGAAGTGCAGTAAGATTTGCCTGTACTTTATTTTATTGCCTCTAAATTTTGAATCATAGTTTGAAAGCCTTTTTTCAGCATTGAGGTTAAAGAAGAATTCGCCCATTTCCCCCCTAATACTTATATGGTTTCATGTATTATATTAAGATTCATGATCTATTTGGAGTTTATTCTGTGTCCCTAGTGAGGTATGGATCTGATTTTATCTTTTGCTAAAGGGCTACCATTTTACTAAAATGTTGATCTTTACACCAGTAATTCCAGATCCACTCTTATACTAAATTTCCATATGCCTTTGGATCTGTTTTTATTCTTTTCCTTTGGTCTCTTTGTCTGATCATGTGCCACAATGTTTTAATCATGGAAACTTTACAATATAGTATGTTTTAGGTAGGGCCAGATCCCCCTCACAGTTTTTCAGTGTTTTCCTGGTTATCCTTGCATGTTTATTTTCCATATGAACTTTAGTATCAACCTGTCTAACTCCATAAAAAAGCTGGTTGATATTTTATTGAGATTGTAAATGTATCAGTTAACATTGAAGAGAGCTGACAGCTTTACAATGTTGAGTCATTCTATTCAAGAACAGAGGAAACTCTGCAGTTGTTCAAGTTGACTTTTGTGTCTCTCAGGAGAGTGCCATTAATGTTTTAATCCAAAGAAGAGATTGTTAATGAAAGATTTGTGGCCCGAGGAGTCTCTGGGCACCATCATCAAACATGGCAGGATGGTGGTTGCCTCCCCGTTATTATCTGTTTGGCTAATTTTTACTGAGCACTTACCTACCAGATGATAGCCTCTGCGCTGGGTCCTGTGGATACAAAAGTGAAACATCTGGTCCCTGCCCAGGAAGCACTCACAGTCTAGTGAAGGAGACAGATTATCAAACTGACAGAAGCAATTGCTCTTTTCTTTCGGAGGATAGCCCAGTCTTTTTACCGAGGAGGAGAACTAGAGTCAGTGCCTGTGAGCCATCAAAGAGGATGTTGACATCCGTTGTATGAAACCTAGCTGGAAATTTGTTTCTCGAGGTCATGTATGCATTCAATCACTTTTGCCTGAAACTGTGTCTTAGATGACAACTTAAAAGTCTATTTGTAAAGTGTTGGAGTCCTTCGTTTTCATGCCTGGTTATCAAGTGAGGTATCAAGTGAAATGTTGTAATGAGTTAACTCCAGCAGCAGTTAGGGCACAGCAAGCTTCTCTTCTCAAATCATTTCACTTTCCCTTAGCCGTTAATAATTTGCCTAAAAAGGTAGCAAGTTCTCAAAGACTTTTATTGTTCGTCCCCAATTTTTCTACCAATTCTTGCAATTTAACGTGTGCCTAGCACTTCTTTGGTGGGTAATGACAATGTTGAACCTGTTTACATGTTTTAAACAAAATATAGTTGCTGCCTAAATGGAGTTAATGACTCCTTCAAGCTTAATTCAATCTTATTTTGAGAGTTAAGCAGTATCTTAAGTCAAGTGTGATCCTGTGGAAGTTAATTAACCCTTTCAGGATTATCGATGTTCCTAGTTGTTCAGTCCCTCAGTCGCATCCAACTGTTTGCACCCCCAGGGACTGCAGCATGCCAGGCTTCCCTGTCCTTCATTTCCCAGAGCTTGCTCAAACTCATGTCCATTGAGTCAGTGATGCCATTCAACTATCTGTCCTCTGTCGTCCCCTTCTCCTCCTGCCTTCAATCTTTCGCAGCATCAGAGTCTTTTCTAATGAGTCTACTCTTCCCATCAGGTGGCCAAAGTATTGGAGCTTAAGCTCCAGCATCTATCCTTCCAATGAATATTCCGGATTGATTTCCTTTAGGATGGACTGGTTTAATCTCCTTGTAGTCCAAGGGTCTCTCAAGAGTCTTCTCCAACACCAAAAAGGGACAATTAACCTTCTGAACTCCCTCTGGCCAAATATCAAATTCCCCGCCTCACATTCTCTCATTAGGACAAAATTTTAAGTTTCACAGTGGAGCTCTGATAATGATAGGAATCTGATGTGGATATATGCTGCTCACTGCAGAATTCAAGGTGGTGATGCTGATACCAGGACAAGGGACAGGGTGGAGAAGGGAAGGAATCCTAATCCTTTCCATTCCTTCTCATCTCAGCTTGAAAGTAAAAGGAATACGTTTTCACTACAGCTTTTCAAAAAGCAAAGACTGTTTCTTTAGGGAGCCTAGAGTCCAGGAGGGAAAGTGATGGAACATAGTCTGAGAAGCCTTGCAGAATGAGAATCAGGCAGCTATTATTCAAACAAGCTGAAAATAACCTTACATGGAACTTGCTCAGGAGTAACTCCTAGTGTTTAACCAGTAGTTTTTTTTTTTTTTTTCCTTGTTAATTTCCTCCCTCCTCTTTTCTGCACAGAACTGTGGTCATTCACTTGCATCCATTCATTCCCCTAAAGACAGCTCACCTTTTTTCACTGAGGAGGGGAACTAGAGTCAGCATCCCTATCCTCCACACTCACCCCCTCTCCAGCCCCTTTCTCCACCCTCACTCATACTTTTCCTCTTTCATTTTCACTCTAAAGTGGCGCTCCAGGAGGATTATATAGTCTCCAAGGCTTTGTGATTCATCACCATCCTCAATAATCTACAAAGCTACTTTTTTTTTTTTTTTTTTCTGATTCTTATACCCTTTTACCCAAGAAAATGTTATATCCAAAGATCACCTGAAATCGCTGGTCAGGTCAGTTAATATCACCAGGTTTCTTCCAGTCATTCTTCCATCAAACAAGAGTACTTATATCAAAATAATAGCTAACATTTATAGAGTGACACAGGTTATAATCAGAAAATGTCAGAAACCTAGGAAAGGGAGGCCAGAATGCCAAGGGGTCATTAAAGATTGACAAGCTAAGAAGTGTGAAATATGGAATGGAGTATGAATTTTCCCACTTAGTTTCATTATAGTTATATAAGAAGAAAACACATTTGATCTTTTCCTCTTTCCTGTAGCTTTTTTTCATCTTGAGTGTTTGACAAATGGCCAGTAGGAGATGCTACGGTAACTTCCCAAGAGTAACTGCTTCCCTTCCACTCCTGCCAGTGTAGATATAACACCCCCGGCTGTATGCGAAGTTTCTAACAATAGGAGCTTCTCACCACTGTTTTTAACGTTCTTGGCCGACCTAATGGTAATGTCTAAGTCTAACCCCGTGAAACCACATCCATCCGTGCACTTCATAGATGAATTTCTGCTTCCTTAACGGCTTCTCCATACCTGGTTGTTTTCATCTCATTACCTGTTAAGGTTTGGCAGAATAAGTTACGAAAAGGAGCATTTCCATATTTACTTGCTATATCACTGCTCCTTTCCCTTCTGTAGTTTCAGTTTTACATTTTATGGCACGTAGAGGAAAGAAAGCAAATTATTTATAAACTAAGTAAATGAAATGTTTATGTTTTAGCTTGGGTCCTCCCCCTTAACCCCACTTCTCTGGAGATTCAGAATTTGTGTTTTATTATGTTTGGACTAAAAATAGAACTATGCAGTAGTTATCACTGTGTAGGACTTACTGGCTTGTGGTCTTCCTCGAATTTGACAGTTACTACACCTTGAGTCTTAGAGCGGCTCACTCTGACTTAGTTATTGTAATGCAGGATTGGCCATGCTTCAAACTGACCGCCCTGCCCACAGACCCACACCAGTTCCTGCCATGGGGTAGGTGGAGGGCAGAGAGCATCTGAAATGGACACCTTGTTGCTAGGAAAAACCTACTTCAAAATTTTTTCCCAACCACTTTCTCTCCTACTGGGACTCCAGTTATATTTGACTATTTGATATCATCTCACAGTTACAGATGTTCTGTTGATTTCAAAACATTCTTTTCTTTTTATTTCAGCTTGAGTCATTTTTATTGACTTGTTCAAAGTGCACTCATCCCTTTCTCTGCAGTATCCAATCTGCTATTTGCCCATCCAGTAAATGTCGACTTCTGATATCACAGTTTGAAGTTTTAAAATTTCCATTTGGTTTCTTCAGGTTGTTTCCATTTTTCATAGAAAATTCTATTTCTTCACTCATAATATGCATTTTCTTATAAATTCCTTGATAATGTATATCAAGGATAGGAAGATAGGAGTAAACAATGTATAATTATTTTAAAGTTCTTCCTGTCTACTAATTTCAGCGGCTATCTCTGGGTCTGTTTCTGTGTCATCTAAATTTTCTCTTTATTATCACATTCCTGCTTCCCCACATTTTTCATTGATAGTTGTATCTATATTTTTATTTTTATCATATATTGAGAAAAAGAGAGGGAGGAAAGCAGGGGAGAGAGAGAGAGACACCGAGAGAGTTCCAAACATTGTGAATAAGGAACATTGGAGGCTTTATGATCTTGTTAGTATTTGAACTGGGAGGAGTTACTTCATTTCCAGACATATTGGATTCACCTTGACCTTGGAGTCCAATCACAGTGAAAATGCTCAGGACCCATGTGGTTGCCCTTTGGTCACCAGCCCCTCTCCCACTGTTTCTTTCTTTGTTGGGGGGAAGGCTGGGTGAATAGATTCCTGGAACTGAGACCCTCAATTAAGTCCCCCAGTCAGTCATCCAAGGAAGGGCTGACTCTTCCCCTTATCCCTGAGCAAGGTCTTTCCATCTCTGGCAGCTCACCTGAACCCTGGATTCAAGTATAGAAGCTGCTGCCATTCTCTGTTCACCTACGATGGGTTTCTGGAATGTAGTTTATCCAGTCGTCTTGCTGGCACTGTTCTCCACTAGCCTCACAGAAAAGTATGGTTTTTATTTTGTCTGGGTCTTTTCTTGTAGTTTCTGTGACAGCAAAAGTATTTTACATCTTCCTGCATCCTCACTGAAAAAGCGGAAGTCTGAACTGCTGCTTTGGTTCAACAATCCTATGCCCTGGCAAAGGCCACAGACATTGAGGAATGTTCATAAAGTCCCCAGAGAATCTCTGTGGCATCAATGGCTTTTGTTACAAAATAGAAAAAAGATGGATAATGAAATTTCCTGAGAAGATATGA
The DNA here is from genome assembly GCF_033118175.1 of Dama dama. NCBI lineage: Eukaryota > Metazoa > Chordata > Mammalia > Artiodactyla > Cervidae > Dama > Dama dama. Next base: position 22,186,223 of record NC_083708.1, on the reverse strand, counting down.
TTTATAATTGTATTTTCCAAATGAGATGACAAACATAGGATCATTAAGGACTGCCACATCACAGGATCAGACACTATGAAGAGACCACATGGCCACAATCACAGTATTTCAGAGCTAGTAGAACACCTTGGTGTTGTTCAGTCACCCAGTCGTGTCCAACTCTTTGTGGCCCCATGGACTGCAGCACGCCAGGCCTCCCTGTCCCTCACCATCTCCCTAAGTTTGCCCAAGTTCGTGTCCATTGAATCAGTGATGCCATCCTCTGATGCCCTCTTCTCCTTCTGCCCTCATTCTTTAGAACATCTTCAGTTCAGTTCAGTTCAGTCGCTCAGTCATGTCCTTCTCTCTGTGACCCCATGAACCGCAGCAGGCCAGGCCTCCCTGTCCATCACCAACTCCCGGAGTTTACTCAAACTCATGCGCATCGAGTCAGTGATGCCATCTAGCCATCTCATCCTCTGTCAGCCCCTTCTCCTCCTGCCCCTAATCCCTCCCAGCATCAGGGCTTTTTCCAATGAGTCAGCTCTTTGCATGAGGTGGCCAAAGTACTGGAGTTTCAGCTTTAGCATTAGTCCTTCCAATGAACACCCAGGACTGATCTCCTTTAGGATGGACTGGTTGGATCTCCTTGCAGTCCAAGAGACTCTCAAGAGTCTTCTCCAACACCATAGTGCAAAAGCATCAATTTTTCGGCGCTCAGCTTTTTTCACAGTCCAACTCTCACATCCATACATGACCAATGGAAAAACCATAGCCTTGACCAGATGGACCTTTGTTGGCAAAGTAATGTCTCTGCTTTTTAATATGCTGTCTAGATTGGTCATAACTTTCCTTCCAAGGAGTAAGCGTCTTTTAATTTCATGGCTGCAATCACCATCTGCAGTGATTTTGGAGCCCCCCAAAAATAAAGTCTGACACTGTTTCCACTGTCTCCCCATCTATTTGCCATGAGGTGATGGGACCAGATGCCATGATGTTAGTTTTCTGAATGTTAAGCTTTAAGCCAACTTTTTCACTCTCCTCTTTCACTTTCATCAAGAGGCTCTTTAGTTCTTCTTCACTTTCTGCCATAAGGGTGGTGTCCTCTGCATATCTGAGGTTATTGATATTTCTCCCAGCAATCTTGATTCCAGCTTGTGCTTCTTCCAGCCCAGCATTTCTCATGATGTACTCTGCATATAAGTTAAATAAGCAGGGTGACAATATACAGCCTTGACGTACTCCTTTTCCTATTTGGAACCAGTCTGTTGTTCATCTTAGGTGGTCTAAAGTCCAAATTCCTTATTTTATGGGCATTGGTACTCATTTGGGGTCATTTGATAGACTGAATTTCTTTTTCCTTGTCTAGTGCCTGGGGAAATCCTGTGAGTAAACATCAGCATGTTTTCATCAGACTGTAATGAAGGCTGGTTTTTCCTTTTTTATTCCTTATAATCAAAAATACCAGAAAGCGGTTATCTTTTCCTAAGTTCTGAATTTGAAGTCTTAAAAAAAAAGAAGAAACTTCAAACTTAGACCTCACAACATAGGGAAAAATCACACCATCTCTGCATAAAGGAAAACAGGTGATGGTGAGTGGTGAGGTCATCTTTTGACAGAAAAGAACACCTCAACTTAGTGTACCTGAGGCAGAGCAGATCTGGAGGATCATGGAGATCTGGAGCAGATCTGGAGGGTCATTTTAGAGTGCATAGGAATCCTTCTAGATTAGTAGGATATCATAGAAAAGTACGCTAATGAAGAGTACACCTCAAACTCTTCAGTACTGACGCATAGGCTCAGGGACTAAATATCCATGCTTTGGACATGTAAAAACTAAAAGTAGAACTTGTGGTGGTTGAACTGTTCTTTACACAGTCTAAAATTGATATCCCTAATGATTTGTGTTGAGATATGGTCCACTGCTTGTTTGGTTTCCTATTTAAGCTGGGGCTTATGACCTTGCTTTCCCATGCAGTGTGTCTTAAAAGTTCTAGGGAAAGGTGCTTGAGAGTCACCTTCACGCTTTAACCGGAGATCAATAGTTAGTTCCTATGGGAATTTTAGAGTTCCAAAGAGCTTAAAAAATTGAACCAGAAATAGCCAAGGAAGGAAAGAAAAACAGTGACCCAGTGATAAAAAGCCTGTTAAGTAAGCTTACAATCCCAGAGAAAACAGGAAATTTGGGAGGCCTATACATCTTTAGGAAGGAAAAGAGGGAAGTTTGTGGTTGATACAAGAGCATGGTCTGTGACTGGTTCCATCAATTGGGATACAGAGAAGCATTTGTTCTTTCAGAGAATAATTGATTTGTTTAATATGGTCAATGTCTTCTCTGGAATTTATGGCAATGCCGTAAACTAAACATAAGTGAACATCTTTTCTCAGTTTTTTACAGAAAAAGGTGATTTTCATTATTGGAAGATTTTTTTTTTTTTTTTTACAACTAGAGATTAAACTCTGTTGGCTTTATGGTAGCTCCCAATAGATATGCTTTGGTAAGAAGATTCAGAAATAATTGTGATTGTTACCTCCAGCCATCTCCAAGATTCTTAAGGACACTTTATGATTTGCAAACAAAAGGTATTAAATGTAAAAATTTTGTCAGCAGATGATATTCTTTATGCAGTTTATGTTTTGGTTCCTTTCATTTGCTTTATTCATTTATTACTTTTGAATATAGAGAATGTATTACCTTAGCTTTTCTCCTGTAGTGAGTGTTTCAGAGAGTAACAGACCATAGTGCAGAAGTGGGAAAAAATAGAGATTTATGAAAAATGGAAAGATTACGATGCTGAAGTTTGTGCTTCGGCAACTTAAGGTACAGAAGATGCAGGGGAAATAGTCCCCAGCTCCTCTTACCCCTGCCCAGCCAGAAAGCATGTGACACAGAGGTTTTTGAAATATAATCTACAAACGTCAGCACCCCACCCTCACCTCCCTGAAAGAGAGCAGGATGAGGGAAGGGCAGGGAATGACGGAAGGAAACCAGACCAGGATCAGCTCAGAGCCCTAATCATAAGGGGTCCTGTTGTGGAGGAGCAGGATGTCACCTGTAGGAATATCATGAAACGTGGCTTAGCCAGCAGCAGCCAAGAGCTCTTTGCTATCCATCCAATACTGAGGGGGACTTATTTTAAATGGGAAGATTGATTTATAATCAAGGGTTTTCCTTGTAGCTGGGCCAACAGGACTTTTTTAAAAAAAGATAACTGAAGATTAGTAGTCATCATTGTTTTGTAATATTTAGACTCCCTTCAAATTGTAAACACCATCAGCAACATAAATTGAGAAGGTGTGCATGAGTGCTAAGTCACTCAGTCATGTCCAACTCTTTGTGACCCCCTGGACCATAGCCCGCCAGGCTCCTCTGTCCATGGTATCCTGCAGGCAAGAATACTGAAGTGGGTTGCCATGCCCTCCTCCAGGGGATCTTCCTGACCCTGGGATTGAACTCACATCTCCTACGGCTCCTGCATTGTATGCAGATTCTTTACTGCTGAGCCACTGAGGAAGCCCCAAATTGAGAATACTGCCAGGTAAAGTCCATAATTTATGGACCTAGACAAAAGCTTGGTTAATATTCCATGGCAGTTCACAAAAATATCCCTAATCATCCAGTCACCCTAAATTACAGCGGTATCAGAGAAAACAAAAAGAATATATCAAAATGTTATTTTAATTTACAATATTGTTTTCATCCAAACGGGGAACTAAGAAAACCTTTACTGGTGTAATTTTTCTTGTTGTTGTCTCTCTACTGCATTTTAAACATATTTATTTTTATCAGAGTGTAGTTGCTACACAGTACTATTTGTTACAGCTGTATAATATAGTAATTTACAATTTTTAAAGATTATACTCCATTTATAATTATTATAAAATATTGGCTACATGTAAATTCTCCATGTTGTAAAACATATCCTGGTACAACGATATATACATGTGTATATGTTGTACAAGATTCTCCCTTTTGTACAATATATCCTTGTACAAGGATATATATGTGTGTATATGTATAAGTGTGTGTGTGTGTGTGTATATATATATGCCACATCTTTTTTATTCATTCATCTGCTGATGTCCATTAGATTGCTTCTGTATGTTGGCAATTGTTAAGTAATGCTGCTATGAACACTGGGATGCATGTATCTTTTAGAATTAGTGTTTTCATTTTTTTTCAGATATACACCCAAGAGTGGAATAGCTTTGTCACATGGTAGTTCAATTTTTAGTTTTTTTGAGAAACCTCCATACTGTTTCCCATCCTAGCTGCACCAATTTACATTCCCATCAGTAGTATGCAAGGATTCCCTTTTCTCTGCATCCTTGCCAGCATTTATTATTTTCGTTCTTTTGGATGATAGAGATTCTGACAGGTGTGAGGTGATAATCTTCTTAGGGTTTTGATTTGCATTTCCTTGGTGATTAGCAATATTGAGCATCTTTTCATGTGCCTGTTGGCCATCTGCATTCCTCTTTGGAAAAATGTCTATTCAGTTCTTCTGCCCATTTTTAAAATTGGGTTGTTTGTTTTTCTGATGTTCAGTTTTATGAACTGTTTATATATGTTGGATATTAATCCCTTATCAATCATACCATTTGCAAATATTTTCTCCCATTCAGAAGTCTGTCTTTTCATTTTACTGTTTCCTTTGCTGTGCAAAAGCTTTTAAGTTTAATTAGGTCTCATTTGTTTATCTTTGCTTTTATTTCCTTTGCTTTAGGAAACAGGTCCAAAAATAATATTGCTGCAATTTGTGTGTTCTGCCTGTATTTTTATCTAGGAGTTTTATAGTAGCTGGGCTTACATTTAGCTCTTTAATCTATTTTGAGTTTATTTTTGTATATGGTGTTAGAGAATTTTTAATTTTATTCTTTTACATGTAGCTGTTGTAGCTGTCTAGTTTTCCTGGCACCACTTATTGAAGAGATTCCCTTTCTTCCAATGTGTATTCTTGCCTCCTTTGTTGTAGATTAATTGACCACAAGTCATGAGTTTGTTTCTGGGCTCTCCATCACGTTCCATTGATCTGTGTGTCTGATTTTATGCCGGTTCCATATTGTTTGGAGGGGGCTTCCCAGCTGGTGCAGTGGTAAAGAATGTGCCCACCAATGCAGGAGACCCAGGAGATGGGAGTTTGACCCCTGGTTCAAGAAGAGCCCCTGGAGTAGGAAATGGCAACCCACTGCAATATTCTTGCCTGGAAAACTCCATGGACAGAGAAACCTGGCAGGCTACAGTCCCTGGCTTAAAAAGAGAGTTGGACATGACATGCACACGAGGGCACACACACACACATTGTTTTGATGACTGCGGCTTTGTAGTATAGCCTGACATCAAGGAGGGTGATTCCTCCAGCTTTGCTCCTCTTTCTCAAGATTGGTTTGTCTGCTTGGGGTCTTTTGTGTATCCATAGAAAATTTAAAGTTATTTGTTCTCGTTCTGTGAAAAATGCTGTTGGTGTTTTGATAAGGATTGCATTGAATCTGTACATTGTCTTGGTGGTACCACATTTTTGATAGCCAAATTGAAAAATGTGAGTGTGTGTGCCTGTGTATACTTTTTCAAGTCATATTAAATTGAAAGGCTATACTACAGGTCCACCTCCATGTAAAGGTCAGCCCGTGATTCTACAGGTTCCAGAGTTACTAGGTTTCCAAATTTGAAAATCTTATTCTGTTTCTAAAGAAATAGATATTGATCTTTTAACAAATAATAAAACAATCTGTGACAGGAAAACTCCTTGTTTTCAAGAGCTTGTGCTAAACAATTGTTCCCCTAAGAGATGCCCGAACCTCCTAAAGTAATTCATCTTGGCAGGTGGACCATCTGCTGTTACTATCTCAGCACCCTTGGCAGAAAGCAGCTTTTTGGAAGTCTCCCTGTTGAACCCTAAGAGTGGTAACTAAAGGATAATCTGGTTTTTCCTGTTAGAAGATTTGATTGAAAATATGTAATGTCTCCTGCATAAGATAAAAAGTGTAACCTCATACCTGCTATATTTTAGTTTAGCTTTTTATACTTTACTGTATTCATTGGGATTCTCCAGAGAAAAAGAACCAATAAAGTATGTGTATACATATATGAGATTTTAAAGAATTGGCTTATGCAGTTATGGATGGTAGCAACTCAAAAATCTGCAGGGTGGGATGGCGGGGCCTCGGGACCCAGAGAAGAGCTTATGCTGAAGTTCAAATCTACCATCTGCTGCAGAATTCCTTCTTGTTCAGGAAACATCAGTCTTTTCTTCTACTCAAGCCTGCGGCTGATTGGAAGAAGTTTACCCATTTTGTAGGAAGATCTGCTTTATTCAAAGTCCATCAATTTAAACGTAAATCTCATCTAGAAATACCCTCACAAAAGCATCCAAAACAGCTTTTGGCCAAATATTTTGGCATCATAACCCAACCAACTTGACACATAAAATTGACCCATTACTTCTAGTTTATTATTTTATTTTAAGAATGTGTGCCCCAACACCCCCTTCACTCAATGTTAACATCATCTGCCCAAGAGCCAGGACCCTCTGCCACACACTCCTCACTGTGTCCACAGCACCCAGCTCCAGAGATGAATGAGTGACCATGTGCTTCTAACAGCCAACCTCTTTTGTTTCTCCCACTCCAGTGGCATTTTAGGCAGCATCTAACTTGACAAAAGCCTTCAGCGCCTCTTTGTCTAACCCCCCCCACACACATACAACACCTCACTTAGAGGCCATAGGAGCATGTACTAAAAATAGATCACCCTAAATACGTAATGCATAAATTAATTTCTAATCGTGATATTGGCTAAATATTACCCTGTATTGTCAGAGGAGGAGGAAACTGTGTTCGCTACAAGGATTCTCTGCTTCCCTGAGCAAGCTTAAGCTTTTTAATACTTTTCTTCTTCTTGCTCCTCTTCTTGTCACTGTCCTTCACACACAGGCTCACATCCTCCATCCTCCCTATTCTCTTTTTCTTGCAGAACTTTTCTCTGTGTTAGTATTTTCCCCAAGTATGCAAGGGAAATGGTGCTGATTCTAGGATTCCAACAGCTTTTTGTAAGTGCTCTTGTCTTCAGTGAGGACTGTCCCTTGTTCTTTTGACCTCTTACCTTTCCTTTTACTTCTCCCCCAGGAGCAACTCATTGCACTGTTCACACTCATGGGCTTCACATTCAGGCCTGTGGCAATTGTGATGCTTGTGCAGCTTTGAAAATGAACACCAGGGTTGGTGCCCAGAACCTAAATGAAATGAGGCAGTAGACCCAGAGGTCACTTAACGTGCCTTGTCCCTAGTGCTTCCTTCCTTTTGACTGGTATTTAGGTCAGTATTTACAGATGGAATCTGAATGTGCAGAACAGCTGATTCTGTTCTTGAACAAGAAATGGATGAAATTGTAAAGAAAAAAATCATAACTGATGAACAATTTTTCAACATTTTTTGAGCCTAATGATTTTGGAAAATATGTTCGTACTTCATTCTGTCCTGTATTTTTTTTCCCCATGGAAATAGTGTAATATGTAGGAAATTCAAATGGAAGCAAGCCTGTAAATGCATATTTTTGAATGAAGGCTGTTTACCCAGTTTTCTTACTCTGCACAATAGAATCCTGACTAGACAAATAAAGTATGACCTGCTCATTTCAGGTTTTTATCCAAAATACTGATATTTTACCTTTGTTTTATAGTCACAGATCTCTTTGAAAGTCTAAAAAATACTATAGACTTGTTTACCTTACCTAATTCACATATAGATGTGAAACTTCGCAAAGGTCTTTAGCCTTGATGCAGAGATCCTGGCAAGTCTATCCCGGGGACTCTAGGTAAAAGCCTTTGATCTGTGGCAAGCAATTTGCTCACTCTGGACTTTTTACAGGATTAATTGAAATTGAACCCCCTCATGTTATGTAAAGTACCGTCTATTTCACTTAATTGTTAACCTAACAGTGAACCTCAAATGAAAGCCAGGGACATTTGCTGTAAATGTCTCATTCCTTCTCACAGAGACCGGGTGAGACCAGGGATGATCTGTGCCCTGGAGCAGCCTGGGTTCCATGTCTCTCCAGCTGTGCCCTTCTTTCAGGGCGTTGTTAGATCCACACTGGGATATATACATTTTCATCTTTAGGAACTAAGCTTCTCTCTTTACTTATGCACGTGTGCTGTTTTCTTTTTAAGTACAAACTCCCTCAACTGTATGGATAAGGATTTCTTTCTCTCTCTTAAAAAAAAAAATGTCTGCTACCAGTTAATTCCCAAAGGACTTTTCTTTCTGTTTGCAGGAAGCTGCAGTTTATGTATGACCTCTCTCTGGATGGAGTTTATTCCATCACTCTTTGTTATGTAGTCTTTGCTCTCCTTTGGCATTGGAAGAAGTTTTGAAACACCTTTGGGTTGAGTGTCTTTGTAAGTGGGGTGTGAGCTAAAAGCAGATCCCTTACCCCAAATAGAGTAGAAATATGAAAGTCATGACATCTCCTGTCTCTCTGCCCTCTTGCCTCCAGCTGAAGCATCCAAGGGTGTTCTCCCATAACCACATCACAATCAGCAGGCTGCAGTAGTTAAGCAGAAAATAAAGTTACTTGATCTCACGGTTATCCAGTATTATCTCATACCTTTTAATCAAGCTACTCTTAAATGTTTGCTTCAGGCCAAAGCTTTCAAGTGGAAGTTTTATGTTGTGAAACATTTTGAACCCTGAAACCAAGCAAATAAAATTCTAGAAGGCAAAAATTATTTCTAAGTCCTATAAGTTTAAAGGCAATTCATATGTTCATTCGTTCTTTAATCCATTCATTGTTACATGATATAGAATAAATATGAGGTAAGCTTTCTGCCTTCTCAGAAGCTATTGGATGGTAAAAGGAAAGATTCTGGGTGAGAAGTCAACCATCTGCTTTGGATGGAATCTCCAAAACAGACCTCCTGGAACCAATTGTTAACTTCGGGCTTCCAGTGATTGAAAACTCGTCTCTCTGGAGCTGGCGGAAGCTGACTTCAGCACATCATTTATCAAGAGCCCATCTATGGGTTTTCTATTCTGTTTTATTGGTCTATTTATCTACTTCTAACTTAATGTATGGGCTTCCCTGTTGGCTCGAGTGGTAAAGAATCTGCCTTGGTTACCTACTCCAGTATCCTTGCCTGGAGAATCCCATGGATAGAGGAGCCTGGCAAACTATAGTCCATAGGATCACAAAGAGTCCAACATGACTGAGCGACTAACGCACACCCACACAACTTAATTGATACATATGAATAACAAGTATTCAATCGGCTGAGTCTTCCCCTTATATTCTTTTAGAGGGAGGGGTATTGGGTGTTTGCAGGGTTTTCTTTTTCCTTAAAGAAGAGCTGCTTAGAATCCATTGTTCAAGTTCCACCAAGTCTCTGTTAGTTTGCAATCACCTGATGGAACTGGTCCTCTGGAGGGTAAAAAGCCTGGAAGGAAAGAAGTAATCATTTTCCCGAAGAATAGCTTAAATCACTGCATCGCTATTCAGGGCCACCTCTGACCTCCAGTACTGGCTGTAGAGTTGGGTATGATGTTTCTTGACACTTTCAAAGAGACAAGGAGGAGGAAAAATGCTTTCGAGATTTGTTTATTACATCTTAAAGGTTATATTTCCATGGTGATTTCTAAAGTTGTAACTAGCGGGTGGAGGGAAGGAATTAAGTTGTTCTGAACTGTGGACTCATCTTTGTAAGTAGTGTGTGAATAACGGTGGAAGATGGTTTCAAATTGAAGTAATGGGTCCATGACTTTCACAAAGGTCATTTCTCAGGTTACCTACATTTCTTCTTCTCTCTGTATACCTAAAACCATCATGCTGCTTAGAGTTAGAAACAGCTTCACCCTAACAAAATTGTAACAGTTTTCTTTAGATGTCCTGTGTATAAACATACATAGAGATTTTCCTCAGTAAACAGGTGGAAGTCAATCGAAACTTTTCAGTGCATTCTGTTACCTTAGTTTTGATCATTTAGGGGAAAATATCAATAAATTAGGAAAGTATAGTCCTTTGAACACTGAGTTGTGTGCTTTAAATGGTGTATATCATTGGTTCAGTTTCTCTGGAGACCCCTGACTAATAGAACCAGAAACCATCAAAGTTATCTCATGCTTTCTAAGGACATATAAGCAGCTATGATGACGCATTTCCACTTTGTACAGTGTCTGCTGTTGTGTTTTTGATGTCTAAGGTATAATCCTGATTTGGTGCCCACTGGCAGGGGTCAGATGTTACTGCTGCAGGGACAACTAAGAAAAAAAAATGTTAATTTTATACTTGTTGAAAAATTAAAAGTTAATTTACATTCTGTCCCCAACGTTTAACACTTGGTAAAACTGGCACATACCTAGAGAAATCGGCAGTATACATGGTCAAATATATTTGGAGAGCAGTTTTGCAACAAATAATCAAGATATATGAAAATGTTTTTATCTTTTGACTCAGTCATCCTACGCCTAGGTATTCTCATTAAAATTTATCTAGAAAATTAGAAAAACACTATGTACATATACATGTATTACATATACATCTAGAGACATTAATATATGATCTGTGGTTGTTGTTCAGTCGTTCAGTCAGGTCCAACTCTTCGTGACCCCATGGACTGCAGCACGCCAGGCTTCCCTGCCCTTCACCATCTCTCAGTGTTTGCTCAGACTCATGTTCATTGAGTTGGTGATGCCATCCAACCATCTCTTCCTCTATCACCCCTCTTCTCCTCCTGCCCTCAATCTTTCCCAGCATCAGGGTCTTTTCCAGTGAGTCGGCTCTTTGTATCAAGTGGCCAAAGTATTGGAGCTTCAGCATCAGTCCTTCCAATGAAGATTCAGGACAGATTTCCTTTAGGATTGACTGGTTGGATCTCCTTGCACTCCAAGGGACTCCTAAGTGTCTTTTCCAGCACCACATATAGTTAGTTATAAAATGCATAGTTATATAGCTAGTTAGTTCTGAGATAAATTATGTCTTCCCAAAATTCATATGTTGAAATCCTAACCTCCAGTACCTCAGAATTAACCCTATTTGGAGGTAGTCTTTAAAGAAGTGATTAAGTTAAAATTAAGACTTTTGGGTGGTCCCTGACCCAATATGAGTGATTGTCCTTATAAGAGGAAATTTGGACACAGACATGACACAGAGGGAATACCATGTGAAGACAGAATAGAAGATGCCTATCTGCATGCCAAAGAGAGAAACTCTAGAAGAAACCACCCCTGCCAGCACCTTGACCTTAGACTGCAAGCCTCTACAGCTGAAGAAGATTAATCTTTGTTGCTCAAGCTATCCACCCTGTGGTACTTTGTTATCACAGCCCTAGAAAGCAAATATATGTCTAATTCCATGTTCTTATACAGAACTAATTTGCTGTCATTGTTATTTAGTCACTAAGTCATGTCCAACTCTTTGCGCCCCCATGGACTGTAGCCCATCAGGCTCCTCTGTCCATGGAATTTCCCAGGCAAGAATACTGGAGTGGGCTGCCATTTCCTTCTCCAGGGGATCCTCCTGACCCAGGGACTGAACCCACATTTCCTGCATTACAGGCAGATTCTTTACCACCGAGTCTTCAGGGAAGCCCATACGGACTCATTACAACACTTAAAAAGACCTAAATAAGCAATAGTAGGAACATACTTAAATTTAAATTGATGAATCAATATGTTGGACTATATACTATAGTCGTTGAAATGAAAATTATGACCATTTTATTGAAAAAGATTACAATAGGATATAAGCAAACAATGGAATACTATTCAGCAGTTAAAAGAAATAAAAGTTATATGTATTAATATGCAGAATTCTCTAAGACATAATGTTGAGTGGCTTTTTCAAAAGCTGAATGTGATGTATAGCTCAAAACCATTAACAGAAATGTTAAAACACACTTCCATTAAACAGTGTATTTTATTCATTGGTAGATATGCACATCAGTAAAAGCAGAGAATCTATATTGGAAGGAAACACCTTAAATGTCCAAGCCTGGGTGTCTATGGTGGAGCAAAGCACAAGGATCTGGAAGGAAGGGAACTAACGAAGAATCTAAACTCCATAAGGAGGGACCATGGATTAACTGATGAAGGTGATGTTTCCCAAGGCAGCCGAAGATGATTGATTATATCAATCCAACTCTGTGCATCTGAAATGCAGCTGGAAACAGATGGTAGATGAAAGACCATAATGCGTCTCTTCTATAGTTTCACTTCTATTAATGTATTTACATGTATAAACAACAAATCAAGTAGCAGAAAAAATAGTTAAGTCATGGTGGTGAAGTTGAGGGTGCATTTTTGTTTTTTAAACTCTGGTCTTTATTTTTGTTTTGATGAGAGTTTTTTGTGTGGTATTTTGTCCTCTAAGTCAGATTTCTGGGGGAGAATAAAAGGATGAAAGACTGCCTTTAGTCCCGGATCTTCATTGTGGTATTCTGTTAAAACCTACTCTGTTCCTGTCATCAGCAAAACAGAAAACAGACATAATTATCCAGAAATACAAGCAAAAACTCTACTGTTCCCTAAGTTATGTGGGCATTTGAAGCCGAGTTTGCCCCTGGAGATCTGGCTTCAGCTGAGTTTTGTGTTCCTCATTCTTATTCTCTTTGTGTTTTCTTATTCTCAGATGTGCTCTCCCTCTTAACACCTAAAATAAGCTTTGTGACTGCTAAGCTTTTCCTAGTACCCTGCTGTCAAATGCGGTAAAAAGAACAAAGAAAAACCTATGTGGTCTGACTGCTCTGAGACTTTCAACAGTCATCCCAGTCACTCAAGGGGGAAGAGACATCCTACCTACAGATGCCAGTCACCCTGTCCCGAGTTCACTGGGCAACGCCTGGAGCTGCCACTCCAGCAAAATGACAGGCGTTGCTCTCCATGGTGGGAGATCACTCCAGGTGGAGTGGAGTGGTTACTTCCCGTGTTCTGCTTTTGAGATCATATCAGGCTTCAAGCCTTTTCATCATCATCAGCTGTGATTTTGTTGTTGTTGTTGTTTTTCTCATCAAGGTGAAAAGCTTACATGCTAGGCAGCTGTTCTTAACTCCCACCGCACATTCTAATCACTTGAGGCTGTTTTAATACACACCCAGGTCTGCTTTGCCAACTCAGACTGAATGACTCAGGATCCCTGGGAAGGGGAGGAGGGGGTCTCAGGCACTGGTCGATCAAATGTACAGCCAGGACCATGACCCATTGGATGAGAATCTTCATTAATCTGCTCTGGCTTTTCTGCAATAAACAGAGTCCACGGTTTAGGGTTCCTGTCAGCCATCTAACTGTAACAGATGTCTGGAGACTCTTATCTGTTTCTAATGAGACTAGCTTATCTGTCAGCTCTGACACTAAAAAAGAGGAGCATAGTGATGGGATTATTTCTTTTTTAGAATAAGACCTTATTCTTCTGTTTTTAATATGATTTAATATGGAGATGGGTGAATCTTTGTTGCACAAAACACTCTTTGACTTTGTATTTCTGATTAAAAGTGGAAGAAAAAAATGCCATTTTCTCCTCACACATTTCTTATTTAGAAACAAAGCAGATCAGGATATTTTTTAAAATTGGTTTCTTTAGATCCCTTTGGGAGATGTAAGAAAGTCAGTAATAGAGGTATAAACAATATTCCTTCCAGATTTTAACTTAGAAAGGATGTTAAGTTTTGATATCAGTTGTATGCTTCTTCCCCAGTTGCATTAAGTAATTAATTTAGAGAGTAGGGAAAAGAACCTAAAGAACAGAGACTGATTACCCTTCTTTACTGAGTACAAACATGCAGTATCTCCTATTTAAATACACACACACATCACAAAACCTCTCATGGTTCCCATATCCTTTCCCAGCTGACATCCCCATATTTGCCTCCCTTTAGAAGGGTAGTTTGTAATTGCTAGTTTCCATCTTCATTTTCATTTCTCCACCCAGTCTTTCTTTAACTCTTTCAAACCAGAATTTTGTCCTCATATTCCACTGAATCATCTTCTGTAAAGGTCACTAATGATGTTCTAGCTTCCAGGTACAATATCTTACTCAGCCCATATCTTACTCATCTGTTTAGAAGAATTTGACAAAGTTACTACCGCCTTCATATGAAACTCTCCCTTCCTTTGGAGTCTTGGATGCTTCTTTGTCTTGGTTCCCAGCCCATCTCCTGACTGTTCTTCCTCCTTTGCTGGTTCCTCCTCGTCTCCCTGGTTCTTCTCATGGGATTGCCCCAGCATTCTGTCTTTCCTCCCAGCTCTCCCAACCATACCCTTACTCTGGAGCCCAGGAGACTTCACATATCCTAAAATTCCATGTGCATGTTAATGTCTCCTTATCTACATTTCTGCCTTTCCTTTTTTCCTCATTTCTCCCCATGTCCTCTTACATGTTAATAGGAAGTCCGAGTTCAGTATGTCCAAGATGAATATTGGTTTTTCTCTCCTCCAATTTCTCCACAGTCCTCCCCATCTGAGTAGATTAGCAGCTCTGTTCTACTAGTCACTTAGGTCAAAAATCTTGCCTTCCTCCTTGATTGCTATCTTCCGTATTTTGTATCTAATTTATTAGCGGATCCTGACAGATGCGCGTTTGAAATTTATCGAGAATGCTGGCACCTTCACTGCTGTCACCCTCTTCTCAGCGACTACCACCTCTCATCTGGATTATCCCAGTGACCCACTTACTGTTCTTCATGTGCTCATCCTGGCCAACTCCTCTCCTGCATTCCCATGCCCTACACACAGCAGCTTGCAAACCCATACCTGAGCCATAACACTCTTTGGTTAAAACTCTTAATAGCCTGTCACATGACTCAGGATAAAAGCCAAATCCTTACACTGAGTTCTAGGTAATGGGACCCTTATTAAACTTCTGACCTCACCTCCTAGAACTCCCAGGCATGCTTACTGACTACAGCAGAATAGCCTCCCATCTGTTCTCGAAATTCCCAGGATGTGTCCTCCTTTTCCAGAATGTTCTAGTCCCAGGAGGCACATAACTGACATCCTTGCTTCCTTCTCTGTGCATGTGTCACCACTTCAGAGAAGACCACCCTGACCATTCCTAAAATAGGAATCTCCTATTATCAGTAGATGAATGGATAAAGAAGATGTGGTCTATGTAGACAATGGAATATTACTCAGCCATAAGAAAGCATGAAATAATGCCATTTTCAGCAATATGGATAAGCCCAGAGATTATCATACTAAGTGAAATAAGACAAAACCAAATATTATATGATACCAGTTATATGTGGAACCTTAAAAAAAAGATAAAAATCAACATATTTTCAAAACAGAAACACACTCATGAACAAAGAAAACAAATTCATGGCTACCAAGGGGGAAATGTGTGTGTGGGGGGGTGTAAGTTAGGAGTATGGGATTAACAGATAGACACTACTATATATAAAATAAATAACAAGAACCTACTATATAGCACAGGGAACTATATTCAATGCTTTGTAATAACCTATAATAGAAAAATCTGAAGCTGATCTGAAACGAATGCAATATTGCAAATTAACTATAGTTAAATTAATTTAAATTTAATTAATTTAATTAAATGGCAACCTCCCTCCACTTCCCTCCCCTACCTTATTTCTGACTGATTTGTGTTGTTTTCCCATACCATTTATTATCCTCTAACTTTATACATTTTTTTAGAATATATAACATTTTTATATAATATAAAAATACATTTTATAGAATATAGAATACAGGTACTATGTTTGTGGTCTCTATTTGTGGACCTTTCTATGATTTAAGGTCCACAAAGGGTACTTGGTTCACTGCTATGTCCACGGCACCAAGAATAGTGCCTGGTAGATAGGAAGTGCTCAATAAATATTCAGTTCATTTCAGTTCAGTCACTCAGTTGTGTCCGACTCTTAAATATTACTGTTTGAATTGTAACTCTGATTTCTTTAATGTTTAGAAAATGCCTTTCCCATTCCAGATTCTCAATTTCTATCATTTGATCACTTAATCTTTGTATTTTTAACTAAACTACACTAACAATTCCCCTAAACTCTGCATGAATATCTTGTCATTAGGTACAGTTCAGCACCATGTTTCATTGAATATATGACAATTATAAAATATATAATTATTTTATGTGTGATTAAGAATAAGAATATTGCCAATTTTTTATAAAATTTAAAAAAATGTGTTTATTTGTACTGGCTCTTACTTGAGGCACTTGGCATCTTTGATCTTCGTTGGTGTATGTGGGATCATTTTTTTTTTTTTTTAGTTTCAGCACATGGGATCTTTCTTTGTGGCATGGAAACTCTTAGATGCAGTGTGTGGGATCTAATTCCCTGATCAGGGATCAAACTGGGGTCCCCTGCATTGGGAGTGCAGAGTCATAGCACTTAGTCTTATTGGACCAATTGTCAGGTAAAGTATGGCATACTATTTGAGATATACGGGTGTGTGTGTGTGTGTGTGTGTTCTAATAATGTGAGCGATGGTTAGTGGTATAAAGAAAGGAGGATAGCCATGGAGATTGAGTGTGAGTGCTTGATAGGCTGGAGCATGGGGTGAAATCTGATTTTATCTGTACGAGTCTCTCTTGTTTTGTGCTTTGTTGTGGTGGTAGCTTTTTAACCTCATTTTGTGGCTGTATGTTTATCTTAAGGGATTAACATAGGTGATAAAAATAGCATAAAACACAAAGATCAAGACAAATTTTCAAATTAATCCAACCAATTTCTTTTTTAAAAAATAAGCAAAGTCTGGGTTTTTTGTTTTTGTTTTTGTTTTTTTGGCAAAAGAACCAATTCAGTTTGCTTTCATTTCAAAAGCACTTAAAAGCTTTCCCCAAAAGATAGTTCTGGTGAATAAAATGGCAATTCAAGATGAAAAACTGCCAGGCCAGTGATCAGAGCATTTGATTTATTGCTGGGAGGCAGTTGACTTAAACTCTGCATGTCTGCAAGTCATTGTAGCATCAGTAGACCTTCTGTTGAAATTATTTGTACACATATCCTGAATCACCTTACATGGCAGCTGGTCGTAAAGGATCCAGGGTTGAAGAAAGCGTGCAATATTAGATTAGCCACAGTGTTTTACAGGGACATTATCGCTGGGAACAAAGACACTGAAGGACAAAGAAGAATTCCATCCTACTCGACACATTGGAATAAGAAGTGTTTTCAGTGTCTAAAGAGAAAATGTCTTTTCTCATAAGACAGATCATTTGCTGTAAATTCTTTCAAGCCTTGCGCTCACCTCAAGCTAAGTATTGTTTAGGTTCATCTTCTACTCCTGAGAGTCCTATATTAAGAACACTGACAACTTGGGAGAAAGCAGAAAAGAGACTTTAAAGTTAAAAGTATGTGCAAGCTTCCCTTCTCTCCACCCCCTCTTTCCATCCTTGGTCAGTCTCTGATTGCTAAGTCTTTACTGGATGGCTCAGTGTACTGAACTGTTCCAAGAAAAAGGTTTTTAAAGACAGACAAGTGAGGACATTCCTGGTGGTCCAGTGATTAAAACTTTACCTTCCCAACGCAGGGGGTGCAGGTTTGATCCCTGGTTGAGTGGCTAAGATCCCACATACCTTGCGGCCAAAAAAACCCAAAGCATTTTTTTAAAAAAAGCAATATTTTAACAGATTCAATAACAGTCTTAAAAAGTGGTCCAAGTCAAAAAAGTTAAAAAAAAAAAAAAAAAGAATAAGTGGAGAATAAAGTTCTATGTGACAATGGGCTTAAGCTGCCTGGGAAGGGAGATTCAGAATCAGGGAGGACACTAAAGATATGTAGACAGAGATATCAGGAAGATGAATTTGAACTTGATAGCTGGTGGTTAAAAGATTGGAGCAGCTTGCCTAAAAAGCTGGAGACTTTCCACACAAACTTTGGAGTAGGGGAGAGAGAGAGATCTCAAGGCTCCTTCCAGCGTCCCTGCTGTGATGTATGTGCTGCACACACCCTGTGTGCTGTTTCTGCCCCTTGAAACCTTAGGAATGCCTGTAATTCTTTCAGTGCTCTTTGGAGTCGGGCTTGTACCTTTTGGTGTGGGATTGGGGCGGGGGGATGTGATGGTATAGGGTGATTGGGCATAGGGTGAATGCAGAGCAGTGCAAAAAGCTTAGCACTTTTGAATTTTTTTTTGAATTACAAAAAATGTAATTCAATTACATTTACTTACCTTCCCAAGGGGCAGTAGGACAGCAGGCCCATCGTGAAAGAAGGGGGAAGCTTGCAAAGTGTGGTGAAGCTTATCTGATGCCCACCTCTCCCTGACTTCTGTCCCCACATGTCTGCCAAGGCTCCCTGGCCCCTGAGTTGCCCTCTGGGTCATGTTCTCACACCTTCCATCCTGTCGATCAGAAGTCTCACGTCCTGAGTCCCATTCTGTTAGAGACATAGGAGGTGAGTGGACAGTTAAAGGATGAGAACCTGGTAGGAGGGTGCAGTGGTTAAGATCACGGGGTATGAAATCAGATGCCCAGGCTGGAGTTGGCCTCAGCCCAACTCAAACTCCAGCCCACCTCGAATGAATTTGAAGTTGCTTAGTCTCCCTGAAATATTGTTTTCTGCAGGTAAAACAGAGTGAAAGCCGTGGTGACCGTAAAAGAATTAGTGTTTGCATATGTGTGCATGCTAAATTGCTTTAGTTGTGTCCAACTCTCTGTGACCCCAAAGACTGTAGCCCACCAGGCTCCTCTGTCCATGGAATTCTCCAGGCAAGAATACTGGAGTGGGTTTCCATGCCTTCCTCCAGGGGATCTTGCCGACCCAGGAATCTAACCCTTGTCTCTTATGTCTCTTGCATTGGCAGGCAGGTTCTTTACCAGTAGGGCTACCTGGGAGTGTGTCTGCACAGTGGATGCTATTCTTTCAGTCTCCCCAAATCCCCATCTTTCCTTCTGGCAATAGGTTCTGTCCCTGGTCCAATGCTTTATGTCCCAGCTATGGTGAGGCCATCAGAGTCTATTCATAGGATGTGTTTCAGACTGGAGCTCAGGAGAGGATCACTTTTTTGTGTTCTTGTCATGATGCAAACCTGCTGACAGCCATGTCCTCTGCTCTGTAGAAACGCCAGGCTGAACAAACTGAGATGATGACTCTTGTTTGGAGTCATATGACAGGTTAGGTTATTCAGATCATTTTTCACATTGAAAAGCAAATTCAAAAATTTTAATATTATTTTTAGTTTTCTTAAAATCCCTTAGGAGCTGACAAGGTAGTAAAGTTACAACCTAGGAATGGAAATGAAGGGAAGCTGTTTAAAGTCATTGAGGGTTTGCAAAATGAGCTTCTATTTTTATTAAACCAGCTCTATAGGGGGGGCAGAAATCCCTAGGATCCATCCAAGTTGGGATATTTAATAGGAGATTGGTCCTCATTATTCCAGGACCCCAAAAAGCTGTGAGGCCTCTCTCATAGCTCTGTCTGTAAAGAATCTGCCTGCAATGCAGGAGACCTGGATTTGATTCCTGGGATGGGAAGGTCCCCTGGAGAAGAAAATGGCAACCCACTCCAGTATTCTTGCCTGTAGAATCCCATGGATAGAGGAGCCTGGCAGCTGGAGTCCATGGGGGTGTAGTAGTCGGACATGACTTAGCGACTAAACCACCACCACCAAAAAGCTACAACTTAAGAGGAACGGTAACTTGAAGTCAACCTAACTCACCATCACCACCAGCGTAAGAGGCTGCAAAGGAAATGGTGAAGGACAGGAGGGGAGAACATCCCTGAGGGTTTACAACTACAAGCTGATTGTCCTGCAGATTTGCAGCCCAAAATCGTGTCACTTCAATAACCCAAGAATGCTGAAGCCCAGATTTAGTTTAGAGCAGTCCTGAGCAGATAAAGACACATGGCAAAAGCAAGCAAACAAACAAAAAAGCTCATACAGAACTATTTTATTGTAGGCTTTAAAAACTTTCCACAGATGATTTTCCAGAAAAAAAAAGTGTAGCTCACAGTAAAAAATAACAAAGCACACAAGAAAGTAAAGCAATATGAGTGAAACTACCAAATAATAGAAACAAACTAGAAATGTCAGATGTTAAAATTAGTAGACAAAAATTACTTTTTTAATGTATTAAACTCTTTTAAAGTCTGATTTTCTTTTTTTGATTGATTAGTTTATGCATTTTTGGTTGTGCTGGGTCTTCGTGGCTATGTGAGGGCTTTCTCTAATGTGGTGAGCGAGGGCTTCTCTTGTTGTGGAGAAAGAGCTCTCAGTCCTCAGTATTTATGGCTCTTGGGCTGGAGAACCCAGGCTCAGTAGTTGTGATGCACCAGCCTAGATGCTCTGCAGCATGTGGAATCCTCCCAGACCAGGGATTGAACCCTTGTCTCCTGCATCAGTAGGCAGATTCTTAACCACTGGACCACCAGGGAAGTCCAAGAATTATTATTTTTTGATTAATTAATTTTTTACTTGACTGCACAGGGTCTTAGTTGCAGCATGCAGGATCTTTAATTGCAGTGCATGAACTCAGTTGCAACAAGTGGGATCTAGTTCTCTGACTAGGGACTGGTCCCTGCCCTGCACTGGGAGCTCGGAGTCAGCCACTGGATGACCAGGAAAGTCCCAAGAATTTTTTTTAAATGTATACCAAAATTAAATAAAAAACAGGACTGTGAACATTAGAAAGCAAATGTCAACAAATTTCAAAAGACTGAATTCATATAGCATGTTTTCTTAGACCACAATGCTATTGCTTGTAGTAAAAATTTAAAGGAAAGCAATATTGTTTCTACATGTTTGATTATGAAGAAATACATGTTTATAAATTGAATAGAAAAAAATATAGGCATTAGAAAATATTTTTAACTGGATAATCTTGAAAACACTACATTTTAATACTTGCAGAATATATCAAAGGTCAGACTTAGAGGGAAATGTATAGTTTACAAACAATAGAATTTATAAAAGGAATGGCTGAAAATTAATTAACCAAACAACCATCCCAAGAAATTGGAAAAGAAATAGAAAAATAAAACCAAAGAAAGTAGAATGAAGGAAAAAGTGAATATGAGAACAGAAATAAATAAAATATAAGACGAACATAGAGAGGATTCAACAAAGCCACAAGATTGTTCTTACAAATCTTTGGAAAATCTTATGAAGAAAATAGATTTCTGGGTCCAAAATGGCACACAGAATCTACATATTTTTTAAGAGATCCATAGGAGAGTGTGATGTACAATCATGTTTGCCCATCAAACATATCAAAATCACTGACCTAAAAGACATACTCATTTTTAGCAAGAAATACTTATTTAATAGAACAAATTTCAAACACTTTGTAACTCCATCATGGCCACGAGAAACTTTTTCACCATCCATATTACCATTTGCAGTGAAATAATTCCCATAACTTAGTTGAACCTGGTTAGAAATTCTAACCCACTAGGAATTATTTTCTTCAGGTAAACATTACTCTTTTTACTTGTCCTTGCTCAAGTGCAAATGTCCCTTAGGAGGTAAAACAAAATCACTAACTGGTTTGTCACATTTCCCTTACTAGATACCTTCCTGCTATGCTTAGAGGCAGCAAGAGAGGTGGCAAAGTGGAAGGGAGAGGACCTGAAAGAGGAGAGAATGACTTTGGGTCACTCTGGTCCCAATCATGGTCCATGGTTTTAAGTTCGTATGTACCTGACCCCAGATAGTTTCCGGTCAATATAGATGTGTTCTGAAAGTGTGACAATGAGTGGGAAGCTACAGTCTTTGGGTAGTTTTGAGCTCACTCAGTATCAGCCACAGAGTGTGTGCTTTCAGATTATGATCTTAATGATATCACTTATATGTGGAATCTGAAGTATGATACAAATGAACCTGTTTACAAAATAGAAATACACTCACAGACATAGAAAACAGACTTGTGTTTGTCAGAGGGGAGGAGGCTGAGAGGGGTTGGGCTGGGAAGATGGGGTTAGCAGATATAAGCTTTTATATATAGAATGAATAAACAGCAAGGTCCTACTGTATAGCACAGAGAACTATGTTCAATATTCTGTGATAATTCATAATGGAAAAGAATAAAAAAAATTGTGTATGTGTGTACAACTGAATCACTTTGCTGCATAGCAGAGATTAACGCAACACTGCAAATCAGCTATACTTCAATTTAAAAATTATTCTAATCTTAGCGAAATGATAAATTGTTATATTTTCAAGGACCTTCAGTGTTACTGGTAGTGCTTGAAGCTAAGACTGTTAAATCCTTGAGAGTCAAAGATGTACTCTGTTGTGAACTGTAATTTAACTGAGCAGCAGAAAACCTGACTTATTCTCGGTGCTACAGTCTTGTGAGAGTAGCCCACAGTCCTGTACATCAAAAGGTCTGTGCAGTATTTAGGTGTTAACAGGGTATAAGAACAAAGGACACTAATTTGCAGTCTTGTCTTGAACTTGCAACGCAGAAATGTTATTAATATTTTAGGGCACATCTGTGTTTAATAAATGCAGAGAAAGACACTGGGTAGAACTCAAGACCTCTTCCTAGGTATGGCACTAATAGATCAGAATTTTACTTAAATTTATTTGCTTTTTAGAAAAAACTCTAGACCACAGAATCTCCATGAATTAGATGGGAGGGCAGGGGAAATATCTTCCTTCACACCCTCAAAGAGCTAAATTTTAGCTTCTCAATTCCCAAGTCACATTAAACAAAGACCTATTACATGACCCTGTGAACATAGCCCCCAAAGTTATGACTTATTTTCCAATTTTATAAAAAGTTGTGGTTCCAACAGGAATGGTATTTGCAATTTAAAAAGATTAAGTATAGGTTATCATTGTCTCTTCTTCAGGATCCTTATTATCTCTCAACCTCTTGTTCAGATTATTCTTCTAGGAACTCACAGGCTTCCCTGGTGGCTCAGATGGTAAAGACTCTGTCTGCAATGCAGGAGACCTGGTTTCAATCCCTGGGTCGGAAGATCCCTCAGAGGAGGGAATGGTTACCCACTCCAGTATTCTTGCCTTGAGAAGTCCATGGACAGAGGAGTCTGGTGGGCTACAGTCCTTGGGGTCACAGAGAGTTGGACACGACTGAGTGACTAATACACATACAAACACACAGTAACTCACAGTTTTGAAAGTGAATAGTTAGTATGACTGAGTTATACTCCCAGATTTTATCAGTGGTTTTTAAAGAAGGTCTATAATTTGCTTATACTCCATCTCTGCTAACACTCCATCTCTGGAGTGTTAAGGTTGGGCAGTGAAGCCAGAATCCACAGCTTGGGCTGTAAGATCATCTGTGAGGCTCCAGTCTTCTGTTCTCAGAAGTTGCAACATTCAACAGCAGGTGAAGTTTATCTTTAACATCATCTCTTTTCCTTAAAGTCTCCATCCCCCTCCTCATGGGCTCAGCCTCCAACATGCTGCCCTCCACCTGCTGAATACCTTCTGACAACACTCCAATCTGAATTGCTGTACTCAAATAATTCCTGGGGTTATGAACCTCTTTTCATAGTCCCATTTCTGGAAGGACCCTGATCTCAACTATGATCTGATAAGCTAATTTGTGTGAAGTGTTGGTAACCAAAATGATGTAGAGGTTACCTCCTTGAGGCTGGCAGTTACTCAGTTTCTAGAGAAAGGAAGTTGGTCTCAACCTATTGAAAGTTTTATTTGGACCTTGAAAAAATAGCATTAAATGACCAATTTTACCTTTAAGACATTCATGGATATTGAATCTTCTGAGAACTGTGGCTAGAAATATTGTATGCCGTGATCAACAGTGACTTAAAAAATCTAATAAAATTTAAAGAAACCCTCTCAGTGATTTTTTTAAGAATCAAAAATGTGTAACAGTTTACGTTTCTTGTTTAAAATAAGATTTTTACAGGTTAGAAAATCTTAGTCCATAAAATTCTTTGTCTGGTATATAAAATTATCACAACTTTAGTCCTTACTAGGAATGTGAATATATATATAAATATGACAAGAACTATTTCCTAAGAAAGATTTGAAGATTAACATAAGTGAATAAAATAGAAAGTCTTTGCAAGACTGCTCAAGTTGGTGATAGCAATGGGTTTATTCTCATACAAAATCACACTATTAAAAAAAAAAAAATCACACTGTTACCTGAGACTTCAGTGTTGGCAGAAACAACCTTTGATGGTTGAAGTCAGTATGTAAACAGTAACTATTCTCTCAATTCTAAATAAGGGTTAAAAATACTGATGTATTTAGTTAACATGTTTAGGTATTTTATTTTTTTAATTGGTAAGAAGAGGAATAAGAGTGCTTTAATTTCATGAATGAGGAAATGGAGCCACAGAAAGGCAAAGTGACTTTTCCATGGTCACAAAGGAGGACAGTGGCACATTTCCAATGTATTTGATCTGTCCCTTGCTCAACTATGCTTCGTTTAACCAGCTAGAGCACCAACAACTCTGGGGTTTACTCACATCAGTTTTTTTCTTTTTCAAAAAAAGGTGTGAAAGCCATCTCTGGAGTGTTAAGGTTGGGCAGTGAAGCCAGATGTGGGCAGATGGCAGACTGCATGGAAACAACCCTGACTCTTGCAAGGTCAGTAGAAGGCTGTGGGGTGTGCATTTGACATATTTGAGTCTATAACCTCTCAAGACACAGTGGGAAGGAAGAGCCTCCCTACCTTCCCAGGACCACCCAGTATGAGTGAAAATATTTATTTGTTTAGGTCCGTGAAAGACCTGAAAAGGAGTGATAGTGAATATCAACACTTGTACTCTATTTTCACTGTGACCCGTGCACTTGCCCTTCCATCACAGGGGCAGGTTCACATGTGCCCAAGGAAATACATGTAGAGTGGTTCATTGTAACATTGTTACAACAGGAGGCAGAGGAAACAAGCTTGTGGTCCATCAGTAGGGTTATGGACAGATTGTGGTTTATCATTAATGGGAAACCTTAATGTGGTTAAAGCAAACGAATTAGATCTACAAGATTCCTTAAACCTCAAGAGCATAATGTGGAAAGAGATCAAGTGAAACGGAAGCTCTTGGTATCTTCTGACACCCCCAGTGGTGCCCCCGTCAACTGAAAAAAATGCGCAACCTGCAAGTTGAGAGTTGTGTTTTATTAGGTGGACAAATCTGAGGACTTAAGCCCAGGACACAACTTCTCGGATAACTGAGAAAGCTGTTCTGAAGAGGAAGGAGGGAATGCCAATTTTTGCAGCAATGCCAGATAGTTGGAACAGAAGTTAACTGTTCATAAAAGAAAACCAAGTATCTCAAGCTAAGGAATTTAGCATTTTTCTATATATGGGAAGATGCAAGGCAAGAGTCTGGGCGCCCTGAAATCATTCCTTTGATGTGCACCTCAGCTGTAGGGGCCAGGATCCTGCTTTCTCATCCTGAGTTTCCTCAAACTGCACTGTTGTGGCTGGTTGCCATCTGATGATTCAGTGGTTCTGTTAGGAACTTTTGCAAGACAATCTCCATATTTGAAGTCTTTGATTTTATATTTTCTAGTACATCCTTCTATCTTGATCATCTATAACTGATTATTGAATAGAGTAATCAGTTTCTCTTTTCCACTATATCTGCTGATAATAATGCCAACTCTGATCAATTCTGGGTGCAAAATTCCCAGGAATACTGGGCTACATGCTAAAATGTATTTAAGAAGAAAAATTAAATGTAAACCATTTATTAAAAGGGCACATTTGCCAATTAGGATTTTAAGCTTTTAAATTAATTTTTAATGGGAAATCATGTAAATAACTCAAACATCAAAGTATAAAAATGTATATAGGAAAAGCCTGGCCTGCTCTTGTCTCCTCTCTCTTATCTACTCAGTTCTCATTGTTCCAACAGATAAAACTGTTATTAATTTCATGTTATAATAGGTTTTCAAGTCAATTGGAGAGATGAGATAGCTATGTGGGCCTAGTTATTTATAGAAAAATTTATATAAACGTATTTATGGAGAAGCTGGTACATGTAAAACAATATGCCAATCCAATGTGAGTAAGACCCATTTTCTCCCACTGCAGAGCCTGTCATATAGTAAGGAAAATCAACAAACTCAACTGTAATAAAAGCCCCAATACAATCAGTTTGAGGCCCATCCCATTGTCAGAATCCATGACAGGTCACAAGTCTGAGCTTGGTTCAGAAAACATGATCGCCATAGCCATAACCATAAGAGATATCCAAATAGAAGAACACAAAATTACATCTGATCTATTAAACACAAAATTACATTTGATTTATTTATTTCACACATTTGCTATAGTGTGAAATGATGGGTAGGAAGCTGGCATGGGAGGGAAAGGCATTACAAATGGAAAAAGCCACATTAGCAAGCATACGGAGGCTGGGAGAACATGGGCACAATGGAACTCCAGGTACCTTGTTTTGGTTGAGGGGTAGTATATAGCTGACCGTTTGTTTATAGTTTGGGAAATAATGAGAGACAAGTCAGGAAAGTTCAATTTGAGACCCGCGTGTTATGGGAAATCCGTAAGTCCTGCGGTAGGCAGTTCGTTTAATGCCATGTGTACGGGGAAGCTACTGAAAGTTTTTGCGCAGGCATGCTCATGGCTGGGCTCCAGAAAGAGTAATATTGTGGCAGGGTAAACTTGAACTGGAGAAACTGGTACATATAAAACAATATGCTAATCCAAGATGGGTAAGGTTAAAAAAAAAAAAATGGTTCTCAAAAAAATTTAGTTGGGGCTGGATGAATATGTGTTGGGTTGACTGTAGTTGACACCTATTTTTTATATATATGATCATTAATAGCATAGTATTTCAATCTCAAAAATATCCTAGTTTGGATAATGATGTATTCATCTGCTTCTCCCTAGTTGAGAGATTTTTACAGCATTCCAGGTACTTGAAATTCAGAACTGGACCTTCACACAAATATTTTTAAGACATAGGCATTAATCTTTATGATGCTTGGTAATAAGATATGTTGTTGTTATTCAGTCATTGAATCGTGTCTGATTCTTTTTGATCCTGTAACACATCAGACCGTAACACACCAGGTCCTCTGTCCTCCACTGTCTCTGGGAGTTTGCTCAAATTCTTGAGTCAGAGATGCTCTCTAACCATCTCGTTCTCTGTCATCCCCTTCTCCTTTTGCCTTCAGTATTTCCCAGCATCCAGGCTTTTCCAATGAGTTGGCTCTTTGCATCAGGTGGCCAAAGTATTGGAGCTTCAGCTTCAGCATCAGTCCTTCCAATGAATATTCAGGATTGATTTCCTTTAGGATTAACTGGTTGGAACTCCTTGCAGTCCAAGGGACTCTCAAGATACAAGGACAACAGAAAAGAGTCTTATCAAAAAATCAGTTTAGCGTTTTCAATCCACTACATAAGAGGGAGATTGGTGGCACCAAGAAACAAAATAGGGAAGTTAGGAAAAAGAGCTAGTTTAGAGATAGTGTAAGAGATATTTTTTGGTGACCCACCCCAAACTTTCCCTTACCCACTTCTTTCTGTCTAGGAGAGACCCAAAATTGTTTAGTTATTCACCTTTTGCTGCATAATTATATTCTTAGGGAAAAGGAATCTAGATTAGCTCAGTTGGTAAAGAATCCACCTGCAATGCAGGAGACCCCAGTTCAATTCCTGGGTCAGGAAGATCCCCTGGAGAAGGGATAGGCTACCCCCTCCAGTATTCTTGGTCTTTCCTTGTGACTCAGCTGGTAAAGAATCTGCCTGCAATGTGGGAGACCTGGGTTTGATCCCTGGGTTGGGAAGATCTCCTGGAGAAGGGAAAGGCCACCCACTCTAGTATTCTGGCCTGAAGAATTCCATGGACTGTATAGTCCATGGGGTCACAAAGAGTCAGACATGACTGAGTGACTTTCACTTTAAGCTAATCATAGTAATTCTTTAATCACTGCCAGTGATTGGTGTGGGAAGAGTCTAGTTCTGACCAGTGAGATGGGAGAGAAAGCCTAATGGGAGGGAACTTACATGAAAGTTGAAAGTGAAAAGTGAAAGAGAAGTTGCTCAGTCATGTCCAATTCTTTGCAACCCCATGGGCTGTAGCCTCCCACACTCCTCCATCCATGGGATTCTCCAGGCAAGAGTACTGGAGTGGGTTGCCATTTCCTTCTCCAGGGGATCTTCCCAACCCAGGGATCGAACCCAGGTCTCCTGCATTGCAGGCAGATGCTTTAACCTTTGAGCCACCAGGGAAGCCCACCAGGGAAGCCCACCAGGGAAGTTATTAGTTCTTAAAAAGAAACACAAGAGAGAGACAGAATCTCTGTTCCTGGCTTCAGACATTGGTATGAAAAGAAACAGGGCCTGAAGCTGCTTCTGCCATCTAGGATCAGAAGGGTGTGCCTAGAGATGTGCTGAGAAAGATGCAGTGATAAGATAAAGAGATGCGGGTGATACTACTGGGTGATACTGAATTAACATTTATGGAGACTTCTTACCCCAGGACTTCTTGTTTTATGAACTGGGGGATCCTCTTACTATTAGAACATTTTCAATCATATCTTCTATTACTTGTATCCCCCAAATTCTCCTGATTCAGAGGTAGGTGCTGGGATGGATTAGGGAGGAAAGAAGTTTTGAGTTTGACTTCTGATTAAAGTCTGAAGCTGGAATAAGGACTTGATCATCTAAACTTCCATAGTGTTTCATCTATCCTTCTTGTCTCTTTTCCATTTCCAATCAGTACTTAGACATCAAAGTAGAGTCTCTCCCATGAGATTATAAACACTGCTAGATTAAATTCAGTTTCAGATTCATGCTTTATTTTGCAGTGCAAAGATCGATTCTTATATAATGTAAGACCTTAATAAATATTTCTTCAGGTAATTAATGAATACCTTGAACAAAATTAAGTAAGGCACTTAGAGGATAGACTGTCCCAGGTGTCAAAAATGTGTTCTTTAGCAATATTACCGGGGTAGGCTATTAGTCAGAGATATTTGAGAGAAGGTTGTAGGTATATCTGTCATTTTATAGCCTAAACTACATGGATAATTTTGGCATAGAAATTAATTGTTTTCTCAGGATGATTAATCAAAATCTGTAAAAGTATTTTAATAACTAGACACACTTTTCTGGAGAAGTACAAGAAGTGAAGACTTAGTCTCAATAAAATAGACACAAAGAACTTTAAAATCTACTTCACTAGGAATGATGAGGATAAATAATCTAACATATGTTAAAGCACTGTGGGCTCTTTGGAAACTGCTATATGAATCAAATATAAATACTAATGATCCATATTGGCAGTCTGCCAGCTTTTCAACGGAGTTACATTGATGCCTATGTTTCAAAAACATAATTTCAAAACATAAAACTTTTATTCCAGAAAGTTTTAAAAAACCAATACATAGAATCACAAACAATGGTTATTTCTTTGTTATTGTTGTTGTTCAGTCACTAAGTGGTGTCTGACTCTTTGGGACCCCATGAACTGCAGCACACCAAGCATCCCTGTCCTTCGCTACCTCCCAGAGTTTGCTCAGACTCATGTTCATTGAGTCGGTGATGCCATCCAACAGTCTCATCCTCTGTCACCTCCTTCTCCTCCTGCCTTCACTCCTTCCCTGTATCAGGGTTTTCTTGAATGAGTCAGCTGTTCACATCAGGTGGCCAAAGTATTTGAGCTTCAGCATCAGTCCCTTCAATGAATAGTCAGAGTTGATTTCCTTTAGGATTGACTGCTCTGGTCTCCTTGCAGTCCAAGGGACTCTCAAGAGTCTTCTCCAGCACCACAACTTAAAAGCATCAATTGTTCAATGCTTGGCCTTCTTCATGGTCCAACTCTCACATCTCTACATGACTCCTGGAAAAACAATATTTTTGACTATATGAACCTTTGTTGGCAAACTGACATTTCTGCTTTTTAATATGATGTCTAGGTTTCTCATAGCTTGTCATCCAAGGAGCAAGCGTCTTTTAATTTCATGGCTGCAGTTACCATCTGCAGTGATTTTCGAGCCCAAGAAAATAAAATCTGTCCCCGTTTCCACTTTTTCCCAATATATTTGCCATGAAGCAATGGACCAGATGCCAAGATCTTAGTTGTTTGAATGCTGAGTTTTAATCCAGTTTTTTCACTCTTCTCTTTTACCCTGATCAAGAGGCTCTTTAATTTCTCTTCACTTTCTGCCATTAGAGTGGCATCATCTGCATATCTGAGGTTGTTGATATTCCTCCCAGCAATCTTGATTCCAGCTTATGAGTAATCCACCCTGTCATTTGTCATGATGTTCTCTGCATAGAAGTTAAATTTAAAAAAATTTAAAAAAAGAAGTTAAATAAGCATAATAACAATATACAGCCTTGACTTACTCCTTTTTCAATTTTGAACCAGTCCATTGTTCCATGTCTGGTTCTAATGGTGGTTTCTTGACCTTCATACAGTTTTCTCAGGAGACAGATAAACTGGTCCAGTATTCCCATCTCTTTAAGAATTTTCCACAGTTTGTTGTGATCCAGATATTCAAAGACTTTAGCATAGTCAATGAAACAGAAGTAGATTTTTTTTCTGGAATTCCCTTGCTTTTTCTATGATCCAGTGGATGTTGGAAATTTGATGTCTGGTTCCTCTGCCTTTTCTAAATCCAGCTTGAACATCTGGAAGTTCTCAGTTCATGTACTGTTGAAGCCATCCTTGAAGGATTTTTAGCTTTACTTTGCTAGCCTGTGAAATGAGTACAATTGTATGATAATTTGAATATTCTTTTGCATTACCTTTCTTTGGGATTGAAGTGAAACCTGACCTTTTCCAGTCCTGTGGCCACTGCTGATTTTTTCCACATTTTGCTTGCATATTGAGTGCAACACATTAACAGCATCATCTTTGAGGATTTAAAATAGCTCAACTGGAATTCCTTCACCTCCAAAAGCTTTGTTTGTAGTCATGCTTCCTAAGACCCACTTGATTTCACACTCCAGGATGTCTGGCTCTAGGCAAGTGATCACACCATCGTGGTTATCTGGGTTATTAAGATCTTTTTTGTATAGTTCTTCTGTGTATTTTTGCCACCTCTTCTTAATATCTTCTGCTTCTCTTAGGTCCATACCATTTCTGTCCTTTATTGAGCCCATCTTTGCATGAAATGTTCCCTTGGTATCTAATTTGCTTGAAGAGATCTCTAGTCTTTTCCATTCTATTATTTTCCTCTATTTCTTTGCATTGATCACTGAGGAAGGCTTTCTTATCTCTCCTTACCATTTTTGAAACACTGTAGGCCCAACAGAGACTGAGCCAGACCTGCCTTCAAGTCTTTGAGTGTCTTCTGCAGAGGCACAGGTCAGCAGAGGCACGTTTCCAAGGCAAGCCTGCCACAGAGACAGGGGCTCTGGCTGCAGCAGACCTGGGTCACGCATCATTACCCACCGTAGAGCTGCCAAGCAGACAATCCACAAAATGCAGACAAGTATACCAAAGAAATTCTCACACTGAATTTTCTAGAACTGAAAGTTCTAGGACCCACAACAGATTTCCCAACCTGGGAATCTGGCAAAGGGACTGAGAACCCCTAGGGAATTTCACCTTGGAAGCCAGTGGGATTTGATTACCGAACTTCCACAGGACTGCAGAAACAGACTCTTGGAGGGCACAAACAAAAACTTGTATGCACCAGGACCCAGGAAAAAGGAGCAATGACCCCACAAGAGACTGACCCAGACTTGCCTGTGAGTGTCCAAGAGTCTCTGGTGGAGGCATTGGTTGACAGTTTCAACAGAGAGGGAACACAGCTCCACCCATCAACAGAAAATTGGATTAAAGATTTACTGAGCATGGCCCTGCCCATCAGAACAAGACCCAGTTCCCCCCACCCTCACCCCAGTGAATCTCTCCCACCATGAAGCCTCCATAAGCCTCTTATCCTTATTCATCAGAGGGCAGGCAGAATGAAAACCAAAATTACAGAAAACTAACCAAACTGATCACATGGACCACCACCTTGTCTAACTCAATGAAACTGTGAACCATGCCATGTAGGACCACCCAAGATGGACGGGTCATGGTGGAGAGTTCTGACAAAATGTGGAGAAGGGAATGCCAAACTACTTCAGTATTCTTGCCTTGAGAATCCCATGAACAGTATGAAAAGGAAAAAGGATAGAACTCTGAAAGATGAACTCCCCAGATCAGTAGGTGCCCAATATGCTACTGAAGAAATAACTCTAGAAACAAAGAAGAGATGGAGCCAAAGTAAAAACAGTGCCCAGTTGTGGATGTGACTGGTGCTAGAAGTAAAGTCTGATGCTGTAAAGAACAATATTACATAGGAACCTGGAATGTTAGGTCCATAACTCAAGGTAAATTGAAAGTGGTCAAACAGGAGCATCAACATTTTAGGAATCAGTGAACTGAAATGGACCAGAATGGGTGAATTTAATTCAGATGATCATTATATCTACTACTGTGGGCAGGATTACCTTAGAAGAAATAGAGTAGCCCTCCTAGTCAACAAAAGAGTCTGAAACACAATACTTAGGTGCAATCTCAAAAATGACAGAATGATCTCTGTTCGTTTCCAAGGCAAACCATTCAGTATCACAGTAATTCAAATCTATGCTCCAACACTAATGCTGAGAAGCTGAAGTTGCATGGTTCTATAAAGATGACTTACAAGAACTTCTAGAACTAACGTTAAAAAAAATGTCCTTTTCATCATAGGGGACTGAAATGCAAAAGTAGGAAGTCAAGAGATACCTGGAGTAACAGGCAAATTTGGCCTTGGAGCACAAAATGGAAAAGGGGAAAGGCTAACAGAGTTTTGCCAAGAGCACACTGGTCATAGCAAACACCCTCTTCCAACAGCACAAGAGACAGCTCTACACATGGACATCACCAGATGGTCAATACCAAAATCAGACTGATTATATTCCTTGCAGTCGGAGATGGAGAAACTCTATACAGTCAGCAAAAACAAGACTGGAAGCTGACTGTGGCTCAGATCATGAACTCCTTATTGCCAAATTCAGACTTAAATTGAAGAAAGTGGGGAAAACCACTAGACCATTCAGATATGACCTAAATCAAATCCCTTTTAATTATACAGTGGAAGTGACAAATAGATTCAAGGGATTAGGTCTGATAGGGTACCTGAAGAACAACAGACAGAGGTTTGTGACATTGTACAGGAGGCAGGGATCAAGACCATTCCCAAGAAAAAGAAATGCAAAAAGGCAAAATGGTTGTCTGAGGAGGCCTTACAAAAAGCTGAGAAAAGAAGAGACGTGAAAGGCAAAGTGAAAAGGAAAGATATACCCATCTGAATGCAGAGGCCACATGGAGGAGTACAAAGGATGCCAGCTAATAACCAGCATCAAAGCCCCATACATATGGGTGAAGCTATTTGGACCCTCCTGCCTACACCAGTCACTAACTAAATGCAGCCACATGGGTAAACCCAGATGAGATTAGTAGAGAGGTATCCTAGGAATCCACAGAATTGTAAAAAAATAATAAGTCATTATTCTTTTAAGCCACAAAATTTGGAGTGGTTTAGTATGTAGTAATAGATAGCTAGGGATAAGGCAACGGCACCCCACTACAGTACTCTTGCCTGGAGAATCTCGTGGACGGAGGAGCCTGGTAGGCTGCCGTCCATGGGGTCACTAAGAGTCAGACACGACTGAGCGACTTCACTTTCACTTTTCACTTTCATGTATTGGAGAAGGAAATGGCAACCCACTCCAGTGTTTTTGCCTGGAGAATCCCAGGGATGGCGGAGCCTGGTGGGCTGCCGTCTATGGGGTCGCACAGAGTTGGACACGACTGAAGCGACTTAGCAGCAGTAGCAGCCGCAGCAATAGATAGCTCATAGAGAGGATATTCATTATATCCTGCTAGAGAAAAGGTCAGCCAAGGAGAGATGAAATGCTTGTCATCCTTCAGATTTAACCCCATGTTAATTGTGAACTATGATCACTACATGTATGTTTTGCATGCGGTTAGATGAGATAATATCAGAAGCTGGACGTACCAAATCGAGGAATATTAAACTCTGGCTTGGCTTGTTTTAATGCAATTTTTAATG
Organism: Dama dama; assembly: GCF_033118175.1. NCBI lineage: Eukaryota > Metazoa > Chordata > Mammalia > Artiodactyla > Cervidae > Dama > Dama dama. The sequence continues at coordinate 22,152,320 of NC_083708.1, read as the reverse complement.
CAAAGTTTATTGTTATCAACAATAATAATGCACCAATTAAAAGCTTTTAATGCATTCCAGACTAATACTAAATCAAATGAGATACCAAGATACCAGAGACAACCCATAACTCTCCCAGGAAAAGAGAACATCTGGTTACATTAGCCATAATCCAAAAGGAAATTCTGATCATCAAAGAATCAGGGTTCTACCAATGCTCTGCAAAATTCTAACAGGAAGATCTTGAAACTCCTCAAAATCCTGCTGATCCCAAACTGGACACATGGGAAATGTTGTTTCTTATTGTTCCTGGACAATAGCAGTTAAAATATGGCTTTATGAAGTTTCACCTACATGGTGAAAGAGATGTAAATTCTCTTAATAGTAAATATATTTAGGTTTGTCCTTCATGAGATTAATGGTTTTTTAAATCTATGATAATGTCCTCTCCCACTGAACCCTTCAGAGCACTAGAGCACGTGTGAGTTCAAAGTCTTCCTGCGCCCACACTGAGAACCGTTGAAGGCATTTTGATAGACTCCTTACCACATTTATGAAATCTAAGACTTTTCTTATGCTTTCTTTCCTTGGCCTAGAATGTTGTACCAAAATGGAAAGTTAGAGACCCAAATTGATTTTTGAAAGGTAGAAGGGAAAAGTGTCGTGTCCTAAGGCTGTTTATAATTCCATTTTCTCTAAGTACATGAGCTTTCTATCTGTGCAGTAGCTGACTTTCAAAAAGACAGAAAGGCTTTGAAACTACTTCCACCTAGGAATGAGTGTTAAGAAACTGGTTTTCTCCAGTGTCCTGGCTAAGTACATGAACACACAGTGACATGTGCACACAGACACACTTAGACACACCCACACATTTTTCAGATGAGTGTTTGGAGGGTAGTTAGTAAGATATTTTTTGCTTGAGGCTACCATCAGATTTTGGAAATGTGTTGTAACTGGTAATACGATCTGCATCCTAAGTGTAGTGTTTCTGGCAAATGTAAGTCATCAGGAAGGCAAAATGCAGCACCCTGTACATAACGGGATTATGCAGATAAAAGCCCACTATGCCTGCAATCCAGAGAAGGCAGTGGAACCCCACTCCAGTACTCTTGCCTGGAAAATCCCATGGACGGAGGAGCCTGGTAGGCTGCAGTCCATGGAGTCTCTAAGAGTCGGACACGACTGAGCAACTTCACTTACACTTTTCACTTTCATGCATTGGAGAAGGAAATGGCAACTCACTCCAGTGTTCTTGCCTGGAGAATCCCAGGGACGGGGGAGCCTGGTGGGCTGCCGTCTACGGGGTCGCACAGAGTTGGACACGACTGAAGTGACTTAGCAGCAGCAGCAGCATGCCTGCGATCATGAGAACAAAGGAAGTGGGCATCCCCAGCTCAACCAACCACTCTCACCTCCGTGAAATCCTCTATCATGGAAGTCTTTTATTCCCCCAAAGCATTGTTTTTTAGACTTTTACTTTCCTGATTCTTTTTCTGAACTGAATAATGTGAAAGTTTCTTTGTAGTGATTAATTTGGTGAGTATCACAATGTATTCACACATAGGACTGTGTGGAAATTTCTATCTGACATAAGTCCTGGTATTTGCAATTTGAACTTTTTCTTATACTTTTGTAAATCTAAGTATTCTTTAAATACACTTACATAAATACACACATACACAGTCTCACATATACTCAGGGGAATAGTTCCTGCACATTAAAAACTACTGGTATCACTGTTGAAATTCAAACTATTCAGTGTTTCAAAATCCTTCATATGATCAACTTAAATTCTTATACAGAGATAAAATTTGACTTAAATTAGACAGAGGAGGGGAAGAAAAGGTGACAAAAGATAAGACCTGGAATTCAAAACCTATGACTAGATTCACTAGTTAAATTGGAAGATTATCAATTAGATAAAAATCCTCAGGGAAAAAAAAATACAAAAATGAGTTTTTTAAACCTAGAAGAGGGATTGATGTGGTCACAGTGATAATAAACCAGATTGGGACAGTCCCTTCCAGTTACTGACAGAATCAAGGGACGAGTTAACCTTTCTCAGGAGAATATTAGAAAATCCTTTTTTTCTGTGGGAAACATGTTCTTTTATCAACAGATTAGAAACATCACAAGCCACAGGCTATTAAATAGATCATCCCTTGGCTCTCATTCAGTTCTAGTACCAATTTTCTCTGCATATCTGAACAAAGATACAATCTCTGGTGCGTGTCCACCCTTAGCACATGGAATCTGTGTTATTTAGTTCACACTGAGAGCCATCCTGGGTACACCTGAATGTACCACAGCCTGACAGCCTGCATATTACACACACACGTAACAACCTGACGGCCTACGTAGTACACACACACGTAACAACCTGACGGCCTACATGCTACACACACACGTGACAACCTGACGGCCTACATAGTACACACACACATAACAACCTGACGGCCTACATAGTACACACACATGTAACAACCTGATGGCCTACATAGTACACACACATGTAACAATCTGACAGCATACATGCTACACATATATGTTTTGAGGGATTCTTTTTTTGAGACTTTTTTTTCAATTATTTTTGGCTGCTCTGCATGCCATGCAAGATCTTAGTTCCCTGACCAGAGAGCAAATCTATGTCCCCTGCAGTAGAAGTGTGGGGTCTTAAAGAATTTCACAATTTGTATGGAAATACAAAAAACCTCGAATAGCCAAAGTAATCTTGAGAAAGAAGAATGGAACTGGAGGAATCAACCTGCCTGACTTCAGACTCTACTACAAAGCCACAGTCATCAAGACAGTATGGTACTGGCACAAAGACAGAAATATAGATCAATGGAACAGAATAGAAAGCCCAGAGATAAATCCACGAACCTATGGACACCTTATCTTTGACAAAGGAGGCAAGGATATACAATGGAAAAAAGACAACCTCTTTAACAAGTGGTGCTGGGAAAACTGGTCAACCACTTGTAAAAGAATGAAACTAGAACACTTTCTAACACCATACACAAAAATAAACTCAAAATGGATTAAAGATCTAAATGTAAGACCAGAAACTATAAAACTCCTAGAGGAGAACATAGGCAAAACACTCTCCGACATAAATCACAGCAAGATCCTCTATGACCCATCTCCCAGAATATTGGAAATAAAAGCAAAACTAAACAAATGGGACCTAATGAAACTTAAAAGCTTTTGCACTACAAAGGAAACTATAAGTAAGGTGAAAAGACAGCCCTCAGATTGGGAGAAAATAATAGCAAATGAAGAAACAGACAAAGGATTAATCTCAAAAATATACAAGCAACTCCTGCAGCTCAATTCCAGAAAAATAAATGACCCAATCAAAAAATGGGGCAAAGAACTAAACAGACATTTCTCCAAAGAAGACATACAGATGGCTAACAAACACATGAAAAGATGCTCAACATCACTCATTATTAGAGAAATGCAAATCAAAACCACAATGAGGTAGCATTACACGCCAGTCAGGATGGCTGCTATCCAAAAGTCTACAAGCAATAAATGCTGGAGAGGGTGTGGAGAAAAGGGAACCCTCTTACACTGTTGGTGGGAATGCAAACTAGTACAGCCGCTATGGAAAACAGTGTGGAGATTTCTGAAAAAACTGGAAATAGAACTGCCATATGACCCAGCAATCCCACTTCTGGGCATACACACTGAGGAAACCAGATCTGAAAGAGACACGTGCACCCCAATGTTCATCGCAGCACTGTTTATAATAGCCAGGACATGGAAGCAACCTAGATGCCCATCAGCAGATGAATGGATAAGGAAGCTGTGGTACATACACACCATGGAATATTACTCAGCCATTAAAAAGAATTCATTTGAACCAGTCCTAATGAAATGGATGAAGCTGGAGCCCATTATATAGAGTGAAGTAAGCCAGAGAGATAAAGAACATTACAGCATACTGACACATGTATATGGAATTTAGAAAGGTGATAACGATAACCCTATATGCAGAACAGAAAAAGAGACACAGAAATACAGAACAGACTTTTGAACTTTGTGGGAGAATGTGAGGGTGGGATATTTCAAAAGAACAGCATGTATACTATCTATGGTGAAACAGATCACCAGCCCAGGTGGGATGCACGAGACAAGTGCTCCGGCCTGGTGCACTGGGAAGACCCAGAGGAATCGGGTGGAGAGGGAGGTGGGAGGGGGGATCGGGATTGGGAATACATGTAAATCCATGGCTGATTCATATCAATGTATGACAAAACCCACTGGAAAAAAATAATAATAATAATATAAAAAAAAGAAGTGTGGGGTCTTATCCACTGAGTTGCCAGCGAAGTCCCACACACAGACAGTTTTGAGATGCTAAATCAGGTTCTACTATGTATAAGCTTCCTTAGTTGCAATGACCACAGCAATGATTTGTTAGGGCTTTGCATCCCATTTGTTTAAGCCACTAGTTTCATTTGCACATACACACACACTACCCACCCCCCTCCAGATTACCCTCTGAAATACTATGAGTCCATTTTATATGCACAGGTGTCAGGCTCAAATTGGAAATGAACATTTTTCTATTTTGTACCAACAGTGTCAGTGATTGCCTACCTACTCCCCTCCCGTCCTAAGGAAAACTGCCCCCTCTGCTGCTCCTCTTGCATTGGTGGCCACGCACACTCTGTACTCAGAGACTCATTCTCTACCCCCATCTCAAACTCCTCACTCTGGTCACACGCAATAGCTTGGTCCTGACACATTAACTAACCAAGGGCCCTCCAATGAGTAGGCTTGCCAGCAACCAGTGACACACCCTGGAATGAAGTGCTTATCTCAGGCAATCAGATTGCTGCTCTCAGGAAACAAAAAAAATCAAGTCACAGGAGTAGCAGGAGCTGTAAAGTCATGATCACAGCCAACTCCATGGCCTGCGATCTGTGTAGCTACCCAGGACTCTAAGCTTAGCAAGGTCCCACCTTTGATTTAATGTTCTGCTCTTAATGTCTTGAAATTCTTTTCTTTCTTTCTTTTTCATTAATTTTTATTGAGATATGGTTGCTTTACAGTATTGTGATGTTATGTTAGTTTTTACTGTGCAGCAAAGAGAATCAGCTATACGTATACACATATTTCCTCCTTTTTGAATTTCATTCCCATTTAGGTCACCATAGAGCTCTGAGTAGAGTTCCCAGTTCTATACAGTAGAGTCTTATTAGTTACCTATTTTATGCCTAGTGTCAATAGTGTATATTGTCAATTCCAATGTCCCAATTCATCCCACCTCCTCCTTACCCCCCTTGGTGTCCATATTTGTGTGTCTCTATTTCTGTTTTGCAAATAAGATCATCTATACCATTTTCCTAGATTCCATATATATGCATTAATATACGATATTTGATTTTCTTTTTATGACTGGCTTCATTCTGTATGATGGTTTATAGATTCAGCCACATTTCTGCAAATAATTCGATTTCATTCCTTTTTACAACTAATATTCCATCATCTATATGTCCCACATCTTCTTTACCTTTGTTGATGGACACGTAGGTTGCTTTCATGTCCTGGCTATTGTAAATAGTGTGGCAATGAATATTGGGATGCATGTGTCCTTTTGAATTGGCATCTTGAAATTTTTAATAATTAAATTCTTGACAATTTTTTTAGCCAGGACCCTGCATATTCATTTTTCAGTGGACCCCACAAGTTATATAGTCAGTCCCGGTAGTGACATGGAAATTAGAGCATCAAATCTCAGGTGGAAGAATGGGCTCTAAGAGAAATTTAAGACATAACCAATTTTGTAATTTATTTTTATTTTATAAAAATATAACTAAACTCTTATTTTCATAATGCCAATTTCAGAAAACAAAACACAACACTCTTTTTTTGCTGCTAGGTTACAAAGGAAATACAAAGATCCCCAACTAGAGTTTTCTCTCTCCTAATCGTAAGAGCCATGTTAGGATTTCTGGGGGAAGTGTGAATGAGATGTTTATGAAAAGCTGGCATCGGTTTAAAGGGTTGAGCGATACTGAAAGAGAGAGAACTGGGCAGTGGTGATGAGCCCAGTGAGAATCTGAGGATCCAAGTGACAGGAAGTGGACCAAGGAACAGAGAAAGCTGCAGTGATGGAGCTAATCTGTGAGTTCAGGCCGTTGCTAATAATGCCCTGTTTAATCCGAGCACATAGCCTATCTGAAGGTATCTGAGATCTCCCCTTGCCCATCTGCTGCTCTTTATAGAGAAGAAAATACAAGTGTGCTAGGTGCTTTAAAAAATGTGGGCCCTCATTTCTTCCTCCTATATAGACAATTAGTAAGGGCTTGTATTTCAAATCACATATTTTTTGTTAGCACCTAATGGATGTAATGATAACATTGATATCCCGGCTCTAGAGATATTAACCTAGAGGTTCAGATGCCCTTTCATATCTAAAACACTCTCTTTCTCCTCTCCCCAGCTCTAGGAATGATTTTAAGAGACAACTACATGATTTGAGAAGACTTTCTTTTGCTAAAGGGCCACAAACCACTGTCCACCTCCTCTTAATAACATCTTTAATAGTCATTGAATGAAATTCTCAAGGCTTTGGGAAAACAGCTCTTCACCTCGAAGTACAAAAATAGTCTCAAAGAGAAACAATCTCTAGGGCTTTTAGTCATTCCAGACAATCTGTTAATGAGATAATTGAGAATTGCCAGAAAGTGTGGGAGTTTGTCTTAATTTCAAAACATGTGGGACGTTTTATGTTTGATTTAGATGCCACCTCTCTCTGGGTACAAAATGCAGTGGAGAGGGTGGGGAAGGGATAACTGGGAACTGGGGGGGGGGGTTGTTGATGCAAACTATTATATATAGGGTAGATAAACAGTAAGATTCTACTGTATAGCACAGGGAACTATATTCAACACCCTGAAATAAACTTTGATGCAAAAGAACATGAAAAAGAATGTCCATATGTATAACTGAATCACTTTACTATACAGCACAACATAGTAAATCAACTATACCTCATTAAAAAACAACAACAACAACTACTTTGGGAACCAGCACAGAATGAAAGTTTAAATACAATACTAGCAATTTCCAGTTGTTCTGTTTATTTCAGTTCAAAACACCCTTCTTTGTCCCTTTCACCAATCTGGAAAATTTTCTGTACAGAAAATATATAGTTTTTCAATTGCAGTGACTTAAAATGTTATTTTGAGAAACTTCAGAATTTCCCTGACACCTCTTGAAATAGCAAAAGACCCCCAAGGTGCTGCAAATCCAAATAATGAAAAGCATTAAAAATAGCAAGGAAAAGTCACCTGAAGCAACTAGGAATGAAATTTCACTTTTCTATGGAGTATATGTAGACACACACGTCGTCTTCAAGTACTCAAACCCCCATGATTGCCCTCAACCAAAAAGTTTATCTTTCCAGAATTTTGAAACACTTTAATAATATTCTCATTACATAGTACTGGTAATGATTTCTTTTATAGCATAAAAGGAATGGAAGGTTTTTGAATTTCAGATCCTGGGAGATAACAATAATAGAAGTGTCTGAATAATTATGAAGAACTGAAGCAATGAAAGGAAAGTTTGCTTTTTCCTCTGCCCATTCAGAAACTATAGCATTTTAACTACTTTAAAAAAAGGAAGAGAGAAACCAGCATTATTAGAAAGAGGCAAGGGGAAAGTGGGTGATTTTTTAAACAACTTCTGCATGGTCTGAATCATTTTTAAATTATTCTAAAATAATTTTTAAAATTATTTTGCTGTCTTTTGCTCTTGCTCTGGAGATATGGGGGTCTCTTTGTTTCTCATGAAGAAAAGATGATTGTTAAAACTTACAGTCTTAGCCTTGAGGTGAAAGTTGGAAATAATCTAGACCAGTGGTTCTCAAAGCATGGTTACTAAACCAGCAGGCATCAGTATTAACTGAGAACACTAAAAATGCAAATTCTGTCAACTATACTTCAATAAAATAAATTTTTAAAAAAATGTAATTTCTCTATTCTAAAAAAAAAAAAAAAAAAAGGCAAATTCTGAGCATCTTCTCCAGACCCACAGAATCAGGAACTAGGGAGGTAGGACCCAGCAATCTGCAATTGGCCAAGCCCTCCGAAGTTTGAGAACCACTGGTTTAGACCTCCTGTCCAGCCACTGAAGAATTCTCCACTATGGCAGTCCTGATAGAAACTCGTCCACACGTATGACAGCATAGTCAACCGCCCCTATCAGAGCCTAGCATATTAAGAGTAGACACAATGTATTGTAATGATAATAATAACAATTAAATACAAATATAATAAACATCCCCACTGCCATTGTTTTCATCATCATCGCCATCCACCCACTGCTTCTGTATCTCCACTGTGGGTCAGCTTGCTAGCTATTGACACTCCATTCTTTTAGGATATGCCTAACTATTGGAACATTCTTTCATATTTAGTTTAAAATTTACCCTTTTGTAAGTTATCCATTGACCCTGATTTTGTCTTTTTCAGTAAGAAGGATCAGATTCTTCAGCCCTTTACTGTGACTTTCTGGGTACATTTTATCTTTTTTTTTTTTTAATCAGAATATATTTAGGTTTACAGCAAAGTGATTCAGTTATGCATATATTTCCTTTTTCATCTTCTTTTCCATTATAGGTTATTACAAAATATTGAATATAGTTTCCTGTGCTATACAATGGTTCCTTGTTGTTTATTTTAAATGTAGTAGTGTATATCTGTTAACCCTGAATTCCCAATTTATCCCTCCCCTAACATTCCCCTGTGGTAATGATAACTTTGTTGTTGTTTTCTTAATTTTTATTTTATATTTGAGTATAGTTTATTTACAACATTGTGTTAGCATCAGGTGAGGTGTACAGGAAAGTGACTCAGTTATACGTATACATATATCTATTCCTTTTCAGATTCTTTCCCCATAGAGCTCATTACAGAATGTTTAGTAGATATACAGTATGTCCTTTGATTATCTACTGTATATATAGTAGTGTGTCTGTTAATCCTAAACTTCTAATTTATCCCTTCCCCCTGTAACCATAAGTTTATTTTCTATGTCTGTGAGTCTGTTTCTATTTTGTAAATAAGTTCACTTGTACCATTTTTTAACATCCCATGTATAAATGTATTAATCGCATTTGTCTTTGACTTCAATTAGTATGATAATCTCTAGGTCAATTCATGTTGATGCAAATGGCATTATTTCGTCCTTTTGGGGGGGCTGAATAACATTCTGTTGTGTATATATACCACATCGTCCTTATCCATTTGTATGTTGATGGACACTCAGGTTTATTCCATGTCCTGTGTGTACTAAGTCACTTCAGACATGTCCGACTCAGTGACCCTATGGACCATAGCCAGCCAGGCTCCTCTGTCCATGGGAGTCTCCAGGCAAGAATACTGGGGTGGGTTGCTATGCCCTTCTCCAGGGGATCTTCCCAACCCAGGGATTGAACCTACACCTGTATTTCTTGCTTTGCAGGTGGATTCTTTGCCCACTGAGCCACCTGTCTTGGCTACTATAAGTACTGCTGCTGTGAACACTGGGATGCTTGTATCTTTTCTAATCAGAGTTTTGGTCTTTTCTGGATATACATCCAGGAGTGGGATTGCTAGATCATATAGTAAAACTATGACTTTTTAAATGTTTTCTCAGAAAAGGCATACAATGTGAGGGGTTAGAATCATAAGGCCTCATCAGTTTTCAGCCCCTTCATTTTATACAAGAAAAATCTCAAACCCCAAACAGCTAAATAGGTTGCAAGCTACTCTCCATATTTATCACTGTCTTTTCTTCTCTAGCCTAAACTTCCAGACTTCTCAACCTTTCCCTAATTGATATGACATGCGGGATCTTCACCCTTTCTTCACTGTTTTCTGAACATGCTCCTGTTGATCCATATCTCTCTTCACATGCAGATTCCAGAATCTCACTCAAAACTCAAAATGTCACTTGACTGTTACAGAGTGCATTGAAATGTTACATCTTGCCATGATTTGGGGCTTTTTCTTCTTTAAATGTTACTTAAAGATTGTATTTACTTTTTTCCCCAGCTTTATTGAGACAAAATTGACAAGCAGAAAATTGTGTATGCATGGTCTGTACAACATGACAATGAGAAGGCCAAGACCCGGTTCACCTCTCAAATGTCACTCACGTTCACTCTGACTTACTTTCCAGGGGCCACACTATTTACCAGTGTAACCATGCATCTCCTTTTCCACCATCAGATCAGGTATATTATGAAATCTCTGCCCATTGTTTTTGCTGAAATTAAGATATGCTATATATTTTTTAGCATTTCTTGATAAACGCATCAGTAGGAAATGGCACCCCACTCCAGAATTCTTGCCTGGAAAATTCCATGGGCAGAGGAGCCTGGCTATAGTCCATGGGACTGTAAAGAGTCAGACATGACTGAGCAACTAAGCAAACTTATCTAACATGTTAATGGAATAAATCCAGAACAGTTCATTTGTTTAAAATTTATTTGACTGAAGTACAGTTGGTTTACGAGTGTTAATTTCTGCTCTCCAGCAAAGTGATTCAGTTACACATACAAACATATAGATCCACATTCTTTTTCATATTCTTTTCCATTATGGTTTGTCACAGGATATTGACTATAGCTCCCTGTGCTATTCAGTAGGACTTTGTCATTTATCTCTATGTATAATAGTTTGCATCTATTAATCCCAGACTCCCAATCCATCCACTCCCTCTTCCTTGGCAACCACAAGTCTGCAGAACAACTTACTATTTTAGTGGAACACACCTTGACTACAGTTTTTCATTATATCCTTTCTCACAAACCTGTTCTATAAATTTCTTGAGGCATGATGTCAAGCCCCAATACTTACTAGTTGTAGTTTCTGAGATTTTCCCATTTTCACAGCCTTTTGAAAACTGGAGATATTTGCCCACCTCTAGTCTTCTGGACACATTTTTCCATACTCTACAACTTCTCAACTGTGAATGAAAATACCTCTGAGGTAGTAATCTAAGACATTTAATTTGGCTACAGTATCATTTTTCTGGGTCTGAAGAATTGACTTGATTGAAAGAATTGATGGGGTCTTTTATTAGCACCTCTCTTATCTTGATTTCCAGTTTTCTCTTAGTCACGTCTTGCCATTTCTAATTTAGAAAAATATTCCATTTTCTGGGAAAGATAGTCACAAAACGACAATTCTCTCTTCCCTCTGTAAACCTTATCCCATCTTAGACAAAATGTAACCAGAATGGCATTGCTAAGTGGTTAGGGGCTCAAACTTGAGGTCATCAAAACAGGGCTTGGTTGAAAAGTCTATATTCTGAGCCAATTGAGACTAGGACTCCCCCTAAAATGAAACCTATGGAAAAGAGAACTGTCATCTGTGTGGTTAATGTTGGAGATGATGTATCTAGCAGCCAGGGAGCTGGAACTGTGCCTCAGGATTTGAGAGACGCTCCCCATCAGTCACGGGCAGCTCTGGACCACTGCAGACCTCCAAGGGGACAGCACCTTCACCTCTATGTTACCTCAAGGCTCAGGGAATCTGAGAGCATTGCTTGCAAAGGCAGCCCTCCCAAGAGAGAAGGTAGGGCTAGTTAGCACAGTTTCTCCTTCTAAGCCCACTAATCAGCTCTTTGGTCCTTTACCACCACTGTGGAGGTGGGGAGTGAGAGAGATGGGGAAAAACCGAGATTAAAGGATATTCCTCCGCACGCAAGATAAGGAAGGAAGCAGTAAAGTGTCCTTCACTGGTTTGAAAGCGCTGTTCCACTGTTTAACAGGTATATGATATCGCTGAAGCAGCTTTACCTTTTTGCGCTTGTTTTCTCCTCTTTAGGGCTTCCCTGGTAGCTCAGATGGTAAAGCATCTGCCTGCAATGCAGGAGGCTTGGGTTCGATCCCCGGGTCGGGAAGATCCCCTGGAGAAGGAAATGGCAATCCGCTCTAGTACTCTTGCCTGGAAAATTCCATGGATGGAGGAACCTGGTAGGCTACAGTTATGGGATCACAAAGAGTCAGACAAGACTGAGCAACTTCACTGACTGACTCTCCTCTTTAAAGTGAAAGAAATAGCAACCCACACTGAGACTTCATGGTTTGTACTGCCCAACATATATCAAGTGCTTTTTAAAAAAGATGTTTATTTGGCTATGTTGGGTCTCAGTTGCACCATGCAAGCTCTCTAGGTGTGGCATGCAGGCTTAGCTGCTCCCTGATATGTAGGGACTTAGTTCCCCACCAAGGATTGAACTTTTATCTCCATATTGCAAGGTGGATTCTTTAACCACTGGACCACCAGGGATGTTCCTATCAAGTGCTTTAAATAACATACTCTCACCCTCAAGTCTCTGCTCACTTTGGTCTTTGACTTCCCTGAGTTATTCCTGACAGTTAGTGCTATGGTTTCTACTTGCCTTTATTTTTTTTTCTTGCTACGCCCCATGTTTGACTTCCGTCCTTTGAAAGCCTGAGCTTATCAGAGAGCTCCCCATACAGCCATGATCTTTTCTACTGATGTCCATCACGCCTACCTGCATCTCTTTTTGAATCATCTGGATGTATAGTCAGAATTTCACTGCTCAGGATCTTTGATCTTTGTGAGTCATTTTTCTCCTTGTGTCTCTGGCTGTTGTCATGTACTTATTCTTCCTGGAACTTTTTGAAGTCAACTGTTCAGTTAATCTGGAATGTATGTCCAGAAATGTCCAGCACTTCATTCCTTTCTTCTGTGAGTTCCAGGATGACATGGTCTCTTTTCCCTGTTTCTGTCACTCCCACATTGCTACCAAGTTCTCCTTTGTTGGTCAGAGTTAAATCCTAAGATGCATATCACAGTTTCTCTTACGTTATGACATTTTGCTTGAGGGCCTAGAATTTAAATTAATAATTCTGGTTGGAAGTAATTTATATGGCCTTGAGCTGTTGAAATGTCAAATACTCACTCGTTCTTTAGATTCTTATCATATTTCTTCTCTTTATCCTGCCAGCCACCTATGTTCCTTTAAAAAATTCTGTAAGTATCTTATAATTCATCTCCATACTCATCCATTACTTTTAATGGCCTATTTTTCAAATAAATAAACACTTGAAATGTAAGGACATCTGAGTTTTCTAGCAAATAGGCTTATTATTCCCCCAAAAGTATGATGATTGGTAGAAACTTTTTAAAAGTTAAAATCTATTTTGTTCATATTTATAAAAATATATGTTTTTTCTAAAATGAATATCCCTAGAGGGAAACACTGTTAGGAAGAGAAAACTGTTTATTGTTAAGAAAAATGGACAAAATTTTTTTCAAGCAAAAGATAAAGTGTTCAAGGACATTGTAAATGTACTAATTTAATGTTTGGACATCTTTGTTTTCATTGTTTTAAATAGTCATTAAGATTATGGCAAGGATCATGTTATTTATTTAGGAGAAGTGTGAAATGGCATAATGGAAGGACTATTGTTTTATTATATTTCAGTACTTAGCACAGATTAAGTGCTGTAACCTAACATCTTGGGGTGGCAAGATAGTCCGTTGAAAAGATGATGGACTCTCTGTCCTGAAAAAGTACTTATGTAATTGCACATAAAATTTTTCATAAAATTCCAGCTCCCTCAGAAACCATTTGAGCAGTTACTCTGTGCCAGATACTTAGCTTATGTGTTGATTTTTCATTATTTGAGAAGTTGTTCTACTAATCTGTGGGATTCAAACTGTGAACCAAAAAAGTAGCTGGTTAGTGTTATACTTTACATTTGCATAATCATTTACCATATACAGGACACAGCTATTTGGGAGTACACTTGGGGGTAATTCAAATGTCTAAATCATGCAACTTTCTCCATTTTGCCATTGGTTTTAGTGTTCCTTTTTCCAAATGAAAAAAATCTTCACAGGTGGCAAGAATATTGGATGATTTAAAGAACTCAGCTCTTCTAGCAGTTGGGTGCTTACTAAGTAATAAAGAACTAATCAGAATTCAAATGGACTACCCAGGCAGAAATAGCCACCAGGGAATTTAGAAGGCATTCTATCACCCCAGTCTGTTTAAACTTCCTTCCTTTGCTTCCTGTCTCTTTCCTACATTATTTTATATATTAAAAAGTCCCTGGGAAGCTTTTCACATGCTGGTTGGAGGGTGTCCACTCAGGAATTATCTGTTTATAGAAGTAACTGTGCTGTTTCAGGATCAGTGATCTTTTGAGGGTGGGGAATGCTATATCAGGGCCCAGGGGTTAAAATATGTCACTCCCACAGGGTTGCAGGCATCTGTAGCTGACTGAATAGGATGCAGGAGAGCCATAAGAAGGTGCCACTCCTAGCAGGGGACAAAGAGCCTGCCCCGCTCCTTCATTAAAGAGAGTACACGCCTTGACTTGGGTTGGGAGAAAGCTCAGTGTTTGCACCAACCAGCAAATCTCTGCATTAGAGGGGTGCAATTTGCTGAGGGCCATGATACCCACTTTCTCAGAAGCACCATCATTTCCTCTGACCATCAGTCAGTGATTTCAGAGTTAAACTCTCCATTCTCCAGCCTCCTTGGGAGTTGCCCATCAAGCTCCTTGGAAGACAGTTCTTAACTTAGAGGCACCCACAGTCTGGAACATTCTCTGGCACATGATGATGGGAAAATATCCCTAGAGGTGGCATCTTTTCAGTCAGTGGAATCATCAGTAAACTGGAACAACTTAATGCTGGTTGCTGTTACTCCTGGTGAACAGAGATGTTCAAGAGAAAGGAGATTGCCAACCAACTCCTGGAGTCCACCCAGACCCATGTCCATTGAGTTGATGATGCATTCTAACCATCTCATCCTCTGCTGTCCCCTTCTCCTACTACTAGGTGGCTTATAAATGACATACATTTATTTCTCACTGCTCTGGGGGCTGGAAAGTCCAAGATCATGGTGCTGCCAAATTTGGTGTATGGTGAAAGCCTGCTTCCTCAGTGATGTCCATCTTCTCCCTGTAACTTTACGTGGCAGAAGGGACAAGGGGGTTTTCTCAGGCCTATTTCATAAGGGCACTAATCCCACTCATGAAGGTTCTGCTCTCATGACCTAATGACCTCCCAAACACCTCATTTCCTGATATCACCACAAAGAGTATTAGGATTCTAACATGTGAATTTCGAGGGTATGCATTCAGACCATAGCAAGGGAAAACATTAAAAAGCATATGACAGCCCATCCTGCTGGCATTCCCATTGGTGGTGGGAATTCAAACTGGTATAACCATTTAAAGGGCTCCCCCAGTGACTCAGCGGTAATCTGCCTGCAATGCTTAGAAGAGAAAGGGCGACATCTGAGAAAACCACAGACTCACTTATCTCTTGAGCCACAGATCTCACTTCGTGAATTTCACGTGAGGACACACCTTCGATAATATGAAACTATATTATTTTAAGGCTGACAAAGGCTCCAGACCAGCAACATCAGCATCCCTGCAGCAAGGCACAAAGATGCTGGACCTGAATAGAAGGAAGCAAGGAAATAACAAAACTACACATGAGTGTACCTTTTGACCCAGCAATGCCAGTTTCTGGGAATTAAACCTTTGGACATGCCTTCTTCAAGACAAAAAAAAACAAAAAACAAACAAAAAAAAACCCCACATCACAGCATTGTTTATAGTTGCAAAATATTTGAAACAACTAAAACGTTCATACATAGGAGAATGGTTAAATAAACCAGATACATCCACAGAATGGAGATCTATGCAACGATGCAGCTTTATCAAAAGAAAAAGACAGAGCTCTGTGAACTAATATGAAGGGATTTCTAGGATATATTGCTAAGTGATAGAATCAAAATAAAAAGAGTATAGTATGTTACTTCTGTGTGATAGAATTAGGCTACATTTTGTATAGGAAAGATACAGAATCTTAAAGGGATGAGAATAAAGTAGAAGAAATGGGGAAAGGATAACTCTTTGAAAAGACTTTTTTAATATAAATCTAACATTTAGAATTCTCTGAATTCTGTTTCACATATTTTAAAAAAACAACAAAAAACAGGTTTGAGAATGGCCCAAAATAGTGTAGAAGCACCAACAAATGATCTTACTTATCTCAATGAATAACATAACCACACTGATGTGAGGCAAGAAGAGGTAGTGAAAAACTAATCCAAGTAACTTTTGAAAACTTACCAGAAAGCAACTTACCATATAAGACGCATGAATGGGAAACCTGAATAGTGCTTTGTCAAATAGTAGGATTGAATCTATAATTTAGAAACTTTTGCAAAGAAGTATTTAGACACAAATGGCTGTATCAGAGAGTTTCTCCAGTTATTTAAAGTAGAAATTAAAGTAGCCTTACCAAACTCTTCCAGAAAATTGAAAAAAGATGAACACTTCCTTATTTGGACTTTCTTTATTAGGTCTGCATTACCTTAATAATAAAACCTAAGAGTACTACAGTGAAAAAAAAACCACAGGGCAGTGTTAAGATTTTTCAAAGAAGGCAAAAATCATTTTATATGCAAAATTCAATTGATGTAATTCATCATATTTGCAGAATTTAAAAAGTAAAATAAAATGATTTTTGTAATAGGTACAGGAAAATTATTAGATGAAATTTAATACCCAGTAACAGTTTTTTTTTTTAAGGGAAATTAGTCACAGTTTTTTTAGGATTTTAGTTTCCTAGGATTTTCCTAGGAACAGAGGAAACCCCCCTAATTTTATGATAGGCAACTCCTTTAATTTTATGAAGAGTGCCTCTAAAAACTTTATAGCAAATATATCCAGTGGTAAAATATTTAAAGCTTTCACCCTATGTTTGGGAACATTTATTGAATCTTAATATGTGCCTGATATTGTTCTAGGCACTAGGAATAAAAGGAGTGAACAAAACAAAGATCCTTGTCCCAAGTAACTGGCATTCTAAAGGTCCTATTTTATTTTGTATAAGTGATTCTTGTGTAATAAATCTAAACCTACCATTTATTAAATGACTATTATATGCCTGGCCTTTGTCCCAAACTCTTACAAATTTACCTTTTTTAAAGTACACTCTGAGAGAGCCCTTCCATTTCTTATTTGTTGATGAGAAAAAGGAGCGCATAGCACTTAATTAGTCTAAAGGCACACAACTAGTAATTAACTAGGTTCAGGGCTTCCCAGATGGCACTAGTGGTTAAGGAAAAAAAAAAAAAAAGAACCTGCTTTCCAATGCCGGAGATGAGACGTGAGTTCGATCCCTGGCTGGGGAAGATCCCCGGAGGAGGGCATGGCAATCTCCACTCCAGTGTTCTTGCCTAGAGAATTCCCATTGACAGAGGTACCTGGAAGGCTATAGCCCACAGGGTCACACAGAGTCGGACACAACTGAAGCAACTTAGCACACATCCTACGTTCATCTCTTAATTCCAAAGTTCATATTCTTCCCCCTATGCAATGTCCACAGTGTCTATCATTATAGACAAATTTTGTTATTTAGTAAGAAAATTTGTTCTAATTTATTGCTGGTTTTTAAATATTTAATTTTTAAATTCCCATGCAGAATTTTAAATTGTTATATAGTTTAATCTGGGAGATTTTATCTCTTGATGATTTCTAGTGTTTTTTTTTAATTTATTTATTTTTAATTGAAGGATAATTGCTTTACAGTACTGTGTTGGTTTCTACCAAATATCAACATGAATCAGCCATAGGTGATTTCTACTGTTTTAAATTTAGAAGGTGTCCTCTCAGAGGTTTGTTAAATAGTTTTTCTAATTAAAAAAAATTTTAACTGCTAAAACTACCTGGACTTTATTCTATTGTGTGTGGTGAAGAATGTGTTACTTATTACCCAAAGTGATCATTGTTAATAAATTCTTCTTCTCATTGACTGTTGGTGAAAATATAACATCTTTAGATAGAAATCCTTGAAGAAGTCACTCAATAAAGCCCAACTGAGCCACTGTTGGTAAAAAAAAAATTCCTAGGATATCTTCTTATATAAAAAAAGTTCAGGTTATTTGCTTAAATTATAAATGTTTTGCCTCTCTGTTTGACACATGCACACACACACACACACACACACACACACTCTTAAATTCCAGAGGCAGAAATATTCATGTTGTATCTGAATGCAGATTTCATTACTTAATTTTATTCCTAACTGTATCCTCTTTAGCCACAAATATTTAGTCACAAATTAGTCACAAATATTTACTTAGCACTAAGTATGCTATATATAAATATACACATGGTGGAATAAAACACAACGAACAACAAAAAAATTTGTACCTTGAGGAACCTACAGTCTAACTGAGGAAGATAAAACATACATGAAAACTTATACCTAAGTGTTTGAAAAGACCCGGTTTGTGAACAGCAATCACTACAAGAGTTCAGAGGAAGAAGTGATGCATGTGGTTGACCAGGAAGCTTCACAAAGGAGCTGGGGGTTACCTTGGCCTGGATCAATTGTTAGGAGCTTGGTCCAGAGAAGAGGGTGTAGAAGTTATAGACTAGAAAGATTGAACCCAGATGCCCAGGCAGATGTGTGCCATCTGTGTGGGTGTGGTGTGAAGGGAGGAAGTATAAAGTGTTAAAAAAAATTCAGTCAAGTAAGTTTTAAAGATCCAGTTGGTTTTATTAAACAATTCATGAATCTGGCAGCATCCTATCCATCAAGGAGCAAGGAGCTCCAAGGAGCTGTATGAGATGGACAACTTTTATAGGCAGAAAGGGGGAAAGCATAGGTTTTTAAGATTTAGCTTAGGTAACCTGTCTTTTAGGGACAGAGGGAGAATTTGAGGCAGATTACCTCACCAGGGCTGACTAGAAAATTCCAGACTGACCAGTAAGACAACATTCCTGTGGGAGGCTGTCACTGTAATTAGGTTAGGTATTAAGTCTTGGTTTGCTGACCTGAGGCTTAGACTAGAGCGTCCACATGGGGCCTGTCATTTCTTTTCTAACAGTTCCCCCTTTTTGATCAGACTCTTAGCTTAACTGAGAGATGTGATCAAAATTGAAGGCATCAGCATCACTCTTAGCCACGACTCTGCGATTCTCACAGTTTTGTTGATCCTCGTGTGGTGTCCATGGGCCATGGTGTTTTTGCTTAATCCCTGTGATATTCATAGATCATGGCTTTAGGTTCATAATCTTTATATTAATCATTTTCCTCATTCCTTCTCTTATGTTCCAGTCTTAAGATCATCTGCCTGGTGGTTAACAGCAGTGAACATACATTTAAAGCCTTTGAGAGAACACAGTTCACCAGGGAGATGACTATAACTGTCTTAAGCAGGGTAATCCCCCGTGTCTGGTGTGCCCTTCAGAACCATGGTGCCCAAGACACAAGCTAATCAAAGTCACAGATGGACCCTCATGAAGGCATCAAGTTTTTAAGCCAGGCAGCTTGCTCAGTGAGCTCTTGTTCCCGAATTTCAACTTACCCTGAAGGCTTAACCCAGGTGCCGCAGGTGGTACTGGCCACAACGTAGACGCCTCCTCGCTCAGCTAAAAGGTAGTCCAGAGCTATCCTATCCTCAAGAGCAACTTTAGCCAGGGAGACCAAGGGTTGTTATTGGGCATCTACTGCTTTAGCAGCAAAGTGCAATATTTTTGAGTTAAGAAGGGGTTCCTGACTATAGCCTCCTTTGTAATTTACTCCTAACCAGAGAAGTAGGGACCTACCAAAGGGTGTGAATCTGGAATCACAGAACCTCCTCATAAGTCCTTTCCAGCTGGATGAGGCAACTCCAGGGAAGTTGATCAATGAGATGTCCCAGTTCATTTGTGAACAGTTAGGGGCACCATTAGATGACCTAAGAGGCATTGCCTGATCAGGCACTAGCATAATCTAGTGCAGACCACTCCAGTCAACTCGTGTTGATAGAGTCACTCAAAGGGATGGTTACATTTGCCTGTTTGAGTCAAGGGCTGGTTTGTTTTTCCCCTAACCTGAAATAATAATAAAAATGGTTCTAAGTACCAGAGTTTACCTCCCCTGCCCACCACCCCTTAACAATGACTTGAAAGATACAAGTGATGTGTTATCTTTCCAGGTCAATGCAAAATTAAAGGACAGAAAGGGAAGAACAAAGGGACTCATTCAGTTAAAATATGAGGACTTAATCCAGCATCTTGGAAAGAAGCAGTTTGCCTCAATGTCAACTCCTTCTCTTCCTAGTCAGTTTGATTTGGACAGCTCCAGCCTTTGGACAAAACCAGATGTCAGGCAGAGCTCCCTTTAGCTATGATATGTACAGTCCCTGAGGTTTGCGCCACACGAGTAGTAAAGAGATCTTGATATAGTCCCTCTCAAAGAGATCCAGGGGGAGACTTTGTTCTTACTGATTCCAAATCAGAAAGGTGGGAAAAAATTGGAAACATTACTTTGGAGAGTCATAGCCAGACATTTGAAGAAGCTAGAAGAATTCAGGATCCAGTCCAGTTTACAGGTGTATTACAAAACCTTAAAGACAATTAGTGGGACTAAAATCTAATATAGACAAAGGTGAAAGCATAGTTTTTCTTTTACAGGTATCCTTGTTTCTTTTTTCCAAGGATAATCACAGCAAAAACTAATTTTTTGCATTAAATTTGGATTGATTACTTATATAACTATGATAAGAATAGTAATTGACCTTATAAGCTCTTCTTAAGACTAATTTTCTAGTACTTTTCATAAGGATTCTCAAATCAAACTCAAAAATTGCTTGAAGCCAGGAAGCCAAGCCAAAAGTCAAGCAGTCTCCTGAAACTGTCTGGTCATATCTGAGTCTATACGTATCTCTCTCAAATAAAATACTCCAGTCAGAGCCTCCATTATTAATATATATCCAGTGTTTCTAATTGTGTCCTGTTACAAAGAGACCAGATTTTTATTTAACTCAGGTAAATAACTATGTTGCTGTGGAAAGAATACTCAAGAGTTGTCAAAATTTTACAGGGATCAAAGTAGAGAGAAAAAGTAAATATTTCATCTTTGTTCACAAAAGTGTATTTTACCAGATTGCTGATAGCTTTAAAAGAAAATAGAAGGTTTCTTTCATCTAGACAAACAAAACATTAAGAAACCAGCAGTATTTTCCTTCCTCAGTTCATTTAGTCCCATGTACTTTTTCTGTTTAAATTCAATTTTTCCCTTAGTTCTAGAAATTCTTACTAGTTCAGTTTTATAATCTTAAAGTTATCAGAAACGTGTACTTGTCATGAGTTCTTTCCATGAATCCCCTTGAAAATACAGCATTTCTGTAGGAACACTTTTTCCAAAGCATCAGAATAAAACAATAGCTCTCTGTCAATGACAAAAGACTTAAAAGTGCCTGTTATTAAAGATTTGATGAGAGTTTATTAAAATGGAATTGACAAGAAAATTTGGTTATTTCTGGAACATACAATATTTGAGGATAATAACTGGAATTGTGTCTGATAATGTTATACTAGGACTTATCAGATTTGCAGGAGTTTTATTAATACATAATTTTGAGGACACACTTACATATCTATACAGACAAAACATGAGGGTTTAATATTATTTATTTGGCAGTGCTTCCCGTGTAATTTAACATATCAACTAAGTTTAATTTGTTTAATTTGCCCTTATAAACAGAAGGACAGAGAGCAAATCTTTTGAGATATTCCAAAGGCCCTCTGAACTATGCTGCAGTTAGCTTGAAGTAAAAAAGATTTCGTGGAGCTAACATTCCAGATTCCTATGCGATCCTGTTCTTTACAGCATCGGATTTTACTTTCATCACCAGACACACCCACAGTTGAGCATCATTTTCGCTTTGGCCCAGCCACGTCCTTCTTTCAGAGCTATTAGTAGTTCTCTTCCACTCTTCCCCAGTAGCATACTGGACACCTTCTGACCTGGGGGGCTCATCTTTCAAGGTCATATATTTTGCCTTTTTGTACAGTTCATGGAGTTCTCATAACAAGTATGCTGGAGTGGTTTCCCATTCCCTCCTCCAGTGGGTCACGTTTTGCCAGAACTCTCCAATATGACCCGTCTGTCTTGGATAGTTCCACCCAGCATGGCTCATAGCTTCACTGAGTTGCACAAGCCTCTTCTCCATGACAAGGCAGTGATACGAACATACTAAACAATGTTCAAACTACCGGACAGTTGCACTCATCTCCCATGCTAGTAAGGTTATGCTCAAAATCCTTCAAGCTAGCCTTCAGCATTACATGAACCGAGAACTTCCACATATTCAAGCTGGGTTTAGAAAAGGCAGAGGAACCAGAGATCAAATTGCCAACATTTGCTGGATCATTAGAGAAAGCAAGAGAATTCCAGAAAAACATCTAGCTCTGTTTCAGTGACAACACTAAACCTTTTGACTGTGTGGATCATAACAAACTGTACAAAACTCTTAAAGAGATGGGAATACCAGACCATCTTACCTGTCCCCTGAGAGACCCACATGCAGGTCAAGAAGCAACAGTTAGAACCTGAAATGGAACAAATGACTGGTTCAGAACTGAGAAAGGAGTACAACAGTGCTGTTCATTGTCAGCCTGTGTATTTAACTTATACCCAGAGCACATCATGCAGAATGCCAAGCTGGATGAGTTACAAGCTGGAATCAGGATTGCTGGGAGAAATAACAACCTCAGATATATAGATGATACCACTTTAATGGCAGGAACTAAAGAGCCTCTTGATGAGGGTGAAAGAGGAGGGTGAAAAAGCCAACTTAAAACTCAATATTAAAAAAAATCTAAGATCATGGCGTCTGTTCCCATCATCATTTCATGACAAATAGAAGGGGAAATGGTGGAAGCAGTAACAAATTCCCTCTTCTTGGCCTCTAAAATCACTGCAGATGGTGACTGCAGCCATGAAATTAAAAGACAATTGCTTCTTGGCAGGAAAGCTTTGACAAACCCAGACAGTGTATTAACAAGCAAAGACATCACTTTGCCGAGAAAGGTCCATCTAGTCAAGGCTGTGGTCTTTCCAGTAGTCATGTATGGATGTGAGAGCTAGACCATAAAGATGGTAGAGTGACAAAGAGTTGATGCTTTCAAATTATGGCGCTCTTAAAAGCCCCTTGGACAGCAAGGAGATCACACCAGTCAATCTTAAAGGAAATCAACCCTGAATACTCATTGGAAGATTTATGCTGAAGCGCTAATACTTCAGCCACCTGATGCCAAGAGCCGTTTCATTAGAAAAGATCCTGATGCTGGGGAAGATTGAGGGAAAGAGGAGAAGGGGACGACAGAGGATGAGATGGTTGGATGGCATCACTGACTCACTGGACATGAATTTGAGCAAACTCTGGGAGATAGTGAAGGACAGGGAAACCCGGCGTGCTGCATTCCATGGGGTCAGAAAGATTTGGACGTGACTTTGGGACTGAACAACAACAACAACAGTGAAAGATTTCATTTAAAATTCGATTTCTGGGAAGTTTGTCAAAAATGTCAAAAAATTTTAAGATACTTGGTCAAATAGGATCCTGTCACTATGAAACAATACTTAGTTATCTATTTAACCAAAATGACAGACTTCACAGGCAAATACAGAATGGTACAGTTTTGAAATTAATTTAATTCTTTTAAAGTTGTAAAGATTGGGTTTACTTAAGTAATCAAAACCTGATAAAGATGACTTGGAACATAGTGATTATTTTGGCAGGCACAAGATCTTTGTTTTTCCTAGGCAGATTATTCAAAAGGTAAACAAAAACCGTTTGCAGTCTGTTATTATCAAGAGCAGATTAATAGTCCAAAATAACTTTGCACCAGCTTACTTTTGATGTTAAAACTCATTTACTTAATTAAATTTATTCCCATCTTAACCAGTTCTAACCACACATGAAATTCCTTTCCCTTATTTCTTGTAGTTACAATTGCATATATTAGCATTTGTAAACCATAAAAACATCAAATTTCTTTCTAGTATAAACTAAGATGCAAGCACTTATGAACTGTCTTTTATATTAGCATTCTATTTACTGGCAAACTTATAAATATTTTTTATAATTTCTTGAAACACGTGCTTTCTCACAGAAAAGTTCTCAGAATGGCATAAAACGTGTTTATTTACAATCTAAAATATCTTTAATTCCTCTGTAAAACAAAGCAAGAAATGGGTAAATTTATAGTTATTAATGTTTCAGTGTTTTATCTTATTTGGAAATAATCTGGATATTCAAGGAGTTTAACCATCACTTAACTTAGCAAAACTTCAAAGTTTTAAGTTACCAAAAATATTTGGGGAAATTATTTTAAAAATTGACCAATCAACTTTTTATCCTACTTACATCTATTTAATTTACTTATCTTTATCAATTAAGGATTAGATTCCTTATGGAAATTTCATCACACCAAATTATTTTCTTGTTGACAGATTTTGTAAAATTAACTTATTTTAATTAATAAACCCAGATAGAATAAAAGTTGTATGTTTACTTTATATTCAATATTGATTACTCTAAGATGTGTCTATTTTAATCAAACCAACAAATTTAAACTACCTTTAATATCAAATATTTCCCCAGAGTATGTGAATCTGAAAGGCATTTTGGTTATTTTCTATTAGAATTTTGAGAATTTTTATGAGTACTAAGTTTATATAAGTATTTGTTAAAGTCATTTAAGTGGAGCTGTTTTCAGTTCAGTTCAGTAGCTCAGTCATGTCCGACTCTGTGACCCCATGGACTGCAACACGCCAGGCCTCCCTATCCATCGCCAACTCTCGGAGTTTACTCAAACTCATGTCCATTGAGTCAGTGATGCCATCCAACCATCTCATCCTCTGTCATCCCCTTCTCCTCCCACCTCAGTCTTTCCCAGCATCAGGGTCTTTTCCAATGAGTCAGCTCTTCACATCAGGTGGCCAAAGTATTGGAGTTTCAGCTTTAGCATCAGTCCTTCCAATGAATATTCAGGACTGATATCCTTTAGGGTGGACTGGTTGGATTTGCTTGCAGTCCAGGGGACTCTCAAGAGTCTTCTCCAACACCACAATTTAAGAGCATCAATTCTTCAGCACTCAGCTTTCGTTATAGTCCAACTGTCACATCCATACATGACCAATGGAAAAACCATAGCCTTGACTAGATGGACCTTTGTTGGCAAAGTAATGTCTCTGCTTTTTAATATTGCTGTCTAGGTTGGTCATAACTTTTCTTCCAAGTAGTAAGCATCTTTCAATTTCATGGCTGCAGTCGCCATCTGCAGTGATTTCAGAGCCCCAAAAAATAAAGTCTGTCAATGTTTCCAGTTTCTCCATCATTTGCCATAAAGTGATGGGATCGGATGCCATGATCTTTGTTTTCTGAATGTTGGGCTTTAAGCCAACTTTTTCACTCTCCTCTTTCACTTTCATCAAGAGGCTCTTTAGTTCTTCTTCACTTTCTGCCATAAGGGTGGTGTCATCTGCATATCTGAGGTTATCGATATTTCTCCCAGCAATCTTGATTCCAGCTTGTGCTTCTTCCAGCCCAGTGTTTCTCATGATGTACTCTACATATAAGTTAAATAAGCATGGTGACAATATACAGCCTTGACGTACTCCTTTTCCTATTTGGAACCAGTCTGTTGTTCCATGTCCAGTTTTAACTGTTGTTCCTGACCTGCATACAGATTTCTCAAGAGGCAGGTCGGGTGGTCTGGTATTCCCAATCTCTTTCAGAATTTTCCACAGTTTGTTGTGATCCACACAATCAAAGGCTTTCGCATAGTCAATAAAGCAGAGATAGATGTTTTCCTGGAACTCTCTTGCTTTTCCAGTGATCCAGCAGATGTTGGCAATTTTGATCTCTGTTTCCTCTGCCTTTTCTAAATCCAGCTTGAACATCTGGAAGTTCACAGTTCATGTACTGTTGAAGCCTGGCTTGGAGAATTTTGAGCATTACTTTACTAGTGTGTGAGATGCGTGCAATTGTGCAGTAGTTTGAGCATTCTTTGGCATTGCCTTTCTTTGGGATTGGAATGAAAACTGACCTTTTCTAGTCCTGTGGCCACTGCTCTTTTACAGATTAATTTTAATAATATTTTAGCAGTAGGAAATAACCACATATCTGCAACATACCTCTATAGACACGTACAGACAAATGTAAACAGACACCTTGTAGTTTCACTTTAAAATTTTAGCCGTGAGACAGGTATAATAATATAAAACTCACTAGTTATAAAATGACAGTTGGAATCATATAAGTTTTCCTGCTCAGATGGCTAACATTTTTTCTGTTAATATTTGTGGAGAAGACACTTTACCTTTGTATTTGTCCTTGACAAGTAATGTTATGGAAGCTGTGGAGATGTTTGAATTTTTAAAAAAAGTCCTCTGTCCCATTTTCTATTAGTTTTAGAAATTAGAGGTCATCTGGATCAAGGTTCCCAGAGGACATGAGATGACATATTTATGTCTCAAAGGCACAGGGAAAGAATGTAAGTCCTCCAATAATTTGAACTGTTTTTAGAGTCACATTTCTGGCTTTGTAGAGATTTGTAAGATAAGGACAGTTGCTTTTAATTCTTCAAGGAACTGGGTTGCAACTTAAATTACATTGTAAGTTGATCTATCCATTCAGTTACAATATCATCAATGAGGAGAGAGCTTATAAAAAAACTTCTATCAGACTCTGAATATCGGTTTCTAATCTCTGATGAACTTTTGACCATAGAGGGACTTTAAAAAAATTATTTTAAATACCCTGACAATTTTTTAACCAGGACAAACAGTAAATATTTCTGGCAGTATTGAATGACCCACTGGACTCGAGATGTATTCCCAAAGAGGGGGTAAAGGATATTTTATTTTCCTTCCCCTATCAGGTACTGTAGGGCTTCTCAGGTGGTGCAAGTAGTAAAGAATCTGCCTGCCGATGCAGGAGACACAAGAGATGTGGGTTCAATCCCTGGGTCGGGAAGATCCCCTAGAGAAGGGAATGACTACACACTCTAGTATTCTTGCCTGGAAAAGTCCATGGACAGAGGAGCCTTAATGGGCTATAGTCCATGGGGTCACAACAAACGAGTTGGCCTTGACTGAGCAATCACTCACATATCAGGTACTCTAGACAGATTTGGGAAAGCTGACCCTGGTAAGAATTTCACTGTTAGCCAGCTTCTTCCAGCTTTATCAGGATCCCCTCTGCAGATTCTGAATAGGATTTAAAATGGAGTGAGTAGCTCTGATATTTACCACATTATGGAAAGGTTTTTTTAAAAAATTAATTTTAATTTTAGTTTCCCCTTGGCATTAAAAATTTAGTTGAATGGAATAATGTGGCAGTTTACGAGAAAAAAAATCCTGTAGTCTTATCAACTCTGGAAGGGATCTATATGGGGGCATCTGTAAGGCCATTAATTTGACAGACTCTTATTCATGGTCCTGTAGTCTTTTTAGAGCAGAAAACCAACTCAACCAGAGGATTACTAGAAAGAGTAGTCCAGTAAATGAAGAAGGAGGGAGTTACATCAGTCTCAGAGTTCTTTTGTCTTAGGTACCTCTTATATTGTTAATTTTTCATTAGCCTTTAACAACAAATCTTTCAATGAAGCTATTTTGGAATCTTGCAGACTTTTCAAGGCTTCTGCGTACTAATTAAAATAGGTATCCCATAAAGAAGATGTGATACATGCATGTAATGGAGTATTACTCAGCCATAAAAAAAGAATGAAATAATGCCATTTGCAGCAACATGGATAGACCTAGATTATGCTATGTGAAATAAGTCAAACAGAGAAAAACAAACATCATACGATATCCCTTATATATGGAATCTAGAAAATGACACAAATGAACTTATTTACAAACAGAAACCCAGACTCACAGACTTGAAAAACAAACCTATGTTTATGAAAGGGGAAATGTCAGAGTAGGTGGGGGGGATAAATTAGGAGTTTGGGATTAATATATACACACTACTATATATAAAATAGGTAACCAACAAGGGCCTACAGTATAGCTCTATATTCAATATTCAACATTCAATTTTCTATAATATTCAATTCAACTATATTCAATATTCTGTAATCACCTGAGTGGGAAAAGAATCTGAAAAGTAATAAATATATGTATATGTATAATTGAATCACTTAGCTGTACCCGTGAAACTAACACAACACTGTAAATCAACTATACTCCAATACAAAATAAAAATTAAATTAAAAGAAAATAGGTATCCCATTCAGTTAGATTTGGAAGACTTTGCTTTTAAATGCACTTTTTCGATGATCTTATCTAATGGAATATTCCTTCTGATGTCCATTATAACTCTCCTGAGAACTGACAGCAGTTTGGCAGGATCTTAGCCACAAATGAGGTGCAACCACACTTTTATCTGGCCGTATTTCAAGGCCTCTTACCCCATGGCTACCAAGCTGAACCCTTAGGACACAGTAAGATGTTGCCATTTTTGTGGACCTCTACAGCTTCTGGGATTATAGTTCTCAGACATAAAATGAGTAGGTGTGCTGGAAGGTGGCAGACTTGACTGTTTGGAAATTAAAGATTCCATGTCTTTTAATTAGCTTCTATCTACCTAAAACCAGACAAACAAACATGCACTGTAATATGTTGTCAGTAACCAAGAGAGAGTACTGCATTCTGGCCAAGAGAAGGCCCAGTACACCGTCAATTCCCATGGAACCTTGACTGGGGAAAGGATTGAACCAGCAGAACTCAACAATTGGAGACTGAGGACTGAAGGACTCCCCATGGATGGGGAGCTGTGAGCCACCGCTAACAGCTCCCACATGGATTTTCAGAAAGAATCAAGGGTTGGGGATTTTCTACTCAAAAACCTGGGAATTACAACCTGAAAGCTAGGAGCTTGGCTCTGGGAAGAGTCGTTGGACAGCTCAATTGGGCTCCAGGTGGAACCATCTGGCAGCTCAAAGCTGACCTGCCCTGGATTGGAAAACCAATTAGATTGGGAGTTCAATGCAAAGAGAGCAGAGCTCAGAACTGAGAACTTACCTAAGACTCTCAGAAGTGGCAAGAAAGACAGTGAGCTCAAAAAGGTGTTTGTAGGTGCCATGCCTTCATTTCTTGTTGTCCCCAAATGCTGTTACAAGTTTACTTTGGATCACATCACAGCCACTAACACTGTTAAAAAAACAAAATTCAATTCAGTACATTTTAAAGATCTATTTGGCTTAATTGAATGATTCACAAATCTTGTAGCATCCCATTCGGCAAGCAGAAAGTAGTTGTGAGTAGTTGGACAAAATGGAAGACTTTTATAGGCAGAAGAGGAGGAGGAGTGGGTTTTTCAGGCTTAGATAACCTACCTGTGGGAGACAAAGGGGTTTGTGTGACAGATTACCTCATCATTATATACCGGAAACTTCCAGACTGACTAGTTAAGACTAAATTCCTGGGGGAGCTTGTCACTGCAGTTAGTTAGATATTAAGTCTTGGTTCGCCAACCTGGGGCTTAGTACACGAGACTCCGTTTGGAGCCTGTGATTTCTTTTAACAAAAAATAAGAAAAAAAAAAAGCCGGACTATATTGGAACCTCATGATAACAAAGAATTCCTTCATTCCACAATCTAGCAAACACAAGAATGACCCACAGGAAGAAGGGAATAAGCTGTAAATGTTAACAGTTACTTTGACTGTAAATGAGCAGTTAATGTGTTAGAGAAAGGCGATTGCATTTTATTTTGGACCACTAATTTCTATTTGGGAAGGAGAATAAAAGAATTAATATAACCCCTCCAGTTGGCAGGAAGGGTCAAGTCTGCAGAGCTTCAGGTGTAAGGTGCTGGTGTCCCTTTGTGAATACTGCCAAGCACCAGGGGACGGTCTGGCATTTAGGCAGACAGCTTGAAGGCAGGGCTAGAAATATCCAGTTATTATACGAGCAGTGAATTCACTAGGGAGACAAGAAAGGGCATGTAAAAACTTTTGATTAGGGTCCAATTCTTTCCGTGTCCTCAAGTACTGAAATTCTGTCTCCTATCAAGATAGTGATGATATTGTCACAACTGACAGAGAATATTGCTATCTCTAAAACCGACAGACTATTATTCAGGTGTTCTGAAATTGTCCTTTAGTTCTAGTGTTCTAAGTTCAGCAACTACATTTTCATGTTTATAGTTTTTATGTGTGTGTGTGTTAGTCACTCAGTTGTGTCTGACTGTTTGTGACCCCATGGACTGTAGCCTGCCAGGCTCCTCAGTCCATGGAATTTGCCAGGCAAGAATACTGGAATGGGTTGCCATTTCCTTCACCAGGGGATCTTCCCAACCCAGGAATTGAACCTGGGTCTCCTGCATTGCAGGCAGATTATTTACTGTCTGAACCACCAGGGAAGCCCCTCTAATTATCTGATTTAAACATTTTTGTATCCATCTTAGGGTAGTGATACACTATTCATATTTACTCACAATGATCTTCAATTTATGTCAGCAAGTTACAGCAATCATTAGAGGATACTCTTCCCCTCCTCTCTCCCTTTAGCTTGTGCACCTCCTCAATTTAGCTGCTCAACAAACACTTAAACAAATTGTGTGAATTTAAGTCGATCCCTGGAGGAATCTATTTTTAGTATTTTGAAAATTTTGTTACCCTTATCCCTAGTTACTATCTCATTTCTGATTCTTCTATTGAAGACATTCTTTAACAGTTATTATCAAAAGTATAAAATTTGATTATTATTAATTTAGGGGTTTAATCACATGGGAGAATTCATGTGTATTTATCATCTCTCACTCTTTCTTGTAATGCACACAGATTAAAATAATGAATAAATGCTATAAAGTCCTTGCCTATGGAATATTTCTAGTCTAGTGGGGAGATGTAAAACAAGCTCACAATTCTAACACAATTTGATGAGTGTCATGATAAGGATAAGCATTAGAGTGCTGTGGTAATACATAAGAACAAAAATAATAGTAAGCACTTAATTATAAAGATTAAATTCTTTGAAGAGTCTTAGTAAGTTTTTCATTCTGGTTATATGTAAACATAACGAGATAATTATCTTGTGAAATTTGCATAGTATAATGTGTGTGCTTAGTCACTTCAGGGATCGACTCTGCTATCCCATATACCGTAGCCCACCAGGTTCCTCCATCCATGGGATTTTCCTGGCAAGAATACTGGAGTGGGTTGCTACTTTCTTCTCCAGGGAATCTTCCCAACCCTGGGATTGAACCTGCATCTCCTCTATTTCCTACATTGCAGGTAGATTCTTTACCTCTGAGTCACCAGGGATCAAATCATAATTGCATAATTTCATGTGTCTAAAGAAGAGGGCTGTACTTTGTAAATAAATGTAAAATAAGCTTTAATATATTACTTACAAATGACATACAAATGTATAAATGACCATGCTGATTGTTAATTTTTTTTTCAGTATGATATAATGATATTCATGATCATTATAAAAGAAAAAGAAATACTTGCAGAGGGGAAAATGCTTCTTTGGCAGTTTGAAGAGTGGACATTTTTGAAGAGCAGATTGCCTGAGATCATGTTTTATCAGAATGCTTTACCCCTTGAATATCTTCTACAAATACTGAGAAATGTTTTGTACCTAAGCAAGTCAAGCATTACTTTTTAACTGTGGTTGCTTTAAAACACTAATGTATATTTCTCCTTTTACCTCTTTTTGATAGATAAGGGTGACCTCACTTTTTACAGGTAGTAAAATTGTTCCACCATGCAAAGCATTTTTAAAAAGTGTTTGCAACAAGTATGCATTTGGTGTCGGTGGCTAGTTGTGTTCATGTAGACTTGTATCCCCAACTGGGCCCAAGTAGTCAGGCAGCTGAGTTGCAGTGAGTGACTGTGGATTCTTTGTTTACCAGAAGCTTTAGCCTTACAGCTAAATTGACAAGACACTTAGAAGCATCAGCTGTAGCAATTAAGGAAAGAAAAAATTGTGAACCATTTATCTGAGGGCTGTTAGATCATAATTTTTAGTGACATAATAATCACCTTAAACACATTAATGGTTGCACAATTTGGGGATGAGCAGATATTCATGGTGTAAAATGTGACTTTAACTTTTTAAATATTGAATTCTAAATATTTGTTAAATTCTCTGCAATGATAATGATAAGGAAAATAAAATAGGTGAAAAATCACTCTGCCTCTGGAGATGTTCAAAGATGCTCAGCTGTTCAGAGGCAATGAGAAATGAACACTTCACAGCAAATACAGCTATGAGATATGGTAACATTACTTTTCTTCAGGAAATGATAGCACCCAAGAAGATCATAAGCTCCCTGAAGCAGAGACTTGACCCCATGTCACTGCTGACACTTAAAGGGACACATCAAAGTCTGCCTGTTCCCATGACTCATGGGAGTCCTGACTTAGACTGTGGGATCATGGAGTTGCCAATTTCAGGACATGTGTGAGAAATTCCCAGATGCATAGCACTGGCCTGTGTCAACATAACTAGTTAAGTGTGATAAAGAAATTTTGGCTTTGGGTTCTGGCTTCCCACTATCATAAATTAAGATATTATTTCTCCTTTTCAGAAACTGGAGGTTCTTTTTTTCTTTTAAAAGATCTGAAATTGAGCTGTAGTGAGAAACCAATCCAAGGATTTACTTTAAGAAGAGGCTTTTTGTTAAAGTTTCATATGAAAAATAAAGGATGATTCTAGGATGATTCAAGTAGCCCCAGTTACCTAGTAATTGGACATCACTATCTTACAAGCTCTTACATAGATTTAGTTCCCCAAACTTTAAACTGTGATGGTATGGGTTGTTAGAAAGAAAATTAATCCTAGGGTTCAACATTAGAAAAGAGGGAGAGGAAAGGAATAAAATGTATATGTGAGCTCTGAGTTTACCTTTGCTGTCAACACAGCACTGCAAAAGACAGGGACCCGTTAAAAGAAGAAAGAGGGTGGAGAGGAAGAAAGGAAAGGAATGGAAATGGGGAGAGAAGTATATCTAAATTAAGTAGCCCATCATTTGGGGGAGATCTTTAAAAAGCTTTTATCAAAAAACATGTTTTGGGGACTTCCTTGGTGATCCAGTGGTTAAGACTCCGCCTTCTAGTGTAGGAGGTACAGTTGCTATCTCTGGTTGGGGAGCTAAGATCCTACATGCCTAATGGCCAAAAAGCCAAAACATAAACAGAAGCAATATTGTAACAAATTCAATAAAGATTTTTAAAATGGTCCACATTAAAAAAAAAATCTTTAGAAAACAAACAAACAAACATGTTTTAGGAATGGTGATAGTAGTTTAGTTGCTAAGTCATGTCTGACTCTTTGCAACCCTATGGACCATAGCCTGCCAGGCTCCTTTGTCCTTGGAATTGTCCAGACAAGAATTCTGGAGTGGGTTGCCATTTCCTTCTCCAGGGGATCTTCCTTACCCAAGGATTGAACATGCGTCTGTCTCTTGCATCTCCTGCATTGCAGGCAGATTCTTTACTGCTAAGCCACCAGGGAAGCCTATTTTAGGAATAGCATGAACATAAATAAGAAGGAGGTATTTGATTATCAGTACCTGGTTAGGAATTCTCTGCTTTTCCAGACTAAAAAGGTATAAAATGACGGGATCAAAGCAAATAATTGAGGCTTGTCTGTGGCTGGTAATGACAGGCTTGCTTTCATGATTTTGCTTTTGAGAATATGAAGGTAGAAAACTTTGGCATTCTGCATAATTTGTGGTGTTAATCTGTGTGTCAAGGACAAGGTTATTTTCATGTGTATAAACAAGATGACTAGTTGCAACATTGGTCTTGATTATTTTATTTTTTCCTGATTAATATATCTTTCTGTGCCAATTTTTTGGTCTGTTTCTCCACAGTTTTGTATAGCAACCCTCCTATAAACTAGTTCGTATATATAAATATTTTAGGAAAAATGAGTCAAATACTAATTACCTAAAAATGTACCTGTAACATACATGTAGCAACACGACTTGGCTGAGCTTTTGCAATTAAATTTTTTAAATCTTTCTACATACTGATTATAATGTAATTTTGATATTAAAATATTTAAATATAGTATTGCATCATATTTTAAATCGACTTTCTTACATGACACATTTGATTTGAAAATTGTCTTCCAGAGGTTATATTTGGACAAATGAAACTTTCCCCCAACTTTGAAATCTAGCAGGCAAAGGCATTTATTTAACATAAATTTATAAAGATGGTCTAGAAGTAAAAATGCACATGAGAAAACTAATATGTAAGAGTCCATTAAAAATGGTCAGATATATTAATATGAGTTCAGATTGTATAATCACAGAGGAGCAGATGACAGAAAAATAACAGAAATAGTTTAGGCACAGACCAGCATAAATCAAGCATAGAATGGACTTTACTTAGAACCTAATGTTAGTAGAAAGCTGACTCTTAAAATAGAGGCTTAAGTTTCTTGTGAAGAGGCTGACAATAGCCTGAGAGATAAAAGTCATTGAGGGAATAAATTCACAAAAGAAACATGAAATAAGAATGCAAAGCCACATTTACTGTTGTAGCTGTTTAATGCAAATACATGTAAAAAATATATTAATAAGAAAGTTGATATGACTCAACTAATACATGCCACTAATGGAAAATAAGACATTGATTATAGTTCATAATAAAGTTGTTTTCACTTTTTTAAGGGACTAAGTGTCATGCTAACTTTAAGTCATTTTATTATTGAATGCATACCTTATTCAAGTTACTTGCTAAATAGGATTCAAAGACTCTAATATGCCTACCCTCAGGCTTCCCATATGATCCTAGAGCAGTGAAGATGAATCTATAAAGCCTTTCATTTATCCACCCATTCATTCCGTACTTATAGAATCCTGAGTAGTATAAGGATGCAGACTTGAATCAAATACATATTATGTAAGAAGTGTATGAATCATGGATCACAGGCCTTTGTGGCGGTGATGGTAGAGGTCAGCCCCTGAAACTACGTGGAATCAAAATTGGAAAGGAAAGTAGATCAAAGAAGTTTTAGGCAGCAAAAGATATGTCCACTACAGATAGTGACTCATCTGTTGATTTGCAGTTTAGTCACCGGCTTGCCCTTTCTACAATGGATTTTAACCCAAGAGTAGCAGTTTGAATTGCCTTCAGGTACAACTCACAAAACTTAGCTTAAATAATGAGTACACCTTTTACTTAATATTAATGCTAAGTTTTCACAGAGAGTCAAAGTTCTTTGAGTCATTGGTTTAAAGACATCATTAAGGAACCAAGTGCTTTCATTTCTCTGCCCCGCGGTCTTGATGAGGTTTTCTCGCTCACGCAAGATGGCTGCAGCAATTTCAGTCTTACACCAAGACCAATGTCCAGAGGCAGAAAAGAGACCATCTCTTTCTATGCCTCTCTCAGGAGCAAGGGCACAGTTCCTAGGATATACACCTCTCACCCACATAGAGGTGTGTATCTAGATAGAAAATTTCTATCACATCTCATGAACCAGAATTTGTTTCACACCCATTCCTAAGCCAATCCCTGACCTGGATTAGGATACTCACCAAAAATGGAATGACTGGACTTCCCTGGTGGTCCAGTGGTTAAGAGTCCACCTGCCAATGAAGGGGACATGGGTTTGATCCCTGGTCCAGGAAATCCACATGCCGTGGGGCAACTAAGCCCCATGCACCACAACTACTGTGCCAGAACTCTAGAGTCTGCACAGACCACAACTGCTGAAGCCCACACACACTAGGGCCCGTGCTCTGCAACAAGAGAAACTACCACAGTGAGAAACACACACCACAACTAGGGAGTAGCCCCCACAGCTAGAGAAAGCTCCCATGCAGCAACGAAGGCACAGCATGGCCAAAAATAAATACATTACTTAAAAAAAAAAAAAAACATTACTTTAAAAAACAAAGTTAAAAATAAATAAATTTTTAAAACAGAATGACAACTAGGAACAGAACTCCAGTGTTTACCACTTAATTTGATTAAGTAAATATAGCAAATAAAATGAAAGAATGATTCTCAGAGACTATGCTTGGAATCTTGCTCTAGAAATTGAAGTTCTTTTGAGTGTGAAAAATAGATAAAACAGTCTCTGCCCATCCAAGTACTGTAGTGACATGCCTTACAGAATGTGTAATTATGCCATTTATGAGTTGATGAGACTGTCTTCCTAGCACTCCCTGAACTATGTGCCACCCAGCAGACAGTCTATGCCACTTATCTAAAGAATAGTCTGACATTAAGTAGTGATTATTCACACTAGGGAGAATGGATATCCCTACATAACAGAGACTTTCTTAGCTTACTTCCTTATTTGGAAAAATTAAAACATGCCCAAAATGTATAGCAGACATCTCAAAATGGCATTGTAGTAGCTAATATGTATTTGGGAGGTAAAGGGAACCAGCGCCCCGTCCTCTCCAGAGAAGCAGACCTCATGTGAGAGCAAATTGCTTGGGGGTCACACAGCTCCATTTATCCTCCGTGAAAATTAGGATTAGTGGACTTTCCATTAACTCTCCCGACAACAGCTTCTAATTTCCCCCGTGAATCTGCCCGCCTCCAGTGGCTCACGTGCTATTTATCTTCATCTGCATGTGTACCACACTTCTGAATTCATGAATTACAATTATTTTACTTGAATGGAAACAAATTCTAGGGAGAGTTAAACTCCTAAAACCAACACAGGTCCTCTTTTCTTCCCCCCTCAGAGAAGTATACTTTTTACATTCAAAAAACTTTTCTTTATTTTACCAGGGCTGGGGGCAAATAGAAATTGATCTACTCAGTTATTTCATTATTTTGGCTCCCTAATTTCTTCCTGTAACATATTTTCGTATATAGGGTGAAATTCAACACTTTGAGTTTAATTGGTTTCACACTTGCATCTCTTAAATTCTTGAGATGTAAATATCTTCACACAAGCGCGTTGGAGATTTAATACATATGGAAATAATCTTCACCTCATTTTAATAAGCACTTATCCCCAGCTAACTGCTAGATACTGGCCATATATAAAGTAGATTACTGATGAGAACTGACTGTATAGCACAGGGAACTCTGGTCAGTACTCTTTGTTGACCTAAATGGGAAGGAAATCCAAGGAAGGGGGGATAAATGTATCTGTGTGGCTGAATCACTTTGCTGCAGTGAATACAGCAGAAACTAACACAACATCATAAAGAAACCATACTTCATTCAAAACTAAAAATAAGGACAGTTTCCGGTACTTCAAAATCTTTACCATCTAGAGACAGAAGTCATTACGGTACAGAGGAGTGCCATCTCTACTGTGCTGGCAAGATGGTAGCTATGGCAGCAAGAAGCACAGGATGGAGATGACAGAGAGAAAGGACCAATGCAGTCAGTGAATGCTGCCTTAGTCCTCTCTGGCTGCTGAAATTTATTTCTCACAGTCCTGGAGACTGTAGCCATTTTTTTTTTTTTTTTGCCTGTTTATCTCAAAACCCAGGAAGGCGGTCTGTAGAAGGTAGAATGAACAGGAAACCTTGAGAAGAATAAAGTGAGAGACAACTTGTTGCTGGAAAGACTAAGATCCAGAGGCGGTTCCATTCTTTCGTGAGACTATGCTGTTGCTTTTTGCCCTTGAGTTTTTTTTTTTTT
Source organism: Dama dama (assembly GCF_033118175.1). Classification (NCBI taxonomy): domain Eukaryota; kingdom Metazoa; phylum Chordata; class Mammalia; order Artiodactyla; family Cervidae; genus Dama; species Dama dama. Next base: position 22,114,901 of record NC_083708.1, on the reverse strand, counting down.
TTTTTAATATTTGTTTATTTATTTGACTGCACTAGATCTTAGTTTGGGCACATGGGATCTTCAGTCTTCATTGTGGCATGTGGAATCTCTTTAGTTGCCGCATGTGGGATCTAGTTCCCTGACCAGGGGGAGCAACAGGACCCCCTGCATTGGGAGCACAGAGTCTCTGCCACTGGACTAAGCCACCAGGAAAGTCCCGCCCTTGAGTCTTTAAACACACACACCCCTACCTATGTTTTTCTTAAGCTCACAGGAGTAAGTTTCTGCCTCTTGTAACTCAACAATCCTTAACCTCTACCTGTGTCTAGAACTGGCTCTGAAGGGGCCCTCAAATCCTAAAACTTTTAGCCATCCACCTACCTTCCTCCTTTTCTGGAATGTAGACCCTCCTCAGCCACGGCCCCTCCATGCCACATCCCCTCCTTACCTTCATACGGAAATGTTAATTCACTTGGAAGAACAGCCTACCTGACTCAGAAGCAAGAACTGTGCAGACAGATAAAGGTCTCCATGGGCTTCCCTGGTGGCTGGATGGTAAAGAATCCACCGGCAATCAGGAGACCCACGTTTGATCCCTGGGTTGGGAAGATCCCCATGCCTGCCCACTCTGATATTCTTGTCTGGAGAACTCCATGGACAGAAGAGCCTGGTGGGGACAGTCTATGGGTTCACAAAGAGTCGGACACAACTGAGCAACTAGCACTAGAAGTCTCCACAGGAGAGTTGAACATATTATATTTGTATTACAATTATCATGTGTATCCTATTATTTCTTCCCAGGAAAACAATCTTCCTTATTGCTAAAATGAGAAATGACTTTGAAGGCGTAAACCAATGACTTTAGAGTGAATTATTGTCCTACTTTATACCTTCCTCAAATGAAACTTGCAAGATTAATTGCAACCTTGAATATGACTGTATTGAAGCGTATTCGCTTAGCTTTGGCCTTCTAGAAATATGACATGAGTCATGTCCTACAAGCTTAAACCTAAAAGGAAAGATGGTGGAGTGGTAAATATATGCCATCTAGAAGATAAGTAATTTATAAAGAAACTTGTGCCTGGTTATTAGGGCTTCTCTCCTGCGACAAGAACATTTGGACCATGTGAAGGACAAATTGAGTACACTCTGACAGAGCTGACTATCTGCTGTCTCTGAACTGCAGTAGGTGGTTAAAGTAAATTATGGTTAAAATCTATCTGACAAAACTGCATTTTATGCTGAAGAATCAACATGATTAAACTGTCATCCTGGGGAGAAGTGTTCAGGTCCAAAATATCTCTTAATTTGTAGCATACCGTCCACTTTCAGATTCCTTTTTCTCTTCTCGAACATTCTTTGCTCAATTTCCGAGTCCAAGGTAAAATTTGATTCACTGGGAACTGGTTCCTTGAGGGAGTCCAGCCTGGGTCAGGCTGAATCCAATCGAGCAGCTCTTTTACTTGCTGTCTGTACCACCCCACTTCCTCAGTTCAGTCCTCAAATAGGTGAATCTGTTGCCAATCCCTGTGGAGTTTGGAATTGGAATAAGCAGCAGGAAGGCAAGACATGTTGGTTGACCTCTTAGGGGTTCTCCTTCTCTCCTGACGTATCAGCCACTGGAGCAATTAAGCGGGGTAAACTTGGAGAGCTATGACTGCTCTAGGAAGCATCTGATTGGTTCCAAGACCCACGCTAGGCTTGGAACCTCAGTTCTGTGTCTATTCCAGTGATAACTCTGTGCTCTGACTCAATCTACCTCACCCCATCCCAAGATACAAACAAAAGTACATAAGCCTCGAGAGAACAAGTGATGGTAAATTTCATGTTCATTCCCTCCTCTATTTCCAAGAATTAGCACTTAGTGGCATTTGGTGCTGTTTGCTAGATGGACACATGACCTTCCTAAAGCCTCTTATGTTTGTGCTCATCTTGAGTTTCTCTGATGGTTCCTGACAGTGGCTTCCTTTCTGATCCTCTCTCGGCATTCTGAACTTGATCGGCCCCACATGTATTCTAGCTCCATGCAGCCCCACGTCCTCAACAACTCTCTCCGTTTCCTGAGCTGAGCAGTTCCTTCTGTAGCTTGGCGCCTCGCTGAATCCCAGCCAAGCTACGGGAGATCCCCACAGCAGATTTCTAAAGAGCTTTGGGATTACAAGCAGTTTAGTTGAGGGATAATTTATTACTCTGTTTTAAGATAAAATTAGATCAGCCTTGGGCTCAGGGATGGAGAATATGAACAGATGGTTATTCTATTCTGTCCTGTTTCTTGCTGTTCTGCCATCCTGAGCAGACTGATGTAGTAATCAAGAACAGAAACCAACCATGTGATGGGAAAGCATACAAAAGAACTTAATCTAAGTCCTTCTACTGAAAAGCATATATTTTTGGAAAAACTATAATAGGAGTTAACATGTACTGAGGTCTTACTGTTATCAAGCAAAATGCTAAAAACTTGACTGCAATATTCTCTTCTATAATTAGGACAACAGTAACGAGGTATTATTATCATTCCTCAGTTTTACAAGGTTAGAAGCTGAGACTCAGAGATTAAGTAAGTTACCCAAAACGGGAGCAGCTACCTTGCACAACTCCATGAGTGGACTGCCACTGACATCTAAGTGAGTGGCTCTCCACTGCACTCCTCCAGGGGCTGCTATTCATCTAGGCTCTAATCTGGATGTGTTCTCGGAGTAGAACAAGGCAGCTGCGTGGTTCACAGCAGACAGGAGCGATACTAGAGCTTGAACCCCAGTCAGCCTGATTTTAAAACACAAACTAATCCATGGCTGATTCATGTCAATGTATGACAAGACCCACTGCGGTATTGTAAAGTGATTAGCCTCCAACTAATAAAAATAAATGAAAAAATAAATAAATAAAAAATAAAATAAAACACAAACTCATCACCACTAAGCTCCACTGAGATAAACATTTGAGTTTTAGACATATGATCTGCCCTTTTTTCAAGCCATTAGAGGGATAAAAGGGGACGTATTCTCTTACAGTTGCAGGTGTTAGCCATTTTTCTGTGCAACACTTAACACAAAGGATCCCAGGTCTTTTGAAGAAGAGCCATTTTAGGCTTGATGACGCAGTGGTGGAGATATGTATCTAACCACATCAGAGGCCAGAGGAGATCAGTTGGATACACCCCCAAAATGGTTCATAAGTGATTTGGGCTTATATTTGTTTAGGATAGACTAGGATGACAACTTCCCCCCTGTTGCGGAAACAATGACAATCATTTTCTCTATCCATTAGGCATTTTTGAAAGCCAGGGTTTATAATGGAAATTCAGAAGGAATTTAAAAGCAAAACAAGAAAATGGTTTAGTAAACTATGAAGAGGCTTCCCCATTGGCTCACTGGGTAGAGAATCTGCCTGCAATTCAGGAGACACAGGAGACGCAGGTTCGATTCCTGGGTGAGAAAGATCCCCTGGAGGAAGAAATGGCAACCCATTCCAGTATTCTTGCCTAGAGAATCCCGTGGACAGAGGAGCCTGTGGGCTGCTGTCCATAGGGTCGCACAGAGTTGAAAACGACTGAAGCGACTTAGCATGCATGCATGCGTTGGAGAAGGAAATGGCAGCCCACTCCAGTGTTCTTGCCTGGAGAATCCCAGGTACAGAGGAGCCTGGTGAACTGCCATCTATGGGGTCGCACAGAGTCGGACATGACTGAAGTGACTTAGCAGAAGCAGCAGCAGCAGCAACCATGTAAAATATGTATATATGAAAAAACATAAGGGAATACATATAAACAAAAATGATAACTATTGTTATTAATATATTGGGGTTTTGGCATTATCGTATGTGATTCATTTTGTTGTTTCTACTTTCCATTGGTTCTGTCATGTTTGCAATTTTTAGCAAGAAAAGCAAAACTAATTTTAAACTGTATTTTCCATATGAGAGAAATACAATTTAAACATTTGTTTAGCAGCCCAATTTTTCTCCAAAAACAAGAAAAAAAATCCAGTCAGAATTGTTCATTACACAGACTCATCCCACACTCCTGCCATTTAAAATTATCTAGGAGAGCATAATAGCCAGTTCTTCTAAAGATCACTGCCTTTATAAGCATGTTGTAAACCACAAATTATCATAATTTATGAAATGTAGTAGAAGTGAGCCTATTGTTGCCATTCAAAGCATCTGTGAGGGGATATACTGGTAATTAGCTTACATACAATTTGAAATTTGATTTTTGAGATTGGTGCCTCCCTCAACATTTGCTTTTTGTTCTGTTTTGTTTAACTCCCTCTTTGCAAATATGGCATTGTAGATTCACCTGCCATCTTTAGCACGGATCATGTTCTAAAATGAATCGAATTGCAAAGAAGTTTGTCTCCTAACCCAGGTGACCATTTTAAGACTCCCATTGAAAATCAGAAGAAAATTCTGTCTCTTCTTCTGTGATGACTGGCTTTGGTGCTGAACACTTGTGGTTTTCAATTTAGGAATTTTTGTTTGTTTAAATCTGAGTCATAAAAATAGTGGGCTCAGGGCAGAATGAACCAGTCCATCAGTAATACATCCACTGTCCTTTCTAGTCTTTTTTGGTGGCTTTGCCTGCAAATCAGTGTCATAGGAAAATGGCAAGAGCTACTGAAGCAAAAGGGCTTCCCTGGAGGCTCAGACAGTGAAGGATTTGCCTGCAACGCAGGAGGCCTGGGTCCAATCCCTGGGTTAGGAAGATCCCCTGGAGGAGGAAATGGTAACCCGCTCCAGTATTCTTGCCTGGAGAATTCCATGGACAGAAGAGCCTGGCAGGCTACAGTCCATGGGGTCACAAAAGAGTCAACACAACTGAGTGACTAACACTGCACTGCTAGACTGAAGAAAAAAGTTTGTCTTCTCTTCCTCAGAGTCACAAGTAGAGGTGGGAGGTAGCGGAAACTTGACAGCAGGAGGTACAGCTGCAGCTGGAATATCAGTGTCGGTTTAGAAGTTACAGACCTTACCACCTTCATTTAGACGGCCCTGAACTTGGCTGGACTGCCGGCGCACACATGACTGAGGATTTCGAGCCAGGGGCCCAGGTGTGACACAGGCTCTCACGCTTTCCATCTCTGTGACATAGCCTGTGTTACTCACTCCCTCATCTCTGTAACAGAGTTGTCTCTCAGAAGAAATAAAGCGTGAAAGTATCTTATAAAGCGTGAAAGTATCTTATAAAGCACTGACTGTCCGTTCTCTACCTGCACCTTCTTCTAGCACATAATGGCTCGACTCATTGGCCTGTGTTTTTTAAATATTTACTTACGTGGCTGCCTTGGGTCTTAGTTGCGGCACATAGGAATCTTCATTGTGTCACGTGGGATCTTTTGTTGTGGCCCAGGGGCTCCAGAGCACGCGGGCTTCAGTAGCTGCCTTGCAAGGGCTTAGCTGCACGGTGGCATATGGGGATCTTAATTCCCTGACCAGGGGTCAAGTCCACGTGCCCTGTATTGCAAGTGGATTTTTAACCACTGCCCTACCAGCCAGTCTCTGCTCTGTGTGTGTGTGTTAAGTAGTTTTCTCAGACTTCTTGTTTCACTCTGTCATTCTCTCTGGCACTGGGACTCCTATATTTGGGTCCCCTTGGTTCTGGTCTCCAGTAGACTCTTTGAGTCCACTTCCTGCTCGGTCATTAGCTGTGCACACACCACTAATTTAGGTGTCCACCTTGACCTTGATACACTTTTCTTCCAGGCTCATGCACGGTCCTGTGGGACCCTTATCCCCGCTTTGCAACTACTCTTATCCTACGAGGGAATATGCGGATGGTACCATATTGCGGGAGATTCAAGATGAACAGGCTTATAAGGAAAGAAGGCTGAAAAATACCCAAATGAAGTTAGACCACGCTGAGTTGGAAGTGCCTGTGTTCTGCAACTCCCTTCCCCCCAGTAAAGATATTTAGGAGGCTGTTGGAACTAGAAATACAGATTAAAAAATCATAAGCCTGTTGGGGAGAGAGTGTCAAATGAAAAGAGTGTAAAAAAGATGCCAAAGAAAGTAGGGACCAAAATATGTTTATTGCATTGACCCTGCAACGTCATGAGTAACCTGAACAAGAGCAATTTCCTAGGAGAAGTAAGAGTAGATGCAGCCAGATTTCAGGAGGATCAATAAATTATGGGAGGAACATGCCTTTATAGTCAGTTGCCTGCAGCTACCTGGTTTTATGTGCCAGCCAGTCATGGTGGAAGAAGTGGGAAAACTGTCTCATGATCTTTACAGAAAATAGAAAAGTGATGGTTGCAGGACTTAGGCTATTTGGAAACACTCACCTCAAGATCTGAAGATTTATAATACCTGCCTTATTTGTATTAAACTCTAAAGCATAGCAAATCTGTTCCAGACCTAGTGATTTTTCTTTTGTGAAACTCAATTCAGATGAAGAACAACTTTATGGAACTATTTACTCTGAATTGATCAGGAAATAGGAGGATCCTAATTTTTTCATGTTTGTTTTTTTTTTAAAGTGATGGTTGTATGTGCATGTATATGTACATGCATGCTAAGTCTCTTCAGTCGTGTCCAACTCTTTGTGACCCCATGGACTGTAGCCCGTCAGACTCCTCTGTCCATGGGATTCTCCAGGTAAGAATACTGGAGTGGGTCACATGCCCTCCTCCAGGGGATCTTTCCAACTCAGGGATTAAACCTGCATCTCCTGTGGGTCCTGCATTGTAGGTGGATTCTTTACCTACTGAGCCACCAGAGATGTGTATACATACACACATGTATGATAGTGGAGGTAGGCCATGGAGGTGTGGATAGGGTAAGTATAAATATCTTCTAGTTCTTTTGTCATTTCCAAAGGAGCAGGTAATGTGCTATATTCCCAAAGGAGATGAGAACATGGGGCAGAATCTGCCATATTTTCTGAAAATATCTCTGCCTGAGTTATAGGGTTGATGGGTTTAACTCTGTCTCTGGGTCACCCATTAGAAAAGAAGGGGTCTATCTGGCTTTCCATTAGGAAGGGGTAGAAGAGGATACCATCAGGGGAGTGAGGGACTGTCTCAAAAATAAACTCAGGCAGCCAAGAGTTCTCTTCTCCTGTATTTTGATGTGGTTTCCCTTTGTCATCTCTTAGGGAAATCATCAAAATAGCGATACTATTTTACAACATTTAACAAATAGGAAAAGGAGTACGTCAAGGCTGTATATTGTCACCCTGCTTATTTAACTTATATGCAGAGTACGTCATGAGAAACGCTGGGCTGGAGGAAGCACAAGCTGGACTCAAGATTGCCGGGAGAAATATCAATAACCTCAGATATGCAGATGACACCACCCTTATGGCAGAAAGTGAAGAAGAACTAAAGAGCCTCTTGATGAAAGTGAAAGAGGAGGGTGAAAAAGTTGGCTTAAAACTCAACATTCAGAAAACTAAGATCATGGCATCCGGTCCCATCACTTCATGGCAAATAGATGGGGAAACAGTGGCTGACTTTATTTTGGGGGCTCCAAAATCACTGCAGCCATGAAATTAAAAGATGCTTACTCCTTGGAAGAAAAGTTATGACCAGCCTAGACAGGATATTAAAAAGCAGAGACATTACTTTGCCAACAGAGGTCCATCTAGTCAAGGCTATGGTTTTTCCAGTAGTCATGTATGGATGTGAGAGTTGGACTATAAAAAAGGCTGAGCACAGAAGAATTGATGCTTTTGAACTGTGGTGTTGGAGAAGACTCTTGAAAGTCCCTGGGACTGCAAGGAGATCCAACCAGTCCATCCTAAAGGAGATCAGTCCTGGGTGTTCATTGGAAGGATTGATGTTGAAGCTGAAACTCCAATATTTTGGCCACCTGATGCGAAGAGCTGACTCATTTGGAAAGACCCTGATGTTGGGAAAGATTGAAGGCAGGAGGAGAAGGGGACAACAGAGGATGAAGATGGTTGGGTGGCATCACTGACTCAGTGGACATGAGTTTTGGTGGACTCCAGGAGTTGGTGATGGACAGGGAGGCCTGGCGTGCTGCGGTCCATGCAGTCACTAAGAGTCAGACACAACTGAGCGACTGAACTGAACTGAATGAACTGTTCCAGGATACCTATCTCCCACAGTTTGGGTTTCCTGCTAATTGAACAGAGAGAAATTAGCAGAAGCTGTATCCTATTTTAAATTTTTTTTAAATTTATATGTTATATTGGAGTGTAGTTGATTAATAATGTTGTCTCAGTTTCAGGCATACAGCAAAGTGATTCAGTTGTACATATGTATGAACAATATACCCATAGTTGTACATGTGTTAAAAAAAAATTCTTTTTCAAATTCTTTTCCCATTTAGTTCATTGCAAAATATTGAACAGAATTCCCTGTTCTATACAGTAGTTCCTTGTTGGTTATCTCTTTCAAATATAGTAGTATGTATGTGTTAATCCCAACCTCCTAATTTATCCCTCCCTCCACCCTCCCCCTCTGATAACCATAAATTTATTTTCTAAGTGGGTGAGTCTGTGCCTGTTTTGTAAATGAGTTCATTTGTATCACTTAAAAGAAACAATTTTGAAGGCAAAGTAAGTGGTTCTTTTCAAGACTCTGGATATCAAATATTGCAATGTTCTGTTTAAGGGTTCAGTGAGAATAATTACTAAAACCCTTCCTGTGAGGGAAGTATAGCGCAAAGTTTCCAGTTTTTGCAGAGTGCTACGTGCTAAGACTGATTAAACAATTTATCCTTGTTTACAGGGGACAAAGATAAGTTCCTAAGTAAGTTACATACAGAGGTGGTATTATTAATCTTTGTCCTACTTCATCGGGTCTGGAGATGCTCCATCCAAACTCTCTTGTGGTTGTGTGGGTACCCTGAGATGCTGAGAGGGAAGCTGTGTCCTCAGCATGTGGCCTCATAAAGTCCAGGGGCACAGAAGGCATCAGGACTGGTAGGCAACCTCCGTAGAGGTGCTAGGTGATAACACACACACTAAGGGAACAGCAGACGAGGTCCCTAAGCACACATTGTCCATGCCTGTGAGAATGATTGCTGTGCTTGCAAAAATGACACGGTGCTAAGGATGATGACTGCCTCCTTCCCCTTTGGGAGCCTCTGAGCACTGCTCCTCAGGGTGTCCTTTGTGGCTTCTTGCCATCTTTGGGGGTGCAGAAGGCTCCACGTTGTTGCCCATGAGGCATTACACCTAGTAGTTACCCATCTACAAGGCCATTCTTCCCTAGTGTGGCCCAGTTCCCTCCTTCTCCTACTACAGCACCCCAGCCCAAGGGAATATTTTCCATGCTGGAAGGAACCTTCCACTTTCCTGTTTACGTTTAGAAACATTTTGTCTAGAGAAAGAGAAATATCATATGACACCCCTTATATGTGGAATCTGGAAAGAAATGATACAAATGAACTTACAGGCTTTCGGAACCATCTTATGGCTGCGTGGTGGGGGGAGCAGTAAGGATGGAGGGAAGGAATAGTTAGGGATTTGGAGATGGACATGTACACACTGCTGTATTTAAAATGGATTACCAACAAAGACCTACTGTATAGCACAGGGAACTCTGCTCAGCGTATGTGGCAGCCTGGATGGGAGGGGAGTTTGGGGGAGAATGGATATATGTATATGTATGGCTGAGTCCCTTCACTGTTCCCTGAAACTATCACAACATTGTTGATTAAATCTGTTACACCTCAATACAAAATAAAAAGGTTTTTAAGAAACTAAAATTTTGTCTGTAGATACATACCCTTTTTCCTTAAAGTTCTCTGTACAGGAAAAAATAAAATAAAAAATAAATGCTTTTTACTATCAAACCCAGAGCTTTAGTCAGTCTAAAGGATATTCCCCTTTTCACAGAGGACAAAGACAGCTTAAACTTGAAACCCTTCAAAGACAGGAAAAACACACCAACTAATTGCCATATCAAAGCCACTAGTTTATATTCTGCCAAAGTCGCAAAAATAAAATTTTTCTGTTCTGTGAGAGTTTTAGTCAATGGTAGATCCAAATCAAAAGCTTATTTAGGAAAAAATGAACATATTACTGGAAAACCTGCCTAGACATATTGGTTTTGTACGGGCCAATGTGCTGGTCATGGATGCTGCATTTCCATTTACAACTCACAGGCAGACCTTGTGCTGGCTTTTCTGATTTTGTGGATTTGAGTTAAAGGTCTCTGTTTGACTCACCCCTGCTGTCTTTCCACATCAAGATGTTAAAATGCCAGATTTGGTGCTACTTAGCCTTGGTACGCCTGTTTCATTCATGGAGTTCAAACGTTTGTACAGGAAGCATCAAATCCTATTTAGACTACACCATGAAATGTGAGCGCTGGATAGAAGAGACTTCATCCGAGGTACCCACCTGCTTTAATATTGATTCAATTGCAAAATTAATCCTTAATGCTTGAAAAGTCAACATTTGATTTTGATAATATGAGCAGCCTAGGGCCCAGCGAGCTCTCTCTCCTATGTGTGTTCTGCTTGCAGCTGACACACTTTCCTTTCGTGGGTCAGTGCACGTGGTTTGCTGGAGGCAGATGTCAAGGAAGAAAGAAATAAGTCATTTCATAGTTTCACAAACTTATCAAGACTATATCTGCATTGTTACCATTTTTCAAAACTCAAGGTACTGGATTTCCATCCTCAACACTCTTACATTGAGGCGTGTGGGGTTTCTTTTATCCTCTCTGCCCCTTCCACCAAAAATTTTCCCAAGTGTATCTATGATTCACTCAAGTATCAATTTACCACTCAGGCTTTCCCTAACCACTTCCAGGGTTAAGTGAGAAAATAATTTGTTGTTGTTTTTAATTGGTTACCATTTTGTGTGACTGTGATTTTTCCCCTTATTCTTTTTTGTCTTTTCCAAATTTTTCATAAATGTAGTGATTTACTTTAAATAATGGGAAGAATATTTTAGGCAAGAGATAAAACAAAAAAATTTAGTCTCTTTATCAGAGACTTAAAAAAAAAAACTTTCCATATTACACCCTTTTAATTCTGTTTCCCAGATAACCCCGACTAATGCAATATCTATCTATCTATCTATCCATCAAAAAAGGGAAATGTACAATTAAGAGAATTAGAACAAAGGGATGATTGTGACATTGAAATCAGAGGTCACCAGCCATAGGAATCACTACTGTCATGATGTATGGAAGAAAATGACCTTTTAAAATGTTTATCTTTTGTTTGATGGTTTTCTTTCCTGGACACAGATGATTTTCAGTTTTGAACATAGTCTGTATATGATGAACTAGTTAGATTACCTTATATATTGTATACATATTTTTATACAAACCTGTCAGATACTCATGTGCGTGCATGAGTGTGTGTGCGCGCACACACACACACACACACACACACACACACACACACACACAGAGTTTGGCCAAGAATACCCATCTGATCCAGTAGACTTGAGGGTAATTGCTGCACTCTGTTACTTCTAGGGAAACACAGAATCAGCATGGCAGCTTGATTCAATAGGTAGACATTTCTTTACTGAAGAGGGAACCATGGTAGAAAGAACATTTTCTTATTTCACAAGCAGCATCTTTGTTCTAGAGGGAAGGACAGTAAGATGCCTCCCTCTAAGAACTTGGGAGGTTACACCGTGATGGCCCAGCTGGTGAGGCAAAACAGCCTGGCAAACAACAAAAATGCATTTCAGCTCTTCTAGCTCAAGTGGCTCCAGCTCTAGGATGATACAAAAGGGACTCAATAAAGGGATATTAAAAGACTGAAAATGTCATGGTGACATTATCTTTTGGAAATACCAGACTATCAGTTAAAGCGCTGCTTCCCAATGGTACAGTTTGCAGGATTTGTGGCTGAAATTTGTGGATTGTCTATTGCAGTTCACAAAAGGTGCTCTGCTGAGTTTTGTGGAGAAAACTCCCCCCATCCCTTGACTCAGCAGGAATTGTGTCTAATTGTGCATTCTGTGTATATCCTAGCTAAATTTTAGTGTTGGAAAACGGCGGTAAAGTGAGGATGTGTGACAACTAATTGCCTTTAGCTATAGAAAGTTTTAGAGTGAAAACACATGCGCCTAAAACATGTTTTCTGTGAAGAGTATCATTGGTTTTTATAGGACTGCAGAGCATACGTGAAGTAGCAAAGATTTGTATTTCTCTTTCTGAGGTTTGTAAGAATTTCTTCAGTTGCATGGATCCCCTGGCCACATACAGAATGTGGAAGTGCAGGTATATTTTTACTAAATGATATAGATGCCTCCCAGCAAATTCAGCTTTAAAGCAATCCCATTTCCCTTGAATGTCCTTTAAAAGTTAGGGATGATTTCCCAAAGGGGCAAAATCTTATAACAATCGTAACTGCAAACTTTTAATGAAACAGTGAATAGCTCAATCGCAAGATGGAATTTGGACTAGACTAAATATATTGATGTTCTCTGGGGGATCTTCCCGACCCAGGGATTGAACCTGGGTCTCCTGCGTTGCAGGTGGATTCTTTACCATCTGAACCACCAAGAAAGTCCTCAAATATTTTGATGTTAGGTTATTAGCTCCAATTCAGGAACCCCATTTTTCCTTATATTTTCTTAACTTTTACCCAGTATCATCATTTCTTTCCTCAGATTAACTCATTTTCTCTAGTACTACAGATATTTTTCCTAATTAGCATGATCAGCATTATTGTCTTTATTTTCATGTCATTCTTTATTTACTTAAAAAAGAGTTGCTGGTAGACAAACACAGTGAAGGAATGTAGATTAAAAAAAAAAAAAAAAAAACAGAATCCTGTCCTCTGGGAGCTTCTAATGTATAGAGGAACTTTCTGTCACTAATAATATTTAACTTCCAATTAATATTCTGGCACTTCACAGTATTACAAAATATGTCCATGTAAGTGATCTCTTTTCAACTCTCAACAACTTCTTACACAGTAGGTAGGTTAAGTATTTTTATGCCCCTTAAACTCAGAGAAGTGAAGGGACTTTCCCAGTCCTTGCTCACCCCCTTGATGGAAACACATGCAGTGCTGTTTTCATAATGCTATGTAATGCCTAGCTGTGATGGTCCTTTGTGTCAACCTGAATCATCCAAAGGATGTCCAGATGTCTGGTGAAACATTACTTCTGAATTTCTGGACTGCGTACCTTGGAGGCTTTCCCTAAAAGAGGTAGGCATCATCCAATCTATTGAGGAGCAGAGTAGAGGGAAAAGCCGGAAGACGATTGAAATCACTCTGCCTGACTGACTGAACTGGGACGTTGATCTCCTGCCCTCACCACTCTTAGAACTCAGGTTTTCATACTCAGACTGGCATCTACAACGTTGGCTTTCCTGGGTCTCTAGCTTGGAGATAGCAGATTGTTGGTCTTCTCAGCCTGCTGAGCTGTGTGACCTTATAAAGAGTTCTCCATATGTGTATATATATATGTGTGTGTGTGTGTGTGTGTGTGTGTGTGTGTGTGTGTGTGTGTGTGTGTATGTGTGTGTATATATATATGTGTGTGTGTGTGTGTGTGTGTGTGTGTGTGTGTATATATATGTGTGTGTGTGTGTGTGTGTGTGTGTATGTGTGTGTATATATATGTGTGTGTGTGTGTGTGTGTGTGTGTGTGTGTGTATGTGTGTGTATATATATATATATAGTTGTTGTTTAGTCACTAAGTCAGGTCCAACTCTTTGTGACCCCATGGACTGTAGCCTGCTGGGCTCCTCTGTCCATGGAATTTTCCAGCAAGACTATTGGAGCGGGTTGCCATCACCTCCTCCAGGAAATTTTTTCGACCCAAGGATTGAACCCACATTTCCATGTCTCCTGCATGCGGAGGATTCTTTACTGCTGAGCCACTGGGGAAGCCCATATATACACTGCTAGTTCTATTTTTCTTGAGAACTCTGGCTGATAACACTAGCAAAACTTTTTAATTAAAACAGAACTCTGTATTTCTCTTTTAATATAGTCCATATCTAATGTAGCAATTATTCATACCACATATAGCTGGTAGATGCCACTCCGTCTAAAATCTAGAGCTTCTCAACTGGGTGTGTTGTCACTGCTGTGTTCTAGTCAGTTGAATCAGATCCTTTAATAACAAAATGAAACAGGGCTTTACTCTCATTATTTCAACCTTCTTTCTGTAGTGGGAAGAGAGAGAGTTGAAGCAAAAAGGAACAAAATTTCATATAAATGTACCCAGGCATGTGGGATGATGCATGATAATATCTTTTCTCAATATGGTGATGCAGAATAAACATTGAAAATCATCCTTTTATATGATAATTCTATCCTTCCAGCACTCAGATTTTAGAATGCAAATTATATACAATTCATTCCCTACTTGCTCAAGGTAGGGAACATTGATGTTGTCTCAACAACATCTAGACTACATTTTCACTGATTTTGTGGCTGAGTTTAGACGTAATTGATCTCTCCACTCCCCCTTGTCAAGTTGATTCCTGATAGCCTTATCCAGCCAGAGAATGGCCTTGGCCAGTGTGATTGATAAAGGATGGTCCAGTTAAACCAAAGGTCAGAACTTGTATTTGTTTGTGAAGAGAAATTCTTACTTCTCCAGTTTTCCTGCCCCCTGAGCCCAGAAGTGAAAGTGAAAGTCACTCAGTCATGTCCGACTCTTGGCAACCCATGGATTATACAGTCCATGGAGTTCTCCAGGCCAGAATACTGGAGTGGGTAGCCTTTTCCTTCTGCAGGGGATCTTCCTAACCCAGGGATCGAACCCAGGTCTCCTGCATTGCAGGCAGTTTTTTTACCAGCTGAGCCACCAGGAAAGCCTGAGCCCACAACCCACAGCTATTAATAATATGAAGCATGAAAGACGTTGTTAGAGGCCATATGAAAACCACAAAAGAAGCCACCAGCATGGAGCAGGGCAGAGCTGAGCAAACTGCGAAAAATGGGCCGAGTCCTGGCTGGGCTGTCGCTGCACTCCACCCTACCTCTGGACTTTTCTGTTTCTTCATCAGTAAATTGCTCCAATTATTTAAGTTTCTATCATTGAATTTTGTTATTTGCAACCAACAGCAGCCTCAATGAAACAATCCCATAAGAAGGAAGAATTTCAGAGCTGAGTATCAGGTATAAAGTTTAACTCATCTGGGATAAGATAAAATGTTCCTGTGCATTCATTTAAAAAAGGGGGGGGGGCAGTATATACATGTTTTATGGACCTTCAAAAGTGAAAATTGCAAGATTTTAATTATGTTCAGCTTCCTTAAAAACCCAAAAAAGATTAGCTCTAAGATAAGATTCTACCTAGTTGGAAACTTTATTGCTCAGCATTAGCATGTCAGTCCCACTGAAAAATGAACACTTAGGTCCATCTTGGTAACCTAATCACTGTACAAATTGGCGTACTTATGAAATGATTGATTTTCAGCCACCTCGGGGATCATATTCTGCAACAGCTGTTCACAAGCGAAGACCCTTTTATACTGTGTTTAGCTTTCTTATGAAGAGAACCACTCATCAGGTTAAGTAAGAATCACCATTTCCCTAAAAACTATGATTATATAAAAATTCTGATCATAGATAAGCCCTTGATTAAAACTTTAAGAAAGGTACAGATCATACTAGTAAATGATGTTCAGGCTCTTGCTTCTGGTAATGTCAAAATGATTCTAGTCAACTAAGGAAATGTAAGTTTAATTCAGAACCACCTTGTAGCTCATATTTGAGCTGCAAACAATGACTGTATTGGTGAATGGATTACTAATTGTGCTTTGATGTCATATGATGGATGGTAGGAGTCAATAGGCCATTGCCAATCCAAAATCTCTCTCCAAGCTGAGAATGATAAGACTCTGAGTAAAATGTAATTCACAACATAGCACCTCCTCCCCTCTTTCCAGTCCGGAAGTGGACTTGCTCTATGTACTGTTGCTGCCTCTGTATATTGAAACACAGAGACGGAAGAGCAGAGACATCCTCTGAAGAAAAGCTGTTTGGCTATAACTCTTTATTCTTGATACTCTCCCTATCTGACAGATGTATCTTCAACTGCAAACCAAGGCAAGAATTTTTGCATGCAAATGATTCCCATCAGAATATATAAACCAGTTGAAAGCAAAATTTTAACTGGGATCTAAACTGATGCATTAAGTTTTGCGTACTTTAATCATTTATTTTCAAAGACAATATTCCCCAGGGACTTCCCTGGTGGTCCAATGGTTATGACTTCACCTTCCAATGAAGGGGATTCCATGCAGGGGACTCAATCCCTGGTCAGGGAGGTAAGAGTCCACATGCCTCATGGCCAAAAAACCAAAATGAAGATAACATCTTCATTTAATAATAAAACAATGAAGTTTTATGTATTTATAAGATGTCAGGATTTCTGAGTGAGTTTTTTTTGGTTCCCATTATTATATGGATTTGAAATTGGCTGAGTCTTAAACTCTTTGGAAATCAGATTCCAAATTTTACAGATTCTTCATCTGTAAAATGAAATTTTTAGGATGATGATCACTAAGACTGCTTTCAGTGTTAAATACCAAAGGCAATAACAGTAGCATCAACAACAGAGTTCCCATCCCAATGATTCTATTAGGATAAAGACTGGTTTTCAGTCTTGCTATAAACCACAATCAGTGGCTCTGTAATGACTAATAGGTTGAAATAGATTGATCATCCAAGATTTTACATCTTATGGGGAGTTTAGGAGTTAACTCAGGACCAGCAAGTATCTTCTATCCTTCAAAGACAGAAGCAGCCAAGGGATACCATTTCCCCTAATCACTCCTGGAACAGAAGGGAGTGTCCAGAACAATCCAGTAAGTAAATTAAATAGGCAGGTGACTTTCCTAATAGGTCATTTCTGTGAGAAATATACTCACCAGCCCAAAACCAAGATGGACTTGGAAACACAGATCACAGCAAAAGCGGGACTTTTAATGACAATCTTGCAAGATAGGGTGTCGGGTGGGCAGGTGCACCCAGAGTCATTACACCAAGCAAGTTATCCATCACATGCAAGTCCCTCTCTCAGTTCATCATTGGCTGAGTACTACTGGGTGAACAGTCTTCCCAGATGTTGCCTAAGTTTATTCCCTTCCTCTTTATGGGCTGGCCCTTCCCTAAGACCTTGTTTCCCCCTTTCCTACACACTTCTTCCCTGTTCTTATGTTTTGAATTCACCGATAGAATGAGCCTGTGCAAAACCCTAAACATCCCACCCTCCATTGTTTGCCTGGACTTTTCAGTTATGTAATTCTGTGATTGCTACATCAGCGATAAGTCGTTATTCAAGCTAGCTATTAGTAGTTCCTCATTCCTAAGTTAGCATCTATTTTTGAAAATGAACCATTAAACATTAATGTTTCTTACAATTTTTGTTAAGGCTGTAGCTCTTTAGTTGGTGATGGGACCCCTATCCAAGTGGTGTGGTTAAGGAAGAAAGCATTCCCAAAAGGAGAAGTGGAAATACATTTGTTGGATCTAATTATAGCCTCAGGCATTGCAACCAAATTGAAACCATCCAGAGACTGTTTCTTCTTTTTCTTTTTTTGGACTGAGGAATTACTTAAATTCAAAGAGCAATTAAGTAGAAGCTTGACATTGAAACAATAGCAAAGCCAAAAGCAATACCAATTTCTGAATGAACTGTTCCTTTTCCTTTAGGTATAAAGCTCCAGTGCTCCATTATGGAGGGTGGAGAAGGAGGGAAAGGAAGGGTTGATGGTTTTAACTGGATTTGATTTTCATACAGGATCCTGGTTGGTTATCCAGTATTTATGTTCCTCTAAAGTTTGTGCACATTGGATACATAATGATTATTCCATAGTCTTTCTAAATAGCAGCATAAGAAAAGTCATCTTGCATCTTTACTGAAGAAACTTCAAACACAGAATGCATTTTACAACTTTTTTAAAAACATTGTCCAATACAGCCAGGTTTCTAAAAGTGCAATGGATATTCATTCAACTTGTGTTTATTAAGGACCAACTCTGTACCAGACATAGTGCTTGGCATTGGAGAGACAGAAGAACAATACAGACCAGGTCCCTATTCTCAGGGGGCTTACAGACTAACAGAGAAGACAGATATTCAGCAAGCAAATCCACCAGAGTGTGACAGGTGTTGTAATAGGTAATGAACAGACTGTTGCAAGGAGATAAAGAAGCCCCTCTGTCCCAGTCTTCAATCAGAGGGTTTTCCCTTAAAAAGTGACACCTGAGTTGAGGAGTCTGATTATTTGAGATTTGAGTTCAAGTAATTTGTTCGGAGTAGCAAACCACCTACATGTAAATATAATAAAGACAGTGAGCTCCTACTATATGTCAGCCACTGTTCTGTGTTCTTTATATTTCATTTAACTCTCACAAGAGGTCTTCAAGATAAACACTATTATTCTTACTACAAGGCTGAAGCTTAAAGGGATTGACTTTCCCAGTGTCATAGTAGCAAAATCAGGGTTCTGATATTAGCTGATTTTAAAGCCCATGATGTTCCTTTTTCTTTAAATAATTTTTTATTGGAGTACAGTTGCTTTGCTCAGTTGGTAAAGAATCTACCTGCAATGCAGGAGACCCCGGTTCGATTCCTTGCTCGGGAAGATACACTGGAGAAGGGATAGGCTACCCACTCCAGTATTCTTGGACTTCCCTTGTGACTCAGCTGGTAAAGAGTCCGCCTGCAATGCGGGAGACCTGGATTCAATCCCTGGGTTGGGAAGATCCCCTGGAGAAGGGAAACGCTACCCGCTCCAGTATTCCGGCCTGGAGAATTCCATGGATTGCATGGTCCATGGGGTCGCAAAGAGTCAGACACGACTGAGCGACTTTCACTTTCATAGTTGCTTTACAATGTTCTATGAGTTTCTGCTCTATAGCAAGACGAATCAGCCATGCATGTACACGTGTCCCCTGTCGTTTGGACTTCCTTGCTGTTCGGGTCACCACAGTGTATTAAGTAGAGTCCCCTGTGTTATACAGCATGTTCTCATTAGTTATCTGTTTTATACACAGTGTCAGCAGTGAGTATGTGTCAATCCCAATCTCCCGATTCCTCCCCCTCTTGGTACCCATATATTTGTTCTGTACATTTGTGTCTATTTCTGCTTTGCAAATAGGATCATCTGTACCATTTTTCTAGATTCCACATATATGTGTTAATATACAATACTTGTGTTTCTCTTTCTGACTTACTTCACTCTGTAAGACAGACTCTAGGTCTATCTACATCTCTAAAAATGACCCAATTTTATTCCTTTTTATGGCTGAGTAATAGCCTATTGTGTGTTTGTACCAGATCTTCTTTGTCCATTCCTCTGTTGCTGGACACTTAGGTTGCTTCCATGTCCTGGTAAAGCTCATATTTCTAATGTCTAGCCATGTAAAAGAAAACTTTCAGCTAAAATATAGGGGGCATTTTATAAGCAGACTGATTCTTTAAACTAGTACGATAGGTATCATTGGAAATTATTAGACTGATTTACAATTAAAAACGATAGGCTGACCACACAATTGTGTCCTCTCTCCAGAGACTATATTATAATGTCAGGAAAGGGGGAAAAAGTCTCTAGAAACCTACAGATATAAAAAGAATGATGGAGTTACCATCTTCCATGAACCAAGGATTTCAATGAGTTTCTGGGGAACAAAAGGAGGAGTAATGATTGCTGATGAAACAGGGCAGAGGAAGCAGAAACCCTAAAAAATGTAGAAGAAAATGACTGCTGCTGCTGCTGCTGCGTCACTTCAGTCGTGTCCGACTCTGCGATCCCATAGACGGCAGCCCACCAGGCTCCTGTTCCTGGGATTCTCCAGGCAAGAACACTGGAGTGGGTTGCCATTTCCTTCTCCAGTGCATGAAAGTGAAAAGTGAAAGTGAAGCCACTCAGTCGTGTCCGACTCTTAGCGACCCCATGGACTGTAGCCAGCAGGCTCCTCTGTCCATGGGATTTCCCAGGCAAGAGTACTGGAGTGGGGTGCCATTGCCTTCTCCGAGAAAATGACTAAGAAGGGGCAAATTTGCCTCCTAGAACATGAGAGGTTCAAGAGTGGAGTTGAAATGCAAGGGAGTGAGGCCTCAGACTGGAAAGAAGGGGTCACTTGGAAGAATGTATTTGGAACAATTGGACAGATCTTCCAAAATGGAGATTATCTGTGCCTGGGAATTGAACTCCCAAGCAGAAGACTGAATGTCTTTTATTTGGAGGCGCTCCAGAGACAAAACATTTTAGCATCCTGTAATGAAAGGGATGACTAGCTCTCTGTGTGAGCCACCTAAAACAATGCCTGGCTGTTAACAACCTAAGTGGGTTTTAGTGACTCACATTTAAATATGAAGAATCAACAAAAATGCAAACAATTGAGAAAAGCCTCCAATGAGAACAATATGGAAAACAAGCAGAAAAGCGGGGGAAGAAACAAGACCTAGGAGAATATACAGTTCACATATCAGAAAAGAAGTTTAAAAAAAGAAGGGGAAAAAAACCTCCAACCACTATCCTTTGAGATACAAAAGAAGATATTGCATCCATAAAACGGAATCAGAACAGGTAAAAAAGGAACAACTGCGAACAAGAAAACATTCTTGGGAATTAAAAACGAGATGGACAAAGTATTAACTTCAAAGACAGCTTGAGAGACAGTGACAAGGAAATCACCCAGAACACAGAACAAAGCAAAAAAAGAGACAGAATACAAAGAAAAGCTGAAAGAACAAAGATCAATCTAGAAGGCCCAGAGATGAAGGAATAATCTAAAAATAGATAAGACTTTTCCAGAGTCAAAGAAAACATGAGTGTCCAGATTTAAAGGGCCCATTGATTTTTCATGTCTTTGAATGAGCAAACATCTCTACCAAGAAACATAATTGTAAATTTCAGAAATTCTGGAATGAAGAGATGATCCAACCATCTCTAGAGAGAAAGCACAGATTACTTTCAAAAAAGTGAAAATCCAAAATGGCAGTGGACTTTCCAACATCATTACTAGACGCTCAAGTGTTTGAGAAAAAATTATTTTATATTAATAGCTTAAAATTCTATACTCAGCCACTTGTATAATTTTTTTTTTTTTTTGGCTGCACCATGTGGCATGTGAGGTCCTTGTTTCCCAACCAGGGACAGAATCCATGCCCGCTGCAGTGGAAATCTTAACCACTGGAACACGGGGAAAGTTCTCGAATTTTTTCTTAGATGGCAGTCATGCAAAAGCGCAAAACTTAAATTCCCACATTATCTTTCTTAGGAAGTTAATTTGAGGGTTCCTCCAAAAACAAGGATATAAACCAAGAGAAATATGAAATTAGAGGGAAAAGCAAATCTAAAAAGTGAGGTTCTGGGAATTCCCTGGCAGTTAGGACTCCGTGCTTTCACTGCAGAGGGCATGAGTTCGATTGCTGGTCAGTAACTAAGATCCCACAAGCTGCACAGTGCAGCCAAAAACTAAAATAAAATCAGGGAAGACAGCAGCAAGCCATGAGCATAACCCGTCCAACTTGGAGTAGGAGGAAAAGGCCTCTGGCAACAAAACGTAGGGGTGTGACACAATCTGATAGGTCTCTGCTGAAAATTTGAACACAGGAAAACAAGCAAGTATGTAAAAGAGAAGAAAACAATAGTTGTTTTTTTTTAAGGTTAATGAGCAAGGAAATATAATCAAAGTATACTTCTTAGCCTCCCAGTAAATAATACATATATTACCAATTTAATTTTAAAGCTGTGATATAATTAGTTTTGTGGAGATCATGGTGGAGGCAGGAGCAGGGTACTGACCAGAAAAGACCTTGATGCTGGGAAAGATTGAGGGCAGGAGGAGAAGGGGGTGACAGAAGATGAGGTGTTTGGATGGCATCACCGACTCAATGGACATGAGTTTGGGTAAACTCCAGGAGATAGTGAAGGACAGGGAAGGCTGGTGTGCTATAGTTCATGGAGTCACAAAGAGTCAGACACGACAGAGTGACTGAACAACAATGATGAATCTGGGAGGATAGCAGTAGGAGAGGTGTGCATGTATGTGTGTATAAGAGAAACACACCCTCATCTGACATAATGAGGAAATGAACAGTTGATGATTAAAGTTGATAGATCAAGACTTCCCTGGTGGTCCAGTGGCTAAAACTCTGCACTCCCAATGCAGTTGCCCTGGTTTGATCCTTGGGTAGGGAACTAGATGCCACATGCCACAGCTAAGAGTTCACATGCTGCAACTTAGACCTGGTGCAGGCAAATAAATAAACATTTGCTTTTTTTTAAGAAATTGGTAGATCAAGGAACAGCCAAATAAACTATTCCTTGGAGTTTTGGGAGTAACAGCCAGAAGTAAAAAAATTGCAGGTAGTTGTCCCTAGGCATCTGCATTGGGAAGTGAGGAGAATGTGGAACCTGAGATTATTGCTTTGCCATTATAAGGATTTTGAGGCTTTTTATAAGGATTTTTTTAACTATGTGCATGACACTAATGGGTTTTTCTGGTGGCTCAGCAGTAAAGAATCTACCTGTAATGCAGGAGGCCCAGGTTCAATCCCTGGGTCGGGGAGATTTCTCTGGAGAAGGAAATGGCAACCAACTCCAGTATTCTTGCCTGGAAGATCCCTTGGACAGAGGAGCCTGGCAGTCCATGGGATTCTAAGAGTCAGACGTGACTTAGCGACTAAACCACCACATGCTACTAACACCAACTGAAAAGTTTATAAAAAGAAAAAAAAATATGTTGAATCATCAGTTTAGAAGTCAACATAGGTTTCTGTTTAAACCTATTAAATGTGTGTGGGCCAAACAGAATAAGAATCAATGACAAGTACACATAAACAATTTCAAGAAATAAGCAATTTCAGTGCCTTCCTTGTCTGTCATTTCATTCTTACGGGTTCTTGTATCTCTTTTGTTTATTTTCTGACTCAGATATTGATAAATAGAAATTCTGTGTTGAGTAATTTTATTTACATATATGGCACGTAGTAAAAAATAAAATATACCTAATTCTGTGCAAATGTGTTTACACATTTGTAAATACCAAATTGGTGATTTCAATTCGAGCTGCAAATTGCATATATAAATGTTTTGCGGAGTATGTCTAAGAGATATTGCAAATTTTTGCCCTACTTATTCTATGTCGATTTTCTGAGATTTGTTAGGCTTTGTATTATGTGACTTTTTTTTCTCAGACCTGTCTTTTGTTTAAGCAGAGGAAAAATAAAGCACAGAATGACTTTTCCTAAATAGGTATATTCCTGGGACCCACCTTTGATGGCGGGCTTCCCAGGTGGCACAGCGGTAGAGACCCTGCCTGCCAGTGCTAGACATGGGTTCAATCTCTGGGTCAGAAAGATCCTCTGGAGTAAGAAATGGCAACCCATTCCAGTATTCTTGCCTAGAAAATTCCATGGACAGAGAAGCCTACTGTGCTATAGTCCTTGGGGTTGCAGAGACACGGTCAGACACAACTGAGACACTGAGCATGCACGCACCTTTCAGGGAAATACTGCATTCCAGTTTTGATTAAAATAGAATAAAGCACACAATAATTATTTGATATGAATTAAAATCATAGTCATTGCTATCTGTGTTTGTTCTGCTAACATCATTCAACTTACCTCTGAAATGCAAAGAATGCTTGGTAAGTAGTTTCTGCCGACTGGTTTTGTTCTTTTCTTGAAGGATGTTTTCACTGATGACAAAAATAGTATTACTAGACATGTGGCCACATCTGTCCACCTTGCTAGAGCTGTGTGCCCTGACACTGCATAGTTCTGTGGATTGGAGTGCAGTCTCTGGGGTCAAACTCTGGTTTAAATCTTGGCCCAGGTACTTAGCAGGTATGTGA
The DNA here is from genome assembly GCF_033118175.1 of Dama dama. Taxonomy (NCBI): domain Eukaryota; kingdom Metazoa; phylum Chordata; class Mammalia; order Artiodactyla; family Cervidae; genus Dama; species Dama dama. The sequence goes on along the minus strand of NC_083708.1, from coordinate 22,091,205 downwards.
CTTTGGACAAGTTACTTACTCCTTGTAAGTGTCATTTACCTTCCTTCAAAATGAGATTAATGATAGTGCCTAACTAAAGAGTCTATCAGACTTTGGCCACCTCATGCAAAGAGCTGACTCACTGGAAAAGACTCTGATGCTGGAAGGGATTGGGGGCAGGAGGAGAAGGGGATGACAGAGGATGAGATGGCTGGATGGCATCACT